>NC_132871.1:30694000-31346250 GCF_048164855.1 Canis lupus baileyi | reverse complement strand
AAACGATTCGAAAAATCGAAACTAATCGAATCATCGAATGGAAAAGAATCGAATCGAATCAAAAAGAATCGAAACGAACTGAATCGAAAGAATCGAATCGAACAGAATCGAAAAGAATTGAATCGTACTGTAACAAATCAAATCCAAATGATCGAATCAAGCCAAGTCGAAAAGAATTGAATCGAAAAGAATCGAATCAAAATGAAAAGAATCGAATAGAATCGAATTGAAAAGAATCGAAATGAACCGAATCAAATAGAATAGAATCGAACAGAATTGAATCGAATGAAAAGATTCTTATCGAATCGATTCGAAAAGAATTGAATCGAATCGAATGGAGAAGAATCAAATCAAATGGAATCGAAAAGAATCGAATCAAAGAGAATCTAATCGAAACGAAAAGAATCAATCGAATCGAAAAGAATCGAATCGAAACGAAAAGTGTCGAATCGAATCGAATCGAATCGAAAAGAATCGAATCGAACCGAAAAGAATCAAATCGAATCGAAAAGAATCGAATTGAATTGAATCGTAATGAAAAGAATCGAATCGAATCGAAAGAATCAAATCGAATCGAAAACAATTGAATCGAATGCAATCAAATCGAAAAGAATCGAATCGAATTGAAAAGAATCAAATCGAATTGATTGAATCGAAAAGAATCGAATCGAATCGAATCGCATCGAATCGAAAATAATAGAATTGAATAAAAATAATCAAATCGAATCGAATTGAGAATAATTGGAATTGAATTGAATGGATAATCGAATCGAATCAAATCGAGTCGAATCGAAACTAATCGAATCGAATCAAATCGATTCGAAAAAATCGAATCAGATTGCAACGAATCGAATCATATTGAATTGATTTGAATTGAAATGAATCGAATCTAATCAAATCAAAAAGAATCGAATCCAAAGAATCGAATTGTAGAAAATCAAATCAAAACAAAAAGATTCAAATCGAAACGAATCAAATTGAAAAGAATCGAATCGAATCGAATCGAAAAGAATCGAATCGAATTGAATCGAAAAGAATCGAATCGAAAAGAATCGAATCGAATCATATCGATTGAAAAGATCAAATCAAAAAAATCAAAGAGAATCGAAATGAATCAAAACGAATCGAATCGAATAGAAAAGAATCGTATCGAATAAAATCTAAAAGAATCGAATCGAATCGAATAAAAAAGAATCGAATCGAATTGATTCACATCGAAAAGAATGGAATCGTATCGAATCGAAAACAATCGAATCTATTCGAATCGAATGGAATTGAATCAAAAAGAATCGAATTGAATTGAATCGAAAAGAATCGAATAGATTCGAATTGAAACAAATCGAAAAAAATCAAAACACATCAAATCACATCGAGTGGAAAAGAATCGAATCAAATAGAAAAGAATCAAATTGAATCGAACTGAATCGAATAGATCAAATCAAAAAGAATCGAATCGATTCCAGATGAATCGAGTAGAATCGAGTCGAAGTGAAAAGCATTGAATCGAAACGAATCGAAAAGAATCGAATCGAAACGAAAAGAATCGAATCGAAGAGAATCTAATCGAAATGAAAAGAATCGAATCGAATCGAAAAGAATCGAGTTGAATAGAAAAGAATCGAATCGAATAAAATCGATAAGAATTGAATCAAATCCAATAGAATCGAAAAGATTCGAATCGAATTGAAAAGAAACGAACCGAATTAAAAGAATCAAATCGAATCGAAAAGAATCAAATCGAAAAAAAAATCGAATCGAAATTAAAAGAATCGAATCGAATCAAAGCATAAAGAATCAAATCTAATTGAATCGAAAAGAATCGATTGAATCGAATAGAGAAGGATCTAATGGTAAGGAATCGAATCGAAAAGAATCCATTTGTATTGAATCGAATCGAAAAGAATCGAATTGAATAGAATATAAAAGAATCGAATCGAAAGGGATCGACTCGAAACGAAAAGAATCGAATCGAAAAAATTGAATAGAATCGAAAAGAATTGAATAGAAATGAATCGAATCGAAATGAAAAGAATTGAATCGAATCGAATCGAAAACAATCGAATCAAAAACAATCGAATTGAAACAAAAGAATCGCATTGTATTTAATCGAATCAAAAAAATCTAATTGAATCGAATCGAAAAGAATCGATTTGAAATGAAAAGAATCTAATCGAATTGATAGAAAATTGAATCGAATCGAAAACAATCGAATCGAATCGAAAAGAATCGAATTGTATGGAAACGAATCGAAAAGAATCGAATTGAGTAGAAAAGAATCAAATCAAATTTAATGGAATCGAAAAGAACCGAATAGCATCGAATTGAATCGAATCGAAAAGAATCGAAACGAATTGAATCGAAAAGCATTGAGTCGAATCAAATCGAAAAGAATCGAATCGTATCAAATTGAAAAGAATCAAATCGATCTGAAAAGAATTGAATCGAATCGAAAAGAATCAAATTGAAACGAAAAGAATCAAATCGAATAGCAAAGAATCGAATCGAAACGAATCGATTTGAAACGAGCCGAATCGAATCGAATTGAATGACATATTCGAATCGAATCGAAAAGAATCTAATCTAATGAAATCCAAAAGAATCAAATCGAAACAAATAGAATCAAACCGAATGGAATTGAATCGAAAAGAGTCGATTCGAATCAAATTGGAATGAAAAGAATTGAATCGAATCGAATAAAAAACAAGTGAATCGAATAGAATAGAAAAGAAGAGAATCGAAACGAAAAGAATCAAATTGAATCGAAAGGAATCGAATCGAAAAGAATCAAATCAAAGAGAAAAGACTCGAATCGAATGGAAAAGAA
The DNA here is from genome assembly GCF_048164855.1 of Canis lupus baileyi. Lineage (NCBI taxonomy): Eukaryota > Metazoa > Chordata > Mammalia > Carnivora > Canidae > Canis > Canis lupus. The sequence continues at coordinate 31,343,426 of NC_132871.1, read as the reverse complement.
TAGAATCAAAAAGAATCGAATTGAAACAAAAAGAATCGAATTGAATTGAATCGAAAAGAATCGAATGGAATCGAATCGAAAAGAATCGAATTGAATTAAATCGAAGAGAATCGAATCGAATTGAATTGAATCGAAGAGAATCGAATCGAATAGAAAAGAATCAAATCGAAATGAATCGATTTGAAACGAAAAGAATCGAATCGAATCAAATTGAATGAAAAGAATTGAATCGAATCAAAAAGAATTGAATCAAAAAGAATCAAACCGAAACAAAAAGAATCAAACCGAATTGAAAAGAATCTAACTGAATAGAATCGAAAAGAATCGACGTACCGAATCGAATCCAATCGAAAAAAATCTAATCGTATCAAATCGAATCGAAAAGAATTGAAATGAATAGAATAGAAAAGATTCGAATCAAATGAAAAACAATCAAATCGAGTAATATCGAATCGAAAAGAATCGAATCGAAAAGAATCGAATCGAATGGAAAAGAATTGAATTGAATCAAAAAGAATTGATTCAAATCAAAAAGAATCGAATCGATTCGAATCGAAAAGACTCGAATCGAAAAGAATCGAAAAGAATCGAATCGAATCAAAAAGGATCGAATCGCAAAGCATCGAATCTAAAGAAAAGGAATCGAATCGAATCGAAACGAATAGAATCGAAAAGAATCGATTTGAATCGAAATGAAAAGAATCGTATCGAATCAAATCGAAAAAAATCAAATGGAATCGAATCGAATCGTATCGAAAAGAATCAAATCAAATGAAAAGAATCGAATCGAATAGAAAAGAATCGAATTGATTGGAATCGACTCGAAAACAATCTAATTGAATTGAAAGGAATCGAATCAAATTTAATGGAATCGACAAGAATCGTATCAAATCAAAAAGATCGAATCGAAATGAATCAATTCGAAAAGAATCAAATCGAGTCGAATCGAAAAGAATCGAATCGAAAAGAATTGAATTGAAAAGAATCGAATTGAATCGAATTGAAAAGACTCGAATCGAATTAAAAGAATCGAATCGAATCGAAAAGAATCGAATCGAATCGGAAAGAATTGAATTGGAATGAATCGATTTGAATCGAATTGAAAAGAATCGAATCGAAAAAATCGAATCGAAAAGAACTGAGTTGAGTTGAATCGAATCGAAAAGATTCGAATCGAATCGTGTCGAATCAAAAAGATGGAATCGAAACGAATCGAATCGAATCGAATCGAAAAGAATCGAATAGATAGCAAAGAATCAAATCGAATAGAAAAGAATTTGAATCGAATTGAAACGATTCGAAAAAATCGAAACTAATCGAATCATCGAATGGAAAAGAATCGAATCGAATCAAAAAGAATCGAAACGAACTGAATCGAAAGAATCGAATCGAACAGAATCGAAAAGAATTGAATCGTAATGTAACAAATCGAATCCAAATGATCGAATCAAGCCAAGTCGAAAAGAATTGAATCGAAAAGAATCGAATCAAAATGAAAAGAATCGAATAGAATCGAATTGAAAAGAATCGAATTGAACCGAATCAAATAGAATAGAATCGAACAGAATTGAATCGAATGAAAAGAATCTTATCGAATCGATTCGAAAAGAATTGAATCGAATCGAATGGAGAAGAATCAAATCAAATGGAATCGAAAAGAATCGAATCAAAGAGAATCTAATCGAAACGAAAAGAATCAATCGAATCGAAAAGAATCGAATCGAAACGAAAAGTGTCGAATCGAATCGAATCGAAAAGAATCGAATCGAACCGAAAAGAATCAAATCGAATCGAAAAGAATCGAATTGAATTGAATCGTAATGAAAAGAATCGAATCGAATCGAAAGAATCAAATCGAATCGAAAACAATTGAATCGAATGCAATCAAATCGAAAAGAATCAAATCGAATTGAAAAGAATCAAATCGAATTGATTGAATCGAAAAGAATCGAATCGAATCGCATCGCATCGAATCGAAAATAATAGAATTGAATAAAAATAATCAAATCGAATCGAATTGAGAATAATTGGAATTGAATTGAATCGATAATCGAATCGAATCAAATCGAGTCGAATCGAAACTAATCGAATCGAATCAAATCGATTCGAAAAAATCGAATCAGATTGCAACGAATCGAATCATATTGAATTGATTTGAATTGAAATGAATCGAATCTAATCAAATCAAAAAGAATCGAATCCAAAGAATCGAATTGTAGAAAATCAAATCAAAACAAAAAGATTCAAATCGAAACGAATCAAATTGAAAAGAATCGAATCGAATCGAATCGAATCGAAAAGAATCGAATCGAATCGAAAAGAATCGAATAGAAAAGAATCGTATCGAATCAAATCTAAAAGAATCGAATCGAATCGAATAAAAAAGAATCGAATCGAATTGATTCGCATCGAAAAGAATCGAATCGTATCGAATCGAAAAGAATCGAATCTATTCGAATCGAATGGAATTGAATCAAAAAGAATCGAATCGAATTGAAACGAAAAGAATCGAATAGATTCGAATTGAAACAAATCGAAAAAAATGAAAACGAATCAAATCACATCGAGTGGAAAAGAATCGAATCAAATAGAAAAGAATCGAATTGAATCGAACTGAATCGAAAAGAATCGAATAGATCAAATCAAAAAGAATCGAATCGATTCGAGATGAACCGAGTAGAATCGAGTCGAAGTGAAAAGAATTGAATCGAATCGAATCGAAAAGAATCTAATCGAAACGAAAAGAATCGAATCGAAGAGAATCTAATCGAAATGAAAAGAATCAAATCGAATCGAAAAGAATCGAATCGAAACGAAAAGTGTCGAATCGAATCGAATCGAAAAGAATCGAGTTGAATAGAAAAGAATTGAATCGAATAAAATCGATAAGATTTGAATCAAATCCAATAGAATCGAAAAGATTCGAATCGAATTGAAAAGAAATGAACCGAAGTGAAAAGAATCGAATCGAATCGAAAGAATCAAATCGAAAAAAAAATCGAATCGAAATTAAAAGAATCGAATCGAATCAAAGCATAAAGAATCGAATCTAATTGAATCGAAAGAATCGATTGAATCAAATAGAGAAGAATCTAATGGTAAGGAATCGAATCGAAAAGAATCCAATTGTATTGAATCGAATCGAAAAGAAATGAATTGAATAGATTATAAAAGAATCGAATCGAAAGGAATCGACTCGAAACGTAAAGAATCGAATCGAAAAAATTGAATAGATCGAAGAATTGAATAGAAATGAATCGAATCGAAATGAAAAGAATTGAATCGAATCGAATCGAAAACAATCGAATCAAAAAGAATCGAATTGAAACAAAAGAATCGCATTGTATTTAATCGAATCAAAAAAATCTAATTGAATCGAATCGAAAAGAATCGATTTGAAATGAAAAGAATCTAATCGAATTGATAGAAAATTGAATCGAATCGAAAACAATCGAATCGAATCGAAAAGAATCGAATTGTATGGAAACGAATCGAAAAGAATCTAATTGAGTAGAAAAGAATCAAATCAAATTTAATGGAATCGAAAAGAACCGAATAGCCTCGAATTGAATCGAATCGAAAAGAATCGAAACGAATTGAATCGAAAAGCATTGAGTCGAATCAAATCGAAAAGAATCGAATCGTATCAAATTGAAAAGAGTCGAATCGATCTGAAAAGAATTGAATCGAATTGAATCGAATCGAAAAGAATCAAATTGAAACGAAAAGAATCAAATCGAATAGCAAAGAATCGAATCGAAACGAATCGATTTGAAACGAGCCGAATCGAATTGAATTGAATGAAATATTCGAATCGAATCGAAAAGAATCTAATCTAATGAAATCCAAAAGAATCAAATCGAAACAAATAGAATCAAACCGAATGGAATTGAATCGAAAAGAGTCGATTCGAATCAAATTGGAATGAAAAGAATTGAATCGAATCGAATAAAAAACAAGTGAATCGAATAGAATAGAAAAGAAGAGAATCGAAACGAAAAGAATCAAATTGAATCGAAAGGAATCGAATCGAAAAGAATCGAATCAAAGAGAAAAGACTCGAATCGAATGGAAAAGAATAGAATCAAAAAGAATCGAATTGAAACAAAAAGAATCGAATTGAATTGAATCGAAAAGAATCGAATGGAATCGAATCGAAAAGAATCGAATTGAATTAAATCGAAGAGAATCGAATCGAATTGAATTGAATCGAAGAGAATCGAATCGAATAGAAAAGAATCAAATCGAAATGAATCGATTTGAAACGAAAAGAATCGAATCGAATCAAATTGAATGAAAAGAATTGAATCGAATCAAAAAGAATTGAATCAAAAAGAATCAAACCGAAACAAAAAGAATCAAACCGAATTGAAAAGAATCTAACTGAATAGAATCGAAAAGAATCGACGTACTGAATCGAATCCAATCGAAAAAAATCTAATCGTATCAAATCGAATCGAAAAGAATTGAAATGAATAGAATAGAAAAGATTCGAATCAAATGAAAAACAATCAAATCGAGTAATATCGAATCGAAAAGAATCGAATCGAAAAGAATCGAATCGAATGGAAAAGAATTGAATTGAATCAAAAAGAATTGATTCAAATCAAAAAGAATCGAATCGATTCGAATCGAAAAGACTCGAATCGAAAAGAATCGAAAAGAATCGAATCGAATCCAAAAGGATCGAATCGCAAAGAATCGAATCTAAAGAAAAGGAATCGAATCGAATCGAAACGAATAGAATCGAAAAGAATCGATTTGAATCGAAATGAAAAGAATCGTATCGAATCAAATCGAAAAAAATCAAATGGAATCGAATCGAATCGTATCGAAAAGAATCAAATCAAATGAAAAGAATCGAATCGAATAGAAAAGAATCGAATTGATTGGAATCGACTCGAAAACAATCTAATTGAATTGAAAGGAATCGAATCAAATTTAATGGAATCGACAAGAATCGTATCAAATCAAAAAGATCGAATCGAAACGAATCAATTCGAAAAGAATCAAATCGAATCGAATCGAAAAGAATCGAATCGAAAAGAATTGAATTGAAAAGAATCGAATTGAATCGAATTGAAAAGACTCGAATCGAATTAAAAGAATCGAATCGAATCGAAAAGAATCGAATCGACTCGGAAAGAATTGAATTGGAATGAATCGATTTGAATCGAATTGAAAAGAATCGAATCGAAAAAATCGAATCGAAAAGAACTGAGTTGAGTTGAATCGAATCGAAAAGATTCGAATCGAATCGTGTCGAATCAAAAAGATGGAATCGAAACGAATCGAATCGAATCGAATCGAAAAGAATCGAATAGATAGCAAAGAATCAAATCGAATAGAAAAGAATTTGAATCGAATTGAAACGATTCGAAAAAATCGAAACTAATCGAATCATCGAATGGAAAAGAATCGAATCGAATCAAAAAGAATCGAAACGAACTGAATCGAAAGAATCGAATCGAACAGAATCGAAAAGAATTGAATCGTAATGTAACAAATCGAATCCAAATGATCGAATCAAGCCAAGTCGAAAAGAATTGAATCGAAAAGAATCGAATCAAAATGAAAAGAATCGAATAGAATCGAATTGAAAAGAATCGAATTGAACCGAATCAAATAGAATAGAATCGAACAGAATTGAATTGAATGAAAAGAATCTTATCGAATCGATTCGAAAAGAATTGAATCGAATCGAATGGAGAAGAATCAAATCAAATGGAATCGAAAAGAATCGAATCAAAGAGAATCTAATCGAAACGAAAAGAATCAATCGAATCGAAAAGAATCGAATCGAAACGAAAAGTGTCGAATCGAATCGAATCGAAAAGAATCGAATCGAACCGAAAAGAATCAAATCGAATCGAAAAGAATCGAATTGAATTGAATCGTAATGAAAAGAATCGAATCGAATCGAAAGAATCAAATCGAATCGAAAACAATTGAATCGAATGCAATCAAATCGAAAAGAATCGAATCGAATTGAAAAGAATCAAATCGAATTGATTGAATCGAAAAGAATCGAATCGAATCGCATCGCATCGAATCGAAAATAATAGAATTGAATAAAAATAATCGAATCGAATTGAGAATAATTGGAATTGAATTGAATCGATAATCGAATCGAATCAAATCGAGTCGAATCGAAACTAATCGAATCGAATCAAATCGATTCGAAAAAATCGAATCAGATTGCAACGAATCGAATCATATTGAATTGATTTGAATTGAAATGAATCGAATCTAATCAAATCAAAAAGAATCGAATCCAAAGAATCGAATTGTAGAAAATCAAATCAAAACAAAAAGATTCAAATCGAAACGAATCAAATTGAAAAGAATCGAATCGAATCGAATCGAATCGAAAAGAATCGAATCGAATCGAAAAGAATCGAATAGAAAAGAATCGTATCGAATCAAATCTAAAAGAATCGAATCGAATCGAATAAAAAAGAATCGAATCGAATTGATTCGCATCGAAAAGAATCGAATCGTATCGAATCGAAAAGAATCGAATCTATTCGAATCGAATGGAATTGAATCAAAAAGAATCGAATCGAATTGAAACGAAAAGAATCGAATAGATTCGAATTGAAACAAATCGAAAAAAATGAAAACGAATCAAATCACATCGAGTGGAAAAGAATCGAATCAAATAGAAAAGAATCGAATTGAATCGAACTGAATCGAAAAGAATCGAATAGATCAAATCAAAAAGAATCGAATCGATTCGAGATGAACCGAGTAGAATCGAGTCGAAGTGAAAAGAATTGAATCGAATCGAATCGAAAAGAATCTAATCGAAACGAAAAGAATCGAATCGAAGAGAATCTAATCGAAATGAAAAGAATCAAATCGAATCGAAAAGAATCGAATCGAAACGAAAAGTGTCGAATCGAATCGAATCGAAAAGAATCGAGTTGAATAGAAAAGAATTGAATCGAATAAAATCGATAAGATTTGAATCAAATCCAATAGAATCGAAAAGATTCGAATCGAATTGAAAAGAAATGAACCGAAGTGAAAAGAATCGAATCGAATCGAAAGAATCAAATCGAAAAAAAAATCGAATCGAAATTAAAAGAATCGAATCGAATCAAAGCATAAAGAATCGAATCTAATTGAATCGAAAGAATCGATTGAATCAAATAGAGAAGAATCTAATGGTAAGGAATCGAATCGAAAAGAATCCAATTGTATTGAATCGAATCGAAAAGAAATGAATTGAATAGATTATAAAAGAATCGAATCGAAAGGAATCGACTCGAAACGTAAAGAATCGAATCGAAAAAATTGAATAGATCGAAGAATTGAATAGAAATGAATCGAATCGAAATGAAAAGAATTGAATCGAATCGAATCGAAAACAATCGAATCAAAAAGAATCGAATTGAAACAAAAGAATCGCATTGTATTTAATCGAATCAAAAAAATCTAATTGAATCGAATCGAAAAGAATCGATTTGAAATGAAAAGAATCTAATCGAATTGATAGAAAATTGAATCGAATCGAAAACAATCGAATCGAATCGAAAAGAATCGAATTGTATGGAAACGAATCGAAAAGAATCTAATTGAGTAGAAAAGAATCAAATCAAATTTAATGGAATCGAAAAGAACCGAATAGCCTCGAATTGAATCGAATCGAAAAGAATCGAAACGAATTGAATCGAAAAGCATTGAGTCGAATCAAATCGAAAAGAATCGAATCGTATCAAATTGAAAAGAGTCGAATCGATCTGAAAAGAATTGAATCGAATTGAATCGAATCGAAAAGAATCAAATTGAAACGAAAAGAATCAAATCGAATAGCAAAGAATCGAATCGAAACGAATCGATTTGAAACGAGCCGAATCGAATTGAATTGAATGAAATATTCGAATCGAATCGAAAAGAATCTAATCTAATGAAATCCAAAAGAATCAAATCGAAACAAATAGAATCAAACCGAATGGAATTGAATCGAAAAGAGTCGATTCGAATCAAATTGGAATGAAAAGAATTGAATCGAATCGAATAAAAAACAAGTGAATCGAATAGAATAGAAAAGAAGAGAATCGAAACGAAAAGAATCAAATTGAATCGAAAGGAATCGAATCGAAAAGAATCGAATCAAAGAGAAAAGACTCGAATCGAATGGAAAAGAATAGAATCAAAAAGAATCGAATTGAAACAAAAAGAATCGAATTGAATTGAATCGAAAAGAATCGAATGGAATCGAATCGAAAAGAATCGAATTGAATTAAATCGAAGAGAATCGAATCGAATTGAATTGAATCGAAGAGAATCGAATCGAATAGAAAAGAATCAAATCGAAATGAATCGATTTGAAACGAAAAGAATCGAATCGAATCAAATTGAATGAAAAGAATTGAATCGAATCAAAAAGAATTGAATCAAAAAGAATCAAACCGAAACAAAAAGAATCAAACCGAATTGAAAAGAATCTAACTGAATAGAATCGAAAAGAATCGACGTACTGAATCGAATCCAATCGAAAAAAATCTAATCGTATCAAATCGAATCGAAAAGAATTGAAATGAATAGAATAGAAAAGATTCGAATCAAATGAAAAACAATCAAATCGAGTAATATCGAATCGAAAAGAATCGAATCGAAAAGAATCGAATCGAATGGAAAAGAATTGAATTGAATCAAAAAGAATTGATTCAAATCAAAAAGAATCGAATCGATTCGAATCGAAAAGACTCGAATCGAAAAGAATCGAAAAGAATCGAATCGAATCCAAAAGGATCGAATCGCAAAGAATCGAATCTAAAGAAAAGGAATCGAATCGAATCGAAACGAATAGAATCGAAAAGAATCGATTTGAATCGAAATGAAAAGAATCGTATCGAATCAAATCGAAAAAAATCAAATGGAATCGAATCGAATCGTATCGAAAAGAATCAAATCAAATGAAAAGAATCGAATCGAATAGAAAAGAATCGAATTGATTGGAATCGACTCGAAAACAATCTAATTGAATTGAAAGGAATCGAATCAAATTTAATGGAATCGACAAGAATCGTATCAAATCAAAAAGATCGAATCGAAACGAATCAATTCGAAAAGAATCAAATCGAATCGAATCGAAAAGAATCGAATCGAAAAGAATTGAATTGAAAAGAATCGAATTGAATCGAATTGAAAAGACTCGAATCGAATTAAAAGAATCGAATCGAATCGAAAAGAATCGAATCGAATCGGAAAGAATTGAATTGGAATGAATCGATTTGAATCGAATTGAAAAGAATCGAATCGAAAAAATCGAATCGAAAAGAACTGAGTTGAGTTGAATCGAATCGAAAAGATTCGAATCGAATCGTGTCGAATCAAAAAGATGGAATCGAAACGAATCGAATCGAATCGAATCGAAAAGAATCGAATAGATAGCAAAGAATCAAATCGAATAGAAAAGAATTTGAATCGAATTGAAACGATTCGAAAAAATCGAAACTAATCGAATCATCGAATGGAAAAGAATCGAATCGAATCAAAAAGAATCGAAACGAACTGAATCGAAAGAATCGAATCGAACAGAATCGAAAAGAATTGAATCGTAATGTAACAAATCGAATCCAAATGATCGAATCAAGCCAAGTCGAAAAGAATTGAATCGAAAAGAATCGAATCAAAATGAAAAGAATCGAATAGAATCGAATTGAAAAGAATCGAATTGAACCGAATCAAATAGAATAGAATCGAACAGAATTGAATCGAATGAAAAGAATCTTATCGAATCGATTCGAAAAGAATTGAATCGAATCGAATGGAGAAGAATCAAATCAAATGGAATCGAAAAGAATCGAATCAAAGAGAATCTAATCGAAACGAAAAGAATCAATCGAATCGAAAAGAATCGAATCGAAACGAAAAGTGTCGAATCGAATCGAATCGAAAAGAATCGAATCGAACCGAAAAGAATCAAATCGAATCGAAAAGAATCGAATTGAATTGAATCGTAATGAAAAGAATCGAATCGAATCGAAAGAATCAAATCGAATCGAAAACAATTGAATCGAATGCAATCAAATCGAAAAGAATCAAATCGAATTGAAAAGAATCAAATCGAATTGATTGAATCGAAAAGAATCGAATCGAATCGCATCGCATCGAATCGAAAATAATAGAATTGAATAAAAATAATCAAATCGAATCGAATTGAGAATAATTGGAATTGAATTGAATCGATAATCGAATCGAATCAAATCGAGTCGAATCGAAACTAATCGAATCGAATCAAATCGATTCGAAAAAATCGAATCAGATTGCAACGAATCGAATCATATTGAATTGATTTGAATTGAAATGAATCGAATCTAATCAAATCAAAAAGAATCGAATCCAAAGAATCGAATTGTAGAAAATCAAATCAAAACAAAAAGATTCAAATCGAAACGAATCAAATTGAAAAGAATCGAATCGAATCGAATCGAAAAGAATCGAATCGAATCGAAAAGAATCGAATAGAAAAGAATCGTATCGAATCAAATCTAAAAGAATCGAATCGAATCGAATAAAAAAGAATCGAATCGAATTGATTCGCATCGAAAAGAATCGAATCGTATCGAATCGAAAAGAATCGAATCTATTCGAATCGAATGGAATTGAATCAAAAAGAATCGAATCGAATTGAAACGAAAAGAATCGAATAGATTCGAATTGAAACAAATCGAAAAAAATGAAAACGAATCAAATCACATCGAGTGGAAAAGAATCGAATCAAATAGAAAAGAATCGAATTGAATCGAACTGAATCGAAAAGAATCGAATAGATCAAATCAAAAAGAATCGAATCGATTCGAGATGAACCGAGTAGAATCGAGTCGAAGTGAAAAGAATTGAATCGAATCGAATCGAAAAGAATCTAATCGAAACGAAAAGAATCGAATCGAAGAGAATCTAATCGAAATGAAAAGAATCAAATCGAATCGAAAAGAATCGAATCGAAACGAAAAGTGTCGAATCGAATCGAATCGAAAAGAATCGAGTTGAATAGAAAAGAATTGAATCGAATAAAATCGATAAGATTTGAATCAAATCCAATAGAATCGAAAAGATTCGAATCGAATTGAAAAGAAATGAACCGAAGTGAAAAGAATCGAATCGAATCGAAAGAATCAAATCGAAAAAAAAATCGAATCGAAATTAAAAGAATCGAATCGAATCAAAGCATAAAGAATCGAATCTAATTGAATCGAAAGAATCGATTGAATCAAATAGAGAAGAATCTAATGGTAAGGAATCGAATCGAAAAGAATCCAATTGTATTGAATCGAATCGAAAAGAAATGAATTGAATAGATTATAAAAGAATCGAATCGAAAGGAATCGACTCGAAACGTAAAGAATCGAATCGAAAAAATTGAATAGATCGAAGAATTGAATAGAAATGAATCGAATCGAAATGAAAAGAATTGAATCGAATCGAATCGAAAACAATCGAATCAAAAAGAATCGAATTGAAACAAAAGAATCGCATTGTATTTAATCGAATCAAAAAAATCTAATTGAATCGAATCGAAAAGAATCGATTTGAAATGAAAAGAATCTAATCGAATTGATAGAAAATTGAATCGAATCGAAAACAATCGAATCGAATCGAAAAGAATCGAATTGTATGGAAACGAATCGAAAAGAATCTAATTGAGTAGAAAAGAATCAAATCAAATTTAATGGAATCGAAAAGAACCGAATAGCCTCGAATTGAATCGAATCGAAAAGAATCGAAACGAATTGAATCGAAAAGCATTGAGTCGAATCAAATCGAAAAGAATCGAATCGTATCAAATTGAAAAGAGTCGAATCGATCTGAAAAGAATTGAATCGAATTGAATCGAATCGAAAAGAATCAAATTGAAACGAAAAGAATCAAATCGAATAGCAAAGAATCGAATCGAAACGAATCGATTTGAAACGAGCCGAATCGAATTGAATTGAATGAAATATTCGAATCGAATCGAAAAGAATCTAATCTAATGAAATCCAAAAGAATCAAATCGAAACAAATAGAATCAAACCGAATGGAATTGAATCGAAAAGAGTCGATTCGAATCAAATTGGAATGAAAAGAATTGAATCGAATCGAATAAAAAACAAGTGAATCGAATAGAATAGAAAAGAAGAGAATCGAAACGAAAAGAATCAAATTGAATCGAAAGGAATCGAATCGAAAAGAATCGAATCAAAGAGAAAAGACTCGAATCGAATGGAAAAGAATAGAATCAAAAAGAATCGAATTGAAACAAAAAGAATCGAATTGAATTGAATCGAAAAGAATCGAATGGAATCGAATCGAAAAGAATCGAATTGAATTAAATCGAAGAGAATCGAATCGAATTGAATTGAATCGAAGAGAATCGAATCGAATAGAAAAGAATCAAATCGAAATGAATCGATTTGAAACGAAAAGAATCGAATCGAATCAAATTGAATGAAAAGAATTGAATCGAATCAAAAAGAATTGAATCAAAAAGAATCAAACCGAAACAAAAAGAATCAAACCGAATTGAAAAGAATCTAACTGAATAGAATCGAAAAGAATCGACGTACTGAATCGAATCCAATCGAAAAAAATCTAATCGTATCAAATCGAATCGAAAAGAATTGAAATGAATAGAATAGAAAAGATTCGAATCAAATGAAAAACAATCAAATCGAGTAATATCGAATCGAAAAGAATCGAATCGAAAAGAATCGAATCGAATGGAAAAGAATTGAATTGAATCAAAAAGAATTGATTCAAATCAAAAAGAATCGAATCGATTCGAATCGAAAAGACTCGAATCGAAAAGAATCGAAAAGAATCGAATCGAATCCAAAAGGATCGAATCGCAAAGAATCGAATCTAAAGAAAAGGAATCGAATCGAATCGAAACGAATAGAATCGAAAAGAATCGATTTGAATCGAAATGAAAAGAATCGTATCGAATCAAATCGAAAAAAATCAAATGGAATCGAATCGAATCGTATCGAAAAGAATCAAATCAAATGAAAAGAATCGAATCGAATAGAAAAGAATCGAATTGATTGGAATCGACTCGAAAACAATCTAATTGAATTGAAAGGAATCGAATCAAATTTAATGGAATCGACAAGAATCGTATCAAATCAAAAAGATCGAATCGAAACGAATCAATTCGAAAAGAATCAAATCGAGTAGAATCGAAAAGAATCGAATCGAAAAGAATTGAATTGAAAAGAATCGAATTGAATCGAATTGAAAAGACTCGAATCGAATTAAAAGAATCGAATCGAATCGAAAAGAATCGAATCGAATCGGAAAGAATTGAATTGGAATGAATCGATTTGAATCGAATTGAAAAGAATCGAATCGAAAAAATCGAATCGAAAAGAACTGACTTGAGTTGAATCGAATCGAAAAGATTCGAATCGAATCGTGTCGAATCAAAAAGATGGAATCGAAACGAATCGAATCGAATCGAATCGAAAAGAATCGAATAGATAGCAAAGAATCAAATCGAATAGAAAAGAATTTGAATCGAATTGAAACGATTCGAAAAAATCGAAACTAATCGAATCATCGAATGGAAAAGAATCGAATCGAATCAAAAAGAATCGAAACGAACTGAATCGAAAGAATCGAATCGAACAGAATCGAAAAGAATTGAATCGTAATGTAACAAATCGAATCCAAATGATCGAATCAAGCCAAGTCGAAAAGAATTGAATCGAAAAGAATCGAATCAAAATGAAAAGAATCGAATAGAATCGAATTGAAAAGAATCGAATTGAACCGAATCAAATAGAATAGAATCGAACAGAATTGAATCGAATGAAAAGAATCTTATCGAATCGATTCGAAAAGAATTGAATCGAATCGAATGGAGAAGAATCAAATCAAATGGAATCGAAAAGAATCGAATCAAAGAGAATCTAATCGAAACGAAAAGAATCAATCGAATCGAAAAGAATCGAATCGAAACGAAAAGTGTCGAATCGAATCGAATCGAAAAGAATCGAATCGAACCGAAAAGAATCAAATCGAATCGAAAAGAATCGAATTGAATTGAATCGTAATGAAAAGAATCGAATCGAATCGAAAGAATCAAATCGAATCGAAAACAATTGAATCGAATGCAATCAAATCGAAAAGAATCAAATCGAATTGAAAAGAATCAAATCGAATTGATTGAATCGAAAAGAATCGAATCGAATCGCATCGCATCGAATCGAAAATAATAGAATTGAATAAAAATAATCAAATCGAATCGAATTGAGAATAATTGGAATTGAATTGAATCGATAATCGAATCGAATCAAATCGAGTCGAATCGAAACTAATCGAATCGAATCAAATCGATTCGAAAAAATCGAATCAGATTGCAACGAATCGAATCATATTGAATTGATTTGAATTGAAATGAATCGAATCTAATCAAATCAAAAAGAATCGAATCCAAAGAATCGAATTGTAGAAAATCAAATCAAAACAAAAAGATTCAAATCGAAACGAATCAAATTGAAAAGAATCGAATCGAATCGAATCGAAAAGAATCGAATCGAATCGAAAAGAATCGAATAGAAAAGAATCGTATCGAATCAAATCTAAAAGAATCGAATCGAATCGAATAAAAAAGAATCGAATCGAATTGATTCGCATCGAAAAGAATCGAATCGTATCGAATCGAAAAGAATCGAATCTATTCGAATCGAATGGAATTGAATCAAAAAGAATCGAATCGAATTGAAACGAAAAGAATCGAATAGATTCGAATTGAAACAAATCGAAAAAAATGAAAACGAATCAAATCACATCGAGTGGAAAAGAATCGAATCAAATAGAAAAGAATCGAATTGAATCGAACTGAATCGAAAAGAATCGAATAGATCAAATCAAAAAGAATCGAATCGATTCGAGATGAACCGAGTAGAATCGAGTCGAAGTGAAAAGAATTGAATCGAATCGAATCGAAAAGAATCTAATCGAAACGAAAAGAATCGAATCGAAGAGAATCTAATCGAAATGAAAAGAATCAAATCGAATCGAAAAGAATCGAATCGAAACGAAAACTGTCGAATCGAATCGAATCGAAAAGAATCGAGTTGAATAGAAAAGAATTGAATCGAATAAAATCGATAAGATTTGAATCAAATCCAATAGAATCGAAAAGATTCGAATCGAATTGAAAAGAAACGAACCGAAGTGAAAAGAATCGAATCGAATCGAAAGAATCAAATCGAAAAAAAAATCGAATCGAAATTAAAAGAATCGAATCGAATCAAAGCATAAAGAATCGAATCTAATTGAATCGAAAGAATCGATTGAATCAAATAGAGAAGAATCTAATGGTAAGGAATCGAATCGAAAAGAATCCAATTGTATTGAATCGAATCGAAAAGAAATGAATTGAATAGATTATAAAAGAATCGAATCGAAAGGAATCGACTCGAAACGTAAAGAATCGAATCGAAAAAATTGAATAGATCGAAGAATTGAATAGAAATGAATCGAATCGAAATGAAAAGAATTGAATCGAATCGAATCGAAAACAATCGAATCAAAAAGAATCGAATTGAAACAAAAGAATCGCATTGTATTTAATCGAATCAAAAAAATCTAATTGAATCGAATCGAAAAGAATCGATTTGAAATGAAAAGAATCTAATCGAATTGATAGAAAATTGAATCGAATCGAAAACAATCGAATCGAATCGAAAAGAATCGAATTGTATGGAAACGAATCGAAAAGAATCTAATTGAGTAGAAAAGAATCAAATCAAATTTAATGGAATCGAAAAGAACCGAATAGCATCGAATTGAATCGAATCGAAAAGAATCGAAACGAATTGAATCGAAAAGCATTGAGTCGAATCAAATCGAAAAGAATCGAATCGTATCAAATTGAAAAGAATCGAATCGATCTGAAAAGAATTGAATCGAATCGAAAAGAATCAAATTGAAACGAAAAGAATCAAATCGAATAGCAAAGAATCGAATCGAAACGAATCGATTTGAAACGAGCCGAATCGAATCGAATTGAATGACATATTCGAATCGAATCGAAAAGAATCTAATCTAATGAAATCCAAAAGAATCAAATCGAAACAAATAGAATCAAACCGAATGGAATTGAATCGAAAAGAGTCGATTCGAATCAAATTGGAATGAAAAGAATTGAATCGAATCGAATAAAAAACAAGTGAATCGAATAGAATAGAAAAGAAGAGAATCGAAACGAAAAGAATCAAATTGAATCGAAAGGAATCGAATCGAAAAGAATCGAATCAAAGAGAAAAGACTCGAATCGAATGGAAAAGAATAGAATCAAAAAGAATCGAATTGAAACAAAAAGAATCGAATTGAATTGAATCGAAAAGAATCGAATGGAATCGAATCGAAAAGAATCGAATTGAATTAAATCGAAGAGAATCGAATCGAATTGAATTGAATCGAAGAGAATCGAATCGAATAGAAAAGAATCAAATCGAAATGAATCGATTTGAAACGAAAAGAATCGAATCGAATCAAATTGAATGAAAAGAATTGAATCGAATCAAAAAGAATTGAATCAAAAAGAATCAAACCGAAACAAAAAGAATCAAACCGAATTGAAAAGAATCTAACTGAATAGAATCGAAAAGAATCGACGTACCGAATCGAATCCAATCGAAAAAAATCTAATCGTATCAAATCGAATCGAAAAGAATTGAAATGAATAGAATAGAAAAGATTCGAATCAAATGAAAAACAATCAAATCGAGTAATATCGAATCGAAAAGAATCGAATCGAAAAGAATCGAATCGAATGGAAAAGAATTGAATTGAATCAAAAAGAATTGATTCAAATCAAAAAGAATCGAATCGATTCGAATCGAAAAGACTCGAATCGAAAAGAATCGAAAAGAATCGAATCGAATCCAAAAGGATCGAATCGCAAAGAATCGAATCTAAAGAAAAGGAATCGAATCGAATCGAAACGAATAGAATCGAAAAGAATCGATTTGAATCGAAATGAAAAGAATCGTATCGAATCAAATCGAAAAAAATCAAATGGAATCGAATCGAATCGTATCGAAAAGAATCAAATCAAATGAAAAGAATCGAATCGAATAGAAAAGAATCGAATTGATTGGAATCGACTCGAAAACAATCTAATTGAATTGAAAGGAATCGAATCAAATTTAATGGAATCGACAAGAATCGTATCAAATCAAAAAGATCGAATCGAAATGAATCAATTCGAAAAGAATCAAATCGAGTCGAATCGAAAAGAATCGAATCGAAAAGAATTGAATTGAAAAGAATCGAATTGAATCGAATTGAAAAGACTCGAATCGAATTAAAAGAATCGAATCGAATCGAAAAGAATCGAATCGAATCGGAAAGAATTGAATTGGAATGAATCGATTTGAATCGAATTGAAAAGAATCGAATCGAAAAAATCGAATCGAAAAGAACTGAGTTGAGTTGAATCGAATCGAAAAGATTCGAATCGAATCGTGTCGAATCAAAAAGATGGAATCGAAACGAATCGAATCGAATCGAATCGAAAAGAATCGAATAGATAGCAAAGAATCAAATCGAATAGAAAAGAATTTGAATCGAATTGAAACGATTCGAAAAAATCGAAACTAATCGAATCATCGAATGGAAAAGAATCGAATCGAATCAAAAAGAATCGAAACGAACTGAATCGAAAGAATCGAATCGAACAGAATCGAAAAGAATTGAATCGTAATGTAACAAATCGAATCCAAATGATCGAATCAAGCCAAGTCGAAAAGAATTGAATCGAAAAGAATCGAATCAAAATGAAAAGAATCGAATAGAATCGAATTGAAAAGAATCGAATTGAACCGAATCAAATAGAATAGAATCGAACAGAATTGAATCGAATGAAAAGAATCTTATCGAATCGATTCGAAAAGAATTGAATCGAATCGAATGGAGAAGAATCAAATCAAATGGAATCGAAAAGAATCGAATCAAAGAGAATCTAATCGAAACGAAAAGAATCAATCGAATCGAAAAGAATCGAATCGAAACGAAAAGTGTCGAATCGAATCGAATCGAAAAGAATCGAATCGAACCGAAAAGAATCAAATCGAATCGAAAAGAATCGAATTGAATTGAATCGTAATGAAAAGAATCGAATCGAATCGAAAGAATCAAATCGAATCGAAAACAATTGAATCGAATGCAATCAAATCGAAAAGAATCGAATCGAATTGAAAAGAATCAAATCGAATTGATTGAATCGAAAAGAATCGAATCGAATCGCATCGCATCGAATCGAAAATAATAGAATTGAATAAAAATAATCGAATCGAATTGAGAATAATTGGAATTGAATTGAATCGATAATCGAATCGAATCAAATCGAGTCGAATCGAAACTAATCGAATCGAATCAAATCGATTCGAAAAAATCGAATCAGATTGCAACGAATCGAATCATATTGAATTGATTTGAATTGAAATGAATCGAATCTAATCAAATCAAAAAGAATCGAATCCAAAGAATCGAATTGTAGAAAATCAAATCAAAACAAAAAGATTCAAATCGAAACGAATCAAATTGAAAAGAATCGAATCGAATCGAATCGAATCGAAAAGAATCGAATCGAATCGAAAAGAATCGAATAGAAAAGAATCGTATCGAATCAAATCTAAAAGAATCGAATCGAATCGAATAAAAAAGAATCGAATCGAATTGATTCGCATCGAAAAGAATCGAATCGTATCGAATCGAAAAGAATCGAATCTATTCGAATCGAATGGAATTGAATCAAAAAGAATCGAATCGAATTGAAACGAAAAGAATCGAATAGATTCGAATTGAAACAAATCGAAAAAAATGAAAACGAATCAAATCACATCGAGTGGAAAAGAATCGAATCAAATAGAAAAGAATCGAATTGAATCGAACTGAATCGAAAAGAATCGAATAGATCAAATCAAAAAGAATCGAATCGATTCGAGATGAACCGAGTAGAATCGAGTCGAAGTGAAAAGAATTGAATCGAATCGAATCGAAAAGAATCTAATCGAAACGAAAAGAATCGAATCGAAGAGAATCTAATCGAAATGAAAAGAATCAAATCGAATCGAAAAGAATCGAATCGAAACGAAAAGTGTCGAATCGAATCGAATCGAAAAGAATCGAGTTGAATAGAAAAGAATTGAATCGAATAAAATCGATAAGATTTGAATCAAATCCAATAGAATCGAAAAGATTCGAATCGAATTGAAAAGAAATGAACCGAAGTGAAAAGAATCGAATCGAATCGAAAGAATCAAATCGAAAAAAAAATCGAATCGAAATTAAAAGAATCGAATCGAATCAAAGCATAAAGAATCGAATCTAATTGAATCGAAAGAATCGATTGAATCAAATAGAGAAGAATCTAATGGTAAGGAATCGAATCGAAAAGAATCCAATTGTATTGAATCGAATCGAAAAGAAATGAATTGAATAGATTATAAAAGAATCGAATCGAAAGGAATCGACTCGAAACGTAAAGAATCGAATCGAAAAAATTGAATAGATCGAAGAATTGAATAGAAATGAATCGAATCGAAATGAAAAGAATTGAATCGAATCGAATCGAAAACAATCGAATCAAAAAGAATCGAATTGAAACAAAAGAATCGCATTGTATTTAATCGAATCAAAAAAATCTAATTGAATCGAATCGAAAAGAATCGATTTGAAATGAAAAGAATCTAATCGAATTGATAGAAAATTGAATCGAATCGAAAACAATCGAATCGAATCGAAAAGAATCGAATTGTATGGAAACGAATCGAAAAGAATCTAATTGAGTAGAAAAGAATCAAATCAAATTTAATGGAATCGAAAAGAACCGAATAGCCTCGAATTGAATCGAATCGAAAAGAATCGAAACGAATTGAATCGAAAAGCATTGAGTCGAATCAAATCGAAAAGAATCG
Organism: Canis lupus baileyi; assembly: GCF_048164855.1. Taxonomy (NCBI): domain Eukaryota; kingdom Metazoa; phylum Chordata; class Mammalia; order Carnivora; family Canidae; genus Canis; species Canis lupus. The sequence continues at coordinate 31,323,501 of NC_132871.1, read as the reverse complement.
AATCGTATCAAATTGAAAAGAGTCGAATCGATCTGAAAAGAATTGAATCGAATTGAATCGAATCGAAAAGAATCAAATTGAAACGAAAAGAATCAAATCGAATAGCAAAGAATCGAATCGAAACGAATCGATTTGAAACGAGCCGAATCGAATTGAATTGAATGAAATATTCGAATCGAATCGAAAAGAATCTAATCTAATGAAATCCAAAAGAATCAAATCGAAACAAATAGAATCAAACCGAATGGAATTGAATCGAAAAGAGTCGATTCGAATCAAATTGGAATGAAAAGAATTGAATCGAATCGAATAAAAAACAAGTGAATCGAATAGAATAGAAAAGAAGAGAATCGAAACGAAAAGAATCAAATTGAATCGAAAGGAATCGAATCGAAAAGAATCGAATCAAAGAGAAAAGACTCGAATCGAATGGAAAAGAATAGAATCAAAAAGAATCGAATTGAAACAAAAAGAATCGAATTGAATTGAATCGAAAAGAATCGAATGGAATCGAATCGAAAAGAATCGAATTGAATTAAATCGAAGAGAATCGAATCGAATTGAATTGAATCGAAGAGAATCGAATCGAATAGAAAAGAATCAAATCGAAATGAATCGATTTGAAACGAAAAGAATCGAATCGAATCAAATTGAATGAAAAGAATTGAATCGAATCAAAAAGAATTGAATCAAAAAGAATCAAACCGAAACAAAAAGAATCAAACCGAATTGAAAAGAATCTAACTGAATAGAATCGAAAAGAATCGACGTACTGAATCGAATCCAATCGAAAAAAATCTAATCGTATCAAATCGAATCGAAAAGAATTGAAATGAATAGAATAGAAAAGATTCGAATCAAATGAAAAACAATCAAATCGAGTAATATCGAATCGAAAAGAATCGAATCGAAAAGAATCGAATCGAATGGAAAAGAATTGAATTGAATCAAAAAGAATTGATTCAAATCAAAAAGAATCGAATCGATTCGAATCGAAAAGACTCGAATCGAAAAGAATCGAAAAGAATCGAATCGAATCCAAAAGGATCGAATCGCAAAGAATCGAATCTAAAGAAAAGGAATCGAATCGAATCGAAACGAATAGAATCGAAAAGAATCGATTTGAATCGAAATGAAAAGAATCGTATCGAATCAAATCGAAAAAAATCAAATGGAATCGAATCGAATCGTATCGAAAAGAATCAAATCAAATGAAAAGAATCGAATCGAATAGAAAAGAATCGAATTGATTGGAATCGACTCGAAAACAATCTAATTGAATTGAAAGGAATCGAATCAAATTTAATGGAATCGACAAGAATCGTATCAAATCAAAAAGATCGAATCGAAACGAATCAATTCGAAAAGAATCAAATCGAATCGAATCGAAAAGAATCGAATCGAAAAGAATTGAATTGAAAAGAATCGAATTGAATCGAATTGAAAAGACTCGAATCGAATTAAAAGAATCGAATCGAATCGAAAAGAATCGAATCGAATCGGAAAGAATTGAATTGGAATGAATCGATTTGAATCGAATTGAAAAGAATCGAATCGAAAAAATCGAATCGAAAAGAACTGAGTTGAGTTGAATCGAATCGAAAAGATTCGAATCGAATCGTGTCGAATCAAAAAGATGGAATCGAAACGAATCGAATCGAATCGAATCGAAAAGAATCGAATAGATAGCAAAGAATCAAATCGAATAGAAAAGAATTTGAATCGAATTGAAACGATTCGAAAAAATCGAAACTAATCGAATCATCGAATGGAAAAGAATCGAATCGAATCAAAAAGAATCGAAACGAACTGAATCGAAAGAATCGAATCGAACAGAATCGAAAAGAATTGAATCGTAATGTAACAAATCGAATCCAAATGATCGAATCAAGCCAAGTCGAAAAGAATTGAATCGAAAAGAATCGAATCAAAATGAAAAGAATCGAATAGAATCGAATTGAAAAGAATCGAATTGAACCGAATCAAATAGAATAGAATCGAACAGAATTGAATCGAATGAAAAGAATCTTATCGAATCGATTCGAAAAGAATTGAATCGAATCGAATGGAGAAGAATCAAATCAAATGGAATCGAAAAGAATCGAATCAAAGAGAATCTAATCGAAACGAAAAGAATCAATCGAATCGAAAAGAATCGAATCGAAACGAAAAGTGTCGAATCGAATCGAATCGAAAAGAATCGAATCGAACCGAAAAGAATCAAATCGAATCGAAAAGAATCGAATTGAATTGAATCGTAATGAAAAGAATCGAATCGAATCGAAAGAATCAAATCGAATCGAAAACAATTGAATCGAATGCAATCAAATCGAAAAGAATCAAATCGAATTGAAAAGAATCAAATCGAATTGATTGAATCGAAAAGAATCGAATCGAATCGCATCGCATCGAATCGAAAATAATAGAATTGAATAAAAATAATCAAATCGAATCGAATTGAGAATAATTGGAATTGAATTGAATCGATAATCGAATCGAATCAAATCGAGTCGAATCGAAACTAATCGAATCGAATCAAATCGATTCGAAAAAATCGAATCAGATTGCAACGAATCGAATCATATTGAATTGATTTGAATTGAAATGAATCGAATCTAATCAAATCAAAAAGAATCGAATCCAAAGAATCGAATTGTAGAAAATCAAATCAAAACAAAAAGATTCAAATCGAAACGAATCAAATTGAAAAGAATCGAATCGAATCGAATCGAAAAGAATCGAATCGAATCGAAAAGAATCGAATAGAAAAGAATCGTATCGAATCAAATCTAAAAGAATCGAATCGAATCGAATAAAAAAGAATCGAATCGAATTGATTCGCATCGAAAAGAATCGAATCGTATCGAATCGAAAAGAATCGAATCTATTCGAATCGAATGGAATTGAATCAAAAAGAATCGAATCGAATTGAAACGAAAAGAATCGAATAGATTCGAATTGAAACAAATCGAAAAAAATGAAAACGAATCAAATCACATCGAGTGGAAAAGAATCGAATCAAATAGAAAAGAATCGAATTGAATCGAACTGAATCGAAAAGAATCGAATAGATCAAATCAAAAAGAATCGAATCGATTCGAGATGAACCGAGTAGAATCGAGTCGAAGTGAAAAGAATTGAATCGAATCGAATCGAAAAGAATCTAATCGAAACGAAAAGAATCGAATCGAAGAGAATCTAATCGAAATGAAAAGAATCAAATCGAATCGAAAAGAATCGAATCGAAACGAAAACTGTCGAATCGAATCGAATCGAAAAGAATCGAGTTGAATAGAAAAGAATTGAATCGAATAAAATCGATAAGATTTGAATCAAATCCAATAGAATCGAAAAGATTCGAATCGAATTGAAAAGAAACGAACCGAAGTGAAAAGAATCGAATCGAATCGAAAGAATCAAATCGAAAAAAAAATCGAATCGAAATTAAAAGAATCGAATCGAATCAAAGCATAAAGAATCGAATCTAATTGAATCGAAAGAATCGATTGAATCAAATAGAGAAGAATCTAATGGTAAGGAATCGAATCGAAAAGAATCCAATTGTATTGAATCGAATCGAAAAGAAATGAATTGAATAGATTATAAAAGAATCGAATCGAAAGGAATCGACTCGAAACGTAAAGAATCGAATCGAAAAAATTGAATAGATCGAAGAATTGAATAGAAATGAATCGAATCGAAATGAAAAGAATTGAATCGAATCGAATCGAAAACAATCGAATCAAAAAGAATCGAATTGAAACAAAAGAATCGCATTGTATTTAATCGAATCAAAAAAATCTAATTGAATCGAATCGAAAAGAATCGATTTGAAATGAAAAGAATCTAATCGAATTGATAGAAAATTGAATCGAATCGAAAACAATCGAATCGAATCGAAAAGAATCGAATTGTATGGAAACGAATCGAAAAGAATCGAATTGAGTAGAAAAGAATCAAATCAAATTTAATGGAATCGAAAAGAACCGAATAGCATCGAATTGAATCGAATCGAAAAGAATCGAAACGAATTGAATCGAAAAGCATTGAGTCGAATCAAATCGAAAAGAATCGAATCGTATCAAATTGAAAAGAATCGAATCGATCTGAAAAGAATTGAATCGAATCGAAAAGAATCAAATTGAAACGAAAAGAATCAAATCGAATAGCAAAGAATCCAATCGAAACGAATCGATTTGAAACGAGCCGAATCGAATCGAATTGAATGACATATTCGAATCGAATCGAAAAGAATCTAATCTAATGAAATCCAAAAGAATCAAATCGAAACAAATAGAATCAAACCGAATGGAATTGAATCGAAAAGAGTCGATTCGAATCAAATTGGAATGAAAAGAATTGAATCGAATCGAATAAAAAACAAGTGAATCGAATAGAATAGAAAAGAAGAGAATCGAAACGAAAAGAATCAAATTGAATCGAAAGGAATCGAATCGAAAAGAATCGAATCAAAGAGAAAAGACTCGAATCGAATGGAAAAGAATAGAATCAAAAAGAATCGAATTGAAACAAAAAGAATCGAATTGAATTGAATCGAAAAGAATCGAATGGAATCGAATCGAAAAGAATCGAATTGAATTAAATCGAAGAGAATCGAATCGAATTGAATTGAATCGAAGAGAATCGAATCGAATAGAAAAGAATCAAATCGAAATGAATCGATTTGAAACGAAAAGAATCGAATCGAATCAAATTGAATGAAAAGAATTGAATCGAATCAAAAAGAATTGAATCAAAAAGAATCAAACCGAAACAAAAAGAATCAAACCGAATTGAAAAGAATCTAACTGAATAGAATCGAAAAGAATCGACGTACCGAATCGAATCCAATCGAAAAAAATCTAATCGTATCAAATCGAATCGAAAAGAATTGAAATGAATAGAATAGAAAAGATTCGAATCAAATCAAAAACAATCAAATCGAGTAATATCGAATCGAAAAGAATCGAATCGAAAAGAATCGAATCGAATGGAAAAGAATTGAATTGAATCAAAAAGAATTGATTCAAATCAAAAAGAATCGAATCGATTCGAATCGAAAAGACTCGAATCGAAAAGAATCGAAAAGAATCGAATCGAATCCAAAAGGATCGAATCGCAAAGAATCGAATCTAAAGAAAAGGAATCGAATCGAATCGAAACGAATAGAATCGAAAAGAATCGATTTGAATCGAAATGAAAAGAATCGTATCGAATCAAATCGAAAAAAATCAAATGGAATCGAATCGAATCGTATCGAAAAGAATCAAATCAAATGAAAAGAATCGAATCGAATAGAAAAGAATCGAATTGATTGGAATCGACTCGAAAACAATCTAATTGAATTGAAAGGAATCGAATCAAATTTAATGGAATCGACAAGAATCGTATCAAATCAAAAAGATCGAATCGAAACGAATCAATTCGAAAAGAATCAAATCGAGTCGAATCGAAAAGAATCGAATCGAAAAGAATTGAATTGAAAAGAATCGAATTGAATCGAATTGAAAAGACTCGAATCGAATTAAAAGAATCGAATCGAATCGAAAAGAATCGAATCGAATCGGAAAGAATTGAATTGGAATGAATCGATTTGAATCGAATTGAAAAGAATCGAATCGAAAAAATCGAATCGAAAAGAACTGAGTTGAGTTGAATCGAATCGAAAAGATTCGAATCCAATCGTGTCGAATCAAAAAGATGGAATCGAAACGAATCGAATCGAATCGAATCGAAAAGAATCGAATAGATAGCAAAGAATCAAATCGAATAGAAAAGAATTTGAATCGAATTGAAACGATTCGAAAAAATCGAAACTAATCGAATCATCGAATGGAAAAGAATCGAATCGAATCAAAAAGAATCGAAACGAACTGAATCGAAAGAATCGAATCGAACAGAATCGAAAAGAATTGAATCGTAATGTAACAAATCGAATCCAAATGATCGAATCAAGCCAAGTCGAAAAGAATTGAATCGAAAAGAATCGAATCAAAATGAAAAGAATCGAATAGAATCGAATTGAAAAGAATCGAATTGAACCGAATCAAATAGAATAGAATCGAACAGAATTGAATCGAATGAAAAGAATCTTATCGAATCGATTCGAAAAGAATTGAATCGAATCGAATGGAGAAGAATCAAATCAAATGGAATCGAAAAGAATCGAATCAAAGAGAATCTAATCGAAACGAAAAGAATCAATCGAATCGAAAAGAATCGAATCGAAACGAAAAGTGTCGAATCGAATCGAATCGAAAAGAATCGAATCGAACCGAAAAGAATCAAATCGAATCGAAAAGAATCGAATTGAATTGAATCGTAATGAAAAGAATCGAATCGAATCGAAAGAATCAAATCGAATCGAAAACAATTGAATCGAATGCAATCAAATCGAAAAGAATCAAATCGAATTGAAAAGAATCAAATCGAATTGATTGAATCGAAAAGAATCGAATCGAATCGCATCGCATCGAATCGAAAATAATAGAATTGAATAAAAATAATCAAATCGAATCGAATTGAGAATAATTGGAATTGAATTGAATCGATAATCGAATCGAATCAAATCGAGTCGAATCGAAACTAATCGAATCGAATCAAATCGATTCGAAAAAATCGAATCAGATTGCAACGAATCGAATCATATTGAATTGATTTGAATTGAAATGAATCGAATCTAATCAAATCAAAAAGAATCGAATCCAAAGAATCGAATTGTAGAAAATCAAATCAAAACAAAAAGATTCAAATCGAAACGAATCAAATTGAAAAGAATCGAATCGAATCGAATCGAAAAGAATCGAATCGAATCGAAAAGAATCGAATAGAAAAGAATCGTATCGAATCAAATCTAAAAGAATCGAATCGAATCGAATAAAAAAGAATCGAATCGAATTGATTCGCATCGAAAAGAATCGAATCGTATCGAATCGAAAAGAATCGAATCTATTCGAATCGAATGGAATTGAATCAAAAAGAATCGAATCGAATTGAAACGAAAAGAATCGAATAGATTCGAATTGAAACAAATCGAAAAAAATGAAAACGAATCAAATCACATCGAGTGGAAAAGAATCGAATCAAATAGAAAAGAATCGAATTGAATCGAACTGAATCGAAAAGAATCGAATAGATCAAATCAAAAAGAATCGAATCGATTCGAGATGAACCGAGTAGAATCGAGTCGAAGTGAAAAGAATTGAATCGAATCGAATCGAAAAGAATCTAATCGAAACGAAAAGAATCGAATCGAAGAGAATCTAATCGAAATGAAAAGAATCAAATCGAATCGAAAAGAATCGAATCGAAACGAAAAGTGTCGAATCGAATCGAATCGAAAAGAATCGAGTTGAATAGAAAAGAATTGAATCGAATAAAATCGATAAGATTTGAATCAAATCCAATAGAATCGAAAAGATTCGAATCGAATTGAAAAGAAACGAACCGAAGTGAAAAGAATCGAATCGAATCGAAAGAATCAAATCGAAAAAAAAATCGAATCGAAATTAAAAGAATCGAATCGAATCAAAGCATAAAGAATCGAATCTAATTGAATCGAAAGAATCGATTGAATCAAATAGAGAAGAATCTAATGGTAAGGAATCGAATCGAAAAGAATCCAATTGTATTGAATCGAATCGAAAAGAAATGAATTGAATAGATTATAAAAGAATCGAATCGAAAGGAATCGACTCGAAACGTAAAGAATCGAATCGAAAAAATTGAATAGATCGAAGAATTGAATAGAAATGAATCGAATCGAAATGAAAAGAATTGAATCGAATCGAATCGAAAACAATCGAATCAAAAAGAATCGAATTGAAACAAAAGAATCGCATTGTATTTAATCGAATCAAAAAAATCTAATTGAATCGAATCGAAAAGAATCGATTTGAAATGAAAAGAATCTAATCGAATTGATAGAAAATTGAATCGAATCGAAAACAATCGAATCGAAAAGAATCGAATTGTATGGAAACGAATCGAAAAGAATCGAATTGAGTAGAAAAGAATCAAATCAAATTTAATGGAATCGAAAAGAACCGAATAGCCTCGAATTGAATCGAATCGAAAAGAATCGAAACGAATTGAATCGAAAAGCATTGAGTCGAATCAAATCGAAAAGAATCGAATCGTATCAAATTGAAAAGAGTCGAATCGATCTGAAAAGAATTGAATCGAATTGAATCGAATCGAAAAGAATCAAATTGAAACGAAAAGAATCAAATCGAATAGCAAAGAATCGAATCGAAACGAATCGATTTGAAACGAGCCGAATCGAATTGAATTGAATGAAATATTCGAATCGAATCGAAAAGAATCTAATCTAATGAAATCCAAAAGAATCAAATCGAAACAAATAGAATCAAACCGAATGGAATTGAATCGAAAAGAGTCGATTCGAATCAAATTGGAATGAAAAGAATTGAATCGAATCGAATAAAAAACAAGTGAATCGAATAGAATAGAAAAGAAGAGAATCGAAACGAAAAGAATCAAATTGAATCGAAAGGAATCGAATCGAAAAGAATCGAATCAAAGAGAAAAGACTCGAATCGAATGGAAAAGAATAGAATCAAAAAGAATCGAATTGAAACAAAAAGAATCGAATTGAATTGAATCGAAAAGAATCGAATGGAATCGAATCGAAAAGAATCGAATTGAATTAAATCGAAGAGAATCGAATCGAATTGAATTGAATCGAATCGAATAGAAAAGAATCAAATCGAAATGAATCGATTTGAAACGAAAAGAATCGAATCGAATCAAATTGAATGAAAAGAATTGAATCGAATCAAAAAGAATTGAATCAAAAAGAATCAAACCGAAACAAAAAGAATCAAACCGAATTGAAAAGAATCTAACTGAATAGAATCGAAAACAATCGACGTACTGAATCGAATCCAATCGAAAAAAATCTAATCGTATCAAATCGAATCGAAAAGAATTGAAATGAATAGAATAGAAAAGATTCGAGTCAAATGAAAAACAATCAAATCGAGTAATATCGAATCGAAAAGAATCGAATCGAAAAGAATCGAATCGAATGGAAAAGAATTGAATTGAATCAAAAAGAATTGATTCAAATCAAAAAGAATCGAATCGATTCGAATGGAAAAGACTCGAATCGAAAAGAATCGAAAAGAATCGAATCGAATCCAAAAGGATCGAATCGCAAAGAATCGAATCTAAAGAAAAGGAATCGAATCGAATCGAAACGAATAGAATCGAAAAGAATCGATTTGAATCGAAATGAAAAGAATCGTATCGAATCAAATCGAAAAAAATCAAATGGAATCGAATCGAATCGTATCGAAAAGAATCAAATCAAATGAAAAGAATCGAATCGAATAGAAAAGAATCGAATTGATTGGAATCGACTCGAAAACAATCTAATTGAATTGAAAGGAATCGAATCAAATTTAATGGAATCGACAAGAATCGTATCAAATCAAAAAGATCGAATCGAAACGAATCAATTCGAAAAGAATCAAATCGAATCGAATCGAAAAGAATCGAATCGAAAAGAATTGAATTGAAAAGAATCGAATTGAATCGAATTGAAAAGACTCGAATCGAATTAAAAGAATCGAATCGAATCGAAAAGAATCGAATCGAATCGGAAAGAATTGAATTGGAATGAATCGATTTGAATCGAATTGAAAAGAATCGAATCGAAAAAATCGAATCGAAAAGAACTGAGTTGAGTTGAATCGAATCGAAAAGATTCGAATCGAATCGTGTCGAATCAAAAAGATGGAATCGAAACGAATCGAATCGAATCGAATCGAAAAGAATCGAATAGATAGCAAAGAATCAAATCGAATAGAAAAGAATTTGAATCGAATTGAAACGATTCGAAAAAATCGAAACTAATCGAATCATCGAATGGAAAAGAATCGAATCGAATCAAAAAGAATCGAAACGAACTGAATCGAAAGAATCGAATCGAACAGAATCGAAAAGAATTGAATCGTAATGTAACAAATCGAATCCAAATGATCGAATCAAGCCAAGTCGAAAAGAATTGAATCGAAAAGAATCGAATCAAAATGAAAAGAATCGAATAGAATCGAATTGAAAAGAATCGAATTGAACCGAATCAAATAGAATAGAATCGAACAGAATTGAATCGAATGAAAAGAATCTTATCGAATCGATTCGAAAAGAATTGAATCGAATCGAATGGAGAAGAATCAAATCAAATGGAATCGAAAAGAATCGAATCAAAGAGAATCTAATCGAAACGAAAAGAATCAATCGAATCGAAAAGAATCGAATCGAAACGAAAAGTGTCGAATCGAATCGAATCGAAAAGAATCGAATCGAACCGAAAAGAATCAAATCGAATCGAAAAGAATCGAATTGAATTGAATCGTAATGAAAAGAATCGAATCGAATCGAAAGAATCAAATCGAATCGAAAACAATTGAATCGAATGCAATCAAATCGAAAAGAATCAAATCGAATTGAAAAGAATCAAATCGAATTGATTGAATCGAAAAGAATCGAATCGAATCGCATCGCATCGAATCGAAAATAATAGAATTGAATAAAAATAATCAAATCGAATCGAATTGAGAATAATTGGAATTGAATTGAATCGATAATCGAATCGAATCAAATCGAGTCGAATCGAAACTAATCGAATCGAATCAAATCGATTCGAAAAAATCGAATCAGATTGCAACGAATCGAATCATATTGAATTGATTGGAATTGAAATGAATCGAATCTAATCAAATCAAAAAGAATCGAATCCAAAGAATCGAATTGTAGAAAATCAAATCAAAACAAAAAGATTCAAATCGAAACGAATCAAATTGAAAAGAATCGAATCGAATCGAATCGAAAAGAATCGAATCGAATCGAAAAGAATCGAATAGAAAAGAATCGTATCGAATCAAATCTAAAAGAATCGAATCGAATCGAATAAAAAAGAATCGAATCGAATTGATTCGCATCGAAAAGAATCGAATCGTATCGAATCGAAAAGAATCGAATCTATTCGAATCGAATGGAATTGAATCAAAAAGAATCGAATCGAATTGAAACGAAAAGAATCGAATAGATTCGAATTGAAACAAATCGAAAAAAATGAAAACGAATCAAATCACATCGAGTGGAAAAGAATCGAATCAAATAGAAAAGAATCGAATTGAATCGAACTGAATCGAAAAGAATCGAATAGATCAAATCAAAAAGAATCGAATCGATTCGAGATGAACCGAGTAGAATCGAGTCGAAGTGAAAAGAATTGAATCGAATCGAATCGAAAAGAATCTAATCGAAACGAAAAGAATCGAATCGAAGAGAATCTAATCGAAATGAAAAGAATCAAATCGAATCGAAAAGAATCGAATCGAAACGAAAAGTGTCGAATCGAATCGAATCGAAAAGAATCGAGTTGAATAGAAAAGAATTGAATCGAATAAAATCGATAAGATTTGAATCAAATCCAATAGAATCGAAAAGATTCGAATCGAATTGAAAAGAAACGAACCGAAGTGAAAAGAATCGAATCGAATCGAAAGAATCAAATCGAAAAAAAAATCGAATCGAAATTAAAAGAATCGAATCGAATCAAAGCATAAAGAATCGAATCTAATTGAATCGAAAGAATCGATTGAATCAAATAGAGAAGAATCTAATGGTAAGGAATCGAATCGAAAAGAATCCAATTGTATTGAATCGAATCGAAAAGAAATGAATTGAATAGATTATAAAAGAATCGAATCGAAAGGAATCGACTCGAAACGTAAAGAATCGAATCGAAAAAATTGAATAGATCGAAGAATTGAATAGAAATGAATCGAATCGAAATGAAAAGAATTGAATCGAATCGAATCGAAAACAATCGAATCAAAAAGAATCGAATTGAAACAAAAGAATCGCATTGTATTTAATCGAATCAAAAAAATCTAATTGAATCGAATCGAAAAGAATCGATTTGAAATGAAAAGAATCTAATCGAATTGATAGAAAATTGAATCGAATCGAAAACAATCGAATCGAAAAGAATCGAATTGTATGGAAACGAATCGAAAAGAATCTAATTGAGTAGAAAAGAATCAAATCAAATTTAATGGAATCGAAAAGAACCGAATAGCCTCGAATTGAATCGAATCGAAAAGAATCGAAACGAATTGAATCGAAAAGCATTGAGTCGAATCAAATCGAAAAGAATCGAATCGTATCAAATTGAAAAGAGTCGAATCGATCTGAAAAGAATTGAATCGAATTGAATCGAATCGAAAAGAATCAAATTGAAACGAAAAGAATCAAATCGAATAGCAAAGAATCGAATCGAAACGAATCGATTTGAAACGAGCCGAATCGAATTGAATTGAATGAAATATTCGAATCGAATCGAAAAGAATCTAATCTAATGAAATCCAAAAGAATCAAATCGAAACAAATAGAATCAAACCGAATGGAATTGAATCGAAAAGAGTCGATTCGAATCAAATTGGAATGAAAAGAATTGAATCGAATCGAATAAAAAACAAGTGAATCGAATAGAATAGAAAAGAAGAGAATCGAAACGAAAAGAATCAAATTGAATCGAAAGGAATCGAATCGAAAAGAATCGAATCAAAGAGAAAAGACTCGAATCGAATGGAAAAGAATAGAATCAAAAAGAATCGAATTGAAACAAAAAGAATCGAATTGAATTGAATCGAAAAGAATCGAATGGAATCGAATCGAAAAGAATCGAATTGAATTAAATCGAAGAGAATCGAATCGAATTGAATTGAATCGAATCGAATAGAAAAGAATCAAATCGAAATGAATCGATTTGAAACGAAAAGAATCGAATCGAATCAAATTGAATGAAAAGAATTGAATCGAATCAAAAAGAATTGAATCAAAAAGAATCAAACCGAAACAAAAAGAATCAAACCGAATTGAAAAGAATCTAACTGAATAGAATCGAAAACAATCGACGTACTGAATCGAATCCAATCGAAAAAAATCTAATCGTATCAAATCGAATCGAAAAGAATTGAAATGAATAGAATAGAAAAGATTCGAGTCAAATGAAAAACAATCAAATCGAGTAATATCGAATCGAAAAGAATCGAATCGAAAAGAATCGAATCGAATGGAAAAGAATTGAATTGAATCAAAAAGAATTGATTCAAATCAAAAAGAATCGAATCGATTCGAATGGAAAAGACTCGAATCGAAAAGAATCGAAAAGAATCGAATCGAATCCAAAAGGATCGAATCGCAAAGAATCGAATCTAAAGAAAAGGAATCGAATCGAATCGAAACGAATAGAATCGAAAAGAATCGATTTGAATCGAAATGAAAAGAATCGTATCGAATCAAATCGAAAAAAATCAAATGGAATCGAATCGAATCGTATCGAAAAGAATCAAATCAAATGAAAAGAATCGAATCGAATAGAAAAGAATCGAATTGATTGGAATCGACTCGAAAACAATCTAATTGAATTGAAAGGAATCGAATCAAATTTAATGGAATCGACAAGAATCGTATCAAATCAAAAAGATCGAATCGAAACGAATCAATTCGAAAAGAATCAAATCGAATCGAATCGAAAAGAATCGAATCGAAAAGAATTGAATTGAAAAGAATCGAATTGAATCGAATTGAAAAGACTCGAATCGAATTAAAAGAATCGAATCGAATCGAAAAGAATCGAATCGAATCGGAAAGAATTGAATTGGAATGAATCGATTTGAATCGAATTGAAAAGAATCGAATCGAAAAAATCGAATCGAAAAGAACTGAGTTGAGTTGAATCGAATCGAAAAGATTCGAATCGAATCGTGTCGAATCAAAAAGATGGAATCGAAACGAATCGAATCGAATCGAATCGAAAAGAATCGAATAGATAGCAAAGAATCAAATCGAATAGAAAAGAATTTGAATCGAATTGAAACGATTCGAAAAAATCGAAACTAATCGAATCATCGAATGGAAAAGAATCGAATCGAATCAAAAAGAATCGAAACGAACTGAATCGAAAGAATCGAATCGAACAGAATCGAAAAGAATTGAATCGTAATGTAACAAATCGAATCCAAATGATCGAATCAAGCCAAGTCGAAAAGAATTGAATCGAAAAGAATCGAATCAAAATGAAAAGAATCGAATAGAATCGAATTGAAAAGAATCGAATTGAACCGAATCAAATAGAATAGAATCGAACAGAATTGAATCGAATGAAAAGAATCTTATCGAATCGATTCGAAAAGAATTGAATCGAATCGAATGGAGAAGAATCAAATCAAATGGAATCGAAAAGAATCGAATCAAAGAGAATCTAATCGAAACGAAAAGAATCAATCGAATCGAAAAGAATCGAATCGAAACGAAAAGTGTCGAATCGAATCGAATCGAAAAGAATCGAATCGAACCGAAAAGAATCAAATCGAATCAAAAAGAATCGAATTGAATTGAATCGTAATGAAAAGAATCGAATCGAATCGAAAGAATCAAATCGAATCGAAAACAATTGAATCGAATGCAATCAAATCGAAAAGAATCAAATCGAATTGAAAAGAATCAAATCGAATTGATTGAATCGAAAAGAATCGAATCGAATCGCATCGCATCGAATCGAAAATAATAGAATTGAATAAAAATAATCAAATCGAATCGAATTGAGAATAATTGGAATTGAATTGAATCGATAATCGAATCGAATCAAATCGAGTCGAATCGAAACTAATCGAATCGAATCAAATCGATTCGAAAAAATCGAATCAGATTGCAACGAATCGAATCATATTGAATTGATTTGAATTGAAATGAATCGAATCTAATCAAATCAAAAAGAATCGAATCCAAAGAATCGAATTGTAGAAAATCAAATCAAAACAAAAAGATTCAAATCGAAACGAATCAAATTGAAAAGAATCGAATCGAATCGAATCGAAAAGAATCGAATCGAATCGAAAAGAATCGAATAGAAAAGAATCGTATCGAATCAAATCTAAAAGAATCGAATCGAATCGAATAAAAAAGAATCGAATCGAATTGATTCGCATCGAAAAGAATCGAATCGTATCGAATCGAAAAGAATCGAATCTATTCGAATCGAATGGAATTGAATCAAAAAGAATCGAATCGAATTGAAACGAAAAGAATCGAATAGATTCGAATTGAAACAAATCGAAAAAAATGAAAACGAATCAAATCACATCGAGTGGAAAAGAATCGAATCAAATAGAAAAGAATCGAATTGAATCGAACTGAATCGAAAAGAATCGAATAGATCAAATCAAAAAGAATCGAATCGATTCGAGATGAACCGAGTAGAATCGAGTCGAAGTGAAAAGAATTGAATCGAATCGAATCGAAAAGAATCTAATCGAAACGAAAAGAATCGAATCGAAGAGAATCTAATCGAAATGAAAAGAATCAAATCGAATCGAAAAGAATCGAATCGAAACGAAAAGTGTCGAATCGAATCGAATCGAAAAGAATCGAGTTGAATAGAAAAGAATTGAATCGAATAAAATCGATAAGATTTGAATCAAATCCAATAGAATCGAAAAGATTCGAATCGAATTGAAAAGAAACGAACCGAAGTGAAAAGAATCGAATCGAATCGAAAGAATCAAATCGAAAAAAAAATCGAATCGAAATTAAAAGAATCGAATCGAATCAAAGCATAAAGAATCGAATCTAATTGAATCGAAAGAATCGATTGAATCAAATAGAGAAGAATCTAATGGTAAGGAATCGAATCGAAAAGAATCCAATTGTATTGAATCGAATCGAAAAGAAATGAATTGAATAGATTATAAAAGAATCGAATCGAAAGGAATCGACTCGAAACGTAAAGAATCGAATCGAAAAAATTGAATAGATCGAAGAATTGAATAGAAATGAATCGAATCGAAATGAAAAGAATTGAATCGAATCGAATCGAAAACAATCGAATCAAAAAGAATCGAATTGAAACAAAAGAATCGCATTGTATTTAATCGAATCAAAAAAATCTAATTGAATCGAATCGAAAAGAATCGATTTGAAATGAAAAGAATCTAATCGAATTGATAGAAAATTGAATCGAATCGAAAACAATCGAATCGAATCGAAAAGAATCGAATTGTATGGAAACGAATCGAAAAGAATCGAATTGAGTAGAAAAGAATCAAATCAAATTTAATGGAATCGAAAAGAACCGAATAGCATCGAATTGAATCGAATCGAAAAGAATCGAAACGAATTGAATCGAAAAGCATTGAGTCGAATCAAATCGAAAAGAATCGAATCGTATCAAATTGAAAAGAATCGAATCGATCTGAAAAGAATTGAATCGAATCGAAAAGAATCAAATTGAAACGAAAAGAATCAAATCGAATAGCAAAGAATCGAATCGAAACGAATCGATTTGAAACGAGCCGAATCGAATCGAATTGAATGACATATTCGAATCGAATCGAAAAGAATCTAATCTAATGAAATCCAAAAGAATCAAATCGAAACAAATAGAATCAAACCGAATGGAATTGAATCGAAAAGAGTCGATTCGAATCAAATTGGAATGAAAAGAATTGAATCGAATCGAATAAAAAACAAGTGAATCGAATAGAATAGAAAAGAAGAGAATCGAAACGAAAAGAATCAAATTGAATCGAAAGGAATCGAATCGAAAAGAATCGAATCAAAGAGAAAAGACTCGAATCGAATGGAAAAGAATAGAATCAAAAAGAATCGAATTGAAACAAAAAGAATCGAATTGAATTGAATCGAAAAGAATCGAATGGAATCGAATCGAAAAGAATCGAATTGAATTAAATCGAAGAGAATCGAATCGAATTGAATTGAATCGAAGAGAATCGAATCGAATAGAAAAGAATCAAATCGAAATGAATCGATTTGAAACGAAAAGAATCGAATCGAATCAAATTGAATGAAAAGAATTGAATCGAATCAAAAAGAATTGAATCAAAAAGAATCAAACCGAAACAAAAAGAATCAAACCGAATTGAAAAGAATCTAACTGAATAGAATCGAAAAGAATCGACGTACCGAATCGAATCCAATCGAAAAAAATCTAATCGTATCAAATCGAATCGAAAAGAATTGAAATGAATAGAATAGAAAAGATTCGAATCAAATCAAAAACAATCAAATCGAGTAATATCGAATCGAAAAGAATCGAATCGAAAAGAATCGAATCGAATGGAAAAGAATTGAATTGAATCAAAAAGAATTGATTCAAATCAAAAAGAATCGAATCGATTCGAATCGAAAAGACTCGAATCGAAAAGAATCGAAAAGAATCGAATCGAATCAAAAAGGATCGAATCGCAAAGAATCGAATCTAAAGAAAAGGAATCGAATCGAATCGAAACGAATAGAATCGAAAAGAATCGATTTGAATCGAAATGAAAAGAATCGTATCGAATCAAATCGAAAAAAATCAAATGGAATCGAATCGAATCGTATCGAAAAGAATCAAATCAAATGAAAAGAATCGAATCGAATAGAAAAGAATCGAATTGATTGGAATCGACTCGAAAACAATCTAATTGAATTGAAAGGAATCGAATCAAATTTAATGGAATCGACAAGAATCGTATCAAATCAAAAAGATCGAATCGAAACGAATCAATTCGAAAAGAATCAAATCGAATCGAATCGAAAAGAATCGAATCGAAAAGAATTGAATTGAAAAGAATCGAATTGAATCGAATTGAAAAGACTCGAATCGAATTAAAAGAATCGAATCGAATCGAAAAGAATCGAATCGAATCGGAAAGAATTGAATTGGAATGAATCGATTTGAATCGAATTGAAAAGAATCGAATCGAAAAAATCGAATCGAAAAGAACTGAGTTGAGTTGAATCGAATCGAAAAGATTCGAATCGAATCGTGTCGAATCAAAAAGATGGAATCGAAACGAATCGAATCGAATCGAATCGAAAAGAATCGAATAGATAGCAAAGAATCAAATCGAATAGAAAAGAATTTGAATCGAATTGAAACGATTCGAAAAAATCGAAACTAATCGAATCATCGAATGGAAAAGAATCGAATCGAATCAAAAAGAATCGAAACGAACTGAATCGAAAGAATCGAATCGAACAGAATCGAAAAGAATTGAATCGTAATGTAACAAATCGAATCCAAATGATCGAATCAAGCCAAGTCGAAAAGAATTGAATCGAAAAGAATCGAATCAAAATGAAAAGAATCGAATAGAATCGAATTGAAAAGAATCGAATTGAACCGAATCAAATAGAATAGAATCGAACAGAATTGAATCGAATGAAAAGAATCTTATCGAATCGATTCGAAAAGAATTGAATCGAATCGAATGGAGAAGAATCAAATCAAATGGAATCGAAAAGAATCGAATCAAAGAGAATCTAATCGAAACGAAAAGAATCAATCGAATCGAAAAGAATCGAATCGAAACGAAAAGTGTCGAATCGAATCGAATCGAAAAGAATCGAATCGAACCGAAAAGAATCAAATCGAATCGAAAAGAATCGAATTGAATTGAATCGTAATGAAAAGAATCGAATCGAATCGAAAGAATCAAATCGAATCGAAAACAATTGAATCGAATGCAATCAAATCGAAAAGAATCGAATCGAATTGAAAAGAATCAAATCGAATTGATTGAATCGAAAAGAATCGAATCGAATCGAATCGCATCGAATCGAAAATAATAGAATTGAATAAAAATAATCAAATCGAATCGAATTGAGAATAATTGGAATTGAATTGAATCGATAACCGAATCGAATCAAATCGAGTCGAATCGAAACTAATCGAATCGAATCAAATCGATTCGAAAAAATCGAATCAGATTGCAACGAATCGAATCATATTGAATTGATTTGAATTGAAATGAATCGAATCTAATCAAATCAAAAAGAATCGAATCCAAACAATCGAATTGTAGAAAATCAAATCAAAACAAAAAGATTCAAATCGAAACGAATCAAAATGAAAAGAATCGAATCGAATCGAATCGAAAAGAATCGAATCGAATCGAAAAGAATCGAATCGAATCGAAAAGAATCGAATAGAAAAGAATCGTATCGAATCAAATCTAAAAGAATCGAATCGAATCGAATAAAAAAGAATCGAATCGAATTGATTCGCATCGAAAAGAATCGAATCGTATCGAATCGAAAAGAATCGAATCTATTCGAATCGAATGGAATTGAATCAAAAAGAATCGAATCGAATTGAAACGAAAAGAATCGAATAGATTCGAATTGAAACAAATCGAAAAAAATGAAAACGAATCAAATCACATCGAGTGGAAAAGAATCGAATCAAATAGAAAAGAATCGAATTGAATCGAACTGAATCGAAAAGAATCTAATAGATCAAATCAAAAAGAATCGAATCGATTCGAGATGAACCGAGTAGAATCGAGTCGAAGTGAAAAGAATTGAATCGAATCGAATCGAGAAGAATCGAATCGAAACGAAAAGAATCGAATCGAAGAGAATCTAATCGAAATGAAAAGAATCAAATCGAATCGAAAAGAATCGAATCGAAACGAAAAGTGTCGAATCGAATCGAATCGAAAAGAATCGAGTTGAATAGAAAAGAATTGAATCGAATAAAATCGATAAGATTTGAATCAAATCCAATAGAATCGAAAAGATTCGAATCGAATTGAAAAGAAACGAACCGAAGTGAAAAGAATCGAATCGAATCGAAAGAATCAAATCGAAAAAAAAATCGAATCGAAATTAAAAGAATCGAATCGAATCAAAGCATAAAGAATCGAATCTAATTGAATCGAAAGAATCGATTGAATCAAATAGAGAAGAATCTAATGGTAAGGAATCGAATCGAAAAGAATCCAATTGTATTGAATCGAATCGAAAAGAAATGAATTGAATAGATTATAAAAGAATCGAATCGAAAGGAATCGACTCGAAACGTAAAGAATCGAATCGAAAAAATTGAATAGATCGAAGAATTGAATAGAAATGAATCGAATCGAAATGAAAAGAATCGAATCGAATCGAATCGAAAACAATCGAATCAAAAAGAATCGAATTGAAACAAAAGAATCGCATTGTATTTAATCGAATCAAAAAAATCTAATTGAATCGAATCGAAAAGAATCGATTTGAAATGAAAAGAATCTAATCGAATTGATAGAAAATTGAATCGAATCGAAAACAATCGAATCGAATCGAAAAGAATCGAATTGTATGGAAACGAATCGAAAAGAATCTAATTGAGTAGAAAAGAATCAAATCAAATTTAATGGAATCGAAAAGAACCGAATAGCCTCGAATTGAATCGAATCGAAAAGAATCGAAACGAATTGAATCGAAAAGCATTGAGTCGAATCAAATCGAAAAGAATCGAATCGTATCAAATTGAAAAGAGTCGAATCGATCTGAAAAGAATTGAATCGAATTGAATCGAATCGAAAAGAATCAAATTGAAACGAAAAGAATCAAATCGAATAGCAAAGAATCGAATCGAAACGAATCGATTTGAAACGAGCCGAATCGAATTGAATTGAATGAAATATTCGAATCGAATCGAAAAGAATCTAATCTAATGAAATCCAAAAGAATCAAATCGAAACAAATAGAATCAAACCGAATGGAATTGAATCGAAAAGAGTCGATTCGAATCAAATTGGAATGAAAAGAATTGAATCGAATCGAATAAAAAACAAGTGAATCGAATAGAATAGAAAAGAAGAGAATCGAAACGAAAAGAATCAAATTGAATCGAAAGGAATCGAATCGAAAAGAATCGAATCAAAGAGAAAAGACTCGAATCGAATGGAAAAGAATAGAATCAAAAAGAATCGAATTGAAACAAAAAGAATCGAATTGAATTGAATCGAAAAGAATCGAATGGAATCGAATCGAAAAGAATCGAATTGAATTAAATCGAAGAGAATCGAATCGAATTGAATTGAATCGAATCGAATAGAAAAGAATCAAATCGAAATGAATCGATTTGAAACGAAAAGAATCGAATCGAATCAAATTGAATGAAAAGAATTGAATCGAATCAAAAAGAATTGAATCAAAAAGAATCAAACCGAAACAAAAAGAATCAAACCGAATTGAAAAGAATCTAACTGAATAGAATCGAAAACAATCGACGTACTGAATCGAATCCAATCGAAAAAAATCTAATCGTATCAAATCGAATCGAAAAGAATTGAAATGAATAGAATAGAAAAGATTCGAATCAAATGAAAAACAATCAAATCGAGTAATATCGAATCGAAAAGAATCGAATCGAAAAGAATCGAATCGAATGGAAAAGAATTGAATTGAATCAAAAAGAATTGATTCAAATCAAAAAGAATCGAATCGATTCGAATCGAAAAGACTCGAATCGAAAAGAATCGAAAAGAATCGAATCGAATCCAAAAGGATCGAATCGCAAAGAATCGAATCTAAAGAAAAGGAATCGAATCGAATCGAAACGAATAGAATCGAAAAGAATCGATTTGAATCGAAATGAAAAGAATCGTATCGAATCAAATCGAAAAAAATCAAATGGAATCGAATCGAATCGTATCGAAAAGAATCAAATCAAGTGAAAAGAATCGAATCGAATAGAAAAGAATCGAATTGATTGGAATCGACTCGAAAACAATCTAATTGAATTGAAAGGAATCGAATCAAATTTAATGGAATCGACAAGAATCGTATCAAATCAAAAAGATCGAATCGAAACGAATCAATTCGAAAAGAATCAAATCGAATCGAATCGAAAAGAATCGAATCGAAAAGAATTGAATTGAAAAGAATCGAATTGAATCGAATTGAAAAGACTCGAATCGAATTAAAAGAATCGAATCGAATCGAAAAGAATCGAATCGAATCGGAAAGAATTGAATTGGAATGAATCGATTTGAATCGAATTGAAAAGAATCGAATCGAAAAAATCGAATCGAAAAGAACTGAGTTGAGTTGAATCGAATCGAAAAGATTCGAATCGAATCGTGTCGAATCAAAAAGATGGAATCGAAACGAATCGAATCGAATCGAATCGAAAAGAATCGAATAGATAGCAAAGAATCAAATCGAATAGAAAAGAATTTGAATCGAATTGAAACGATTCGAAAAAATCGAAACTAATCGAATCATCGAATGGAAAAGAATCGAATCGAATCAAAAAGAATCGAAACGAACTGAATCGAAAGAATCGAATCGAACAGAATCGAAAAGAATTGAATCGTAATGTAACAAATCGAATCCAAATGATCGAATCAAGCCAAGTCGAAAAGAATTGAATCGAAAAGAATCGAATCAAAATGAAAAGAATCGAATAGAATCGAATTGAAAAGAATCGAATTGAACCGAATCAAATAGAATAGAATCGAACAGAATTGAATCGAATGAAAAGAATCTTATCGAATCGATTCGAAAAGAATTGAATCGAATCGAATGGAGAAGAATCAAATCAAATGGAATCGAAAAGAATCGAATCAAAGAGAATCTAATCGAAACGAAAAGAATCAATCGAATCGAAAAGAATCGAATCGAAACGAAAAGTGTCGAATCGAATCGAATCGAAAAGAATCGAATCGAACCGAAAAGAATCAAATCGAATCAAAAAGAATCGAATTGAATTGAATCGTAATGAAAAGAATCGAATCGAATCGAAAGAATCAAATCGAATCGAAAACAATTGAATCGAATGCAATCAAATCGAAAAGAATCAAATCGAATTGAAAAGAATCAAATCGAATTGATTGAATCGAAAAGAATCGAATCGAATCGCATCGCATCGAATCGAAAATAATAGAATTGAATAAAAATAATCAAATCGAATCGAATTGAGAATAATTGGAATTGAATTGAATCGATAATCGAATCGAATCAAATCGAGTCGAATCGAAACTAATCGAATCGAATCAAATCGATTCGAAAAAATCGAATCAGATTGCAACGAATCGAATCATATTGAATTGATTTGAATTGAAATGAATCGAATCTAATCAAATCAAAAAGAATCGAATCCAAAGAATCGAATTGTAGAAAATCAAATCAAAACAAAAAGATTCAAATCGAAACGAATCAAATTGAAAAGAATCGAATCGAATCGAATCGAAAAGAATCGAATCGAATCGAAAAGAATCGAATAGAAAAGAATCGTATCGAATCAAATCTAAAAGAATCGAATCGAATCGAATAAAAAAGAATCGAATCGAATTGATTCGCATCGAAAAGAATCGAATCGTATCGAATCGAAAAGAATCGAATCTATTCGAATCGAATGGAATTGAATCAAAAAGAATCGAATCGAATTGAAACGAAAAGAATCGAATAGATTCGAATTGAAACAAATCGAAAAAAATGAAAACGAATCAAATCACATCGAGTGGAAAAGAATCGAATCAAATAGAAAAGAATCGAATTGAATCGAACTGAATCGAAAAGAATCGAATAGATCAAATCAAAAAGAATCGAATCGATTCGAGATGAACCGAGTAGAATCGAGTCGAAGTGAAAAGAATTGAATCGAATCGAATCGAAAAGAATCTAATCGAAACGAAAAGAATCGAATCGAAGAGAATCTAATCGAAATGAAAAGAATCAAATCGAATCGAAAAGAATCGAATCGAAACGAAAAGTGTCGAATCGAATCGAATCGAAAAGAATCGAGTTGAATAGAAAAGAATTGAATCGAATAAAATCGATAAGATTTGAATCAAATCCAATAGAATCGAAAAGATTCGAATCGAATTGAAAAGAAACGAACCGAAGTGAAAAGAATCGAATCGAATCGAAAGAATCAAATCGAAAAAAAAATCGAATCGAAATTAAAAGAATCGAATCGAATCAAAGCATAAAGAATCGAATCTAATTGAATCGAAAGAATCGATTGAATCAAATAGAGAAGAATCTAATGGTAAGGAATCGAATCGAAAAGAATCCAATTGTATTGAATCGAATCGAAAAGAAATGAATTGAATAGATTATAAAAGAATCGAATCGAAAGGAATCGACTCGAAACGTAAAGAATCGAATCGAAAAAATTGAATAGATCGAAGAATTGAATAGAAATGAATCGAATCGAAATGAAAAGAATTGAATCGAATCGAATCGAAAACAATCGAATCAAAAAGAATCGAATTGAAACAAAAGAATCGCATTGTATTTAATCGAATCAAAAAAATCTAATTGAATCGAATCGAAAAGAATCGATTTGAAATGAAAAGAATCTAATCGAATTGATAGAAAATTGAATCGAATCGAAAACAATCGAATCGAATCGAAAAGAATCGAATTGTATGGAAACGAATCGAAAAGAATCGAATTGAGTAGAAAAGAATCAAATCAAATTTAATGGAATCGAAAAGAACCGAATAGCATCGAATTGAATCGAATCGAAAAGAATCGAAACGAATTGAATCGAAAAGCATTGAGTCGAATCAAATCGAAAAGAATCGAATCGTATCAAATTGAAAAGAATCGAATCGATCTGAAAAGAATTGAATCGAATCGAAAAGAATCAAATTGAAACGAAAAGAATCAAATCGAATAGCAAAGAATCGAATCGAAACGAATCGATTTGAAACGAGCCGAATCGAATCGAATTGAATGACATATTCGAATCGAATCGAAAAGAATCTAATCTAATGAAATCCAAAAGAATCAAATCGAAACAAATAGAATCAAACCGAATGGAATTGAATCGAAAAGAGTCGATTCGAATCAAATTGGAATGAAAAGAATTGAATCGAATCGAATAAAAAACAAGTGAATCGAATAGAATAGAAAAGAAGAGAATCGAAACGAAAAGAATCAAATTGAATCGAAAGGAATCGAATCGAAAAGAATCGAATCAAAGAGAAAAGACTCGAATCGAATGGAAAAGAATAGAATCAAAAAGAATCGAATTGAAACAAAAAGAATCGAATTGAATTGAATCGAAAAGAATCGAATGGAATCGAATCGAAAAGAATCGAATTGAATTAAATCGAAGAGAATCGAATCGAATTGAATTGAATCGAAGAGAATCGAATCGAATAGAAAAGAATCAAATCGAAATGAATCGATTTGAAACGAAAAGAATCGAATCGAATCAAATTGAATGAAAAGAATTGAATCGAATCAAAAAGAATTGAATCAAAAAGAATCAAACCGAAACAAAAAGAATCAAACCGAATTGAAAAGAATCTAACTGAATAGAATCGAAAAGAATCGACGTACCGAATCGAATCCAATCGAAAAAAATCTAATCGTATCAAATCGAATCGAAAAGAATTGAAATGAATAGAATAGAAAAGATTCGAATCAAATCAAAAACAATCAAATCGAGTAATATCGAATCGAAAAGAATCGAATCGAAAAGAATCGAATCGAATGGAAAAGAATTGAATTGAATCAAAAAGAATTGATTCAAATCAAAAAGAATCGAATCGATTCGAATCGAAAAGACTCGAATCGAAAAGAATCGAAAAGAATCGAATCGAATCAAAAAGGATCGAATCGCAAAGAATCGAATCTAAAGAAAAGGAATCGAATCGAATCGAAACGAATAGAATCGAAAAGAATCGATTTGAATCGAAATGAAAAGAATCGTATCGAATCAAATCGAAAAAAATCAAATGGAATCGAATCGAATCGTATCGAAAAGAATCAAATCAAATGAAAAGAATCGAATCGAATAGAAAAGAATCGAATTGATTGGAATCGACTCGAAAACAATCTAATTGAATTGAAAGGAATCGAATCAAATTTAATGGAATCGACAAGAATCGTATCAAATCAAAAAGATCGAATCGAAACGAATCAATTCGAAAAGAATCAAATCGAATCGAATCGAAAAGAATCGAATCGAAAAGAATTGAATTGAAAAGAATCGAATTGAATCGAATTGAAAAGACTCGAATCGAATTAAAAGAATCGAATCGAATCGAAAAGAATCGAATCGAATCGGAAAGAATTGAATTGGAATGAATCGATTTGAATCGAATTGAAAAGAATCGAATCGAAAAAATCGAATCGAAAAGAACTGAGTTGAGTTGAATCGAATCGAAAAGATTCGAATCGAATCGTGTCGAATCAAAAAGATGGAATCGAAACGAATCGAATCGAATCGAATCGAAAAGAATCGAATAGATAGCAAAGAATCAAATCGAATAGAAAAGAATTTGAATCGAATTGAAACGATTCGAAAAAATCGAAACTAATCGAATCATCGAATGGAAAAGAATCGAATCGAATCAAAAAGAATCGAAACGAACTGAATCGAAAGAATCGAATCGAACAGAATCGAAAAGAATTGAATCGTAATGTAACAAATCGAATCCAAATGATCGAATCAAGCCAAGTCGAAAAGAATTGAATCGAAAAGAATCGAATCAAAATGAAAAGAATCGAATAGAATCGAATTGAAAAGAATCGAATTGAACCGAATCAAATAGAATAGAATCGAACAGAATTGAATCGAATGAAAAGAATCTTATCGAATCGATTCGAAAAGAATTGAATCGAATCGAATGGAGAAGAATCAAATCAAATGGAATCGAAAAGAATCGAATCAAAGAGAATCTAATCGAAACGAAAAGAATCAATCGAATCGAAAAGAATCGAATCGAAACGAAAAGTGTCGAATCGAATCGAATCGAAAAGAATCGAATCGAACCGAAAAGAATCAAATCGAATCGAAAAGAATCGAATTGAATTGAATCGTAATGAAAAGAATCGAATCGAATCGAAAGAATCAAATCGAATCGAAAACAATTGAATCGAATGCAATCAAATCGAAAAGAATCGAATCGAATTGAAAAGAATCAAATCGAATTGATTGAATCGAAAAGAATCGAATCGAATCGAATCGCATCGAATCGAAAATAATAGAATTGAATAAAAATAATCAAATCGAATCGAATTGAGAATAATTGGAATTGAATTGAATCGATAATCGAATCGAATCAAATCGAGTCGAATCGAAACTAATCGAATCGAATCAAATCGATTCGAAAAAATCGAATCAGATTGCAACGAATCGAATCATATTGAATTGATTTGAATTGAAATGAATCGAATCTAATCAAATCAAAAAGAATCGAATCCAAACAATCGAATTGTAGAAAATCAAATCAAAACAAAAAGATTCAAATCGAAAAAAATCAAAATGAAAAGAATCGAATCGAATCGAATCGAAAAGAATCGAATCGAATCGAAAAGAATCGAATCGAATCGAAAAGAATCGAATAGAAAAGAATCGTATCGAATCAAATCTAAAAGAATCGAATCGAATCGAATAAAAAAGAATCGAATCGAATTGATTCGCATCGAAAAGAATCGAATCGTATCGAATCGAAAAGAATCGAATCTATTCGAATCGAATGGAATTGAATCAAAAAGAATCGAATCGAATTGAAACGAAAAGAATCGAATAGATTCGAATTGAAACAAATCGAAAAAAATGAAAACGAATCAAATCACATCGAGTGGAAAAGAATCGAATCAAATAGAAAAGAATCGAATTGAATCGAACTGAATCGAAAAGAATCGAATAGATCAAATCAAAAAGAATCGAATCGATTCGAGATGAACCGAGTAGAATCGAGTCGAAGTGAAAAGAATTGAATCGAATCGAATCGAAAAGAATCGAATCGAAACGAAAAGAATCGAATCGAAGAGAATCTAATCGAAATGAAAAGAATCAAATCGAATCGAAAAGAATCGAATCGAAACGAAAAGTGTCGAATCGAATCGAATCGAAAAGAATCGAGTTGAATAGAAAAGAATTGAATCGAATAAAATCGATAAGATTTGAATCAAATCCAATAGAATCGAAAAGATTCGAATCGAATTGAAAAGAAACGAACCGAAGTGAAAAGAATCGAATCGAATCGAAAGAATCAAATCGAAAAAAAAATCGAATCGAAATTAAAAGAATCGAATCGAATCAAAGCATAAAGAATCGAATCTAATTGAATCGAAAGAATCGATTGAATCAAATAGAGAAGAATCTAATGGTAAGGAATCGAATCGAAAAGAATCCAATTGTATTGAATCGAATCGAAAAGAAATCAATTGAATAGATTATAAAAGAATCGAATCGAAAGGAATCGACTCGAAACGTAAAGAATCGAATCGAAAAAATTGAATAGATCGAAGAATTGAATAGAAATGAATCGAATCGAAATGAAAAGAATCGAATCGAATCGAATCGAAAACAATCGAATCAAAAAGAATCGAATTGAAACAAAAGAATCGCATTGTATTTAATCGAATCAAAAAAATCTAATTGAATCGAATCGAAAAGAATCGATTTGAAATGAAAAGAATCTAATCGAATTGATAGAAAATTGAATCGAATCGAAAACAATCGAATCGAATCGAAAAGAATCGAATTGTATGGAAACGAATCGAAAAGAATCTAATTGAGTAGAAAAGAATCAAATCAAATTTAATGGAATCGAAAAGAACCGAATAGCCTCGAATTGAATCGAATCGAAAAGAATCGAAACGAATTGAATCGAAAAGCATTGAGTCGAATCAAATCGAAAAGAATCGAATCGTATCAAATTGAAAAGAGTCGAATCGATCTGAAAAGAATTGAATCGAATTGAATCGAATCGAAAAGAATCAAATTGAAACGAAAAGAATCAAATCGAATAGCAAAGAATCGAATCGAAACGAATCGATTTGAAACGAGCCGAATCGAATTGAATTGAATGAAATATTCGAATCGAATCGAAAAGAATCTAATCTAATGAAATCCAAAAGAATCAAATCGAAACAAATAGAATCAAACCGAATGGAATTGAATCGAAAAGAGTCGATTCGAATCAAATTGGAATGAAAAGAATTGAATCGAATCGAATAAAAAACAAGTGAATCGAATAGAATAGAAAAGAAGAGAATCGAAACGAAAAGAATCAAATTGAATCGAAAGGAATCGAATCGAAAAGAATCGAATCAAAGAGAAAAGACTCGAATCGAATGGAAAAGAATAGAATCAAAAAGAATCGAATTGAAACAAAAAGAATCGAATTGAATTGAATCGAAAAGAATCGAATGGAATCGAATCGAAAAGAATCGAATTGAATTAAATCGAAGAGAATCGAATCGAATTGAATTGAATCGAATCGAATAGAAAAGAATCAAATCGAAATGAATCGATTTGAAACGAAAAGAATCGAATCGAATCAAATTGAATGAAAAGAATTGAATCGAATCAAAAAGAATTGAATCAAAAAGAATCAAACCGAAACAAAAAGAATCAAACCGAATTGAAAAGAATCTAACTGAATAGAATCGAAAACAATCGACGTACTGAATCGAATCCAATCGAAAAAAATCTAATCGTATCAAATCGAATCGAAAAGAATTGAAATGAATAGAATAGAAAAGATTCGAATCAAATGAAAAACAATCAAATCGAGTAATATCGAATCGAAAAGAATCGAATCGAAAAGAATCGAATCGAATGGAAAAGAATTGAATTGAATCAAAAAGAATTGATTCAAATCAAAAAGAATCGAATCGATTCGAATCGAAAAGACTCGAATCGAAAAGAATCGAAAAGAATCGAATCGAATCCAAAAGGATCGAATCGCAAAGAATCGAATCTAAAGAAAAGGAATCGAATCGAATCGAAACGAATAGAATCGAAAAGAATCGATTTGAATCGAAATGAAAAGAATCGTATCGAATCAAATCGAAAAAAATCAAATGGAATCGAATCGAATCGTATCGAAAAGAATCAAATCAAGTGAAAAGAATCGAATCGAATAGAAAAGAATCGAATTGATTGGAATCGACTCGAAAACAATCTAATTGAATTGAAAGGAATCGAATCAAATTTAATGGAATCGACAAGAATCGTATCAAATCAAAAAGATCGAATCGAAACGAATCAATTCGAAAAGAATCAAATCGAATCGAATCGAAAAGAATCGAATCGAAAAGAATTGAATTGAAAAGAATCGAATTGAATCGAATTGAAAAGACTCGAATCGAATTAAAAGAATCGAATCGAATCGAAAAGAATCGAATCGAATCGGAAAGAATTGAATTGGAATGAATCGATTTGAATCGAATTGAAAAGAATCGAATCGAAAAAATCGAATCGAAAAGAACTGAGTTGAGTTGAATCGAATCGAAAAGATTCGAATCGAATCGTGTCGAATCAAAAAGATGGAATCGAAACGAATCGAATCGAATCGAATCGAAAAGAATCGAATAGATAGCAAAGAATCAAATCGAATAGAAAAGAATTTGAATCGAATTGAAACGATTCGAAAAAATCGAAACTAATCGAATCATCGAATGGAAAAGAATCGAATCGAATCAAAAAGAATCGAAACGAACTGAATCGAAAGAATCGAATCGAACAGAATCGAAAAGAATTGAATCGTAATGTAACAAATCGAATCCAAATGATCGAATCAAGCCAAGTCGAAAAGAATTGAATCGAAAAGAATCGAATCAAAATGAAAAGAATCGAATAGAATCGAATTGAAAAGAATCGAATTGAACCGAATCAAATAGAATAGAATCGAACAGAATTGAATCGAATGAAAAGAATCTTATCGAATCGATTCGAAAAGAATTGAATCGAATCGAATGGAGAAGAATCAAATCAAATGGAATCGAAAAGAATCGAATCAAAGAGAATCTAATCGAAACGAAAAGAATCAATCGAATCGAAAAGAATCGAATCGAAACGAAAAGTGTCGAATCGAATCGAATCGAAAAGAATCGAATCGAACCGAAAAGAATCAAATCGAATCAAAAAGAATCGAATTGAATTGAATCGTAATGAAAAGAATCGAATCGAATCGAAAGAATCAAATCGAATCGAAAACAATTGAATCGAATGCAATCAAATCGAAAAGAATCGAATCGAATTGAAAAGAATCAAATCGAATTGATTGAATCGAAAAGAATCGAATCGAATCGCATCGCATCGAATCGAAAATAATAGAATTGAATAAAAATAATCAAATCGAATCGAATTGAGAATAATTGGAATTGAATTGAATCGATAATCGAATCGAATCAAATCGAGTCGAATCGAAACTAATCGAATCGAATCAAATCGATTCGAAAAAATCGAATCAGATTGCAACGAATCGAATCATATTGAATTGATTTGAATTGAAATGAATCGAATCTAATCAAATCAAAAAGAATCGAATCCAAAGAATCGAATTGTAGAAAATCAAATCAAAACAAAAAGATTCAAATCGAAACGAATCAAATTGAAAAGAATCGAATCGAATCGAATCGAAAAGAATCGAATCGAATCGAAAAGAATCGAATAGAAAAGAATCGTATCGAATCAAATCTAAAAGAATCGAATCGAATCGAATAAAAAAGAATCGAATCGAATTGATTCGCATCGAAAAGAATCGAATCGTATCGAATCGAAAAGAATCGAATCTATTCGAATCGAATGGAATTGAATCAAAAAGAATCGAATCGAATTGAAACGAAAAGAATCGAATAGATTCGAATTGAAACAAATCGAAAAAAATGAAAACGAATCAAATCACATCGAGTGGAAAAGAATCGAATCAAATAGAAAAGAATCGAATTGAATCGAACTGAATCGAAAAGAATCGAATAGATCAAATCAAAAAGAATCGAATCGATTCGAGATGAACCGAGTAGAATCGAGTCGAAGTGAAAAGAATTGAATCGAATCGAATCGAAAAGAATCTAATCGAAACGAAAAGAATCG
Source organism: Canis lupus baileyi (assembly GCF_048164855.1). Taxonomy (NCBI): domain Eukaryota; kingdom Metazoa; phylum Chordata; class Mammalia; order Carnivora; family Canidae; genus Canis; species Canis lupus. The sequence continues at coordinate 31,291,838 of NC_132871.1, read as the reverse complement.
AATCGAAGAGAATCTAATCGAAATGAAAAGAATCAAATCGAATCGAAAAGAATCGAATCGAAACGAAAACTGTCGAATCGAATCGAATCGAAAAGAATCGAGTTGAATAGAAAAGAATTGAATCGAATAAAATCGATAAGATTTGAATCAAATCCAATAGAATCGAAAAGATTCGAATCGAATTGAAAAGAAACGAACCGAAGTGAAAAGAATCGAATCGAATCGAAAGAATCAAATCGAAAAAAAAATCGAATCGAAATTAAAAGAATCGAATCGAATCAAAGCATAAAGAATCGAATCTAATTGAATCGAAAGAATCGATTGAATCAAATAGAGAAGAATCTAATGGTAAGGAATCGAATCGAAAAGAATCCAATTGTATTGAATCGAATCGAAAAGAAATGAATTGAATAGATTATAAAAGAATCGAATCGAAAGGAATCGACTCGAAACGTAAAGAATCGAATCGAAAAAATTGAATAGATCGAAGAATTGAATAGAAATGAATCGAATCGAAATGAAAAGAATTGAATCGAATCGAATCGAAAACAATCGAATCAAAAAGAATCGAATTGAAACAAAAGAATCGCATTGTATTTAATCGAATCAAAAAAATCTAATTGAATCGAATCGAAAAGAATCGATTTGAAATGAAAAGAATCTAATCGAATTGATAGAAAATTGAATCGAATCGAAAACAATCGAATCGAATCGAAAAGAATCGAATTGTATGGAAACGAATCGAAAAGAATCGAATTGAGTAGAAAAGAATCAAATCAAATTTAATGGAATCGAAAAGAACCGAATAGCATCGAATTGAATCGAATCGAAAAGAATCGAAACGAATTGAATCGAAAAGCATTGAGTCGAATCAAATCGAAAAGAATCGAATCGTATCAAATTGAAAAGAATCGAATCGATCTGAAAAGAATTGAATCGAATCGAAAAGAATCAAATTGAAACGAAAAGAATCAAATCGAATAGCAAAGAATCGAATCGAAACGAATCGATTTGAAACGAGCCGAATCGAATCGAATTGAATGACATATTCGAATCGAATCGAAAAGAATCTAATCTAATGAAATCCAAAAGAATCAAATCGAAACAAATAGAATCAAACCGAATGGAATTGAATCGAAAAGAGTCGATTCGAATCAAATTGGAATGAAAAGAGTTGAATCGAATCGAATAAAAAACAAGTGAATCGAATAGAATAGAAAAGAAGAGAATCGAAACGAAAAGAATCAAATTGAATCGAAAGGAATCGAATCGAAAAGAATCGAATCAAAGAGAAAAGACTCGAATCGAATGGAAAAGAATAGAATCAAAAAGAATCGAATTGAAACAAAAAGAATCGAATTGAATTGAATCGAAAAGAATCGAATGGAATCGAATCGAAAAGAATCGAATTGAATTAAATCGAAGAGAATCGAATCGAATTGAATTGAATCGAAGAGAATCGAATCGAATAGAAAAGAATCAAATCGAAATGAATCGATTTGAAACGAAAAGAATCGAATCGAATCAAATTGAATGAAAAGAATTGAATCGAATCAAAAAGAATTGAATCAAAAAGAATCAAACCGAAACAAAAAGAATCAAACCGAATTGAAAAGAATCTAACTGAATAGAATCGAAAAGAATCGACGTACCGAATCGAATCCAATCGAAAAAAATCTAATCGTATCAAATCGAATCGAAAAGAATTGAAATGAATAGAATAGAAAAGATTCGAATCAAATGAAAAACAATCAAATCGAGTAATATCGAATCGAAAAGAATCGAATCGAAAAGAATCGAATCGAATGGAAAAGAATTGAATTGAATCAAAAAGAATTGATTCAAATCAAAAAGAATCGAATCGATTCGAATCGAAAAGACTCGAATCGAAAAGAATCGAAAAGAATCGAATCGAATCAAAAAGGATCGAATCGCAAAGAATCGAATCTAAAGAAAAGGAATCGAATCGAATCGAAACGAATAGAATCGAAAAGAATCGATTTGAATCGAAATGAAAAGAATCGTATCGAATCAAATCGAAAAAAATCAAATGGAATCGAATCGAATCGTATCGAAAAGAATCAAATCAAATGAAAAGAATCGAATCGAATAGAAAAGAATCGAATTGATTGGAATCGACTCGAAAACAATCTAATTGAATTGAAAGGAATCGAATCAAATTTAATGGAATCGACAAGAATCGTATCAAATCAAAAAGATCGAATCGAAACGAATCAATTCGAAAAGAATCAAATCGAATCGAATCGAAAAGAATCGAATCGAAAAGAATTGAATTGAAAAGAATCGAATTGAATCGAATTGAAAAGACTCGAATCGAATTAAAAGAATCGAATCGAATCGAAAAGAATCGAATCGAATCGGAAAGAATTGAATTGGAATGAATCGATTTGAATCGAATTGAAAAGAATCGAATCGAAAAAATCGAATCGAAAAGAACTGAGTTGAGTTGAATCGAATCGAAAAGATTCGAATCGAATCGTGTCGAATCAAAAAGATGGAATCGAAACGAATCGAATCGAATCGAATCGAAAAGAATCGAATAGATAGCAAAGAATCAAATCGAATAGAAAAGAATATGAATCGAATTGAAACGATTCGAAAAAATCGAAACTAATCGAATCATCGAATGGAAAAGAATCGAATCGAATCAAAAAGAATCGAAACGAACTGAATCGAAAGAATCGAATCGAACAGAATCGAAAAGAATTGAATCGTAATGTAACAAATCGAATCCAAATGATCGAATCAAGCCAAGTCGAAAAGAATTGAATCGAAAAGAATCGAATCAAAATGAAAAGAATCGAATAGAATCGAATTGAAAAGAATCGAATTGAACCGAATCAAATAGAATAGAATCGAACAGAATTGAATCGAATGAAAAGAATCTTATCGAATCGATTCGAAAAGAATTGAATCGAATCGAATGGAGAAGAATCAAATCAAATGGAATCGAAAAGAATCGAATCAAAGAGAATCTAATCGAAACGAAAAGAATCAATCGAATCGAAAAGAATCGAATCGAAACGAAAAGTGTCGAATCGAATCGAATCGAAAAGAATCGAATCGAACCGAAAAGAATCAAATCGAATCGAAAAGAATCGAATTGAATTGAATCGTAATGAAAAGAATCGAATCGAATCGAAAGAATCAAATCGAATCGAAAACAATTGAATCGAATGCAATCAAATCGAAAAGAATCGAATCGAATTGAAAAGAATCAAATCGAATTGATTGAATCGAAAAGAATCGAATCGAATCGCATCGCATCGAATCGAAAATAATAGAATTGAATAAAAATAATCAAATCGAATCGAATTGAGAATAATTGGAATTGAATTGAATCGATAATCGAATCGAATCAAATCGAGTCGAATCGAAACTAATCGAATCGAATCAAATCGATTCGAAAAAATCGAATCAGATTGCAACGAATCGAATCATATTGAATTGATTTGAATTGAAATGAATCGAATCTAATCAAATCAAAAAGAATCGAATCCAAAGAATCGAATTGTAGAAAATCAAATCAAAACAAAAAGATTCAAATCGAAACGAATCAAATTGAAAAGAATCGAATCGAATCGAATCGAAAAGAATCGAATCGAATCGAAAAGAATCGAATAGAAAAGAATCGTATCGAATCAAATCTAAAAGAATCGAATCGAATCGAATAAAAAGGAATCGAATCGAATTGATTCGCATCGAAAAGAATCGAATCGTATCGAATCGAAAAGAATCGAATCTATTCGAATCGAATGGAATTGAATCAAAAAGAATCGAATCGAATTGAAACGAAAAGAATCGAATAGATTCGAATTGAAACAAATCGAAAAAAATGAAAACGAATCAAATCACATCGAGTGGAAAAGAATCGAATCAAATAGAAAAGAATCGAATTGAATCGAACTGAATCGAAAAGAATCGAATAGATCAAATCAAAAAGAATCGAATCGATTCGAGATGAACCGAGTAGAATCGAGTCGAAGTGAAAAGAATTGAATCGAATCGAATCGAAAAGAATCGAATCGAAACGAAAAGAATCGAATCGAAGAGAATCTAATCGAAATGAAAAGAATCAAATCGAATCGAAAAGAATCGAATCGAAACGAAAACTGTCGAATCGAATCGAATCGAAAAGAATCGAGTTGAATAGAAAAGAATTGAATCGAATAAAATCGATAAGATTTGAATCAAATCCAATAGAATCGAAAAGATTCGAATCGAATTGAAAAGAAACGAACCGAAGTGAAAAGAATCGAATCGAATCGAAAGAATCAAATCGAAAAAAAAATCGAATCGAAATTAAAAGAATCGAATCGAATCAAAGCATAAAGAATCGAATCTAATTGAATCGAAAGAATCGATTGAATCAAATAGAGAAGAATCTAATGGTAAGGAATCGAATCGAAAAGAATCCAATTGTATTGAATCGAATCGAAAAGAAATGAATTGAATAGATTATAAAAGAATCGAATCGAAAGGAATCGACTCGAAACGTAAAGAATCGAATCGAAAAAATTGAATAGATCGAAGAATTGAATAGAAATGAATCGAATCGAAATGAAAAGAATTGAATCGAATCGAATCGAAAACAATCGAATCAAAAAGAATCGAATTGAAACAAAAGAATCGCATTGTATTTAATCGAATCAAAAAAATCTAATTGAATCGAATCGAAAAGAATCGATTTGAAATGAAAAGAATCTAATCGAATTGATAGAAAATTGAATCGAATCGAAAACAATCGAATCGAATCGAAAAGAATCGAATTGTATGGAAACGAATCGAAAAGAATCGAATTGAGTAGAAAAGAATCAAATCAAATTTAATGGAATCGAAAAGAACCGAATAGCATCGAATTGAATCGAATCGAAAAGAATCGAAACGAATTGAATCGAAAAGCATTGAGTCGAATCAAATCGAAAAGAATCGAATCGTATCAAATTGAAAAGAATCGAATCGATCTGAAAAGAATTGAATCGAATCGAAAAGAATCAAATTGAAACGAAAAGAATCAAATCGAATAGCAAAGAATCGAATCGAAACGAATCGATTTGAAACGAGCCGAATCGAATCGAATTGAATGACATATTCGAATCGAATCGAAAAGAATCTAATCTAATGAAATCCAAAAGAATCAAATAGAAACAAATAGAATCAAACCGAATGGAATTGAATCGAAAAGAGTCGATTCGAATCAAATTGGAATGAAAAGAATTGAATCGAATCGAATAAAAAACAAGTGAATCGAATAGAATAGAAAAGAAGAGAATCGAAACGAAAAGAATCAAATTGAATCGAAAGGAATCGAATCGAAAAGAATCGAATCAAAGAGAAAAGACTCGAATCGAATGGAAAAGAATAGAATCAAAAAGAATCGAATTGAAACAAAAAGAATCGAATTGAATTGAATCGAAAAGAATCGAATGGAATCGAATCGAAAAGAATCGAATTGAATTAAATCGAAGAGAATCGAATTGAATTGAATCGAAGAGAATCGAATCGAATAGAAAAGAATCAAATCGAAATGAATCGATTTGAAACGAAAAGAATCGAATCGAATCAAATTGAATGAAAAGAATTGAATCGAATCAAAAAGAATTGAATCAAAAAGAATCAAACCGAAACAAAAAGAATCAAACCGAATTGAAAAGAATCTAACTGAATAGAATCGAAAAGAATCGACGTACCGAATCGAATCCAATCGAAAAAAATCTAATCGTATCAAATCGAATCGAAAAGAATTGAAATGAATAGAATAGAAAAGATTCGAATCAAATGAAAAACAATCAAATCGAGTAATATCGAATCGAAAAGAATCGAATCGAAAAGAATCGAATCGAATGGAAAAGAATTGAATTGAATCAAAAAGAATTGATTCAAATCAAAAAGAATCGAATCGATTCGAATCGAAAAGACTCGAATCGAAAAGAATCGAAAAGAATCGAATCGAATCAAAAAGGATCGAATCGCAAAGAATCGAATCTAAAGAAAAGGAATCGAATCGAATCGAAACGAATAGAATCGAAAAGAATCGATTTGAATCGAAATGAAAAGAATCGTATCGAATCAAATCGAAAAAAATCAAATGGAATCGAATCGAATCGTATCGAAAAGAATCAAATCAAATGAAAAGAATCGAATCGAATAGAAAAGAATCGAATTGATTGGAATCGACTCGAAAACAATCTAATTGAATTGAAAGGAATCGAATCAAATTTAATGGAATCGACAAGAATCGTATCAAATCAAAAAGATCGAATCGAAACGAATCAATTCGAAAAGAATCAAATCGAATCGAATCGAAAAGAATCGAATCGAAAAGAATTGAATTGAAAAGAATCGAATTGAATCGAATTGAAAAGACTCGAATCGAATTAAAAGAATCGAATCGAATCGAAAAGAATCGAATCGAATCGGAAAGAATTGAATTGGAATGAATCGATTTGAATCGAATTGAAAAGAATCGAATCGAAAAAATCGAATCGAAAAGAACTGAGTTGAGTTGAATCGAATCGAAAAGATTCGAATCGAATCGTGTCGAATCAAAAAGATGGAATCGAAACGAATCGAATCGAATCGAATCGAAAAGAATCGAATAGATAGCAAAGAATCAAATCGAATAGAAAAGAATTTGAATCGAATTGAAACGATTCGAAAAAATCGAAACTAATCGAATCATCGAATGGAAAAGAATCGAATCGAATCAAAAAGAATCGAAACGAACTGAATCGAAAGAATCGAATCGAACAGAATCGAAAAGAATTGAATCGTAATGTAACAAATCGAATCCAAATGATCGAATCAAGCCAAGTCGAAAAGAATTGAATCGAAAAGAATCGAATCAAAATGAAAAGAATCGAATAGAATCGAATTGAAAAGAATCGAATTGAACCGAATCAAATAGAATAGAATCGAACAGAATTGAATCGAATGAAAAGAATCTTATCGAATCGATTCGAAAAGAATTGAATCGAATCGAATGGAGAAGAATCAAATCAAATGGAATCGAAAAGAATCGAATCAAAGAGAATCTAATCGAAACGAAAAGAATCAATCGAATCGAAAAGAATCGAATCGAAACGAAAAGTGTCGAATCGAATCGAATCGAAAAGAATCGAATCGAACCGAAAAGAATCAAATCGAATCGAAAAGAATCGAATTGAATTGAATCGTAATGAAAAGAATCGAATCGAATCGAAAGAATCAAATCGAATCGAAAACAATTGAATCGAATGCAATCAAATCGAAAAGAATCGAATCGAATTGAAAAGAATCAAATCGAATTGATTGAATCGAAAAGAATCGAATCGAATCGCATCGCATCGAATCGAAAATAATAGAATTGAATAAAAATAATCAAATCGAATCGAATTGAGAATAATTGGAATTGAATTGAATCGATAATCGAATCGAATCAAATCGAGTCGAATCGAAACTAATCGAATCGAATCAAATCGATTCGAAAAAATCGAATCAGATTGCAACGAATCGAATCATATTGAATTGATTTGAATTGAAATGAATCGAATCTAATCAAATCAAAAAGAATCGAATCCAAAGAATCGAATTGTAGAAAATCAAATCAAAACAAAAAGATTCAAATCGAAACGAATCAAATTGAAAAGAATCGAATCGAATCGAATCGAAAAGAATCGAATCGAATCGAAAAGAATCGAATAGAAAAGAATCGTATCGAATCAAATCTAAAAGAATCGAATCGAATCGAATAAAAAGGAATCGAATCGAATTGATTCGCATCGAAAAGAATCGAATCGTATCGAATCGAAAAGAATCGAATCTATTCGAATCGAATGGAATTGAATCAAAAAGAATCGAATCGAATTGAAACGAAAAGAATCGAATAGATTCGAATTGAAACAAATCGAAAAAAATCAAAACGAATCAAATCACATCGAGTGGAAAAGAATCGAATCAAATAGAAAAGAATCGAATTGAATCGAACTGAATCGAAAAGAATCGAATAGATCAAATCAAAAAGAATCGAATCGATTCGAGATGAACCGAGTAGAATCGAGTCGAAGTGAAAAGAATTGAATCGAATCGAATCGAAAAGAATCGAATCGAAACGAAAAGAATCGAATCGAAGAGAATCTAATCGAAATGAAAAGAATCAAATCGAATCGAAAAGAATCGAATCGAAACGAAAACTGTCGAATCGAATCGAATCGAAAAGAATCGAGTTGAATAGAAAAGAATTGAATCGAATAAAATCGATAAGATTTGAATCAAATCCAATAGAATCGAAAAGATTCGAATCGAATTGAAAAGAAACGAACCGAAGTGAAAAGAATCGAATCGAATCGAAAGAATCAAATCGAAAAAAAAATCGAATCGAAATTAAAAGAATCGAATCGAATCAAAGCATAAAGAATCGAATCTAATTGAATCGAAAGAATCGATTGAATCAAATAGAGAAGAATCTAATGGTAAGGAATCGAATCGAAAAGAATCCAATTGTATTGAATCGAATCGAAAAGAAATGAATTGAATAGATTATAAAAGAATCGAATCGAAAGGAATCGACTCGAAACGTAAAGAATCGAATCGAAAAAATTGAATAGATCGAAGAATTGAATAGAAATGAATCGAATCGAAATGAAAAGAATTGAATCGAATCGAATCGAAAACAATCGAATCAAAAAGAATCGAATTGAAACAAAAGAATCGCATTGTATTTAATCGAATCAAAAAAATCTAATTGAATCGAATCGAAAAGAATCGATTTGAAATGAAAAGAATCTAATCGAATTGATAGAAAATTGAATCGAATCGAAAACAATCGAATCGAATCGAAAAGAATCGAATTGTATGGAAACGAATCGAAAAGAATCGAATTGAGTAGAAAAGAATCAAATCAAATTTAATGGAATCGAAAAGAACCGAATAGCATCGAATTGAATCGAATCGAAAAGAATCGAAACGAATTGAATCGAAAAGCATTGAGTCGAATCAAATCGAAAAGAATCGAATCGTATCAAATTGAAAAGAATCGAATCGATCTGAAAAGAATTGAATCGAATCGAAAAGAATCAAATTGAAACGAAAAGAATCAAATCGAATAGCAAAGAATCGAATCGAAACGAATCGATTTGAAACGAGCCGAATCGAATCGAATTGAATGACATATTCGAATCGAATCGAAAAGAATCTAATCTAATGAAATCCAAAAGAATCAAATAGAAACAAATAGAATCAAACCGAATGGAATTGAATCGAAAAGAGTCGATTCGAATCAAATTGGAATGAAAAGAATTGAATCGAATCGAATAAAAAACAAGTGAATCGAATAGAATAGAAAAGAAGAGAATCGAAACGAAAAGAATCAAATTGAATCGAAAGGAATCGAATCGAAAAGAATCGAATCAAAGAGAAAAGACTCGAATCGAATGGAAAAGAATAGAATCAAAAAGAATCGAATTGAAACAAAAAGAATCGAATTGAATTGAATCGAAAAGAATCGAATGGAATCGAATCGAAAAGAATCGAATTGAATTAAATCGAAGAGAATCGAATTGAATTGAATCGAAGAGAATCGAATCGAATAGAAAAGAATCAAATCGAAATGAATCGATTTGAAACGAAAAGAATCGAATCGAATCAAATTGAATGAAAAGAATTGAATCGAATCAAAAAGAATTGAATCAAAAAGAATCAAACCGAAACAAAAAGAATCAAACCGAATTGAAAAGAATCTAACTGAATAGAATCGAAAAGAATCGACGTACCGAATCGAATCCAATCGAAAAAAATCTAATCGTATCAAATCGAATCGAAAAGAATTGAAATGAATAGAATAGAAAAGATTCGAATCAAATGAAAAACAATCAAATCGAGTAATATCGAATCGAAAAGAATCGAATCGAAAAGAATCGAATCGAATGGAAAAGAATTGAATTGAATCAAAAAGAATTGATTCAAATCAAAAAGAATCGAATCGATTCGAATCGAAAAGACTCGAATCGAAAAGAATCGAAAAGAATCGAATCGAATCAAAAAGGATCGAATCGCAAAGAATCGAATCTAAAGAAAAGGAATCGAATCGAATCGAAACGAATAGAATCGAAAAGAATCGATTTGAATCGAAATGAAAAGAATCGTATCGAATCAAATCGAAAAAAATCAAATGGAATCGAATCGAATCGTATCGAAAAGAATCAAATCAAATGAAAAGAATCGAATCGAATAGAAAAGAATCGAATTGATTGGAATCGACTCGAAAACAATCTAATTGAATTGAAAGGAATCGAATCAAATTTAATGGAATCGACAAGAATCGTATCAAATCAAAAAGATCGAATCGAAACGAATCAATTCGAAAAGAATCAAATCGAATCGAATCGAAAAGAATCGAATCGAAAAGAATTGAATTGAAAAGAATCGAATTGAATCGAATTGAAAAGACTCGAATCGAATTAAAAGAATCGAATCGAATCGAAAAGAATCGAATCGAATCGGAAAGAATTGAATTGGAATGAATCGATTTGAATCGAATTGAAAAGAATCGAATCGAAAAAATCGAATCGAAAAGAACTGAGTTGAGTTGAATCGAATCGAAAAGATTCGAATCGAATCGTGTCGAATCAAAAAGATGGAATCGAAACGAATCGAATCGAATCGAATCGAAAAGAATCGAATAGATAGCAAAGAATCAAATCGAATAGAAAAGAATTTGAATCGAATTGAAACGATTCGAAAAAATCGAAACTAATCGAATCATCGAATGGAAAAGAATCGAATCGAATCAAAAAGAATCGAAACGAACTGAATCGAAAGAATCGAATCGAACAGAATCGAAAAGAATTGAATCGTAATGTAACAAATCGAATCCAAATGATCGAATCAAGCCAAGTCGAAAAGAATTGAATCGAAAAGAATCGAATCAAAATGAAAAGAATCGAATAGAATCGAATTGAAAAGAATCGAATTGAACCGAATCAAATAGAATAGAATCGAACAGAATTGAATCGAATGAAAAGAATCTTATCGAATCGATTCGAAAAGAATTGAATCGAATCGAATGGAGAAGAATCAAATCAAATGGAATCGAAAAGAATCGAATCAAAGAGAATCTAATCGAAACGAAAAGAATCAATCGAATCGAAAAGAATCGAATCGAAACGAAAAGTGTCGAATCGAATCGAATCGAAAAGAATCGAATCGAACCGAAAAGAATCAAATCGAATCGAAAAGAATCGAATTGAATTGAATCGTAATGAAAAGAATCGAATCGAATCGAAAGAATCAAATCGAATCGAAAACAATTGAATCGAATGCAATCAAATCGAAAAGAATCGAATCGAATTGAAAAGAATCAAATCGAATTGATTGAATCGAAAAGAATCGAATCGAATCGAATCGCATCGAATCGAAAATAATAGAATTGAATAAAAATAATCAAATCGAATCGAATTGAGAATAATTGGAATTGAATTGAATCGATAATCGAATCGAATCAAATCGAGTCGAATCGAAACTAATCGAATCGAATCAAATCGATTCGAAAAAATCGAATCAGATTGCAACGAATCGAATCATATTGAATTGATTTGAATTGAAATGAATCGAATCTAATCAAATCAAAAAGAATCGAATCCAAACAATCGAATTGTAGAAAATCAAATCAAAACAAAAAGATTCAAATCGAAAAAAATCAAAATGAAAAGAATCGAATCGAATCGAATCGAAAAGAATCGAATCGAATCGAAAAGAATCGAATCGAATCGAAAAGAATCGAATAGAAAAGAATCGTATCGAATCAAATCTAAAAGAATCGAATCGAATCGAATAAAAAAGAATCGAATCGAATTGATTCGCATCGAAAAGAATCGAATCGTATCGAATCGAAAAGAATCGAATCTATTCGAATCGAATGGAATTGAATCAAAAAGAATCGAATCGAATTGAAACGAAAAGAATCGAATAGATTCGAATTGAAACAAATCGAAAAAAATGAAAACGAATCAAATCACATCGAGTGGAAAAGAATCGAATCAAATAGAAAAGAATCGAATTGAATCGAACTGAATCGAAAAGAATCGAATAGATCAAATCAAAAAGAATCGAATCGATTCGAGATGAACCGAGTAGAATCGAGTCGAAGTGAAAAGAATTGAATCGAATCGAATCGAAAAGAATCTAATCGAAACGAAAAGAATCGAATCGAAGAGAATCTAATCGAAATGAAAAGAATCAAATCGAATCGAAAAGAATCGAATCGAAACGAAAACTGTCGAATCGAATCGAATCGAAAAGAATCGAGTTGAATAGAAAAGAATTGAATCGAATAAAATCGATAAGATTTGAATCAAATCCAATAGAATCGAAAAGATTCGAATCGAATTGAAAAGAAACGAACCGAAGTGAAAAGAATCGAATCGAATCGAAAGAATCAAATCGAAAAAAAAATCGAATCGAAATTAAAAGAATCGAATCGAATCAAAGCATAAAGAATCGAATCTAATTGAATCGAAAGAATCGATTGAATCAAATAGAGAAGAATCTAATGGTAAGGAATCGAATCGAAAAGAATCCAATTGTATTGAATCGAATCGAAAAGAAATGAATTGAATAGATTATAAAAGAATCGAATCGAAAGGAATCGACTCGAAACGTAAAGAATCGAATCGAAAAAATTGAATAGATCGAAGAATTGAATAGAAATGAATCGAATCGAAATGAAAAGAATTGAATCGAATCGAATCGAAAACAATCGAATCAAAAAGAATCGAATTGAAACAAAAGAATCGCATTGTATTTAATCGAATCAAAAAAATCTAATTGAATCGAATCGAAAAGAATCGATTTGAAATGAAAAGAATCTAATCGAATTGATAGAAAATTGAATCGAATCGAAAACAATCGAATCGAATCGAAAAGAATCGAATTGTATGGAAACGAATCGAAAAGAATCTAATTGAGTAGAAAAGAATCAAATCAAATTTAATGGAATCGAAAAGAACCGAATAGCATCGAATTGAATCGAATCGAAAAGAATCGAAACGAATTGAATCGAAAAGCATTGAGTCGAATCAAATCGAAAAGAATCGAATCGTATCAAATTGAAAAGAATCGAATCGATCTGAAAAGAATTGAATCGAATCGAAAAGAATCAAATTGAAACGAAAAGAATCAAATCGAATAGCAAAGAATCGAATCGAAACGAATCGATTTGAAACGAGCCGAATCGAATCGAATTGAATGACATATTCGAATCGAATCGAAAAGAATCTAATCTAATGAAATCCAAAAGAATCAAATCGAAACAAATAGAATCAAACCGAATGGAATTGAATCGAAAAGAGTCGATTCGAATCAAATTGGAATGAAAAGAATTGAATCGAATCGAATAAAAAACAAGTGAATCGAATAGAATAGAAAAGAAGAGAATCGAAACGAAAAGAATCAAATTGAATCGAAAGGAATCGAATCGAAAAGAATCGAATCAAAGAGAAAAGACTCGAATCGAATGGAAAAGAATAGAATCAAAAAGAATCGAATTGAAACAAAAAGAATCGAATTGAATTGAATCGAAAAGAATCGAATGGAATCGAATCGAAAAGAATCGAATTGAATTAAATCGAAGAGAATCGAATCGAATTGAATTGAATCGAAGAGAATCGAATCGAATAGAAAAGAATCAAATCGAAATGAATCGATTTGAAACGAAAAGAATCGAATCGAATCAAATTGAATGAAAAGAATTGAATCGAATCAAAAAGAATTGAATCAAAAAGAATCAAACCGAAACAAAAAGAATCAAACCGAATTGAAAAGAATCTAACTGAATAGAATCGAAAAGAATCGACGTACCGAATCGAATCCAATCGAAAAAAATCTAATCGTATCAAATCGAATCGAAAAGAATTGAAATGAATAGAATAGAAAAGATTCGAATCAAATGAAAAACAATCAAATCGAGTAATATCGAATCGAAAAGAATCGAATCGAAAAGAATCGAATCGAATGGAAAAGAATTGAATTGAATCAAAAAGAATTGATTCAAATCAAAAAGAATCGAATCGATTCGAATCGAAAAGACTCGAATCGAAAAGAATCGAAAAGAATCGAATCGAATCCAAAAGGATCGAATCGCAAAGAATCGAATCTAAAGAAAAGGAATCGAATCGAATCGAAACGAATAGAATCGAAAAGAATCGATTTGAATCGAAATGAAAAGAATCGTATCGAATCAAATCGAAAAAAATCAAATGGAATCGAATCGAATCGTATCGAAAAGAATCAAATCAAATGAAAAGAATCGAATCGAATAGAAAAGAATCGAATTGATTGGAATCGACTCGAAAACAATCTAATTGAATTGAAAGGAATCGAATCAAATTTAATGGAATCGACAAGAATCGTATCAAATCAAAAAGATCGAATCGAAATGAATCAATTCGAAAAGAATCAAATCGAGTCGAATCGAAAAGAATCGAATCGAAAAGAATTGAATTGAAAAGAATCGAATTGAATCGAATTGAAAAGACTCGAATCGAATTAAAAGAATCGAATCGAATCGAAAAGAATCGAATCGAATCGGAAAGAATTGAATTGGAATGAATCGATTTGAATCGAATTGAAAAGAATCGAATCGAAAAAATCGAATCGAAAAGAACTGAGTTGAGTTGAATCGAATCGAAAAGATTCGAATCGAATCGTGTCGAATCAAAAAGATGGAATCGAAACGAATCGAATCGAATCGAATCGAAAAGAATCGAATAGATAGCAAAGAATCAAATCGAATAGAAAAGAATTTGAATCGAATTGAAACGATTCGAAAAAATCGAAACTAATCGAATCATCGAATGGAAAAGAATCGAATCGAATCAAAAAGAATCGAAACGAACTGAATCGAAAGAATCGAATCGAACAGAATCGAAAAGAATTGAATCGTAATGTAACAAATCGAATCCAAATGATCGAATCAAGCCAAGTCGAAAAGAATTGAATCGAAAAGAATCGAATCAAAATGAAAAGAATCGAATAGAATCGAATTGAAAAGAATCGAATTGAACCGAATCAAATAGAATAGAATCGAACAGAATTGAATCGAATGAAAAGAATCTTATCGAATCGATTCGAAAAGAATTGAATCGAATCGAATGGAGAAGAATCAAATCAAATGGAATCGAAAAGAATCGAATCAAAGAGAATCTAATCGAAACGAAAAGAATCAATCGAATCGAAAAGAATCGAATCGAAACGAAAAGTGTCGAATCGAATCGAATCGAAAAGAATCGAATCGAACCGAAAAGAATCAAATCGAATCGAAAAGAATCGAATTGAATTGAATCGTAATGAAAAGAATCGAATCGAATCGAAAGAATCAAATCGAATCGAAAACAATTGAATCGAATGCAATCAAATCGAAAAGAATCGAATCGAATTGAAAAGAATCAAATCGAATTGATTGAATCGAAAAGAATCGAATCGAATCGCATCGCATCGAATCGAAAATAATAGAATTGAATAAAAATAATCGAATCGAATTGAGAATAATTGGAATTGAATTGAATCGATAATCGAATCGAATCAAATCGAGTCGAATCGAAACTAATCGAATCGAATCAAATCGATTCGAAAAAATCGAATCAGATTGCAACGAATCGAATCATATTGAATTGATTTGAATTGAAATGAATCGAATCTAATCAAATCAAAAAGAATCGAATCCAAAGAATCGAATTGTAGAAAATCAAATCAAAACAAAAAGATTCAAATCGAAACGAATCAAATTGAAAAGAATCGAATCGAATCGAATCGAAAAGAATCGAATCGAATCGAAAAGAATCGAATAGAAAAGAATCGTATCGAATCAAATCTAAAAGAATCGAATCGAATCGAATAAAAAAGAATCGAATCGAATTGATTCGCATCGAAAAGAATCGAATCGTATCGAATCGAAAAGAATCGAATCTATTCGAATCGAATGGAATTGAATCAAAAAGAATCGAATCGAATTGAAACGAAAAGAATCGAATAGATTCGAATTGAAACAAATCGAAAAAAATGAAAACGAATCAAATCACATCGAGTGGAAAAGAATCGAATCAAATAGAAAAGAATCGAATTGAATCGAACTGAATCGAAAAGAATCGAATAGATCAAATCAAAAAGAATCGAATCGATTCGAGATGAACCGAGTAGAATCGAGTCGAAGTGAAAAGAATTGAATCGAATCGAATCGAAAAGAATCTAATCGAAACGAAAAGAATCGAATCGAAGAGAATCTAATCGAAATGAAAAGAATCAAATCGAATCGAAAAGAATCGAATCGAAACGAAAACTGTCGAATCGAATCGAATCGAAAAGAATCGAGTTGAATAGAAAAGAATTGAATCGAATAAAATCGATAAGATTTGAATCAAATCCAATAGAATCGAAAAGATTCGAATCGAATTGAAAAGAAACGAACCGAAGTGAAAAGAATCGAATCGAATCGAAAGAATCAAATCGAAAAAAAAATCGAATCGAAATTAAAAGAATCGAATCGAATCAAAGCATAAAGAATCGAATCTAATTGAATCGAAAGAATCGATTGAATCAAATAGAGAAGAATCTAATGGTAAGGAATCGAATCGAAAAGAATCCAATTGTATTGAATCGAATCGAAAAGAAATGAATTGAATAGATTATAAAAGAATCGAATCGAAAGGAATCGACTCGAAACGTAAAGAATCGAATCGAAAAAATTGAATAGATCGAAGAATTGAATAGAAATGAATCGAATCGAAATGAAAAGAATTGAATCGAATCGAATCGAAAACAATCGAATCAAAAAGAATCGAATTGAAACAAAAGAATCGCATTGTATTTAATCGAATCAAAAAAATCTAATTGAATCGAATCGAAAAGAATCGATTTGAAATGAAAAGAATCTAATCGAATTGATAGAAAATTGAATCGAATCGAAAACAATCGAATCGAATCGAAAAGAATCGAATTGTATGGAAACGAATCGAAAAGAATCTAATTGAGTAGAAAAGAATCAAATCAAATTTAATGGAATCGAAAAGAACCGAATAGCCTCGAATTGAATCGAATCGAAAAGAATCGAAACGAATTGAATCGAAAAGCATTGAGTCGAATCAAATCGAAAAGAATCGAATCGTATCAAATTGAAAAGAGTCGAATCGATCTGAAAAGAATTGAATCGAATTGAATCGAATCGAAAAGAATCAAATTGAAACGAAAAGAATCAAATCGAATAGCAAAGAATCGAATCGAAACGAATCGATTTGAAACGAGCCGAATCGAATTGAATTGAATGAAATATTCGAATCGAATCGAAAAGAATCTAATCTAATGAAATCCAAAAGAATCAAATCGAAACAAATAGAATCAAACCGAATGGAATTGAATCGAAAAGAGTCGATTCGAATCAAATTGGAATGAAAAGAATTGAATCGAATCGAATAAAAAACAAGTGAATCGAATAGAATAGAAAAGAAGAGAATCGAAACGAAAAGAATCAAATTGAATCGAAAGGAATCGAATCGAAAAGAATCGAATCAAAGAGAAAAGACTCGAATCGAATGGAAAAGAATAGAATCAAAAAGAATCGAATTGAAACAAAAAGAATCGAATTGAATTGAATCGAAAAGAATCGAATGGAATCGAATCGAAAAGAATCGAATTGAATTAAATCGAAGAGAATCGAATCGAATTGAATTGAATCGAAGAGAATCGAATCGAATAGAAAAGAATCAAATCGAAATGAATCGATTTGAAACGAAAAGAATCGAATCGAATCAAATTGAATGAAAAGAATTGAATCGAATCAAAAAGAATTGAATCAAAAAGAATCAAACCGAAACAAAAAGAATCAAACCGAATTGAAAAGAATCTAACTGAATAGAATCGAAAAGAATCGACGTACTGAATCGAATCCAATCGAAAAAAATCTAATCGTATCAAATCGAATCGAAAAGAATTGAAATGAATAGAATAGAAAAGATTCGAATCAAATGAAAAACAATCAAATCGAGTAATATCGAATCGAAAAGAATCGAATCGAAAAGAATCGAATCGAATGGAAAAGAATTGAATTGAATCAAAAAGAATTGATTCAAATCAAAAAGAATCGAATCGATTCGAATCGAAAAGACTCGAATCGAAAAGAATCGAAAAGAATCGAATCGAATCCAAAAGGATCGAATCGCAAAGAATCGAATCTAAAGAAAAGGAATCGAATCGAATCGAAACGAATAGAATCGAAAAGAATCGATTTGAATCGAAATGAAAAGAATCGTATCGAATCAAATCGAAAAAAATCAAATGGAATCGAATCGAATCGTATCGAAAAGAATCAAATCAAATGAAAAGAATCGAATCGAATAGAAAAGAATCGAATTGATTGGAATCGACTCGAAAACAATCTAATTGAATTGAAAGGAATCGAATCAAATTTAATGGAATCGACAAGAATCGTATCAAATCAAAAAGATCGAATCGAAACGAATCAATTCGAAAAGAATCAAATCGAATCGAATCGAAAAGAATCGAATCGAAAAGAATTGAATTGAAAAGAATCGAATTGAATCGAATTGAAAAGACTCGAATCGAATTAAAAGAATCGAATCGAATCGAAAAGAATCGAATCGAATCGGAAAGAATTGAATTGGAATGAATCGATTTGAATCGAATTGAAAAGAATCGAATCGAAAAAATCGAATCGAAAAGAACTGAGTTGAGTTGAATCGAATCGAAAAGATTCGAATCGAATCGTGTCGAATCAAAAAGATGGAATCGAAACGAATCGAATCGAATCGAATCGAAAAGAATCGAATAGATAGCAAAGAATCAAATCGAATAGAAAAGAATTTGAATCGAATTGAAACGATTCGAAAAAATCGAAACTAATCGAATCATCGAATGGAAAAGAATCGAATCGAATCAAAAAGAATCGAAACGAACTGAATCGAAAGAATCGAATCGAACAGAATCGAAAAGAATTGAATCGTAATGTAACAAATCGAATCCAAATGATCGAATCAAGCCAAGTCGAAAAGAATTGAATCGAAAAGAATCGAATCAAAATGAAAAGAATCGAATAGAATCGAATTGAAAAGAATCGAATTGAACCGAATCAAATAGAATAGAATCGAACAGAATTGAATCGAATGAAAAGAATCTTATCGAATCGATTCGAAAAGAATTGAATCGAATCGAATGGAGAAGAATCAAATCAAATGGAATCGAAAAGAATCGAATCAAAGAGAATCTAATCGAAACGAAAAGAATCAATCGAATCGAAAAGAATCGAATCGAAACGAAAAGTGTCGAATCGAATCGAATCGAAAAGAATCGAATCGAACCGAAAAGAATCAAATCGAATCGAAAAGAATCGAATTGAATTGAATCGTAATGAAAAGAATCGAATCGAATCGAAAGAATCAAATCGAATCGAAAACAATTGAATCGAATGCAATCAAATCGAAAAGAATCAAATCGAATTGAAAAGAATCAAATCGAATTGATTGAATCGAAAAGAATCGAATCGAATCGCATCGCATCGAATCGAAAATAATAGAATTGAATAAAAATAATCAAATCGAATCGAATTGAGAATAATTGGAATTGAATTGAATCGATAATCGAATCGAATCAAATCGAGTCGAATCGAAACTAATCGAATCGAATCAAATCGATTCGAAAAAATCGAATCAGATTGCAACGAATCGAATCATATTGAATTGATTTGAATTGAAATGAATCGAATCTAATCAAATCAAAAAGAATCGAATCCAAAGAATCGAATTGTAGAAAATCAAATCAAAACAAAAAGATTCAAATCGAAACGAATCAAATTGAAAAGAATCGAATCGAATCGAATCGAAAAGAATCGAATCGAATCGAAAAGAATCGAATAGAAAAGAATCGTATCGAATCAAATCTAAAAGAATCGAATCGAATCGAATAAAAAAGAATCGAATCGAATTGATTCGCATCGAAAAGAATCGAATCGTATCGAATCGAAAAGAATCGAATCTATTCGAATCGAATGGAATTGAATCAAAAAGAATCGAATCGAATTGAAACGAAAAGAATCGAATAGATTCGAATTGAAACAAATCGAAAAAAATGAAAACGAATCAAATCACATCGAGTGGAAAAGAATCGAATCAAATAGAAAAGAATCGAATTGAATCGAACTGAATCGAAAAGAATCGAATAGATCAAATCAAAAAGAATCGAATCGATTCGAGATGAACCGAGTAGAATCGAGTCGAAGTGAAAAGAATTGAATCGAATCGAATCGAAAAGAATCTAATCGAAACGAAAAGAATCGAATCGAAGAGAATCTAATCGAAATGAAAAGAATCAAATCGAATCGAAAAGAATCGAATCGAAACGAAAACTGTCGAATCGAATCGAATCGAAAAGAATCGAGTTGAATAGAAAAGAATTGAATCGAATAAAATCGATAAGATTTGAATCAAATCCAATAGAATCGAAAAGATTCGAATCGAATTGAAAAGAAACGAACCGAAGTGAAAAGAATCGAATCGAATCGAAAGAATCAAATCGAAAAAAAAATCGAATCGAAATTAAAAGAATCGAATCGAATCAAAGCATAAAGAATCGAATCTAATTGAATCGAAAGAATCGATTGAATCAAATAGAGAAGAATCTAATGGTAAGGAATCGAATCGAAAAGAATCCAATTGTATTGAATCGAATCGAAAAGAAATGAATTGAATAGATTATAAAAGAATCGAATCGAAAGGAATCGACTCGAAACGTAAAGAATCGAATCGAAAAAATTGAATAGATCGAAGAATTGAATAGAAATGAATCGAATCGAAATGAAAAGAATTGAATCGAATCGAATCGAAAACAATCGAATCAAAAAGAATCGAATTGAAACAAAAGAATCGCATTGTATTTAATCGAATCAAAAAAATCTAATTGAATCGAATCGAAAAGAATCGATTTGAAATGAAAAGAATCTAATCGAATTGATAGAAAATTGAATCGAATCGAAAACAATCGAATCGAATCGAAAAGAATCGAATTGTATGGAAACGAATCGAAAAGAATCTAATTGAGTAGAAAAGAATCAAATCAAATTTAATGGAATCGAAAAGAACCGAATAGCATCGAATTGAATCGAATCGAAAAGAATCGAAACGAATTGAATCGAAAAGCATTGAGTCGAATCAAATCGAAAAGAATCGAATCGTATCAAATTGAAAAGAATCGAATCGATCTGAAAAGAATTGAATCGAATCGAAAAGAATCAAATTGAAACGAAAAGAATCAAATCGAATAGCAAAGAATCCAATCGAAACGAATCGATTTGAAACGAGCCGAATCGAATCGAATTGAATGACATATTCGAATCGAATCGAAAAGAATCTAATCTAATGAAATCCAAAAGAATCAAATCGAAACAAATAGAATCAAACCGAATGGAATTGAATCGAAAAGAGTCGATTCGAATCAAATTGGAATGAAAAGAATTGAATCGAATCGAATAAAAAACAAGTGAATCGAATAGAATAGAAAAGAAGAGAATCGAAACGAAAAGAATCAAATTGAATCGAAAGGAATCGAATCGAAAAGAATCGAATCAAAGAGAAAAGACTCGAATCGAATGGAAAAGAATAGAATCAAAAAGAATCGAATTGAAACAAAAAGAATCGAATTGAATTGAATCGAAAAGAATCGAATGGAATCGAATCGAAAAGAATCGAATTGAATTAAATCGAAGAGAATCGAATCGAATTGAATTGAATCGAAGAGAATCGAATCGAATAGAAAAGAATCAAATCGAAATGAATCGATTTGAAACGAAAAGAATCGAATCGAATCAAATTGAATGAAAAGAATTGAATCGAATCAAAAAGAATTGAATCAAAAAGAATCAAACCGAAACAAAAAGAATCAAACCGAATTGAAAAGAATCTAACTGAATAGAATCGAAAAGAATCGACGTACCGAATCGAATCCAATCGAAAAAAATCTAATCGTATCAAATCGAATCGAAAAGAATTGAAATGAATAGAATAGAAAAGATTCGAATCAAATCAAAAACAATCAAATCGAGTAATATCGAATCGAAAAGAATCGAATCGAAAAGAATCGAATCGAATGGAAAAGAATTGAATTGAATCAAAAAGAATTGATTCAAATCAAAAAGAATCGAATCGATTCGAATCGAAAAGACTCGAATCGAAAAGAATCGAAAAGAATCGAATCGAATCCAAAAGGATCGAATCGCAAAGAATCGAATCTAAAGAAAAGGAATCGAATCGAATCGAAACGAATAGAATCGAAAAGAATCGATTTGAATCGAAATGAAAAGAATCGTATCGAATCAAATCGAAAAAAATCAAATGGAATCGAATCGAATCGTATCGAAAAGAATCAAATCAAATGAAAAGAATCGAATCGAATAGAAAAGAATCGAATTGATTGGAATCGACTCGAAAACAATCTAATTGAATTGAAAGGAATCGAATCAAATTTAATGGAATCGACAAGAATCGTATCAAATCAAAAAGATCGAATCGAAACGAATCAATTCGAAAAGAATCAAATCGAGTCGAATCGAAAAGAATCGAATCGAAAAGAATTGAATTGAAAAGAATCGAATTGAATCGAATTGAAAAGACTCGAATCGAATTAAAAGAATCGAATCGAATCGAAAAGAATCGAATCGAATCGGAAAGAATTGAATTGGAATGAATCGATTTGAATCGAATTGAAAAGAATCGAATCGAAAAAATCGAATCGAAAAGAACTGAGTTGAGTTGAATCGAATCGAAAAGATTCGAATCCAATCGTGTCGAATCAAAAAGATGGAATCGAAACGAATCGAATCGAATCGAATCGAAAAGAATCGAATAGATAGCAAAGAATCAAATCGAATAGAAAAGAATTTGAATCGAATTGAAACGATTCGAAAAAATCGAAACTAATCGAATCATCGAATGGAAAAGAATCGAATCGAATCAAAAAGAATCGAAACGAACTGAATCGAAAGAATCGAATCGAACAGAATCGAAAAGAATTGAATCGTAATGTAACAAATCGAATCCAAATGATCGAATCAAGCCAAGTCGAAAAGAATTGAATCGAAAAGAATCGAATCAAAATGAAAAGAATCGAATAGAATCGAATTGAAAAGAATCGAATTGAACCGAATCAAATAGAATAGAATCGAACAGAATTGAATCGAATGAAAAGAATCTTATCGAATCGATTCGAAAAGAATTGAATCGAATCGAATGGAGAAGAATCAAATCAAATGGAATCGAAAAGAATCGAATCAAAGAGAATCTAATCGAAACGAAAAGAATCAATCGAATCGAAAAGAATCGAATCGAAACGAAAAGTGTCGAATCGAATCGAATCGAAAAGAATCGAATCGAACCGAAAAGAATCAAATCGAATCGAAAAGAATCGAATTGAATTGAATCGTAATGAAAAGAATCGAATCGAATCGAAAGAATCAAATCGAATCGAAAACAATTGAATCGAATGCAATCAAATCGAAAAGAATCAAATCGAATTGAAAAGAATCAAATCGAATTGATTGAATCGAAAAGAATCGAATCGAATCGCATCGCATCGAATCGAAAATAATAGAATTGAATAAAAATAATCAAATCGAATCGAATTGAGAATAATTGGAATTGAATTGAATCGATAATCGAATCGAATCAAATCGAGTCGAATCGAAACTAATCGAATCGAATCAAATCGATTCGAAAAAATCGAATCAGATTGCAACGAATCGAATCATATTGAATTGATTTGAATTGAAATGAATCGAATCTAATCAAATCAAAAAGAATCGAATCCAAAGAATCGAATTGTAGAAAATCAAATCAAAACAAAAAGATTCAAATCGAAACGAATCAAATTGAAAAGAATCGAATCGAATCGAATCGAAAAGAATCGAATCGAATCGAAAAGAATCGAATAGAAAAGAATCGTATCGAATCAAATCTAAAAGAATCGAATCGAATCGAATAAAAAAGAATCGAATCGAATTGATTCGCATCGAAAAGAATCGAATCGTATCGAATCGAAAAGAATCGAATCTATTCGAATCGAATGGAATTGAATCAAAAAGAATCGAATCGAATTGAAACGAAAAGAATCGAATAGATTCGAATTGAAACAAATCGAAAAAAATGAAAACGAATCAAATCACATCGAGTGGAAAAGAATCGAATCAAATAGAAAAGAATCGAATTGAATCGAACTGAATCGAAAAGAATCGAATAGATCAAATCAAAAAGAATCGAATCGATTCGAGATGAACCGAGTAGAATCGAGTCGAAGTGAAAAGAATTGAATCGAATCGAATCGAAAAGAATCTAATCGAAACGAAAAGAATCGAATCGAAGAGAATCTAATCGAAATGAAAAGAATCAAATCGAATCGAAAAGAATCGAATCGAAACGAAAAGTGTCGAATCGAATCGAATCGAAAAGAATCGAGTTGAATAGAAAAGAATTGAATCGAATAAAATCGATAAGATTTGAATCAAATCCAATAGAATCGAAAAGATTCGAATCGAATTGAAAAGAAACGAACCGAAGTGAAAAGAATCGAATCGAATCGAAAGAATCAAATCGAAAAAAAAATCGAATCGAAATTAAAAGAATCGAATCGAATCAAAGCATAAAGAATCGAATCTAATTGAATCGAAAGAATCGATTGAATCAAATAGAGAAGAATCTAATGGTAAGGAATCGAATCGAAAAGAATCCAATTGTATTGAATCGAATCGAAAAGAAATGAATTGAATAGATTATAAAAGAATCGAATCGAAAGGAATCGACTCGAAACGTAAAGAATCGAATCGAAAAAATTGAATAGATCGAAGAATTGAATAGAAATGAATCGAATCGAAATGAAAAGAATTGAATCGAATCGAATCGAAAACAATCGAATCAAAAAGAATCGAATTGAAACAAAAGAATCGCATTGTATTTAATCGAATCAAAAAAATCTAATTGAATCGAATCGAAAAGAATCGATTTGAAATGAAAAGAATCTAATCGAATTGATAGAAAATTGAATCGAATCGAAAACAATCGAATCGAAAAGAATCGAATTGTATGGAAACGAATCGAAAAGAATCTAATTGAGTAGAAAAGAATCAAATCAAATTTAATGGAATCGAAAAGAACCGAATAGCCTCGAATTGAATCGAATCGAAAAGAATCGAAACGAATTGAATCGAAAAGCATTGAGTCGAATCAAATCGAAAAGAATCGAATCGTATCAAATTGAAAAGAGTCGAATCGATCTGAAAAGAATTGAATCGAATTGAATCGAATCGAAAAGAATCAAATTGAAACGAAAAGAATCAAATCGAATAGCAAAGAATCGAATCGAAACGAATCGATTTGAAACGAGCCGAATCGAATTGAATTGAATGAAATATTCGAATCGAATCGAAAAGAATCTAATCTAATGAAATCCAAAAGAATCAAATCGAAACAAATAGAATCAAACCGAATGGAATTGAATCGAAAAGAGTCGATTCGAATCAAATTGGAATGAAAAGAATTGAATCGAATCGAATAAAAAACAAGTGAATCGAATAGAATAGAAAAGAAGAGAATCGAAACGAAAAGAATCAAATTGAATCGAAAGGAATCGAATCGAAAAGAATCGAATCAAAGAGAAAAGACTCGAATCGAATGGAAAAGAATAGAATCAAAAAGAATCGAATTGAAACAAAAAGAATCGAATTGAATTGAATCGAAAAGAATCGAATGGAATCGAATCGAAAAGAATCGAATTGAATTAAATCGAAGAGAATCGAATCGAATTGAATTGAATCGAATCGAATAGAAAAGAATCAAATCGAAATGAATCGATTTGAAACGAAAAGAATCGAATCGAATCAAATTGAATGAAAAGAATTGAATCGAATCAAAAAGAATTGAATCAAAAAGAATCAAACCGAAACAAAAAGAATCAAACCGAATTGAAAAGAATCTAACTGAATAGAATCGAAAACAATCGACGTACTGAATCGAATCCAATCGAAAAAAATCTAATCGTATCAAATCGAATCGAAAAGAATTGAAATGAATAGAATAGAAAAGATTCGAGTCAAATGAAAAACAATCAAATCGAGTAATATCGAATCGAAAAGAATCGAATCGAAAAGAATCGAATCGAATGGAAAAGAATTGAATTGAATCAAAAAGAATTGATTCAAATCAAAAAGAATCGAATCGATTCGAATGGAAAAGACTCGAATCGAAAAGAATCGAAAAGAATCGAATCGAATCCAAAAGGATCGAATCGCAAAGAATCGAATCTAAAGAAAAGGAATCGAATCGAATCGAAACGAATAGAATCGAAAAGAATCGATTTGAATCGAAATGAAAAGAATCGTATCGAATCAAATCGAAAAAAATCAAATGGAATCGAATCGAATCGTATCGAAAAGAATCAAATCAAATGAAAAGAATCGAATCGAATAGAAAAGAATCGAATTGATTGGAATCGACTCGAAAACAATCTAATTGAATTGAAAGGAATCGAATCAAATTTAATGGAATCGACAAGAATCGTATCAAATCAAAAAGATCGAATCGAAACGAATCAATTCGAAAAGAATCAAATCGAATCGAATCGAAAAGAATCGAATCGAAAAGAATTGAATTGAAAAGAATCGAATTGAATCGAATTGAAAAGACTCGAATCGAATTAAAAGAATCGAATCGAATCGAAAAGAATCGAATCGAATCGGAAAGAATTGAATTGGAATGAATCGATTTGAATCGAATTGAAAAGAATCGAATCGAAAAAATCGAATCGAAAAGAACTGAGTTGAGTTGAATCGAATCGAAAAGATTCGAATCGAATCGTGTCGAATCAAAAAGATGGAATCGAAACGAATCGAATCGAATCGAATCGAAAAGAATCGAATAGATAGCAAAGAATCAAATCGAATAGAAAAGAATTTGAATCGAATTGAAACGATTCGAAAAAATCGAAACTAATCGAATCATCGAATGGAAAAGAATCGAATCGAATCAAAAAGAATCGAAACGAACTGAATCGAAAGAATCGAATCGAACAGAATCGAAAAGAATTGAATCGTAATGTAACAAATCGAATCCAAATGATCGAATCAAGCCAAGTCGAAAAGAATTGAATCGAAAAGAATCGAATCAAAATGAAAAGAATCGAATAGAATCGAATTGAAAAGAATCGAATTGAACCGAATCAAATAGAATAGAATCGAACAGAATTGAATCGAATGAAAAGAATCTTATCGAATCGATTCGAAAAGAATTGAATCGAATCGAATGGAGAAGAATCAAATCAAATGGAATCGAAAAGAATCGAATCAAAGAGAATCTAATCGAAACGAAAAGAATCAATCGAATCGAAAAGAATCGAATCGAAACGAAAAGTGTCGAATCGAATCGAATCGAAAAGAATCGAATCGAACCGAAAAGAATCAAATCGAATCGAAAAGAATCGAATTGAATTGAATCGTAATGAAAAGAATCGAATCGAATCGAAAGAATCAAATCGAATCGAAAACAATTGAATCGAATGCAATCAAATCGAAAAGAATCAAATCGAATTGAAAAGAATCAAATCGAATTGATTGAATCGAAAAGAATCGAATCGAATCGCATCGCATCGAATCGAAAATAATAGAATTGAATAAAAATAATCAAATCGAATCGAATTGAGAATAATTGGAATTGAATTGAATCGATAATCGAATCGAATCAAATCGAGTCGAATCGAAACTAATCGAATCGAATCAAATCGATTCGAAAAAATCGAATCAGATTGCAACGAATCGAATCATATTGAATTGATTTGAATTGAAATGAATCGAATCTAATCAAATCAAAAAGAATCGAATCCAAAGAATCGAATTGTAGAAAATCAAATCAAAACAAAAAGATTCAAATCGAAACGAATCAAATTGAAAAGAATCGAATCGAATCGAATCGAAAAGAATCGAATCGAATCGAAAAGAATCGAATAGAAAAGAATCGTATCGAATCAAATCTAAAAGAATCGAATCGAATCGAATAAAAAAGAATCGAATCGAATTGATTCGCATCGAAAAGAATCGAATCGTATCGAATCGAAAAGAATCGAATCTATTCGAATCGAATGGAATTGAATCAAAAAGAATCGAATCGAATTGAAACGAAAAGAATCGAATAGATTCGAATTGAAACAAATCGAAAAAAATGAAAACGAATCAAATCACATCGAGTGGAAAAGAATCGAATCAAATAGAAAAGAATCGAATTGAATCGAACTGAATCGAAAAGAATCGAATAGATCAAATCAAAAAGAATCGAATCGATTCGAGATGAACCGAGTAGAATCGAGTCGAAGTGAAAAGAATTGAATCGAATCGAATCGAAAAGAATCTAATCGAAACGAAAAGAATCGAATCGAAGAGAATCTAATCGAAATGAAAAGAATCAAATCGAATCGAAAAGAATCGAATCGAAACGAAAAGTGTCGAATCGAATCGAATCGAAAAGAATCGAGTTGAATAGAAAAGAATTGAATCGAATAAAATCGATAAGATTTGAATCAAATCCAATAGAATCGAAAAGATTCGAATCGAATTGAAAAGAAACGAACCGAAGTGAAAAGAATCGAATCGAATCGAAAGAATCAAATCGAAAAAAAAATCGAATCGAAATTAAAAGAATCGAATCGAATCAAAGCATAAAGAATCGAATCTAATTGAATCGAAAGAATCGATTGAATCAAATAGAGAAGAATCTAATGGTAAGGAATCGAATCGAAAAGAATCCAATTGTATTGAATCGAATCGAAAAGAAATGAATTGAATAGATTATAAAAGAATCGAATCGAAAGGAATCGACTCGAAACGTAAAGAATCGAATCGAAAAAATTGAATAGATCGAAGAATTGAATAGAAATGAATCGAATCGAAATGAAAAGAATCGAATCGAATCGAAAACAATCGAATCAAAAAGAATCGAATTGAAACAAAAGAATCGCATTGTATTTAATCGAATCAAAAAAATCTAATTGAATCGAATCGAAAAGAATCGATTTGAAATGAAAAGAATCTAATCGAATTGATAGAAAATTGAATCGAATCGAAAACAATCGAATCGAATCGAAAAGAATCGAATTGTATGGAAACGAATCGAAAAGAATCTAATTGAGTAGAAAAGAATCAAATCAAATTTAATGGAATCGAAAAGAACCGAATAGCATCGAATTGAATCGAATCGAAAAGAATCGAAACGAATTGAATCGAAAAGCATTGAGTCGAATCAAATCGAAAAGAATCGAATCGTATCAAATTGAAAAGAATCGAATCGATCTGAAAAGAATTGAATCGAATCGAAAAGAATCAAATTGAAACGAAAAGAATCAAATCGAATAGCAAAGAATCGAATCGAAACGAATCGATTTGAAACGAGCCGAATCGAATCGAATTGAATGAAATATTCGAATCGAATCGAAAAGAATCTAATCTAATGAAATCCAAAAGAATCAAATCGAAACAAATAGAATCAAACCGAATGGAATTGAATCGAAAAGAGTCGATTCGAATCAAATTGGAATGAAAAGAATTGAATCGAATCGAATAAAAAACAAGTGAATCGAATAGAATAGAAAAGAAGAGAATCGAAACGAAAAGAATCAAATTGAATCGAAAGGAATCGAATCGAAAAGAATCGAATCAAAGAGAAAAGACTCGAATCGAATGGAAAAGAATAGAATCAAAAAGAATCGAATTGAAACAAAAAGAATCGAATTGAATTGAATCGAAAAGAATCGAATGGAATCGAATCGAAAAGAATCGAATTGAATTAAATCGAAGAGAATCGAATCGAATTGAATTGAATCGAAGAGAATCGAATCGAATAGAAAAGAATCAAATCGAAATGAATCGATTTGAAACGAAAAGAATCGAATCGAATCAAATTGAATGAAAAGAATTGAATCGAATCAAAAAGAATTGAATCAAAAAGAATCAAACCGAAACAAAAAGAATCAAACCGAATTGAAAAGAATCTAACTGAATAGAATCGAAAAGAATCGACGTACCGAATCGAATCCAATCGAAAAAAATCTAATCGTATCAAATCGAATCGAAAAGAATTGAAATGAATAGAATAGAAAAGATTCGAATCAAATCAAAAACAATCAAATCGAGTAATATCGAATCGAAAAGAATCGAATCGAAAAGAATCGAATCGAATGGAAAAGAATTGAATTGAATCAAAAAGAATTGATTCAAATCAAAAAGAATCGAATCGATTCGAATCGAAAAGACTCGAATCGAAAAGAATCGAAAAGAATCGAATCGAATCCAAAAGGATCGAATCGCAAAGAATCGAATCTAAAGAAAAGGAATCGAATCGAATCGAAACGAATAGAATCGAAAAGAATCGATTTGAATCGAAATGAAAAGAATCGTATCGAATCAAATCGAAAAAAATCAAATGGAATCGAATCGAATCGTATCGAAAAGAATCAAATCAAATGAAAAGAATCGAATCGAATAGAAAAGAATCGAATTGATTGGAATCGACTCGAAAACAATCTAATTGAATTGAAAGGAATCGAATCAAATTTAATGGAATCGACAAGAATCGTATCAAATCAAAAAGATCGAATCGAAACGAATCAATTCGAAAAGAATCAAATCGAATCGAATCGAAAAGAATCGAATCGAAAAGAATTGAATTGAAAAGAATCGAATTGAATCGAATTGAAAAGACTCGAATCGAATTAAAAGAATCGAATCGAATCGAAAAGAATCGAATCGAATCGGAAAGAATTGAATTGGAATGAATCGATTTGAATCGAATTGAAAAGAATCGAATCGAAAAAATCGAATCGAAAAGAACTGAGTTGAGTTGAATCGAATCGAAAAGATTCGAATCGAATCGTGTCGAATCAAAAAGATGGAATCGAAACGAATCGAATCGAATCGAATCGAAAAGAATCGAATAGATAGCAAAGAATCAAATCGAATAGAAAAGAATTTGAATCGAATTGAAACGATTCGAAAAAATCGAAACTAATCGAATCATCGAATGGAAAAGAATCGAATCGAATCAAAAAGAATCGAAACGAACTGAATCGAAAGAATCGAATCGAACAGAATCGAAAAGAATTGAATCGTAATGTAACAAATCGAATCCAAATGATCGAATCAAGCCAAGTCGAAAAGAATTGAATCGAAAAGAATCGAATCAAAATGAAAAGAATCGAATAGAATCGAATTGAAAAGAATCGAATTGAACCGAATCAAATAGAATAGAATCGAACAGAATTGAATCGAATGAAAAGAATCTTATCGAATCGATTCGAAAAGAATTGAATCGAATCGAATGGAGAAGAATCAAATCAAATGGAATCGAAAAGAATCGAATCAAAGAGAATCTAATCGAAACGAAAAGAATCAATCGAATCGAAAAGAATCGAATCGAAACGAAAAGTGTCGAATCGAATCGAATCGAAAAGAATCGAATCGAACCGAAAAGAATCAAATCGAATCGAAAAGAATCGAATTGAATTGAATCGTAATGAAAAGAATCGAATCGAATCGAAAGAATCAAATCGAATCGAAAACAATTGAATCGAATGCAATCAAATCGAAAAGAATCGAATCGAATTGAAAAGAATCAAATCGAATTGATTGAATCGAAAAGAATCGAATCGAATCGCATCGCATCGAATCGAAAATAATAGAATTGAATAAAAATAATCAAATCGAATCGAATTGAGAATAATTGGAATTGAATTGAATCGATAATCGAATCGAATCAAATCGAGTCGAATCGAAACTAATCGAATCGAATCAAATCGATTCGAAAAAATCGAATCAGATTGCAACGAATCGAATCATATTGAATTGATTTGAATTGAAATGAATCGAATCTAATCAAATCAAAAAGAATCGAATCCAAAGAATCGAATTGTAGAAAATCAAATCAAAACAAAAAGATTCAAATCGAAACGAATCAAATTGAAAAGAATCGAATCGAATCGAATCGAAAAGAATCGAATCGAATCGAAAAGAATCGAATAGAAAAGAATCGTATCGAATCAAATCTAAAAGAATCGAATCGAATCGAATAAAAAGGAATCGAATCGAATTGATTCGCATCGAAAAGAATCGAATCGTATCGAATCGAAAAGAATCGAATCTATTCGAATCGAATGGAATTGAATCAAAAAGAATCGAATCGAATTGAAACGAAAAGAATCGAATAGATTCGAATTGAAACAAATCGAAAAAAATCAAAACGAATCAAATCACATCGAGTGGAAAAGAATCGAATCAAATAGAAAAGAATCGAATTGAATCGAACTGAATCGAAAAGAATCGAATAGATCAAATCAAAAAGAATCGAATCGATTCGAGATGAACCGAGTAGAATCGAGTCGAAGTGAAAAGAATTGAATCGAATCGAATCGAAAAGAATCGAATCGAAACGAAAAGAATCGAATCGAAGAGAATCTAATCGAAATGAAAAGAATCAAATCGAATCGAAAAGAATCGAATCGAAACGAAAACTGTCGAATCGAATCGAATCGAAAAGAATCGAGTTGAATAGAAAAGAATTGAATCGAATAAAATCGATAAGATTTGAATCAAATCCAATAGAATCGAAAAGATTCGAATCGAATTGAAAAGAAACGAACCGAAGTGAAAAGAATCGAATCGAATCGAAAGAATCAAATCGAAAAAAAAATCGAATCGAAATTAAAAGAATCGAATCGAATCAAAGCATAAAGAATCGAATCTAATTGAATCGAAAGAATCGATTGAATCAAATAGAGAAGAATCTAATGGTAAGGAATCGAATCGAAAAGAATCCAATTGTATTGAATCGAATCGAAAAGAAATGAATTGAATAGATTATAAAAGAATCGAATCGAAAGGAATCGACTCGAAACGTAAAGAATCGAATCGAAAAAATTGAATAGATCGAAGAATTGAATAGAAATGAATCGAATCGAAATGAAAAGAATTGAATCGAATCGAATCGAAAACAATCGAATCAAAAAGAATCGAATTGAAACAAAAGAATCGCATTGTATTTAATCGAATCAAAAAAATCTAATTGAATCGAATCGAAAAGAATCGATTTGAAATGAAAAGAATCTAATCGAATTGATAGAAAATTGAATCGAATCGAAAACAATCGAATCGAATCGAAAAGAATCGAATTGTATGGAAACGAATCGAAAAGAATCTAATTGAGTAGAAAAGAATCAAATCAAATTTAATGGAATCGAAAAGAACCGAATAGCATCGAATTGAATCGAATCGAAAAGAATCGAAACGAATTGAATCGAAAAGCATTGAGTCGAATCAAATCGAAAAGAATCGAATCGTATCAAATTGAAAAGAATCGAATCGATCTGAAAAGAATTGAATCGAATCGAAAAGAATCAAATTGAAACGAAAAGAATCAAATCGAATAGCAAAGAATCGAATCGAAACGAATCGATTTGAAACGAGCCGAATCGAATCGAATTGAATGACATATTCGAATCGAATCGAAAAGAATCTAATCTAATGAAATCCAAAAGAATCAAATCGAAACAAATAGAATCAAACCGAATGGAATTGAATCGAAAAGAGTCGATTCGAATCAAATTGGAATGAAAAGAATTGAATCGAATCGAATAAAAAACAAGTGAATCGAATAGAATAGAAAAGAAGAGAATCGAAACGAAAAGAATCAAATTGAATCGAAAGGAATCGAATCGAAAAGAATCGAATCAAAGAGAAAAGACTCGAATCGAATGGAAAAGAATAGAATCAAAAAGAATCGAATTGAAACAAAAAGAATCGAATTGAATTGAATCGAAAAGAATCGAATGGAATCGAATCGAAAAGAATCGAATTGAATTAAATCGAAGAGAATCGAATTGAATTGAATCGAAGAGAATCGAATCGAATAGAAAAGAATCAAATCGAAATGAATCGATTTGAAACGAAAAGAATCGAATCGAATCAAATTGAATGAAAAGAATTGAATCGAATCAAAAAGAATTGAATCAAAAAGAATCAAACCGAAACAAAAAGAATCAAACCGAATTGAAAAGAATCTAACTGAATAGAATCGAAAAGAATCGACGTACCGAATCGAATCCAATCGAAAAAAATCTAATCGTATCAAATCGAATCGAAAAGAATTGAAATGAATAGAATAGAAAAGATTCGAATCAAATGAAAAACAATCAAATCGAGTAATATCGAATCGAAAAGAATCGAATCGAAAAGAATCGAATCGAATGGAAAAGAATTGAATTGAATCAAAAAGAATTGATTCAAATCAAAAAGAATCGAATCGATTCGAATCGAAAAGACTCGAATCGAAAAGAATCGAAAAGAATCGAATCGAATCAAAAAGGATCGAATCGCAAAGAATCGAATCTAAAGAAAAGGAATCGAATCGAATCGAAACGAATAGAATCGAAAAGAATCGATTTGAATCGAAATGAAAAGAATCGTATCGAATCAAATCGAAAAAAATCAAATGGAATCGAATCGAATCGTATCGAAAAGAATCAAATCAAATGAAAAGAATCGAATCGAATAGAAAAGAATCGAATTGATTGGAATCGACTCGAAAACAATCTAATTGAATTGAAAGGAATCGAATCAAATTTAATGGAATCGACAAGAATCGTATCAAATCAAAAAGATCGAATCGAAACGAATCAATTCGAAAAGAATCAAATCGAATCGAATCGAAAAGAATCGAATCGAAAAGAATTGAATTGAAAAGAATCGAATTGAATCGAATTGAAAAGACTCGAATCGAATTAAAAGAATCGAATCGAATCGAAAAGAATCGAATCGAATCGGAAAGAATTGAATTGGAATGAATCGATTTGAATCGAATTGAAAAGAATCGAATCGAAAAAATCGAATCGAAAAGAACTGAGTTGAGTTGAATCGAATCGAAAAGATTCGAATCGAATCGTGTCGAATCAAAAAGATGGAATCGAAACGAATCGAATCGAATCGAATCGAAAAGAATCGAATAGATAGCAAAGAATCAAATCGAATAGAAAAGAATTTGAATCGAATTGAAACGATTCGAAAAAATCGAAACTAATCGAATCATCGAATGGAAAAGAATCGAATCGAATCAAAAAGAATCGAAACGAACTGAATCGAAAGAATCGAATCGAACAGAATCGAAAAGAATTGAATCGTAATGTAACAAATCGAATCCAAATGATCGAATCAAGCCAAGTCGAAAAGAATTGAATCGAAAAGAATCGAATCAAAATGAAAAGAATCGAATAGAATCGAATTGAAAAGAATCGAATTGAACCGAATCAAATAGAATAGAATCGAACAGAATTGAATCGAATGAAAAGAATCTTATCGAATCGATTCGAAAAGAATTGAATCGAATCGAATGGAGAAGAATCAAATCAAATGGAATCGAAAAGAATCGAATCAAAGAGAATCTAATCGAAACGAAAAGAATCAATCGAATCGAAAAGAATCGAATCGAAACGAAAAGTGTCGAATCGAATCGAATCGAAAAGAATCGAATCGAACCGAAAAGAATCAAATCGAATCGAAAAGAATCGAATTGAATTGAATCGTAATGAAAAGAATCGAATCGAATCGAAAGAATCAAATCGAATCGAAAACAATTGAATCGAATGCAATCAAATCGAAAAGAATCGAATCGAATTGAAAAGAATCAAATCGAATTGATTGAATCGAAAAGAATCGAATCGAATCGAATCGCATCGAATCGAAAATAATAGAATTGAATAAAAATAATCAAATCGAATCGAATTGAGAATAATTGGAATTGAATTGAATCGATAATCGAATCGAATCAAATCGAGTCGAATCGAAACTAATCGAATCGAATCAAATCGATTCGAAAAAATCGAATCAGATTGCAACGAATCGAATCATATTGAATTGATTTGAATTGAAATGAATCGAATCTAATCAAATCAAAAAGAATCGAATCCAAAGAATCGAATTGTAGAAAATCAAATCAAAACAAAAAGATTCAAATCGAAACGAATCAAATTGAAAAGAATCGAATCGAATCGAATCGAAAAGAATCGAATCGAATCGAAAAGAATCGAATAGAAAAGAATCGTATCGAATCAAATCTAAAAGAATCGAATCGAATCGAATAAAAAGGAATCGAATCGAATTGATTCGCATCGAAAAGAATCGAATCGTATCGAATCGAAAAGAATCGAATCTATTCGAATCGAATGGAATTGAATCAAAAAGAATCGAATCGAATTGAAACGAAAAGAATCGAATAGATTCGAATTGAAACAAATCGAAAAAAATGAAAACGAATCAAATCACATCGAGTGGAAAAGAATCGAATCAAATAGAAAAGAATCGAATTGAATCGAACTGAATCGAAAAGAATCGAATAGATCAAATCAAAAAGAATCGAATCGATTCGAGATGAACCGAGTAGAATCGAGTCGAAGTGAAAAGAATTGAATCGAATCGAATCGAAAAGAATCGAATCGAAACGAAAAGAATCGAATCGAAGAGAATCTAATCGAAATGAAAAGAATCAAATCGAATCGAAAAGAATCGAATCGAAACGAAAACTGTCGAATCGAATCGAATCGAAAAGAATCGAGTTGAATAGAAAAGAATTGAATCGAATAAAATCGATAAGATTTGAATCAAATCCAATAGAATCGAAAAGATTCGAATCGAATTGAAAAGAAACGAACCGAAGTGAAAAGAATCGAATCGAATCGAAAGAATCAAATCGAAAAAAAAATCGAATCGAAATTAAAAGAATCGAATCGAATCAAAGCATAAAGAATCGAATCTAATTGAATCGAAAGAATCGATTGAATCAAATAGAGAAGAATCTAATGGTAAGGAATCGAATCGAAAAGAATCCAATTGTATTGAATCGAATCGAAAAGAAATGAATTGAATAGATTATAAAAGAATCGAATCGAAAGGAATCGACTCGAAACGTAAAGAATCGAATCGAAAAAATTGAATAGATCGAAGAATTGAATAGAAATGAATCGAATCGAAATGAAAAGAATTGAATCGAATCGAATCGAAAACAATCGAATCAAAAAGAATCGAATTGAAACAAAAGAATCGCATTGTATTTAATCGAATCAAAAAAATCTAATTGAATCGAATCGAAAAGAATCGATTTGAAATGAAAAGAATCTAATCGAATTGATAGAAAATTGAATCGAATCGAAAACAATCGAATCGAATCGAAAAGAATCGAATTGTATGGAAACGAATCGAAAAGAATCTAATTGAGTAGAAAAGAATCAAATCAAATTTAATGGAATCGAAAAGAACCGAATAGCATCGAATTGAATCGAATCGAAAAGAATCGAAACGAATTGAATCGAAAAGCATTGAGTCGAATCAAATCGAAAAGAATCGAATCGTATCAAATTGAAAAGAATCGAATCGATCTGAAAAGAATTGAATCGAATCGAAAAGAATCAAATTGAAACGAAAAGAATCAAATCGAATAGCAAAGAATCGAATCGAAACGAATCGATTTGAAACGAGCCGAATCGAATCGAATTGAATGACATATTCGAATCGAATCGAAAAGAATCTAATCTAATGAAATCCAAAAGAATCAAATAGAAACAAATAGAATCAAACCGAATGGAATTGAATCGAAAAGAGTCGATTCGAATCAAATTGGAATGAAAAGAATTGAATCGAATCGAATAAAAAACAAGTGAATCGAATAGAATAGAAAAGAAGAGAATCGAAACGAAAAGAATCAAATTGAATCGAAAGGAATCGAATCGAAAAGAATCGAATCAAAGAGAAAAGACTCGAATCGAATGGAAAAGAATAGAATCAAAAAGAATCGAATTGAAACAAAAAGAATCGAATTGAATTGAATCGAAAAGAATCGAATGGAATCGAATCGAAAAGAATCGAATTGAATTAAATCGAAGAGAATCGAATTGAATTGAATCGAAGAGAATCGAATCGAATAGAAAAGAATCAAATCGAAATGAATCGATTTGAAACGAAAAGAATCGAATCGAATCAAATTGAATGAAAAGAATTGAATCGAATCAAAAAGAATTGAATCAAAAAGAATCAAACCGAAACAAAAAGAATCAAACCGAATTGAAAAGAATCTAACTGAATAGAATCGAAAAGAATCGACGTACCGAATCGAATCCAATCGAAAAAAATCTAATCGTATCAAATCGAATCGAAAAGAATTGAAATGAATAGAATAGAAAAGATTCGAATCAAATCAAAAACAATCAAATCGAGTAATATCGAATCGAAAAGAATCGAATCGAATGGAAAAGAATTGAATTGAATCAAAAAGAATTGATTCAAATCAAAAAGAATCGAATCGATTCGAATCGAAAAGACTCGAATCGAAAAGAATCGAAAAGAATCGAATCGAATCAAAAAGGATCGAATCGCAAAGCATCGAATCTAAAGAAAAGGAATCGAATCGAATCGAAACGAATAGAATCGAAAAGAATCGATTTGAATCGAAATGAAAAGAATCGTATCGAATCAAATCGAAAAAAATCAAATGGAATCGAATCGAATCGTATCGAAAAGAATCAAATCAAATGAAAAGAATCGAATCGAATAGAAAAGAATCGAATTGATTGGAATCGACTCGAAAACAATCTAATTGAATTGAAAGGAATCGAATCAAATTTAATGGAATCGACAAGAATCGTATCAAATCAAAAAGATCGAATCGAAATGAATCAATTCGAAAAGAATCAAATCGAGTCGAATCGAAAAGAATCGAATCGAAAAGAATTGAATTGAAAAGAATCGAATTGAATCGAATTGAAAAGACTCGAATCGAATTAAAAGAATCGAATCGAATCGAAAAGAATCGAATCGAATCGGAAAGAATTGAATTGGAATGAATCGATTTGAATCGAATTGAAAAGAATCGAATCGAAAAAATCGAATCGAAAAGAACTGAGTTGAGTTGAATCGAATCGAAAAGATTCGAATCGAATCGTGTCGAATCAAAAAGATGGAATCGAAACGAATCGAATCGAATCGAATCGAAAAGAATCGAATAGATAGCAAAGAATCAAATCGAATAGAAAAGAATTTGAATCGAATTGAAACGATTCGAAAAAATCGAAACTAATCGAATCATCGAATGGAAAAGAATCGAATCGAATCAAAAAGAATCGAAACGAACTGAATCGAAAGAATCGAATCGAACAGAATCGAAAAGAATTGAATCGTAATGTAACAAATCGAATCCAAATGATCGAATCAAGCCAAGTCGAAAAGAATTGAATCGAAAAGAATCGAATCAAAATGAAAAGAATCGAATAGAATCGAATTGAAAAGAATCGAATTGAACCGAATCAAATAGAATAGAATCGAACAGAATTGAATCGAATGAAAAGAATCTTATCGAATCGATTCGAAAAGAATTGAATCGAATCGAATGGAGAAGAATCAAATCAAATGGAATCGAAAAGAATCGAATCAAAGAGAATCTAATCGAAACGAAAAGAATCAATCGAATCGAAAAGAATCGAATCGAAACGAAAAGTGTCGAATCGAATCGAATCGAAAAGAATCGAATCGAACCGAAAAGAATCAAATCGAATCGAAAAGAATCGAATTGAATTGAATCGTAATGAAAAGAATCGAATCGAATCGAAAGAATCAAATCGAATCGAAAACAATTGAATCGAATGCAATCAAATCGAAAAGAATCGAATCGAATTGAAAAGAATCAAATCGAATTGATTGAATCGAAAAGAATCGAATCGAATCGCATCGCATCGAATCGAAAATAATAGAATTGAATAAAAATAATCAAATCGAATCGAATTGAGAATAATTGGAATTGAATTGAATCGATAATCGAATCGAATCAAATCGAGTCGAATCGAAACTAATCGAATCGAATCAAATCGATTCGAAAAAATCGAATCAGATTGCAACGAATCGAATCATATTGAATTGATTTGAATTGAAATGAATCGAATCTAATCAAATCAAAAAGAATCGAATCCAAAGAATCGAATTGTAGAAAATCAAATCAAAACAAAAAGATTCAAATCGAAACGAATCAAATTGAAAAGAATCGAATCGAATCGAATCGAAAAGAATCGAATCGAATCGAAAAGAATCGAATAGAAAAGAATCGTATCGAATCAAATCTAAAAGAATCGAATCGAATCGAATAAAAAAGAATCGAATCGAATTGATTCGCATCGAAAAGAATCGAATCGTATCGAATCGAAAAGAATCGAATCTATTCGAATCGAATGGAATTGAATCAAAAAGAATCGAATCGAATTGAAACGAAAAGAATCGAATAGATTCGAATTGAAACAAATCGAAAAAAATGAAAACGAATCAAATCACATCGAGTGGAAAAGAATCGAATCAAATAGAAAAGAATCGAATTGAATCGAACTGAATCGAAAAGAATCGAATAGATCAAATCAAAAAGAATCGAATCGATTCGAGATGAACCGAGTAGAATCGAGTCGAAGTGAAAAGAATTGAATCGAATCGAATCGAAAAGAATCTAATCGAAACGAAAAGAATCGAATCGAAGAGAATCTAATCGAAATGAAAAGAATCAAATCGAATCGAAAAGAATCGAATCGAAACGAAAACTGTCGAATCGAATCGAATCGAAAAGAATCGAGTTGAATAGAAAAGAATTGAATCGAATAAAATCGATAAGATTTGAATCAAATCCAATAGAATCGAAAAGATTCGAATCGAATTGAAAAGAAACGAACCGAAGTGAAAAGAATCGAATCGAATCGAAAGAATCAAATCGAAAAAAAAATCGAATCGAAATTAAAAGAATCGAATCGAATCAAAGCATAAAGAATCGAATCTAATTGAATCGAAAGAATCGATTGAATCAAATAGAGAAGAATCTAATGGTAAGGAATCGAATCGAAAAGAATCCAATTGTATTGAATCGAATCGAAAAGAAATGAATTGAATAGATTATAAAAGAATCGAATCGAAAGGAATCGACTCGAAACGTAAAGAATCGAATCGAAAAAATTGAATAGATCGAAGAATTGAATAGAAATGAATCGAATCGAAATGAAAAGAATTGAATCGAATCGAATCGAAAACAATCGAATCAAAAAGAATCGAATTGAAACAAAAGAATCGCATTGTATTTAATCGAATCAAAAAAATCTAATTGAATCGAATCGAAAAGAATCGATTTGAAATGAAAAGAATCTAATCGAATTGATAGAAAATTGAATCGAATCGAAAACAATCGAATCGAATCGAAAAGAATCGAATTGTATGGAAACGAATCGAAAAGAATCTAATTGAGTAGAAAAGAATCAAATCAAATTTAATGGAATCGAAAAGAACCGAATAGCATCGAATTGAATCGAATCGAAAAGAATCGAAACGAATTGAATCGAAAAGCATTGAGTCGAATCAAATCGAAAAGAATCGAATCGTATCAAATTGAAAAGAATCGAATCGATCTGAAAAGAATTGAATCGAATCGAAAAGAATCAAATTGAAACGAAAAGAATCAAATCGAATAGCAAAGAATCGAATCGAAACGAATCGATTTGAAACGAGCCGAATCGAATCGAATTGAATGACATATTCGAATCGAATCGAAAAGAATCTAATCTAATGAAATCCAAAAGAATCAAATCGAAACAAATAGAATCAAACCGAATGGAATTGAATCGAAAAGAGTCGATTCGAATCAAATTGGAATGAAAAGAATTGAATCGAATCGAATAAAAAACAAGTGAATCGAATAGAATAGAAAAGAAGAGAATCGAAACGAAAAGAATCAAATTGAATCGAAAGGAATCGAATCGAAAAGAATCGAATCAAAGAGAAAAGACTCGAATCGAATGGAAAAGAATAGAATCAAAAAGAATCGAATTGAAACAAAAAGAATCGAATTGAATTGAATCGAAAAGAATCGAATGGAATCGAATCGAAAAGAATCGAATTGAATTAAATCGAAGAGAATCGAATTGAATTGAATCGAAGAGAATCGAATCGAATAGAAAAGAATCAAATCGAAATGAATCGATTTGAAACGAAAAGAATCGAATCGAATCAAATTGAATGAAAAGAATTGAATCGAATCAAAAAGAATTGAATCAAAAAGAATCAAACCGAAACAAAAAGAATCAAACCGAATTGAAAAGAATCTAACTGAATAGAATCGAAAAGAATCGACGTACCGAATCGAATCCAATCGAAAAAAATCTAATCGTATCAAATCGAATCGAAAAGAATTGAAATGAATAGAATAGAAAAGATTCGAATCAAATCAAAAACAATCAAATCGAGTAATATCGAATCGAAAAGAATCGAATCGAAAAGAATCGAATCGAATGGAAAAGAATTGAATTGAATCAAAAAGAATTGATTCAAATCAAAAAGAATCCAATCGATTCGAATCGAAAAGACTCGAATCGAAAAGAATCGAAAAGAATCGAATCGAATCCAAAAGGATCGAATCGCAAAGAATCGAATCTAAAGAAAAGGAATCGAATCGAATCGAAACGAATAGAATCGAAAAGAATCGATTTGAATCGAAATGAAAAGAATCGTATCGAATCAAATCGAAAAAAATCAAATGGAATCGAATCGAATCGTATCGAAAAGAATCAAATCAAATGAAAAGAATCGAATCGAATAGAAAAGAATCGAATTGATTGGAATCGACTCGAAAACAATCTAATTGAATTGAAAGGAATCGAATCAAATTTAATGGAATCGACAAGAATCGTATCAAATCAAAAAGATCGAATCGAAATGAATCAATTCGAAAAGAATCAAATCGAATCGAATCGAAAAGAATCGAATCGAAAAGAATTGAATTGAAAAGAATCGAATTGAATCGAATTGAAAAGACTCGAATCGAATTAAAAGAATCGAATCGAATCGAAAAGAATCGAATCGAATCGGAAAGAATTGAATTGGAATGAATCGATTTGAATCGAATTGAAAAGAATCGAATCGAAAAAATCGAATCGAAAAGAACTGAGTTGAGTTGAATCGAATCGAAAAGATTCGAATCGAATCGTGTCGAATCAAAAAGATGGAATCGAAACGAATCGAATCGAATCGAATCGAATCGAAAAGAATCGAATAGATAGCAAAGAATCAAATCGAATAGAAAAGAATATGAATCGAATTGAAACGATTCGAAAAAATCGAAACTAATCGAATCATCGAATGGAAAAGAATCGAATCGAATCAAAAAGAATCGAAACGAACTGAATCGAAAGAATCGAATCGAA
This sequence comes from Canis lupus baileyi, assembly GCF_048164855.1. NCBI lineage: Eukaryota > Metazoa > Chordata > Mammalia > Carnivora > Canidae > Canis > Canis lupus. The sequence goes on along the minus strand of NC_132871.1, from coordinate 31,248,506 downwards.
CAGAATCGAAAAGAATTGAATCGTAATGTAACAAATCGAATCCAAATGATCGAATCAAGCCAAGTCGAAAAGAATTGAATCGAAAAGAATCGAATCAAAATGAAAAGAATCGAATAGAATCGAATTGAAAAGAATCGAATTGAACCGAATCAAATAGAATAGAATCGAACAGAATTGAATCGAATGAAAAGAATCTTATCGAATCGATTCGAAAAGAATTGAATCGAATCGAATGGAGAAGAATCAAATCAAATGGAATCGAAAAGAATCGAATCAAAGAGAATCTAATCGAAACGAAAAGAATCAATCGAATCGAAAAGAATCGAATCGAAACGAAAAGTGTCGAATCGAATCGAATCGAAAAGAATCGAATCGAACCGAAAAGAATCAAATCGAATCGAAAAGAATCGAATTGAATTGAATCGTAATGAAAAGAATCGAATCGAATCGAAAGAATCAAATCGAATCGAAAACAATTGAATCGAATGCAATCAAATCGAAAAGAATCGAATCGAATTGAAAAGAATCAAATCGAATTGATTGAATCGAAAAGAATCGAATCGAATCGCATCGCATCGAATCGAAAATAATAGAATTGAATAAAAATAATCAAATCGAATCGAATTGAGAATAATTGGAATTGAATTGAATCGATAATCGAATCGAATCAAATCGAGTCGAATCGAAACTAATCGAATCGAATCAAATCGATTCGAAAAAATCGAATCAGATTGCAACGAATCGAATCATATTGAATTGATTTGAATTGAAATGAATCGAATCTAATCAAATCAAAAAGAATCGAATCCAAAGAATCGAATTGTAGAAAATCAAATCAAAACAAAAAGATTCAAATCGAAACGAATCAAATTGAAAAGAATCGAATCGAATCGAATCGAAAAGAATCGAATAGAAAAGAATCGTATCGAATCAAATCTAAAAGAATCGAATCGAATCGAATAAAAAAGAATCGAATCGAATTGATTCGCATCGAAAAGAATCGAATCGTATCGAATCGAAAAGAATCGAATCTATTCGAATCGAATGGAATTGAATCAAAAAGAATCGAATCGAATTGAAACGAAAAGAATCGAATAGATTCGAATTGAAACAAATCGAAAAAAATGAAAACGAATCAAATCACATCGAGTGGAAAAGAATCGAATCAAATAGAAAAGAATCGAATTGAATCGAACTGAATCGAAAAGAATCGAATAGATCAAATCAAAAAGAATCGAATCGATTCGAGATGAACCGAGTAGAATCGAGTCGAAGTGAAAAGAATTGAATCGAATCGAATCGAAAAGAATCTAATCGAAACGAAAAGAATCGAATCGAAGAGAATCTAATCGAAATGAAAAGAATCAAATCGAATCGAAAAGAATCGAATCGAAACGAAAACTGTCGAATCGAATCGAATCGAAAAGAATCGAGTTGAATAGAAAAGAATTGAATCGAATAAAATCGATAAGATTTGAATCAAATCCAATAGAATCGAAAAGATTCGAATCGAATTGAAAAGAAACGAACCGAAGTGAAAAGAATCGAATCGAATCGAAAGAATCAAATCGAAAAAAAAATCGAATCGAAATTAAAAGAATCGAATCGAATCAAAGCATAAAGAATCGAATCTAATTGAATCGAAAGAATCGATTGAATCAAATAGAGAAGAATCTAATGGTAAGGAATCGAATCGAAAAGAATCCAATTGTATTGAATCGAATCGAAAAGAAATGAATTGAATAGATTATAAAAGAATCGAATCGAAAGGAATCGACTCGAAACGTAAAGAATCGAATCGAAAAAATTGAATAGATCGAAGAATTGAATAGAAATGAATCGAATCGAAATGAAAAGAATTGAATCGAATCGAATCGAAAACAATCGAATCAAAAAGAATCGAATTGAAACAAAAGAATCGCATTGTATTTAATCGAATCAAAAAAATCTAATTGAATCGAATCGAAAAGAATCGATTTGAAATGAAAAGAATCTAATCGAATTGATAGAAAATTGAATCGAATCGAAAACAATCGAATCGAATCGAAAAGAATCGAATTGTATGGAAACGAATCGAAAAGAATCGAATTGAGTAGAAAAGAATCAAATCAAATTTAATGGAATCGAAAAGAACCGAATAGCATCGAATTGAATCGAATCGAAAAGAATCGAAACGAATTGAATCGAAAAGCATTGAGTCGAATCAAATCGAAAAGAATCGAATCGTATCAAATTGAAAAGAATCGAATCGATCTGAAAAGAATTGAATCGAATCGAAAAGAATCAAATTGAAACGAAAAGAATCAAATCGAATAGCAAAGAATCGAATCGAAACGAATCGATTTGAAACGAGCCGAATCGAATCGAATTGAATGACATATTCGAATCGAATCGAAAAGAATCTAATCTAATGAAATCCAAAAGAATCAAATCGAAACAAATAGAATCAAACCGAATGGAATTGAATCGAAAAGAGTCGATTCGAATCAAATTGGAATGAAAAGAATTGAATCGAATCGAATAAAAAACAAGTGAATCGAATAGAATAGAAAAGAAGAGAATCGAAACGAAAAGAATCAAATTGAATCGAAAGGAATCGAATCGAAAAGAATCGAATCAAAGAGAAAAGACTCGAATCGAATGGAAAAGAATAGAATCAAAAAGAATCGAATTGAAACAAAAAGAATCGAATTGAATTGAATCGAAAAGAATCGAATGGAATCGAATCGAAAAGAATCGAATTGAATTAAATCGAAGAGAATCGAATCGAATTGAATTGAATCGAAGAGAATCGAATCGAATAGAAAAGAATCAAATCGAAATGAATCGATTTGAAACGAAAAGAATCGAATCGAATCAAATTGAATGAAAAGAATTGAATCGAATCAAAAAGAATTGAATCAAAAAGAATCAAACCGAAACAAAAAGAATCAAACCGAATTGAAAAGAATCTAACTGAATAGAATCGAAAAGAATCGACGTACCGAATCGAATCCAATCGAAAAAAATCTAATCGTATCAAATCGAATCGAAAAGAATTGAAATGAATAGAATAGAAAAGATTCGAATCAAATCAAAAACAATCAAATCGAGTAATATCGAATCGAAAAGAATCGAATCGAAAAGAATCGAATCGAATGGAAAAGAATTGAATTGAATCAAAAAGAATTGATTCAAATCAAAAAGAATCGAATCGATTCGAATCGAAAAGACTCGAATCGAAAAGAATCGAAAAGAATCGAATCGAATCCAAAAGGATCGAATCGCAAAGAATCGAATCTAAAGAAAAGGAATCGAATCGAATCGAAACGAATAGAATCGAAAAGAATCGATTTGAATCGAAATGAAAAGAATCGTATCGAATCAAATCGAAAAAAATCAAATGGAATCGAATCGAATCGTATCGAAAAGAATCAAATCAAATGAAAAGAATCGAATCGAATAGAAAAGAATCGAATTGATTGGAATCGACTCGAAAACAATCTAATTGAATTGAAAGGAATCGAATCAAATTTAATGGAATCGACAAGAATCGTATCAAATCAAAAAGATCGAATCGAAACGAATCAATTCGAAAAGAATCAAATCGAGTCGAATCGAAAAGAATCGAATCGAAAAGAATTGAATTGAAAAGAATCGAATTGAATCGAATTGAAAAGACTCGAATCGAATTAAAAGAATCGAATCGAATCGAAAAGAATCGAATCGAATCGGAAAGAATTGAATTGGAATGAATCGATTTGAATCGAATTGAAAAGAATCGAATCGAAAAAATCGAATCGAAAAGAACTGAGTTGAGTTGAATCGAATCGAAAAGATTCGAATCGAATCGTGTCGAATCAAAAAGATGGAATCGAAACGAATCGAATCGAATCGAATCGAAAAGAATCGAATAGATAGCAAAGAATCAAATCGAATAGAAAAGAATTTGAATCGAATTGAAACGATTCGAAAAAATCGAAACTAATCGAATCATCGAATGGAAAAGAATCGAATCGAATCAAAAAGAATCGAAACGAACTGAATCGAAAGAATCGAATCGAACAGAATCGAAAAGAATTGAATCGTAATGTAACAAATCGAATCCAAATGATCGAATCAAGCCAAGTCGAAAAGAATTGAATCGAAAAGAATCGAATCAAAATGAAAAGAATCGAATAGAATCGAATTGAAAAGAATCGAATTGAACCGAATCAAATAGAATAGAATCGAACAGAATTGAATCGAATGAAAAGAATCTTATCGAATCGATTCGAAAAGAATTGAATCGAATCGAATGGAGAAGAATCAAATCAAATGGAATCGAAAAGAATCGAATCAAAGAGAATCTAATCGAAACGAAAAGAATCAATCGAATCGAAAAGAATCGAATCGAAACGAAAAGTGTCGAATCGAATCGAATCGAAAAGAATCGAATCGAACCGAAAAGAATCAAATCGAATCGAAAAGAATCGAATTGAATTGAATCGTAATGAAAAGAATCGAATCGAATCGAAAGAATCAAATCGAATCGAAAACAATTGAATCGAATGCAATCAAATCGAAAAGAATCAAATCGAATTGAAAAGAATCAAATCGAATTGATTGAATCGAAAAGAATCGAATCGAATCGCATCGCATCGAATCGAAAATAATAGAATTGAATAAAAATAATCAAATCGAATCGAATTGAGAATAATTGGAATTGAATTGAATCGATAATCGAATCGAATCAAATCGAGTCGAATCGAAACTAATCGAATCGAATCAAATCGATTCGAAAAAATGGAATCAGATTGCAACGAATCGAATCATATTGAATTGATTTGAATTGAAATGAATCGAATCTAATCAAATCAAAAAGAATCGAATCCAAAGAATCGAATTGTAGAAAATCAAATCAAAACAAAAAGATTCAAATCGAAACGAATCAAATTGAAAAGAATCGAATCGAATCGAATCGAAAAGAATCGAATCGAATCGAAAAGAATCGAATAGAAAAGAATCGTATCGAATCAAATCTAAAAGAATCGAATCGAATCGAATAAAAAAGAATCGAATCGAATTGATTCGCATCGAAAAGAATCGAATCGTATCGAATCGAAAAGAATCGAATCTATTCGAATCGAATGGAATTGAATCAAAAAGAATCGAATCGAATTGAAACGAAAAGAATCGAATAGATTCGAATTGAAACAAATCGAAAAAAATGAAAACGAATCAAATCACATCGAGTGGAAAAGAATCGAATCAAATAGAAAAGAATCGAATTGAATCGAACTGAATCGAAAAGAATCGAATAGATCAAATCAAAAAGAATCGAATCGATTCGAGATGAACCGAGTAGAATCGAGTCGAAGTGAAAAGAATTGAATCGAATCGAATCGAAAAGAATCTAATCGAAACGAAAAGAATCGAATCGAAGAGAATCTAATCGAAATGAAAAGAATCAAATCGAATCGAAAAGAATCGAATCGAAACGAAAAGTGTCGAATCGAATCGAATCGAAAAGAATCGAGTTGAATAGAAAAGAATTGAATCGAATAAAATCGATAAGATTTGAATCAAATCCAATAGAATCGAAAAGATTCGAATCGAATTGAAAAGAAACGAACCGAAGTGAAAAGAATCGAATCGAATCGAAAGAATCAAATCGAAAAAAAAATCGAATCGAAATTAAAAGAATCGAATCGAATCAAAGCATAAAGAATCGAATCTAATTGAATCGAAAGAATCGATTGAATCAAATAGAGAAGAATCTAATGGTAAGGAATCGAATCGAAAAGAATCCAATTGTATTGAATCGAATCGAAAAGAAATGAATTGAATAGATTATAAAAGAATCGAATCGAAAGGAATCGACTCGAAACGTAAAGAATCGAATCGAAAAAATTGAATAGATCGAAGAATTGAATAGAAATGAATCGAATCGAAATGAAAAGAATTGAATCGAATCGAATCGAAAACAATCGAATCAAAAAGAATCGAATTGAAACAAAAGAATCGCATTGTATTTAATCGAATCAAAAAAATCTAATTGAATCGAATCGAAAAGAATCGATTTGAAATGAAAAGAATCTAATCGAATTGATAGAAAATTGAATCGAATCGAAAACAATCGAATCGAATCGAAAAGAATCGAATTGTATGGAAACGAATCGAAAAGAATCTAATTGAGTAGAAAAGAATCAAATCAAATTTAATGGAATCGAAAAGAACCGAATAGCATCGAATTGAATCGAATCGAAAAGAATCGAAACGAATTGAATCGAAAAGCATTGAGTCGAATCAAATCGAAAAGAATCGAATCGTATCAAATTGAAAAGAATCGAATCGATCTGAAAAGAATTGAATCGAATCGAAAAGAATCAAATTGAAACGAAAAGAATCAAATCGAATAGCAAAGAATCGAATCGAAACGAATCGATTTGAAACGAGCCGAATCGAATCGAATTGAATGACATATTCGAATCGAATCGAAAAGAATCTAATCTAATGAAATCCAAAAGAATCAAATAGAAACAAATAGAATCAAACCGAATGGAATTGAATCGAAAAGAGTCGATTCGAATCAAATTGGAATGAAAAGAATTGAATCGAATCGAATAAAAAACAAGTGAATCGAATAGAATAGAAAAGAAGAGAATCGAAACGAAAAGAATCAAATTGAATCGAAAGGAATCGAATCGAAAAGAATCGAATCAAAGAGAAAAGACTCGAATCGAATGGAAAAGAATAGAATCAAAAAGAATCGAATTGAAACAAAAAGAATCGAATTGAATTGAATCGAAAAGAATCGAATGGAATCGAATCGAAAAGAATCGAATTGAATTAAATCGAAGAGAATCGAATCGAATTGAATTGAATCGAATCGAATAGAAAAGAATCAAATCGAAATGAATCGATTTGAAACGAAAAGAATCGAATCGAATCAAATTGAATGAAAAGAATTGAATCGAATCAAAAAGAATTGAATCAAAAAGAATCAAACCGAAACAAAAAGAATCAAACCGAATTGAAAAGAATCTAACTGAATAGAATCGAAAAGAATCGACGTACCGAATCGAATCCAATCGAAAAAAATCTAATCGTATCAAATCGAATCGAAAAGAATTGAAATGAATAGAATAGAAAAGATTCGAATCAAATCAAAAACAATCAAATCGAGTAATATCGAATCGAAAAGAATCGAATCGAATGGAAAAGAATTGAATTGAATCAAAAAGAATTGATTCAAATCAAAAAGAATCGAATCGATTCGAATCGAAAAGACTCGAATCGAAAAGAATCGAAAAGAATCGAATCGAATCAAAAAGGATCGAATCGCAAAGCATCGAATCTAAAGAAAAGGAATCGAATCGAATCGAAACGAATAGAATCGAAAAGAATCGATTTGAATCGAAATGAAAAGAATCGTATCGAATCAAATCGAAAAAAATCAAATGGAATCGAATCGAATCGTATCGAAAAGAATCAAATCAAATGAAAAGAATCGAATCGAATAGAAAAGAATCGAATTGATTGGAATCGACTCGAAAACAATCTAATTGAATTGAAAGGAATCGAATCAAATTTAATGGAATCGACAAGAATCGTATCAAATCAAAAAGATCGAATCGAAACGAATCAATTCGAAAAGAATCAAATCGAATCGAATCGAAAAGAATCGAATCGAAAAGAATTGAATTGAAAAGAATCGAATTGAATCGAATTGAAAAGACTCGAATCGAATTAAAAGAATCGAATCGAATCGAAAAGAATCGAATCGAATCGGAAAGAATTGAATTGGAATGAATCGATTTGAATCGAATTGAAAAGAATCGAATCGAAAAAATCGAATCGAAAAGAACTGAGTTGAGTTGAATCGAATCGAAAAGATTCGAATCGAATCGTGTCGAATCAAAAAGATGGAATCGAAACGAATCGAATCGAATCGAATCGAAAAGAATCGAATAGATAGCAAAGAATCAAATCGAATAGAAAAGAATTTGAATCGAATTGAAACGATTCGAAAAAATCGAAACTAATCGAATCATCGAATGGAAAAGAATCGAATCGAATCAAAAAGAATCGAAACGAATTGAATCGAAAGAATCGAATCGAACAGAATCGAAAAGAATTGAATCGTAATGTAACAAATCGAATCCAAATGATCGAATCAAGCCAAGTCGAAAAGAATTGAATCGAAAAGAATCGAATCAAAATGAAAAGAATCGAATAGAATCGAATTGAAAAGAATCGAATTGAACCGAATCAAATAGAATAGAATCGAACAGAATTGAATCGAATGAAAAGAATCTTATCGAATCGATTCGAAAAGAATTGAATCGAATCGAATGGAGAAGAATCAAATCAAATGGAATCGAAAAGAATCGAATCAAAGAGAATCTAATCGAAACGAAAAGAATCAATCGAATCGAAAAGAATCGAATCGAAACGAAAAGTGTCGAATCGAATCGAATCGAAAAGAATCGAATCGAACCGAAAAGAATCAAATCGAATCGAAAAGAATCGAATTGAATTGAATCGTAATGAAAAGAATCGAATCGAATCGAAAGAATCAAATCGAATCGAAAACAATTGAATCGAATGCAATCAAATCGAAAAGAATCGAATCGAATTGAAAAGAATCAAATCGAATTGATTGAATCGAAAAGAATCGAATCGAATCGCATCGCATCGAATCGAAAATAATAGAATTGAATAAAAATAATCAAATCGAATCGAATTGAGAATAATTGGAATTGAATTGAATCGATAATCGAATCGAATCAAATCGAGTCGAATCGAAACTAATCGAATCGAATCAAATCGATTCGAAAAAATCGAATCAGATTGCAACGAATCGAATCATATTGAATTGATTTGAATTGAAATGAATCGAATCTAATCAAATCAAAAAGAATCGAATCCAAAGAATCGAATTGTAGAAAATCAAATCAAAACAAAAAGATTCAAATCGAAACGAATCAAATTGAAAAGAATCGAATCGAATCGAATCGAAAAGAATCGAATCGAATCGAAAAGAATCGAATAGAAAAGAATCGTATCGAATCAAATCTAAAAGAATCGAATCGAATCGAATAAAAAGGAATCGAATCGAATTGATTCGCATCGAAAAGAATCGAATCGTATCGAATCGAAAAGAATCGAATCTATTCGAATCGAATGGAATTGAATCAAAAAGAATCGAATCGAATTGAAACGAAAAGAATCGAATAGATTCGAATTGAAACAAATCGAAAAAAATGAAAACGAATCAAATCACATCGAGTGGAAAAGAATCGAATCAAATAGAAAAGAATCGAATTGAATCGAACTGAATCGAAAAGAATCGAATAGATCAAATCAAAAAGAATCGAATCGATTCGAGATGAACCGAGTAGAATCGAGTCGAAGTGAAAAGAATTGAATCGAATCGAATCGAAAAGAATCTAATCGAAACGAAAAGAATCGAATCGAAGAGAATCTAATCGAAATGAAAAGAATCAAATCGAATCGAAAAGAATCGAATCGAAACGAAAACTGTCGAATCGAATCGAATCGAAAAGAATCGAGTTGAATAGAAAAGAATTGAATCGAATAAAATCGATAAGATTTGAATCAAATCCAATAGAATCGAAAAGATTCGAATCGAATTGAAAAGAAACGAACCGAAGTGAAAAGAATCGAATCGAATCGAAAGAATCAAATCGAAAAAAAAATCGAATCGAAATTAAAAGAATCGAATCGAATCAAAGCATAAAGAATCGAATCTAATTGAATCGAAAGAATCGATTGAATCAAATAGAGAAGAATCTAATGGTAAGGAATCGAATCGAAAAGAATCCAATTGTATTGAATCGAATCGAAAAGAAATGAATTGAATAGATTATAAAAGAATCGAATCGAAAGGAATCGACTCGAAACGTAAAGAATCGAATCGAAAAAATTGAATAGATCGAAGAATTGAATAGAAATGAATCGAATCGAAATGAAAAGAATTGAATCGAATCGAATCGAAAACAATCGAATCAAAAAGAATCGAATTGAAACAAAAGAATCGCATTGTATTTAATCGAATCAAAAAAATCTAATTGAATCGAATCGAAAAGAATCGATTTGAAATGAAAAGAATCTAATCGAATTGATAGAAAATTGAATCGAATCGAAAACAATCGAATCGAATCGAAAAGAATCGAATTGTATGGAAACGAATCGAAAAGAATCTAATTGAGTAGAAAAGAATCAAATCAAATTTAATGGAATCGAAAAGAACCGAATAGCATCGAATTGAATCGAATCGAAAAGAATCGAAACGAATTGAATCGAAAAGCATTGAGTCGAATCAAATCGAAAAGAATCGAATCGTATCAAATTGAAAAGAATCGAATCGATCTGAAAAGAATTGAATCGAATCGAAAAGAATCAAATTGAAACGAAAAGAATCAAATCGAATAGCAAAGAATCGAATCGAAACGAATCGATTTGAAACGAGCCGAATCGAATCGAATTGAATGACATATTCGAATCGAATCGAAAAGAATCTAATCTAATGAAATCCAAAAGAATCAAATAGAAACAAATAGAATCAAACCGAATGGAATTGAATCGAAAAGAGTCGATTCGAATCAAATTGGAATGAAAAGAATTGAATCGAATCGAATAAAAAACAAGTGAATCGAATAGAATAGAAAAGAAGAGAATCGAAACGAAAAGAATCAAATTGAATCGAAAGGAATCGAATCGAAAAGAATCGAATCAAAGAGAAAAGACTCGAATCGAATGGAAAAGAATAGAATCAAAAAGAATCGAATTGAAACAAAAAGAATCGAATTGAATTGAATCGAAAAGAATCGAATGGAATCGAATCGAAAAGAATCGAATTGAATTAAATCGAAGAGAATCGAATCGAATTGAATTGAATCGAATCGAATAGAAAAGAATCAAATCGAAATGAATCGATTTGAAACGAAAAGAATCGAATCGAATCAAATTGAATGAAAAGAATTGAATCGAATCAAAAAGAATTGAATCAAAAAGAATCAAACCGAAACAAAAAGAATCAAACCGAATTGAAAAGAATCTAACTGAATAGAATCGAAAAGAATCGACGTACCGAATCGAATCCAATCGAAAAAAATCTAATCGTATCAAATCGAATCGAAAAGAATTGAAATGAATAGAATAGAAAAGATTCGAATCAAATCAAAAACAATCAAATCGAGTAATATCGAATCGAAAAGAATCGAATCGAATGGAAAAGAATTGAATTGAATCAAAAAGAATTGATTCAAATCAAAAAGAATCGAATCGATTCGAATCGAAAAGACTCGAATCGAAAAGAATCGAAAAGAATCGAATCGAATCAAAAAGGATCGAATCGCAAAGCATCGAATCTAAAGAAAAGGAATCGAATCGAATCGAAACGAATAGAATCGAAAAGAATCGATTTGAATCGAAATGAAAAGAATCGTATCGAATCAAATCGAAAAAAATCAAATGGAATCGAATCGAATCGTATCGAAAAGAATCAAATCAAATGAAAAGAATCGAATCGAATAGAAAAGAATCGAATTGATTGGAATCGACTCGAAAACAATCTAATTGAATTGAAAGGAATCGAATCAAATTTAATGGAATCGACAAGAATCGTATCAAATCAAAAAGATCGAATCGAAATGAATCAATTCGAAAAGAATCAAATCGAATCGAATCGAAAAGAATCGAATCGAAAAGAATTGAATTGAAAAGAATCGAATTGAATCGAATTGAAAAGACTCGAATCGAATTAAAAGAATCGAATCGAATCGAAAAGAATCGAATCGAATCGGAAAGAATTGAATTGGAATGAATCGATTTGAATCGAATTGAAAAGAATCGAATCGAAAAAATCGAATCGAAAAGAACTGAGTTGAGTTGAATCGAATCGAAAAGATTCGAATCGAATCGTGTCGAATCAAAAAGATGGAATCGAAACGAATCGAATCGAATCGAATCGAAAAGAATCGAATAGATAGCAAAGAATCAAATCGAATAGAAAAGAATTTGAATCGAATTGAAACGATTCGAAAAAATCGAAACTAATCGAATCATCGAATGGAAAAGAATCGAATCGAATCAAAAAGAATCGAAACGAACTGAATCGAAAGAATCGAATCGAACAGAATCGAAAAGAATTGAATCGTAATGTAACAAATCGAATCCAAATGATCGAATCAAGCCAAGTCGAAAAGAATTGAATCGAAAAGAATCGAATCAAAATGAAAAGAATCGAATAGAATCGAATTGAAAAGAATCGAATTGAACCGAATCAAATAGAATAGAATCGAACAGAATTGAATCGAATGAAAAGAATCTTATCGAATCGATTCGAAAAGAATTGAATCGAATCGAATGGAGAAGAATCAAATCAAATGGAATCGAAAAGAATCGAATCAAAGAGAATCTAATCGAAACGAAAAGAATCAATCGAATCGAAAAGAATCGAATCGAAACGAAAAGTGTCGAATCGAATCGAATCGAAAAGAATCGAATCGAACCGAAAAGAATCAAATTGAATCGAAAAGAATCGAATTGAATTGAATCGTAATGAAAAGAATCGAATCGAATCGAAAGAATCAAATCGAATCGAAAACAATTGAATCGAATGCAATCAAATCGAAAAGAATCGAATCGAATTGAAAAGAATCAAATCGAATTGATTGAATCGAAAAGAATCGAATCGAATCGCATCGCATCGAATCGAAAATAATAGAATTGAATAAAAATAATCAAATCGAATCGAATTGAGAATAATTGGAATTGAATTGAATCGATAATTGAATCGAATCAAATCGAGTCGAATCGAAACTAATCGAATCGAATCAAATCGATTCGAAAAAATCGAATCAGATTGCAACGAATCGAATCATATTGAATTGATTTGAATTGAAATGAATCGAATCTAATCAAATCAAAAAGAATCGAATCCAAAGAATCGAATTGTAGAAAATCAAATCAAAACAAAAAGATTCAAATCGAAACGAATCAAATTGAAAAGAATCGAATCGAATCGAATCGAAAAGAATCGAATCGAATCGAAAAGAATCGAATAGAAAAGAATCGTATCGAATCAAATCTAAAAGAATCGAATCGAATCGAATAAAAAGGAATCGAATCGAATTGATTCGCATCGAAAAGAATCGAATCGTATCGAATCGAAAAGAATCGAATCTATTCGAATCGAATGGAATTGAATCAAAAAGAATCGAATCGAATTGAAACGAAAAGAATCGAATAGATTCGAATTGAAACAAATCGAAAAAAATGAAAACGAATCAAATCACATCGAGTGGAAAAGAATCGAATCAAATAGAAAAGAATCGAATTGAATCGAACTGAATCGAAAAGAATCGAATAGATCAAATCAAAAAGAATCGAATCGATTCGAGATGAACCGAGTAGAATCGAGTCGAAGTGAAAAGAATTGAATCGAATCGAATCGAAAAGAATCTAATCGAAACGAAAAGAATCGAATCGAAGAGAATCTAATCGAAATGAAAAGAATCAAATCGAATCGAAAAGAATCGAATCGAAACGAAAAGTGTCGAATCGAATCGAATCGAAAAGAATCGAGTTGAATAGAAAAGAATTGAATCGAATAAAATCGATAAGATTTGAATCAAATCCAATAGAATCGAAAAGATTCGAATCGAATTGAAAAGAAACGAACCGAAGTGAAAAGAATCGAATCGAATCGAAAGAATCAAATCGAAAAAAAAATCGAATCGAAATTAAAAGAATCGAATCGAATCAAAGCATAAAGAATCGAATCTAATTGAATCGAAAGAATCGATTGAATCAAATAGAGAAGAATCTAATGGTAAGGAATCGAATCGAAAAGAATCCAATTGTATTGAATCGAATCGAAAAGAAATGAATTGAATAGATTATAAAAGAATCGAATCGAAAGGAATCGACTCGAAACGTAAAGAATCGAATCGAAAAAATTGAATAGATCGAAGAATTGAATAGAAATGAATCGAATCGAAATGAAAAGAATTGAATCGAATCGAATCGAAAACAATCGAATCAAAAAGAATCGAATTGAAACAAAAGAATCGCATTGTATTTAATCGAATCAAAAAAATCTAATTGAATCGAATCGAAAAGAATCGATTTGAAATGAAAAGAATCTAATCGAATTGATAGAAAATTGAATCGAATCGAAAACAATCGAATCGAATCGAAAAGAATCGAATTGTATGGAAACGAATCGAAAAGAATCGAATTGAGTAGAAAAGAATCAAATCAAATTTAATGGAATCGAAAAGAACCGAATAGCATCGAATTGAATCGAATCGAAAAGAATCGAAACGAATTGAATCGAAAAGCATTGAGTCGAATCAAATCGAAAAGAATCGAATCGTATCAAATTGAAAAGAATCGAATCGATCTGAAAAGAATTGAATCGAATCGAAAAGAATCAAATTGAAACGAAAAGAATCAAATCGAATAGCAAAGAATCGAATCGAAACGAATCGATTTGAAACGAGCCGAATCGAATCGAATTGAATGACATATTCGAATCGAATCGAAAAGAATCTAATCTAATGAAATCCAAAAGAATCAAATCGAAACAAATAGAATCAAACCGAATGGAATTGAATCGAAAAGAGTCGATTCGAATCAAATTGGAATGAAAAGAATTGAATCGAATCGAATAAAAAACAAGTGAATCGAATAGAATAGAAAAGAAGAGAATCGAAACGAAAAGAATCAAATTGAATCGAAAGGAATCGAATCGAAAAGAATCGAATCAAAGAGAAAAGACTCGAATCGAATGGAAAAGAATAGAATCAAAAAGAATCGAATTGAAACAAAAAGAATCGAATTGAATTGAATCGAAAAGAATCGAATGGAATCGAATCGAAAAGAATCGAATTGAATTAAATCGAAGAGAATCGAATCGAATTGAATTGAATCGAATCGAATAGAAAAGAATCAAATCGAAATGAATCGATTTGAAACGAAAAGAATCGAATCGAATCAAATTGAATGAAAAGAATTGAATCGAATCAAAAAGAATTGAATCAAAAAGAATCAAACCGAAACAAAAAGAATCAAACCGAATTGAAAAGAATCTAACTGAATAGAATCGAAAAGAATCGACGTACCGAATCGAATCCAATCGAAAAAAATCTAATCGTATCAAATCGAATCGAAAAGAATTGAAATGAATAGAATAGAAAAGATTCGAATCAAATCAAAAACAATCAAATCGAGTAATATCGAATCGAAAAGAATCGAATCGAATGGAAAAGAATTGAATTGAATCAAAAAGAATTGATTCAAATCAAAAAGAATCGAATCGATTCGAATCGAAAAGACTCGAATCGAAAAGAATCGAAAAGAATCGAATCGAATCAAAAAGGATCGAATCGCAAAGCATCGAATCTAAAGAAAAGGAATCGAATCGAATCGAAACGAATAGAATCGAAAAGAATCGATTTGAATCGAAATGAAAAGAATCGTATCGAATCAAATCGAAAAAAATCAAATGGAATCGAATCGAATCGTATCGAAAAGAATCAAATCAAATGAAAAGAATCGAATCGAATAGAAAAGAATCGAATTGATTGGAATCGACTCGAAAACAATCTAATTGAATTGAAAGGAATCGAATCAAATTTAATGGAATCGACAAGAATCGTATCAAATCAAAAAGATCGAATCGAAATGAATCAATTCGAAAAGAATCAAATCGAGTCGAATCGAAAAGAATCGAATCGAAAAGAATTGAATTGAAAAGAATCGAATTGAATCGAATTGAAAAGACTCGAATCGAATTAAAAGAATCGAATCGAATCGAAAAGAATCGAATCGAATCGGAAAGAATTGAATTGGAATGAATCGATTTGAATCGAATTGAAAAGAATCGAATCGAAAAAATCGAATCGAAAAGAACTGAGTTGAGTTGAATCGAATCGAAAAGATTCGAATCGAATCGTGTTGAATCAAAAAGATGGAATCGAAACGAATCGAATCGAATCGAATCGAAAAGAATCGAATAGATAGCAAAGAATCAAATCGAATAGAAAAGAATTTGAATCGAATTGAAACGATTCGAAAAAATCGAAACTAATCGAATCATCGAATGGAAAAGAATCGAATCGAATCAAAAAGAATCGAAACGAACTGAATCGAAAGAATCGAATCGAACAGAATCGAAAAGAATTGAATCGTAATGTAACAAATCGAATCCAAATGATCGAATCAAGCCAAGTCGAAAAGAATTGAATCGAAAAGAATCGAATCAAAATGAAAAGAATCGAATAGAATCGAATTGAAAAGAATCGAATTGAACCGAATCAAATAGAATAGAATCGAACAGAATTGAATCGAATGAAAAGAATCTTATCGAATCGATTCGAAAAGAATTGAATCGAATCGAATGGAGAAGAATCAAATCAAATGGAATCGAAAAGAATCGAATCAAAGAGAATCTAATCGAAACGAAAAGAATCAATCGAATCGAAAAGAATCGAATCGAAACGAAAAGTGTCGAATCGAATCGAATCGAAAAGAATCGAATCGAACCGAAAAGAATCAAATTGAATCGAAAAGAATCGAATTGAATTGAATCGTAATGAAAAGAATCGAATCGAATCGAAAGAATCAAATCGAATCGAAAACAATTGAATCGAATGCAATCAAATCGAAAAGAATCGAATCGAATTGAAAAGAATCAAATCGAATTGATTGAATCGAAAAGAATCGAATCGAATCGCATCGCATCGAATCGAAAATAATAGAATTGAATAAAAATAATCAAATCGAATCGAATTGAGAATAATTGGAATTGAATTGAATCGATAATCGAATCGAATCAAATCGAGTCGAATCGAAACTAATCGAATCGAATCAAATCGATTCGAAAAAATCGAATCAGATTGCAACGAATCGAATCATATTGAATTGATTTGAATTGAAATGAATCGAATCTAATCAAATCAAAAAGAATCGAATCCAAAGAATCGAATTGTAGAAAATCAAATCAAAACAAAAAGATTCAAATCGAAACGAATCAAATTGAAAAGAATCGAATCGAATCGAATCGAAAAGAATCGAATCGAATCGAAAAGAATCGAATAGAAAAGAATCGTATCGAATCAAATCTAAAAGAATCGAATCGAATCGAATAAAAAAGAATCGAATCGAATTGATTCGCATCGAAAAGAATCGAATCGTATCGAATCGAAAAGAATCGAATCTATTCGAATCGAATGGAATTGAATCAAAAAGAATCGAATCGAATTGAAACGAAAAGAATCGAATAGATTCGAATTGAAACAAATCGAAAAAAATGAAAACGAATCAAATCACATCGAGTGGAAAAGAATCGAATCAAATAGAAAAGAATCGAATTGAATCGAACTGAATCGAAAAGAATCGAATAGATCAAATCAAAAAGAATCGAATCGATTCGAGATGAACCGAGTAGAATCGAGTCGAAGTGAAAAGAATTGAATCGAATCGAATCGAAAAGAATCTAATCGAAACGAAAAGAATCGAATCGAAGAGAATCTAATCGAAATGAAAAGAATCAAATCGAATCGAAAAGAATCGAATCGAAACGAAAACTGTCGAATCGAATCGAATCGAAAAGAATCGAGTTGAATAGAAAAGAATTGAATCGAATAAAATCGATAAGATTTGAATCAAATCCAATAGAATCGAAAAGATTCGAATCGAATTGAAAAGAAACGAACCGAAGTGAAAAGAATCGAATCGAATCGAAAGAATCAAATCGAAAAAAAAATCGAATCGAAATTAAAAGAATCGAATCGAATCAAAGCATAAAGAATCGAATCTAATTGAATCGAAAGAATCGATTGAATCAAATAGAGAAGAATCTAATGGTAAGGAATCGAATCGAAAAGAATCCAATTGTATTGAATCGAATCGAAAAGAAATGAATTGAATAGATTATAAAAGAATCGAATCGAAAGGAATCGACTCGAAACGTAAAGAATCGAATCGAAAAAATTGAATAGATCGAAGAATTGAATAGAAATGAATCGAATCGAAATGAAAAGAATTGAATCGAATCGAATCGAAAACAATCGAATCAAAAAGAATCGAATTGAAACAAAAGAATCGCATTGTATTTAATCGAATCAAAAAAATCTAATTGAATCGAATCGAAAAGAATCGATTTGAAATGAAAAGAATCTAATCGAATTGATAGAAAATTGAATCGAATCGAAAACAATCGAATCGAATCGAAAAGAATCGAATTGTATGGAAACGAATCGAAAAGAATCTAATTGAGTAGAAAAGAATCAAATCAAATTTAATGGAATCGAAAAGAACCGAATAGCATCGAATTGAATCGAATCGAAAAGAATCGAAACGAATTGAATCGAAAAGCATTGAGTCGAATCAAATCGAAAAGAATCGAATCGTATCAAATTGAAAAGAATCGAATCGATCTGAAAAGAATTGAATCGAATCGAAAAGAATCAAATTGAAACGAAAAGAATCAAATCGAATAGCAAAGAATCGAATCGAAACGAATCGATTTGAAACGAGCCGAATCGAATCGAATTGAATGACATATTCGAATCGAATCGAAAAGAATCTAATCTAATGAAATCCAAAAGAATCAAATCGAAACAAATAGAATCAAACCGAATGGAATTGAATCGAAAAGAGTCGATTCGAATCAAATTGGAATGAAAAGAATTGAATCGAATCGAATAAAAAACAAGTGAATCGAATAGAATAGAAAAGAAGAGAATCGAAACGAAAAGAATCAAATTGAATCGAAAGGAATCGAATCGAAAAGAATCGAATCAAAGAGAAAAGACTCGAATCGAATGGAAAAGAATAGAATCAAAAAGAATCGAATTGAAACAAAAAGAATCGAATTGAATTGAATCGAAAAGAATCGAATGGAATCGAATCGAAAAGAATCGAATTGAATTAAATCGAAGAGAATCGAATCGAATTGAATTGAATCGAAGAGAATCGAATCGAATAGAAAAGAATCAAATCGAAATGAATCGATTTGAAACGAAAAGAATCGAATCGAATCAAATTGAATGAAAAGAATTGAATCGAATCAAAAAGAATTGAATCAAAAAGAATCAAACCGAAACAAAAAGAATCAAACCGAATTGAAAAGAATCTAACTGAATAGAATCGAAAAGAATCGACGTACCGAATCGAATCCAATCGAAAAAAATCTAATCGTATCAAATCGAATCGAAAAGAATTGAAATGAATAGAATAGAAAAGATTCGAATCAAATCAAAAACAATCAAATCGAGTAATATCGAATCGAAAAGAATCGAATCGAAAAGAATCGAATCGAATGGAAAAGAATTGAATTGAATCAAAAAGAATTGATTCAAATCAAAAAGAATCGAATCGATTCGAATCGAAAAGACTCGAATCGAAAAGAATCGAAAAGAATCGAATCGAATCAAAAAGGATCGAATCGCAAAGAATCGAATCTAAAGAAAAGGAATCGAATCGAATCGAAACGAATAGAATCGAAAAGAATCGATTTGAATCGAAATGAAAAGAATCGTATCGAATCAAATCGAAAAAAATCAAATGGAATCGAATCGAATCGTATCGAAAAGAATCAAATCAAATGAAAAGAATCGAATCGAATAGAAAAGAATCGAATTGATTGGAATCGACTCGAAAACAATCTAATTGAATTGAAAGGAATCGAATCAAATTTAATGGAATCGACAAGAATCGTATCAAATCAAAAAGATCGAATCGAAACGAATCAATTCGAAAAGAATCAAATCGAATCGAATCGAAAAGAATCGAATCGAAAAGAATTGAATTGAAAAGAATCGAATTGAATCGAATTGAAAAGACTCGAATCGAATTAAAAGAATCGAATCGAATCGAAAAGAATCGAATCGAATCGGAAAGAATTGAATTGGAATGAATCGATTTGAATCGAATTGAAAAGAATCGAATCGAAAAAATCGAATCGAAAAGAACTGAGTTGAGTTGAATCGAATCGAAAAGATTCGAATCGAATCGTGTCGAATCAAAAAGATGGAATCGAAACGAATCGAATCGAATCGAATCGAAAAGAATCGAATAGATAGCAAAGAATCAAATCGAATAGAAAAGAATTTGAATCGAATTGAAACGATTCGAAAAAATCGAAACTAATCGAATCATCGAATGGAAAAGAATCGAATCGAATCAAAAAGAATCGAAACGAACTGAATCGAAAGAATCGAATCGAACAGAATCGAAAAGAATTGAATCGTAATGTAACAAATCGAATCCAAATGATCGAATCAAGCCAAGTCGAAAAGAATTGAATCGAAAAGAATCGAATCAAAATGAAAAGAATCGAATAGAATCGAATTGAAAAGAATCGAATTGAACCGAATCAAATAGAATAGAATCGAACAGAATTGAATCGAATGAAAAGAATCTTATCGAATCGATTCGAAAAGAATTGAATCGAATCGAATGGAGAAGAATCAAATCAAATGGAATCGAAAAGAATCGAATCAAAGAGAATCTAATCGAAACGAAAAGAATCAATCGAATCGAAAAGAATCGAATCGAAACGAAAAGTGTCGAATCGAATCGAATCGAAAAGAATCGAATCGAACCGAAAAGAATCAAATCGAATCGAAAAGAATCGAATTGAATTGAATCGTAATGAAAAGAATCGAATCGAATCGAAAGAATCAAATCGAATCGAAAACAATTGAATCGAATGCAATCAAATCGAAAAGAATCGAATCGAATTGAAAAGAATCAAATCGAATTGATTGAATCGAAAAGAATCGAATCGAATCGCATCGCATCGAATCGAAAATAATAGAATTGAATAAAAATAATCAAATCGAATCGAATTGAGAATAATTGGAATTGAATTGAATCGATAATCGAATCGAATCAAATCGAGTCGAATCGAAACTAATCGAATCGAATCAAATCGATTCGAAAAAATCGAATCAGATTGCAACGAATCGAATCATATTGAATTGATTTGAATTGAAATGAATCGAATCTAATCAAATCAAAAAGAATCGAATCCAAAGAATCGAATTGTAGAAAATCAAATCAAAACAAAAAGATTCAAATCGAAACGAATCAAATTGAAAAGAATCGAATCGAATCGAATCGAAAAGAATCGAATCGAATCGAAAAGAATCGAATAGAAAAGAATCGTATCGAATCAAATCTAAAAGAATCGAATCGAATCGAATAAAAAGGAATCGAATCGAATTGATTCGCATCGAAAAGAATCGAATCGTATCGAATCGAAAAGAATCGAATCTATTCGAATCGAATGGAATTGAATCAAAAAGAATCGAATCGAATTGAAACGAAAAGAATCGAATAGATTCGAATTGAAACAAATCGAAAAAAATGAAAACGAATCAAATCACATCGAGTGGAAAAGAATCGAATCAAATAGAAAAGAATCGAATTGAATCGAACTGAATCGAAAAGAATCGAATAGATCAAATCAAAAAGAATCGAATCGATTCGAGATGAACCGAGTAGAATCGAGTCGAAGTGAAAAGAATTGAATCGAATCGAATCGAAAAGAATCTAATCGAAACGAAAAGAATCGAATCGAAGAGAATCTAATCGAAATGAAAAGAATCAAATCGAATCGAAAAGAATCGAATCGAAACGAAAACTGTCGAATCGAATCGAATCGAAAAGAATCGAGTTGAATAGAAAAGAATTGAATCGAATAAAATCGATAAGATTTGAATCAAATCCAATAGAATCGAAAAGATTCGAATCGAATTGAAAAGAAACGAACCGAAGTGAAAAGAATCGAATCGAATCGAAAGAATCAAATCGAAAAAAAAATCGAATCGAAATTAAAAGAATCGAATCGAATCAAAGCATAAAGAATCGAATCTAATTGAATCGAAAGAATCGATTGAATCAAATAGAGAAGAATCTAATGGTAAGGAATCGAATCGAAAAGAATCCAATTGTATTGAATCGAATCGAAAAGAAATGAATTGAATAGATTATAAAAGAATCGAATCGAAAGGAATCGACTCGAAACGTAAAGAATCGAATCGAAAAAATTGAATAGATCGAAGAATTGAATAGAAATGAATCGAATCGAAATGAAAAGAATTGAATCGAATCGAATCGAAAACAATCGAATCAAAAAGAATCGAATTGAAACAAAAGAATCGCATTGTATTTAATCGAATCAAAAAAATCTAATTGAATCGAATCGAAAAGAATCGATTTGAAATGAAAAGAATCTAATCGAATTGATAGAAAATTGAATCGAATCGAAAACAATCGAATCGAATCGAAAAGAATCGAATTGTATGGAAACGAATCGAAAAGAATCTAATTGAGTAGAAAAGAATCAAATCAAATTTAATGGAATCGAAAAGAACCGAATAGCATCGAATTGAATCGAATCGAAAAGAATCGAAACGAATTGAATCGAAAAGCATTGAGTCGAATCAAATCGAAAAGAATCGAATCGTATCAAATTGAAAAGAATCGAATCGATCTGAAAAGAATTGAATCGAATCGAAAAGAATCAAATTGAAACGAAAAGAATCAAATCGAATAGCAAAGAATCGAATCGAAACGAATCGATTTGAAACGAGCCGAATCGAATCGAATTGAATGACATATTCGAATCGAATCGAAAAGAATCTAATCTAATGAAATCCAAAAGAATCAAATAGAAACAAATAGAATCAAACCGAATGGAATTGAATCGAAAAGAGTCGATTCGAATCAAATTGGAATGAAAAGAATTGAATCGAATCGAATAAAAAACAAGTGAATCGAATAGAATAGAAAAGAAGAGAATCGAAACGAAAAGAATCAAATTGAATCGAAAGGAATCGAATCGAAAAGAATCGAATCAAAGAGAAAAGACTCGAATCGAATGGAAAAGAATAGAATCAAAAAGAATCGAATTGAAACAAAAAGAATCGAATTGAATTGAATCGAAAAGAATCGAATGGAATCGAATCGAAAAGAATCGAATTGAATTAAATCGAAGAGAATCGAATTGAATTGAATCGAAGAGAATCGAATCGAATAGAAAAGAATCAAATCGAAATGAATCGATTTGAAACGAAAAGAATCGAATCGAATCAAATTGAATGAAAAGAATTGAATCGAATCAAAAAGAATTGAATCAAAAAGAATCAAACCGAAACAAAAAGAATCAAACCGAATTGAAAAGAATCTAACTGAATAGAATCGAAAAGAATCGACGTACCGAATCGAATCCAATCGAAAAAAATCTAATCGTATCAAATCGAATCGAAAAGAATTGAAATGAATAGAATAGAAAAGATTCGAATCAAATCAAAAACAATCAAATCGAGTAATATCGAATCGAAAAGAATCGAATCGAATGGAAAAGAATTGAATTGAATAAAAAAGAATTGATTCAAATCAAAAAGAATCGAATCGATTCGAATCGAAAAGACTCGAATCGAAAAGAATCGAAAAGAATCGAATCGAATCAAAAAGGATCGAATCGCAAAGCATCGAATCTAAAGAAAAGGAATCGAATCGAATCGAAACGAATAGAATCGAAAAGAATCGATTTGAATCGAAATGAAAAGAATCGTATCGAATCAAATCGAAAAAAATCAAATGGAATCGAATCGAATCGTATCGAAAAGAATCAAATCAAATGAAAAGAATCGAATCGAATAGAAAAGAATCGAATTGATTGGAATCGACTCGAAAACAATCTAATTGAATTGAAAGGAATCGAATCAAATTTAATGGAATCGACAAGAATCGTATCAAATCAAAAAGATCGAATCGAAATGAATCAATTCGAAAAGAATCAAATCGAATCGAATCGAAAAGAATCGAATCGAAAAGAATTGAATTGAAAAGAATCGAATTGAATCGAATTGAAAAGACTCGAATCGAATTAAAAGAATCGAATCGAATCGAAAAGAATCGAATCGAATCGGAAAGAATTGAATTGGAATGAATCGATTTGAATCGAATTGAAAAGAATCGAATCGAAAAAATCGAATCGAAAAGAACTGAGTTGAGTTGAATCGAATCGAAAAGATTCGAATCGAATCGTGTCGAATCAAAAAGATGGAATCGAAACGAATCGAATCGAATCGAATCGAAAAGAATCGAATAGATAGCAAAGAATCAAATCGAATAGAAAAGAATTTGAATCGAATTGAAACGATTCGAAAAAATCGAAACTAATCGAATCATCGAATGGAAAAGAATCGAATCGAATCAAAAAGAATCGAAACGAACTGAATCGAAAGAATCGAATCGAACAGAATCGAAAAGAATTGAATCGTAATGTAACAAATCGAATCCAAATGATCGAATCAAGCCAAGTCGAAAAGAATTGAATCGAAAAGAATCGAATCAAAATGAAAAGAATCGAATAGAATCGAATTGAAAAGAATCGAATTGAACCGAATCAAATAGAATAGAATCGAACAGAATTGAATCGAATGAAAAGAATCTTATCGAATCGATTCGAAAAGAATTGAATCGAATCGAATGGAGAAGAATCAAATCAAATGGAATCGAAAAGAATCGAATCAAAGAGAATCTAATCGAAACGAAAAGAATCAATCGAATCGAAAAGAATCGAATCGAAACGAAAAGTGTCGAATCGAATCGAATCGAAAAGAATCGAATCGAACCGAAAAGAATCAAATTGAATCGAAAAGAATCGAATTGAATTGAATCGTAATGAAAAGAATCGAATCGAATCGAAAGAATCAAATCGAATCGAAAACAATTGAATCGAATGCAATCAAATCGAAAAGAATCGAATCGAATTGAAAAGAATCAAATCGAATTGATTGAATCGAAAAGAATCGAATCGAATCGCATCGCATCGAATCGAAAATAATAGAATTGAATAAAAATAATCAAATCGAATCGAATTGAGAATAATTGGAATTGAATTGAATCGATAATTGAATCGAATCAAATCGAGTCGAATCGAAACTAATCGAATCGAATCAAATCGATTCGAAAAAATCGAATCAGATTGCAACGAATCGAATCATATTGAATTGATTTGAATTGAAATGAATCGAATCTAATCAAATCAAAAAGAATCGAATCCAAAGAATCGAATTGTAGAAAATCAAATCAAAACAAAAAGATTCAAATCGAAACGAATCAAATTGAAAAGAATCGAATCGAATCGAATCGAAAAGAATCGAATCGAATCGAAAAGAATCGAATAGAAAAGAATCGTATCGAATCAAATCTAAAAGAATCGAATCGAATCGAATAAAAAGGAATCGAATCGAATTGATTCGCATCGAAAAGAATCGAATCGTATCGAATCGAAAAGAATCGAATCTATTCGAATCGAATGGAATTGAATCAAAAAGAATCGAATCGAATTGAAACGAAAAGAATCGAATAGATTCGAATTGAAACAAATCGAAAAAAATGAAAACGAATCAAATCACATCGAGTGGAAAAGAATCGAATCAAATAGAAAAGAATCGAATTGAATCGAACTGAATCGAAAAGAATCGAATAGATCAAATCAAAAAGAATCGAATCGATTCGAGATGAACCGAGTAGAATCGAGTCGAAGTGAAAAGAATTGAATCGAATCGAATCGAAAAGAATCTAATCGAAACGAAAAGAATCGAATCGAAGAGAATCTAATCGAAATGAAAAGAATCAAATCGAATCGAAAAGAATCGAATCGAAACGAAAAGTGTCGAATCGAATCGAATCGAAAAGAATCGAGTTGAATAGAAAAGAATTGAATCGAATAAAATCGATAAGATTTGAATCAAATCCAATAGAATCGAAAAGATTCGAATCGAATTGAAAAGAAACGAACCGAAGTGAAAAGAATCGAATCGAATCGAAAGAATCAAATCGAAAAAAAAATCGAATCGAAATTAAAAGAATCGAATCGAATCAAAGCATAAAGAATCGAATCTAATTGAATCGAAAGAATCGATTGAATCAAATAGAGAAGAATCTAATGGTAAGGAATCGAATCGAAAAGAATCCAATTGTATTGAATCGAATCGAAAAGAAATGAATTGAATAGATTATAAAAGAATCGAATCGAAAGGAATCGACTCGAAACGTAAAGAATCGAATCGAAAAAATTGAATAGATCGAAGAATTGAATAGAAATGAATCGAATCGAAATGAAAAGAATTGAATCGAATCGAATCGAAAACAATCGAATCAAAAAGAATCGAATTGAAACAAAAGAATCGCATTGTATTTAATCGAATCAAAAAAATCTAATTGAATCGAATCGAAAAGAATCGATTTGAAATGAAAAGAATCTAATCGAATTGATAGAAAATTGAATCGAATCGAAAACAATCGAATCGAATCGAAAAGAATCGAATTGTATGGAAACGAATCGAAAAGAATCTAATTGAGTAGAAAAGAATCAAATCAAATTTAATGGAATCGAAAAGAACCGAATAGCATCGAATTGAATCGAATCGAAAAGAATCGAAACGAATTGAATCGAAAAGCATTGAGTCGAATCAAATCGAAAAGAATCGAATCGTATCAAATTGAAAAGAATCGAATCGATCTGAAAAGAATTGAATCGAATCGAAAAGAATCAAATTGAAACGAAAAGAATCAAATCGAATAGCAAAGAATCGAATCGAAACGAATCGATTTGAAACGAGCCGAATCGAATCGAATTGAATGACATATTCGAATCGAATCGAAAAGAATCTAATCTAATGAAATCCAAAAGAATCAAATCGAAACAAATAGAATCAAACCGAATGGAATTGAATCGAAAAGAGTCGATTCGAATCAAATT
This sequence comes from Canis lupus baileyi, assembly GCF_048164855.1. Classification (NCBI taxonomy): domain Eukaryota; kingdom Metazoa; phylum Chordata; class Mammalia; order Carnivora; family Canidae; genus Canis; species Canis lupus. Next base: position 31,221,724 of record NC_132871.1, on the reverse strand, counting down.
GGAATGAAAAGAATTGAATCGAATCGAATAAAAAACAAGTGAATCGAATAGAATAGAAAAGAAGAGAATCGAAACGAAAAGAATCAAATTGAATCGAAAGGAATCGAATCGAAAAGAATCGAATCAAAGAGAAAAGACTCGAATCGAATGGAAAAGAATAGAATCAAAAAGAATCGAATTGAAACAAAAAGAATCGAATTGAATTGAATCGAAAAGAATCGAATGGAATCGAATCGAAAAGAATCGAATTGAATTAAATCGAAGAGAATCGAATTGAATTGAATCGAAGAGAATCGAATCGAATAGAAAAGAATCAAATCGAAATGAATCGATTTGAAACGAAAAGAATCGAATCGAATCAAATTGAATGAAAAGAATTGAATCGAATCAAAAAGAATTGAATCAAAAAGAATCAAACCGAAACAAAAAGAATCAAACCGAATTGAAAAGAATCTAACTGAATAGAATCGAAAAGAATCGACGTACCGAATCGAATCCAATCGAAAAAAATCTAATCGTATCAAATCGAATCGAAAAGAATTGAAATGAATAGAATAGAAAAGATTCGAATCAAATCAAAAACAATCAAATCGAGTAATATCGAATCGAAAAGAATCGAATCGAATGGAAAAGAATTGAATTGAATCAAAAAGAATTGATTCAAATCAAAAAGAATCGAATCGATTCGAATCGAAAAGACTCGAATCGAAAAGAATCGAAAAGAATCGAATCGAATCAAAAAGGATCGAATCGCAAAGCATCGAATCTAAAGAAAAGGAATCGAATCGAATCGAAACGAATAGAATCGAAAAGAATCGATTTGAATCGAAATGAAAAGAATCGTATCGAATCAAATCGAAAAAAATCAAATGGAATCGAATCGAATCGTATCGAAAAGAATCAAATCAAATGAAAAGAATCGAATCGAATAGAAAAGAATCGAATTGATTGGAATCGACTCGAAAACAATCTAATTGAATTGAAAGGAATCGAATCAAATTTAATGGAATCGACAAGAATCGTATCAAATCAAAAAGATCGAATCGAAATGAATCAATTCGAAAAGAATCAAATCGAGTCGAATCGAAAAGAATCGAATCGAAAAGAATTGAATTGAAAAGAATCGAATTGAATCGAATTGAAAAGACTCGAATCGAATTAAAAGAATCGAATCGAATCGAAAAGAATCGAATCGAATCGGAAAGAATTGAATTGGAATGAATCGATTTGAATCGAATTGAAAAGAATCGAATCGAAAAAATCGAATCGAAAAGAACTGAGTTGAGTTGAATCGAATCGAAAAGATTCGAATCGAATCGTGTCGAATCAAAAAGATGGAATCGAAACGAATCGAATCGAATCGAATCGAAAAGAATCGAATAGATAGCAAAGAATCAAATCGAATAGAAAAGAATTTGAATCGAATTGAAACGATTCGAAAAAATCGAAACTAATCGAATCATCGAATGGAAAAGAATCGAATCGAATCAAAAAGAATCGAAACGAACTGAATCGAAAGAATCGAATCGAACAGAATCGAAAAGAATTGAATCGTAATGTAACAAATCGAATCCAAATGATCGAATCAAGCCAAGTCGAAAAGAATTGAATCGAAAAGAATCGAATCAAAATGAAAAGAATCGAATAGAATCGAATTGAAAAGAATCGAATTGAACCGAATCAAATAGAATAGAATCGAACAGAATTGAATCGAATGAAAAGAATCTTATCGAATCGATTCGAAAAGAATTGAATCGAATCGAATGGAGAAGAATCAAATCAAATGGAATCGAAAAGAATCGAATCAAAGAGAATCTAATCGAAACGAAAAGAATCAATCGAATCGAAAAGAATCGAATCGAAACGAAAAGTGTCGAATCGAATCGAATCGAAAAGAATCGAATCGAACCGAAAAGAATCAAATTGAATCGAAAAGAATCGAATTGAATTGAATCGTAATGAAAAGAATCGAATCGAATCGAAAGAATCAAATCGAATCGAAAACAATTGAATCGAATGCAATCAAATCGAAAAGAATCGAATCGAATTGAAAAGAATCAAATCGAATTGATTGAATCGAAAAGAATCGAATCGAATCGCATCGCATCGAATCGAAAATAATAGAATTGAATAAAAATAATCAAATCGAATCGAATTGAGAATAATTGGAATTGAATTGAATCGATAATCGAATCGAATCAAATCGAGTCGAATCGAAACTAATCGAATCGAATCAAATCGATTCGAAAAAATCGAATCAGATTGCAACGAATCGAATCATATTGAATTGATTTGAATTGAAATGAATCGAATCTAATCAAATCAAAAAGAATCGAATCCAAAGAATCGAATTGTAGAAAATCAAATCAAAACAAAAAGATTCAAATCGAAACGAATCAAATTGAAAAGAATCGAATCGAATCGAATCGAAAAGAATCGAATCGAATCGAAAAGAATCGAATAGAAAAGAATCGTATCGAATCAAATCTAAAAGAATCGAATCGAATCGAATAAAAAAGAATCGAATCGAATTGATTCGCATCGAAAAGAATCGAATCGTATCGAATCGAAAAGAATCGAATCTATTCGAATCGAATGGAATTGAATCAAAAAGAATCGAATCGAATTGAAACGAAAAGAATCGAATAGATTCGAATTGAAACAAATCGAAAAAAATCAAAACGAATCAAATCACATCGAGTGGAAAAGAATCGAATCAAATAGAAAAGAATCGAATTGAATCGAACTGAATCGAAAAGAATCGAATAGATCAAATCAAAAAGAATCGAATCGATTCGAGATGAACCGAGTAGAATCGAGTCGAAGTGAAAAGAATTGAATCGAATCGAATCGAAAAGAATCTAATCGAAACGAAAAGAATCGAATCGAAGAGAATCTAATCGAAATGAAAAGAATCAAATCGAATCGAAAAGAATCGAATCGAAACGAAAACTGTCGAATCGAATCGAATCGAAAAGAATCGAGTTGAATAGAAAAGAATTGAATCGAATAAAATCGATAAGATTTGAATCAAATCCAATAGAATCGAAAAGATTCGAATCGAATTGAAAAGAAACGAACCGAAGTGAAAAGAATCGAATCGAATCGAAAGAATCAAATCGAAAAAAAAATCGAATCGAAATTAAAAGAATCGAATCGAATCAAAGCATAAAGAATCGAATCTAATTGAATCGAAAGAATCGATTGAATCAAATAGAGAAGAATCTAATGGTAAGGAATCGAATCGAAAAGAATCCAATTGTATTGAATCGAATCGAAAAGAAATGAATTGAATAGATTATAAAAGAATCGAATCGAAAGGAATCGACTCGAAACGTAAAGAATCGAATCGAAAAAATTGAATAGATCGAAGAATTGAATAGAAATGAATCGAATCGAAATGAAAAGAATTGAATCGAATCGAATCGAAAACAATCGAATCAAAAAGAATCGAATTGAAACAAAAGAATCGCATTGTATTTAATCGAATCAAAAAAATCTAATTGAATCGAATCGAAAAGAATCGATTTGAAATGAAAAGAATCTAATCGAATTGATAGAAAATTGAATCGAATCGAAAACAATCGAATCGAATCGAAAAGAATCGAATTGTATGGAAACGAATCGAAAAGAATCTAATTGAGTAGAAAAGAATCAAATCAAATTTAATGGAATCGAAAAGAACCGAATAGCATCGAATTGAATCGAATCGAAAAGAATCGAAACGAATTGAATCGAAAAGCATTGAGTCGAATCAAATCGAAAAGAATCGAATCGTATCAAATTGAAAAGAATCGAATCGATCTGAAAAGAATTGAATCGAATCGAAAAGAATCAAATTGAAACGAAAAGAATCAAATCGAATAGCAAAGAATCGAATCGAAACGAATCGATTTGAAACGAGCCGAATCGAATCGAATTGAATGACATATTCGAATCGAATCGAAAAGAATCTAATCTAATGAAATCCAAAAGAATCAAATCGAAACAAATAGAATCAAACCGAATGGAATTGAATCGAAAAGAGTCGATTCGAATCAAATTGGAATGAAAAGAATTGAATCGAATCGAATAAAAAACAAGTGAATCGAATAGAATAGAAAAGAAGAGAATCGAAACGAAAAGAATCAAATTGAATCGAAAGGAATCGAATCGAAAAGAATCGAATCAAAGAGAAAAGACTCGAATCGAATGGAAAAGAATAGAATCAAAAAGAATCGAATTGAAACAAAAAGAATCGAATTGAATTGAATCGAAAAGAATCGAATGGAATCGAATCGAAAAGAATCGAATTGAATTAAATCGAAGAGAATCGAATTGAATTGAATCGAAGAGAATCGAATCGAATAGAAAAGAATCAAATCGAAATGAATCGATTTGAAACGAAAAGAATCGAATCGAATCAAATTGAATGAAAAGAATTGAATCGAATCAAAAAGAATTGAATCAAAAAGAATCAAACCGAAACAAAAAGAATCAAACCGAATTGAAAAGAATCTAACTGAATAGAATCGAAAAGAATCGACGTACCGAATCGAATCCAATCGAAAAAAATCTAATCGTATCAAATCGAATCGAAAAGAATTGAAATGAATAGAATAGAAAAGATTCGAATCAAATCAAAAACAATCAAATCGAGTAATATCGAATCGAAAAGAATCGAATCGAAAAGAATCGAATCGAATGGAAAAGAATTGAATTGAATCAAAAAGAATTGATTCAAATCAAAAAGAATCCAATCGATTCGAATCGAAAAGACTCGAATCGAAAAGAATCGAAAAGAATCGAATCGAATCCAAAAGGATCGAATCGCAAAGAATCGAATCTAAAGAAAAGGAATCGAATCGAATCGAAACGAATAGAATCGAAAAGAATCGATTTGAATCGAAATGAAAAGAATCGTATCGAATCAAATCGAAAAAAATCAAATGGAATCGAATCGAATCGTATCGAAAAGAATCAAATCAAATGAAAAGAATCGAATCGAATAGAAAAGAATCGAATTGATTGGAATCGACTCGAAAACAATCTAATTGAATTGAAAGGAATCGAATCAAATTTAATGGAATCGACAAGAATCGTATCAAATCAAAAAGATCGAATCGAAATGAATCAATTCGAAAAGAATCAAATCGAATCGAATCGAAAAGAATCGAATCGAAAAGAATTGAATTGAAAAGAATCGAATTGAATCGAATTGAAAAGACTCGAATCGAATTAAAAGAATCGAATCGAATCGAAAAGAATCGAATCGAATCGGAAAGAATTGAATTGGAATGAATCGATTTGAATCGAATTGAAAAGAATCGAATCGAAAAAATCGAATCGAAAAGAACTGAGTTGAGTTGAATCGAATCGAAAAGATTCGAATCGAATCGTGTCGAATCAAAAAGATGGAATCGAAACGAATCGAATCGAATCGAATCGAATCGAAAAGAATCGAATAGATAGCAAAGAATCAAATCGAATAGAAAAGAATATGAATCGAATTGAAACGATTCGAAAAAATCGAAACTAATCGAATCATCGAATGGAAAAGAATCGAATCGAATCAAAAAGAATCGAAACGAACTGAATCGAAAGAATCGAATCGAACAGAATCGAAAAGAATTGAATCGTAATGTAACAAATCGAATCCAAATGATCGAATCAAGCCAAGTCGAAAAGAATTGAATCGAAAAGAATCGAATCAAAATGAAAAGAATCGAATAGAATCGAATTGAAAAGAATCGAATTGAACCGAATCAAATAGAATAGAATCGAACAGAATTGAATCGAATGAAAAGAATCTTATCGAATCGATTCGAAAAGAATTGAATCGAATCGAATGGAGAAGAATCAAATCAAATGGAATCGAAAAGAATCGAATCAAAGAGAATCTAATCGAAACGAAAAGAATCAATCGAATCGAAAAGAATCGAATCGAAACGAAAAGTGTCGAATCGAATCGAATCGAAAAGAATCGAATCGAACCGAAAAGAATCAAATCGAATCGAAAAGAATCGAATTGAATTGAATCGTAATGAAAAGAATCGAATCGAATCGAAAGAATCAAATCGAATCGAAAACAATTGAATCGAATGCAATCAAATCGAAAAGAATCGAATCGAATTGAAAAGAATCAAATCGAATTGATTGAATCGAAAAGAATCGAATCGAATCGCATCGCATCGAATCGAAAATAATAGAATTGAATAAAAATAATCAAATCGAATCGAATTGAGAATAATTGGAATTGAATTGAATCGATAATCGAATCGAATCAAATCGAGTCGAATCGAAACTAATCGAATCGAATCAAATCGATTCGAAAAAATCGAATCAGATTGCAACGAATCGAATCATATTGAATTGATTTGAATTGAAATGAATCGAATCTAATCAAATCAAAAAGAATCGAATCCAAAGAATCGAATTGTAGAAAATCAAATCAAAACAAAAAGATTCAAATCGAAACGAATCAAATTGAAAAGAATCGAATCGAATCGAATCGAAAAGAATCGAATAGAAAAGAATCGTATCGAATCAAATCTAAAAGAATCGAATCGAATCGAATAAAAAAGAATCGAATCGAATTGATTCGCATCGAAAAGAATCGAATCGTATCGAATCGAAAAGAATCGAATCTATTCGAATCGAATGGAATTGAATCAAAAAGAATCGAATCGAATTGAAACGAAAAGAATCGAATAGATTCGAATTGAAACAAATCGAAAAAAATGAAAACGAATCAAATCACATCGAATGGAAAAGAATCGAATCAAATAGAAAAGAATCGAATTGAATCGAACTGAATCGAAAAGAATCGAATAGATCAAATCAAAAAGAATCGAATCGATTCGAGATGAACCGAGTAGAATCGAGTCGAAGTGAAAAGAATTGAATCGAATCGAATCGAAAAGAATCTAATCGAAACGAAAAGAATCGAATCGAAGAGAATCTAATCGAAATGAAAAGAATCAAATCGAATCGAAAAGAATCGAATCGAAACGAAAACTGTCGAATCGAATCGAATCGAAAAGAATCGAGTTGAATAGAAAAGAATTGAATCGAATAAAATCGATAAGATTTGAATCAAATCCAATAGAATCGAAAAGATTCGAATCGAATTGAAAAGAAACGAACCGAAGTGAAAAGAATCGAATCGAATCGAAAGAATCAAATCGAAAAAAAAATCGAATCGAAATTAAAAGAATCGAATCGAATCAAAGCATAAAGAATCGAATCTAATTGAATCGAAAGAATCGATTGAATCAAATAGAGAAGAATCTAATGGTAAGGAATCGAATCGAAAAGAATCCAATTGTATTGAATCGAATCGAAAAGAAATGAATTGAATAGATTATAAAAGAATCGAATCGAAAGGAATCGACTCGAAACGTAAAGAATCGAATCGAAAAAATTGAATAGATCGAAGAATTGAATAGAAATGAATCGAATCGAAATGAAAAGAATTGAATCGAATCGAATCGAAAACAATCGAATCAAAAAGAATCGAATTGAAACAAAAGAATCGCATTGTATTTAATCGAATCAAAAAAATCTAATTGAATCGAATCGAAAAGAATCGATTTGAAATGAAAAGAATCTAATCGAATTGATAGAAAATTGAATCGAATCGAAAACAATCGAATCGAATCGAAAAGAATCGAATTGTATGGAAACGAATCGAAAAGAATCTAATTGAGTAGAAAAGAATCAAATCAAATTTAATGGAATCGAAAAGAACCGAATAGCATCGAATTGAATCGAATCGAAAAGAATCGAAACGAATTGAATCGAAAAGCATTGAGTCGAATCAAATCGAAAAGAATCGAATCGTATCAAATTGAAAAGAATCGAATCGATCTGAAAAGAATTGAATCGAATCGAAAAGAATCAAATTGAAACGAAAAGAATCAAATCGAATAGCAAAGAATCGAATCGAAACGAATCGATTTGAAACGAGCCGAATCGAATCGAATTGAATGACATATTCGAATCGAATCGAAAAGAATCTAATCTAATGAAATCCAAAAGAATCAAATCGAAACAAATAGAATCAAACCGAATGGAATTGAATCGAAAAGAGTCGATTCGAATCAAATTGGAATGAAAAGAATTGAATCGAATCGAATAAAAAACAAGTGAATCGAATAGAATAGAAAAGAAGAGAATCGAAACGAAAAGAATCAAATTGAATCGAAAGGAATCGAATCGAAAAGAATCGAATCAAAGAGAAAAGACTCGAATCGAATGGAAAAGAATAGAATCAAAAAGAATCGAATTGAAACAAAAAGAATCGAATTGAATTGAATCGAAAAGAATCGAATGGAATCGAATCGAAAAGAATCGAATTGAATTAAATCGAAGAGAATCGAATCGAATTGAATTGAATCGAAGAGAATCGAATCGAATAGAAAAGAATCAAATCGAAATGAATCGATTTGAAACGAAAAGAATCGAATCGAATCAAATTGAATGAAAAGAATTGAATCGAATCAAAAAGAATTGAATCAAAAAGAATCAAACCGAAACAAAAAGAATCAAACCGAATTGAAAAGAATCTAACTGAATAGAATCGAAAAGAATCGACGTACCGAATCGAATCCAATCGAAAAAAATCTAATCGTATCAAATCGAATCGAAAAGAATTGAAATGAATAGAATAGAAAAGATTCGAATCAAATCAAAAACAATCAAATCGAGTAATATCGAATCGAAAAGAATCGAATCGAAAAGAATCGAATCGAATGGAAAAGAATTGAATTGAATCAAAAAGAATTGATTCAAATCAAAAAGAATCCAATCGATTCGAATCGAAAAGACTCGAATCGAAAAGAATCGAAAAGAATCGAATCGAATCCAAAAGGATCGAATCGCAAAGAATCGAATCTAAAGAAAAGGAATCGAATCGAATCGAAACGAATAGAATCGAAAAGAATCGATTTGAATCGAAATGAAAAGAATCGTATCGAATCAAATCGAAAAAAATCAAATGGAATCGAATCGAATCGTATCGAAAAGAATCAAATCAAATGAAAAGAATCGAATCGAATAGAAAAGAATCGAATTGATTGGAATCGACTCGAAAACAATCTAATTGAATTGAAAGGAATCGAATCAAATTTAATGGAATCGACAAGAATCGTATCAAATCAAAAAGATCGAATCGAAACGAATCAATTCGAAAAGAATCAAATCGAATCGAATCGAAAAGAATCGAATCGAAAAGAATTGAATTGAAAAGAATCGAATTGAATCGAATTGAAAAGACTCGAATCGAATTAAAAGAATCGAATCGAATCGAAAAGAATCGAATCGAATCGGAAAGAATTGAATTGGAATGAATCGATTTGAATCGAATTGAAAAGAATCGAATCGAAAAAATCGAATCGAAAAGAACTGAGTTGAGTTGAATCGAATCGAAAAGATTCGAATCGAATCATGTCGAATCAAAAAGATGGAATCGAAACGAATCGAATCGAATCGAATCGAAAAGAATCGAATAGATAGCAAAGAATCAAATCGAATAGAAAAGAATTTGAATCGAATTGAAACGATTCGAAAAAATCGAAACTAATCGAATCATCGAATGGAAAAGAATCGAATCGAATCAAAAAGAATCGAAACGAACTGAATCGAAAGAATCGAATCGAACAGAATCGAAAAGAATTGAATCGTAATGTAACAAATCGAATCCAAATGATCGAATCAAGCCAAGTCGAAAAGAATTGAATCGAAAAGAATCGAATCAAAATGAAAAGAATCGAATAGAATCGAATTGAAAAGAATCGAATTGAACCGAATCAAATAGAATAGAATCGAACAGAATTGAATCGAATGAAAAGAATCTTATCGAATCGATTCGAAAAGAATTGAATCGAATCGAATGGAGAAGAATCAAATCAAATGGAATCGAAAAGAATCGAATCAAAGAGAATCTAATCGAAACGAAAAGAATCAATCGAATCGAAAAGAATCGAATCGAAACGAAAAGTGTCGAATCGAATCGAATCGAAAAGAATCGAATCGAACCGAAAAGAATCAAATCGAATCGAAAAGAATCGAATTGAATTGAATCGTAATGAAAAGAATCGAATCGAATCGAAAGAATCAAATCGAATCGAAAACAATTGAATCGAATGCAATCAAATCGAAAAGAATCGAATCGAATTGAAAAGAATCAAATCGAATTGATTGAATCGAAAAGAATCGAATCGAATCGCATCGCATCGAATCGAAAATAATAGAATTGAATAAAAATAATCAAATCGAATCGAATTGAGAATAATTGGAATTGAATTGAATCGATAATCGAATCGAATCAAATCGAGTCGAATCGAAACTAATCGAATCGAATCAAATCGATTCGAAAAAATCGAATCAGATTGCAACGAATCGAATCATATTGAATTGATTTGAATTGAAATGAATCGAATCTAATCAAATCAAAAAGAATCGAATCCAAAGAATCGAATTGTAGAAAATCAAATCAAAACAAAAAGATTCAAATCGAAACGAATCAAATTGAAAAGAATCGAATCGAATCGAATCGAAAAGAATCGAATCGAATCGAAAAGAATCGAATAGAAAAGAATCGTATCGAATCAAATCTAAAAGAATCGAATCGAATCGAATAAAAAAGAATCGAATCGAATTGATTCGCATCGAAAAGAATCGAATCGTATCGAATCGAAAAGAATCGAATCTATTCGAATCGAATGGAATTGAATCAAAAAGAATCGAATCGAATTGAAACGAAAAGAATCGAATAGATTCGAATTGAAACAAATCGAAAAAAATCAAAACGAATCAAATCACATCGAGTGGAAAAGAATCGAATCAAATAGAAAAGAATCGAATTGAATCGAACTGAATCGAAAAGAATCGAATAGATCAAATCAAAAAGAATCGAATCGATTCGAGATGAACCGAGTAGAATCGAGTCGAAGTGAAAAGAATTGAATCGAATCGAATCGAAAAGAATCTAATCGAAACGAAAAGAATCGAATCGAAGAGAATCTAATCGAAATGAAAAGAATCAAATCGAATCGAAAAGAATCGAATCGAAACGAAAACTGTCGAATCGAATCGAATCGAAAAGAATCGAGTTGAATAGAAAAGAATTGAATCGAATAAAATCGATAAGATTTGAATCAAATCCAATAGAATCGAAAAGATTCGAATCGAATTGAAAAGAAACGAACCGAAGTGAAAAGAATCGAATCGAATCGAAAGAATCAAATCGAAAAAAAAATCGAATCGAAATTAAAAGAATCGAATCGAATCAAAGCATAAAGAATCGAATCTAATTGAATCGAAAGAATCGATTGAATCAAATAGAGAAGAATCTAATGGTAAGGAATCGAATCGAAAAGAATCCAATTGTATTGAATCGAATCGAAAAGAAATGAATTGAATAGATTATAAAAGAATCGAATCGAAAGGAATCGACTCGAAACGTAAAGAATCGAATCGAAAAAATTGAATAGATCGAAGAATTGAATAGAAATGAATCGAATCGAAATGAAAAGAATTGAATCGAATCGAATCGAAAACAATCGAATCAAAAAGAATCGAATTGAAACAAAAGAATCGCATTGTATTTAATCGAATCAAAAAAATCTAATTGAATCGAATCGAAAAGAATCGATTTGAAATGAAAAGAATCTAATCGAATTGATAGAAAATTGAATCGAATCGAAAACAATCGAATCGAAAAGAATCGAATTGTATGGAAACGAATCGAAAAGAATCGAATTGAGTAGAAAAGAATCAAATCAAATTTAATGGAATCGAAAAGAACCGAATAGCATCGAATTGAATCGAATCGAAAAGAATCGAAACGAATTGAATCGAAAAGCATTGAGTCGAATCAAATCGAAAAGAATCGAATCGTATCAAATTGAAAAGAATCGAATCGATCTGAAAAGAATTGAATCGAATCGAAAAGAATCAAATTGAAACGAAAAGAATCAAATCGAATAGCAAAGAATCGAATCGAAACGAATCGATTTGAAACGAGCCGAATCGAATCGAATTGAATGACATATTCGAATCGAATCGAAAAGAATCTAATCTAATGAAATCCAAAAGAATCAAATCGAAACAAATAGAATCAAACCGAATGGAATTGAATCGAAAAGAGTCGATTCGAATCAAATTGGAATGAAAAGAATTGAATCGAATCGAATAAAAAACAAGTGAATCGAATAGAATAGAAAAGAAGAGAATCGAAACGAAAAGAATCAAATTGAATCGAAAGGAATCGAATCGAAAAGAATCGAATCAAAGAGAAAAGACTCGAATCGAATGGAAAAGAATAGAATCAAAAAGAATCGAATTGAAACAAAAAGAATCGAATTGAATTGAATCGAAAAGAATCGAATGGAATCGAATCGAAAAGAATCGAATTGAATTAAATCGAAGAGAATCGAATCGAATTGAATTGAATCGAAGAGAATCGAATCGAATAGAAAAGAATCAAATCGAAATGAATCGATTTGAAACGAAAAGAATCGAATCGAATCAAATTGAATGAAAAGAATTGAATCGAATCAAAAAGAATTGAATCAAAAAGAATCAAACCGAAACAAAAAGAATCAAACCGAATTGAAAAGAATCTAACTGAATAGAATCGAAAAGAATCGACGTACCGAATCGAATCCAATCGAAAAAAATCTAATCGTATCAAATCGAATCGAAAAGAATTGAAATGAATAGAATAGAAAAGATTCGAATCAAATCAAAAACAATCAAATCGAGTAATATCGAATCGAAAAGAATCGAATCGAAAAGAATCGAATCGAATGGAAAAGAATTGAATTGAATCAAAAAGAATTGATTCAAATCAAAAAGAATCCAATCGATTCGAATCGAAAAGACTCGAATCGAAAAGAATCGAAAAGAATCGAATCGAATCCAAAAGGATCGAATCGCAAAGAATCGAATCTAAAGAAAAGGAATCGAATCGAATCGAAACGAATAGAATCGAAAAGAATCGATTTGAATCGAAATGAAAAGAATCGTATCGAATCAAATCGAAAAAAATCAAATGGAATCGAATCGAATCGTATCGAAAAGAATCAAATCAAATGAAAAGAATCGAATCGAATAGAAAAGAATCGAATTGATTGGAATCGACTCGAAAACAATCTAATTGAATTGAAAGGAATCGAATCAAATTTAATGGAATCGACAAGAATCGTATCAAATCAAAAAGATCGAATCGAAATGAATCAATTCGAAAAGAATCAAATCGAGTCGAATCGAAAAGAATCGAATCGAAAAGAATTGAATTGAAAAGAATCGAATTGAATCGAATTGAAAAGACTCGAATCGAATTAAAAGAATCGAATCGAATCGAAAAGAATCGAATCGAATCGGAAAGAATTGAATTGGAATGAATCGATTTGAATCGAATTGAAAAGAATCGAATCGAAAAAATCGAATCGAAAAGAACTGAGTTGAGTTGAATCGAATCGAAAAGATTCGAATCGAATCGTGTCGAATCAAAAAGATGGAATCGAAACGAATCGAATCGAATCGAAAAGAATCGAATAGATAGCAAAGAATCAAATCGAATAGAAAAGAATTTGAATCGAATTGAAACGATTCGAAAAAATCGAAACTAATCGAATCATCGAATGGAAAAGAATCGAATCGAATCAAAAAGAATCGAAACGAACTGAATCGAAAGAATCGAATCGAACAGAATCGAAAAGAATTGAATCGTAATGTAACAAATCGAATCCAAATGATCGAATCAAGCCAAGTCGAAAAGAATTGAATCGAAAAGAATCGAATCAAAATGAAAAGAATCGAATAGAATCGAATTGAAAAGAATCGAATTGAACCGAATCAAATAGAATAGAATCGAACAGAATTGAATCGAATGAAAAGAATCTTATCGAATCGATTCGAAAAGAATTGAATCGAATCGAATGGAGAAGAATCAAATCAAATGGAATCGAAAAGAATCGAATCAAAGAGAATCTAATCGAAACGAAAAGAATCAATCGAATCGAAAAGAATCGAATCAAAACGAAAAGTGTCGAATCGAATCGAATCGAATCGAAAAGAATCGAATCGAACCGAAAAGAATCAAATCGAATCGAAAAGAATCGAATTGAATTGAATCGTAATGAAAAGAATCGAATCGAATCGAAAGAATCAAATCGAATCGAAAACAATTGAATCGAATGCAATCAAATCGAAAAGAATCGAATCGAATTGAAAAGAATCAAATCGAATTGATTGAATCGAAAAGAATCGAATCGAATCGCATCGCATCGAATCGAAAATAATAGAATTGAATAAAAATAATCAAATCGAATTGAGAATAATTGGAATTGAATTGAATCGATAATCGAATCGAATCAAATCGAGTCGAATCGAAACTAATCGAATCGAATCAAATCGATTCGAAAAAATCGAATCAGATTGCAACGAATCGAATCATATTGAATTGATTTGAATTGAAATGAATCGAATCTAATCAAATCAAAAAGAATCGAATCCAAAGAATCGAATTGTAGAAAATCAAATCAAAACAAAAAGATTCAAATCGAAACGAATCAAATTGAAAAGAATCGAATCGAATCGAATCGAAAAGAATCGAATCGAATCGAAAAGAATCGAATAGAAAAGAATCGTATCGAATCAAATCTAAAAGAATCGAATCGAATCGAATAAAAAAGAATCGAATCGAATTGATTCGCATCGAAAAGAATCGAATCGTATCGAATCGAAAAGAATCGAATCTATTCGAATCGAATGGAATTGAATCAAAAAGAATCGAATCGAATTGAAACGAAAAGAATCGAATAGATTCGAATTGAAACAAATCGAAAAAAAATGAAAACGAATCAAATCACATCGAGTGGAAAAGAATCGAATCAAATAGAAAAGAATCGAATTGAATCGAACTGAATCGAAAAGAATCGAATAGATCAAATCAAAAAGAATCGAATCGATTCGAGATGAACCGAGTAGAATCGAGTCGAAGTGAAAAGAATTGAATCGAATCGAATCGAAAAGAATCTAATCGAAACGAAAAGAATCGAATCGAAGAGAATCTAATCGAAATGAAAAGAATCAAATCGAATCGAAAAGAATCGAATCGAAACGAAAACTGTCGAATCGAATCGAATCGAAAAGAATCGAGTTGAATAGAAAAGAATTGAATCGAATAAAATCGATAAGATTTGAATCAAATCCAATAGAATCGAAAAGATTCGAATCGAATTGAAAAGAAACGAACCGAAGTGAAAAGAATCGAATCGAATCGAAAGAATCAAATCGAAAAAAAAATCGAATCGAAATTAAAAGAATCGAATCGAATCAAAGCATAAAGAATCGAATCTAATTGAATCGAAAGAATCGATTGAATCAAATAGAGAAGAATCTAATGGTAAGGAATCGAATCGAAAAGAATCCAATTGTATTGAATCGAATCGAAAAGAAATGAATTGAATAGATTATAAAAGAATCGAATCGAAAGGAATCGACTCGAAACGTAAAGAATCGAATCGAAAAAATTGAATAGATCGAAGAATTGAATAGAAATGAATCGAATCGAAATGAAAAGAATTGAATCGAATCGAATCGAAAACAATCGAATCAAAAAGAATCGAATTGAAACAAAAGAATCGCATTGTATTTAATCGAATCAAAAAAATCTAATTGAATCGAATCGAAAAGAATCGATTTGAAATGAAAAGAATCTAATCGAATTGATAGAAAATTGAATCGAATCGAAAACAATCGAATCGAATCGAAAAGAATCGAATTGTATGGAAACGAATCGAAAAGAATCGAATTGAGTAGAAAAGAATCAAATCAAATTTAATGGAATCGAAAAGAACCGAATAGCATCGAATTGAATCGAATCGAAAAGAATCGAAACGAATTGAATCGAAAAGCATTGAGTCGAATCAAATCGAAAAGAATCGAATCGTATCAAATTGAAAAGAATCGAATCGATCTGAAAAGAATTGAATCGAATCGAAAAGAATCAAATTGAAACGAAAAGAATCAAATCGAATAGCAAAGAATCGAATCGAAACGAATCGATTTGAAACGAGCCGAATCGAATCGAATTGAATGACATATTCGAATCGAATCGAAAAGAATCTAATCTAATGAAATCCAAAAGAATCAAATCGAAACAAATAGAATCAAACCGAATGGAATTGAATCGAAAAGAGTCGATTCGAATCAAATTGGAATGAAAAGAATTGAATCGAATCGAATAAAAAACAAGTGAATCGAATAGAATAGAAAAGAAGAGAATCGAAACGAAAAGAATCAAATTGAATCGAAAGGAATCGAATCGAAAAGAATCGAATCAAAGAGAAAAGACTCGAATCGAATGGAAAAGAATAGAATCAAAAAGAATCGAATTGAAACAAAAAGAATCGAATTGAATTGAATCGAAAAGAATCGAATGGAATCGAATCGAAAAGAATCGAATTGAATTAAATCGAAGAGAATCGAATCGAATTGAATTGAATCGAAGAGAATCGAATCGAATAGAAAAGAATCAAATCGAAATGAATCGATTTGAAACGAAAAGAATCGAATCGAATCAAATTGAATGAAAAGAATTGAATCGAATCAAAAAGAATTGAATCAAAAAGAATCAAACCGAAACAAAAAGAATCAAACCGAATTGAAAAGAATCTAACTGAATAGAATCGAAAAGAATCGACGTACCGAATCGAATCCAATCGAAAAAAATCTAATCGTATCAAATCGAATCGAAAAGAATTGAAATGAATAGAATAGAAAAGATTCGAATCAAATCAAAAACAATCAAATCGAGTAATATCGAATCGAAAAGAATCGAATCGAAAAGAATCGAATCGAATGGAAAAGAATTGAATTGAATCAAAAAGAATTGATTCAAATCAAAAAGAATCCAATCGATTCGAATCGAAAAGACTCGAATCGAAAAGAATCGAAAAGAATCGAATCGAATCCAAAAGGATCGAATCGCAAAGAATCGAATCTAAAGAAAAGGAATCGAATCGAATCGAAACGAATAGAATCGAAAAGAATCGATTTGAATCGAAATGAAAAGAATCGTATCGAATCAAATCGAAAAAAATCAAATGGAATCGAATCGAATCGTATCGAAAAGAATCAAATCAAATGAAAAGAATCGAATCGAATAGAAAAGAATCGAATTGATTGGAATCGACTCGAAAACAATCTAATTGAATTGAAAGGAATCGAATCAAATTTAATGGAATCGACAAGAATCGTATCAAATCAAAAAGATCGAATCGAAACGAATCAATTCGAAAAGAATCAAATCGAATCGAATCGAAAAGAATCGAATCGAAAAGAATTGAATTGAAAAGAATCGAATTGAATCGAATTGAAAAGACTCGAATCGAATTAAAAGAATCGAATCGAATCGAAAAGAATCGAATCGAATCGGAAAGAATTGAATTGGAATGAATCGATTTGAATCGAATTGAAAAGAATCGAATCGAAAAAATCGAATCGAAAAGAACTGAGTTGAGTTGAATCGAATCGAAAAGATTCGAATCGAATCGTGTCGAATCAAAAAGATGGAATCGAAACGAATCGAATCGAATCGAATCGAAAAGAATCGAATAGATAGCAAAGAATCAAATCGAATAGAAAAGAATTTGAATCGAATTGAAACGATTCGAAAAAATCGAAACTAATCGAATCATCGAATGGAAAAGAATCGAATCGAATCAAAAAGAATCGAAACGAACTGAATCGAAAGAATCGAATCGAACAGAATCGAAAAGAATTGAATCGTAATGTAACAAATCGAATCCAAATGATCGAATCAAGCCAAGTCGAAAAGAATTGAATCGAAAAGAATCGAATCAAAATGAAAAGAATCGAATAGAATCGAATTGAAAAGAATCGAATTGAACCGAATCAAATAGAATAGAATCGAACAGAATTGAATCGAATGAAAAGAATCTTATCGAATCGATTCGAAAAGAATTGAATCGAATCGAATGGAGAAGAATCAAATCAAATGGAATCGAAAAGAATCGAATCAAAGAGAATCTAATCGAAACGAAAAGAATCAATCGAATCGAAAAGAATCGAATCGAAACGAAAAGTGTCGAATCGAATCGAATCGAAAAGAATCGAATCGAACCGAAAAGAATCAAATCGAATCGAAAAGAATCGAATTGAATTGAATCGTAATGAAAAGAATCGAATCGAATCGAAAGAATCAAATCGAATCGAAAACAATTGAATCGAATGCAATCAAATCGAAAAGAATCGAATCGAATTGAAAAGAATCAAATCGAATTGATTGAATCGAAAAGAATCGAATCGAATCGAATCGCATCGAATCGAAAATAATAGAATTGAATAAAAATAATCGAATCGAATTGAGAATAATTGGAATTGAATTGAATCGATAATCGAATCGAATCAAATCGAGTCGAATCGAAACTAATCGAATCGAATCAAATCGATTCGAAAATATCGAATCAGATTGCAGCGAATCGAATCATATTGAATTGATTTGAATTGAAATGAATCGAATCTAATCAAATCAAAAAGAATCGAATCCAAAGAATCGAATTGTAGAAAATCAAATCAAAACAAAAAGATTCAAATCGAAACGAATCAAATTGAAAAGAATCGAATCGAATCGAATCGAAAAGAATCGAATAGAAAAGAATCGTATCGAATCAAATCTAAAAGAATCGAATCGAATCGAATAAAAAAGAATCGAATCGAATTGATTCGCATCGAAAAGAATCGAATCGTATCGAATCGAAAAGAATCGAATCTATTCGAATCGAATGGAATTGAATCAAAAAGAATCGAATCGAATTGAAACGAAAAGAATCGAATAGATTCGAATTGAAACAAATCGAAAAAAATCAAAACGAATCAAATCACATCGAGTGGAAAAGAATCGAATCAAATAGAAAAGAATCGAATTGAATCGAACTGAATCGAAAAGAATCGAATAGATCAAATCAAAAAGAATCGAATCGATTCGAGATGAACCGAGTAGAATCGAGTCGAAGTGAAAAGAATTGAATCGAATCGAATCGAAAAGAATCTAATCGAAACGAAAAGAATCGAATCGAAGAGAATCTAATCGAAATGAAAAGAATCAAATCGAATCGAAAAGAATCGAATCGAAACGAAAACTGTCGAATCGAATCGAATCGAAAAGAATCGAGTTGAATAGAAAAGAATTGAATCGAATAAAATCGATAAGATTTGAATCAAATCCAATAGAATCGAAAAGATTCGAATCGAATTGAAAAGAAACGAACCGAAGTGAAAAGAATCGAATCGAATCGAAAGAATCAAATCGAAAAAAAAATCGAATCGAAATTAAAAGAATCGAATCGAATCAAAGCATAAAGAATCGAATCTAATTGAATCGAAAGAATCGATTGAATCAAATAGAGAAGAATCTAATGGTAAGGAATCGAATCGAAAAGAATCCAATTGTATTGAATCGAATCGAAAAGAAATGAATTGAATAGATTATAAAAGAATCGAATCGAAAGGAATCGACTCGAAACGTAAAGAATCGAATCGAAAAAATTGAATAGATCGAAGAATTGAATAGAAATGAATCGAATCGAAATGAAAAGAATTGAATCGAATCGAATCGAAAACAATCGAATCAAAAAGAATCGAATTGAAACAAAAGAATCGCATTGTATTTAATCGAATCAAAAAAATCTAATTGAATCGAATCGAAAAGAATCGATTTGAAATGAAAAGAATCTAATCGAATTGATAGAAAATTGAATCGAATCGAAAACAATCGAATCGAATCGAAAAGAATCGAAATGTATGGAAACGAATCGAAAAGAATCTAATTGAGTAGAAAAGAATCAAATCAAATTTAATGGAATCGAAAAGAACCGAATAGCATCGAATTGAATCGAATCGAAAAGAATCGAAACGAATTGAATCGAAAAGCATTGAGTCGAATCAAATCGAAAAGAATCGAATCGTATCAAATTGAAAAGAATCGAATCGATCTGAAAAGAATTGAATCGAATCGAAAAGAATCAAATTGAAACGAAAAGAATCAAATCGAATAGCAAAGAATCGAATCGAAACGAATCGATTTGAAACGAGCCGAATCGAATCGAATTGAATGACATATTCGAATCGAATCGAAAAGAATCTAATCTAATGAAATCCAAAAGAATCAAATCGAAACAAATAGAATCAAACCGAATGGAATTGAATCGAAAAGAGTCGATTCGAATCAAATTGGAATGAAAAGAATTGAATCGAATCGAATAAAAAACAAGTGAATCGAATAGAATAGAAAAGAAGAGAATCGAAACGAAAAGAATCAAATTGAATCGAAAGGAATCGAATCGAAAAGAATCGAATCAAAGAGAAAAGACTCGAATCGAATGGAAAAGAATAGAATCAAAAAGAATCGAATTGAAACAAAAAGAATCGAATTGAATTGAATCGAAAAGAATCGAATGGAATCGAATCGAAAAGAATCGAATTGAATTAAATCGAAGAGAATCGAATCGAATTGAATTGAATCGAAGAGAATCGAATCGAATAGAAAAGAATCAAATCGAAATGAATCGATTTGAAACGAAAAGAATCGAATCGAATCAAATTGAATGAAAAGAATTGAATCGAATCAAAAAGAATTGAATCAAAAAGAATCAAACCGAAACAAAAAGAATCAAACCGAATTGAAAAGAATCTAACTGAATAGAATCGAAAAGAATCGACGTACCGAATCGAATCCAATCGAAAAAAATCTAATCGTATCAAATCGAATCGAAAAGAATTGAAATGAATAGAATAGAAAAGATTCGAATCAAATCAAAAACAATCAAATCGAGTAATATCGAATCGAAAAGAATCGAATGGAAAAGAATCGAATCGAATGGAAAAGAATTGAATTGAATCAAAAAGAATTGATTCAAATCAAAAAGAATCCAATCGATTCGAATCGAAAAGACTCGAATCGAAAAGAATCGAAAAGAATCGAATCGAATCCAAAAGGATCGAATCGCAAAGAATCGAATCTAAAGAAAAGGAATCGAATCGAATCGAAACGAATAGAATCGAAAAGAATCGATTTGAATCGAAATGAAAAGAATCGTATCGAATCAAATCGAAAAAAATCAAATGGAATCGAATCGAATCGTATCGAAAAGAATCAAATCAAATGAAAAGAATCGAATCGAATAGAAAAGAATCGAATTGATTGGAATCGACTCGAAAACAATCTAATTGAATTGAAAGGAATCGAATCAAATTTAATGGAATCGACAAGAATCGTATCAAATCAAAAAGATCGAATCGAAACGAATCAATTCGAAAAGAATCAAATCGAATCGAATCGAAAAGAATCGAATCGAAAAGAATTGAATTGAAAAGAATCGAATTGAATCGAATTGAAAAGACTCGAATCGAATTAAAAGAATCGAATCGAATCGAAAAGAATCGAATCGAATCGGAAAGAATTGAATTGGAATGAATCGATTTGAATCGAATTGAAAAGAATCGAATCGAAAAAATCGAATCGAAAAGAACTGAGTTGAGTTGAATCGAATCGAAAAGATTCGAATCGAATCGTGTCGAATCAAAAAGATGGAATCGAAACGAATCGAATCGAATCGAATCGAAAAGAATCGAATAGATAGCAAAGAATCAAATCGAATAGAAAAGAATTTGAATCGAATTGAAACGATTCGAAAAAATCGAAACTAATCGAATCATCGAATGGAAAAGAATCGAATCGAATCAAAAAGAATCGAAACGAACTGAATCGAAAGAATCGAATCGAACAGAATCGAAAAGAATTGAATCGTAATGTAACAAATCGAATCCAAATGATCGAATCAAGCCAAGTCGAAAAGAATTGAATCGAAAAGAATCGAATCAAAATGAAAAGAATCGAATAGAATCGAATTGAAAAGAATCGAATTGAACCGAATCAAATAGAATAGAATCGAACAGAATTGAATCGAATGAAAAGAATCTTATCGAATCGATTCGAAAAGAATTGAATCGAATCGAATGGAGAAGAATCAAATCAAATGGAATCGAAAAGAATCGAATCAAAGAGAATCTAATCGAAACGAAAAGAATCAATCGAATCGAAAAGAATCGAATCGAAACGAAAAGTGTCGAATCGAATCGAATCGAAAAGAATCGAATCGAACCGAAAAGAATCAAATCGAATCGAAAAGAATCGAATTGAATTGAATCGTAATGAAAAGAATCGAATCGAATCGAAAGAATCAAATCGAATCGAAAACAATTGAATCGAATGCAATCAAATCGAAAAGAATCGAATCGAATTGAAAAGAATCAAATCGAATTGATTGAATCGAAAAGAATCGAATCGAATCGCATCGCATCGAATCGAAAATAATAGAATTGAATAAAAATAATCGAATCGAATTGAGAATAATTGGAATTGAATTGAATCGATAATCGAATCGAATCAAATCGAGTCGAATCGAAACTAATCGAATCGAATCAAATCGATTCGAAAAAATCGAATCAGATTGCAACGAATCGAATCATATTGAATTGATTTGAATTGAAATGAATCGAATCTAATCAAATCAAAAAGAATCGAATCCAAACAATCGAATTGTAGAAAATCAAATCAAAACAAAAAGATTCAAATCGAAACGAATCAAATTGAAAAGAATCGAATCGAATCGAATCGAAAAGAATCGAATCGAATCGAAAAGAATCGAATAGAAAAGAATCGTATCGAATCAAATCTAAAAGAATCGAATCGAATCGAATAAAAAAGAATCGAATCGAATTGATTCGCATCGAAAAGAATCGAATCGTATCGAATCGAAAAGAATCGAATCTATTCGAATCGAATGGAATTGAATCAAAAAGAATCGAATCGAATTGAAACGAAAAGAATCGAATAGATTCGAATTGAAACAAATCGAAAAAAATGAAAACGAATCAAATCACATCGAGTGGAAAAGAATCGAATCAAATAGAAAAGAATCGAATTGAATCGAACTGAATCGAAAAGAATCGAATAGATCAAATCAAAAAGAATCGAATCGATTCGAGATGAACCGAGTAGAATCGAGTCGAAGTGAAAAGAATTGAATCGAATCGAATCGAAAAGAATCTAATCGAAACGAAAAGAATCGAATCGAAGAGAATCTAATCGAAATGAAAAGAATCAAATCGAATCGAAAAGAATCGAATCGAAACGAAAAGTGTCGAATCGAATCGAATCGAAAAGAATCGAGTTGAATAGAAAAGAATTGAATCGAATAAAATCGATAAGATTTGAATCAAATCCAATAGAATCGAAAAGATTCGAATCGAATTGAAAAGAAACGAACCGAAGTGAAAAGAATCGAATCGAATCGAAAGAATCAAATCGAAAAAAAAATCGAATCGAAATTAAAAGAATCGAATCGAATCAAAGCATAAAGAATCGAATCTAATTGAATCGAAAGAATCGATTGAATCAAATAGAGAAGAATCTAATGGTAAGGAATCGAATCGAAAAGAATCCAATTGTATTGAATCGAATCGAAAAGAAATGAATTGAATAGATTATAAAAGAATCGAATCGAAAGGAATCGACTCGAAACGTAAAGAATCGAATCGAAAAAATTGAATAGATCGAAGAATTGAATAGAAATGAATCGAATCGAAATGAAAAGAATTGAATCGAATCGAATCGAAAACAATCGAATCAAAAAGAATCGAATTGAAACAAAAGAATCGCATTGTATTTAATCGAATCAAAAAAATCTAATTGAATCGAATCGAAAAGAATCGATTTGAAATGAAAAGAATCTAATCGAATTGATAGAAAATTGAATCGAATCGAAAACAATCGAATCGAAAAGAATCGAATTGTATGGAAACGAATCGAAAAGAATCGAATTGAGTAGAAAAGAATCAAATCAAATTTAATGGAATCGAAAAGAACCGAATAGCATCGAATTGAATCGAATCGAAAAGAATCGAAACGAATTGAATCGAAAAGCATTGAGTCGAATCAAATCGAAAAGAATCGAATCGTATCAAATTGAAAAGAATCGAATCGATCTGAAAAGAATTGAATCGAATCGAAAAGAATCAAATTGAAACGAAAAGAATCAAATCGAATAGCAAAGAATCGAATCGAAACGAATCGATTTGAAACGAGCCGAATCGAATCGAATTGAATGACATATTCGAATCGAATCGAAAAGAATCTAATCTAATGAAATCCAAAAGAATCAAATCGAAACAAATAGAATCAAACCGAATGGAATTGAATCGAAAAGAGTCGATTCGAATCAAATTGGAATGAAAAGAATTGAATCGAATCGAATAAAAAACAAGTGAATCGAATAGAATAGAAAAGAAGAGAATCGAAACGAAAAGAATCAAATTGAATCGAAAGGAATCGAATCGAAAAGAATCGAATCAAAGAGAAAAGACTCGAATCGAATGGAAAAGAATAGAATCAAAAAGAATCGAATTGAAACAAAAAGAATCGAATTGAATTGAATCGAAAAGAATCGAATGGAATCGAATCGAAAAGAATCGAATTGAATTAAATCGAAGAGAATCGAATCGAATTGAATTGAATCGAAGAGAATCGAATCGAATAGAAAAGAATCAAATCGAAATGAATCGATTTGAAACGAAAAGAATCGAATCGAATCAAATTGAATGAAAAGAATTGAATCGAATCAAAAAGAATTGAATCAAAAAGAATCAAACCGAAACAAAAAGAATCAAACCGAATTGAAAAGAATCTAACTGAATAGAATCGAAAAGAATCGACGTACCGAATCGAATCCAATCGAAAAAAATCTAATCGTATCAAATCGAATCGAAAAGAATTGAAATGAATAGAATAGAAAAGATTCGAATCAAATCAAAAACAATCAAATCGAGTAATATCGAATCGAAAAGAATCGAATCGAAAAGAATCGAATCGAATGGAAAAGAATTGAATTGAATCAAAAAGAATTGATTCAAATCAAAAAGAATCCAATCGATTCGAATCGAAAAGACTCGAATCGAAAAGAATCGAAAAGAATCGAATCGAATCCAAAAGGATCGAATCGCAAAGAATCGAATCTAAAGAAAAGGAATCGAATCGAATCGAAACGAATAGAATCGAAAAGAATCGATTTGAATCGAAATGAAAAGAATCGTATCGAATCAAATCGAAAAAAATCAAATGGAATCGAATCGAATCGTATCGAAAAGAATCAAATCAAATGAAAAGAATCGAATCGAATAGAAAAGAATCGAATTGATTGGAATCGACTCGAAAACAATCTAATTGAATTGAAAGGAATCGAATCAAATTTAATGGAATCGACAAGAATCGTATCAAATCAAAAAGATCGAATCGAAACGAATCAATTCGAAAAGAATCAAATCGAATCGAATCGAAAAGAATCGAATCGAAAAGAATTGAATTGAAAAGAATCGAATTGAATCGAATTGAAAAGACTCGAATCGAATTAAAAGAATCGAATCGAATCGAAAAGAATCGAATCGAATCGGAAAGAATTGAATTGGAATGAATCGATTTGAATCGAATTGAAAAGAATCGAATCGAAAAAATCGAATCGAAAAGAACTGAGTTGAGTTGAATCGAATCGAAAAGATTCGAATCGAATCGTGTCGAATCAAAAAGATGGAATCGAAACGAATCGAATCGAATCGAATCGAAAAGAATCGAATAGATAGCAAAGAATCAAATCGAATAGAAAAGAATTTGAATCGAATTGAAACGATTCGAAAAAATCGAAACTAATCGAATCATCGAATGGAAAAGAATCGAATCGAATCAAAAAGAATCGAAACGAACTGAATCGAAAGAATCGAATCGAACAGAATCGAAAAGAATTGAATCGTAATGTAACAAATCGAATCCAAATGATCGAATCAAGCCAAGTCGAAAAGAATTGAATCGAAAAGAATCGAATCAAAATGAAAAGAATCGAATAGAATCGAATTGAAAAGAATCGAATTGAACCGAATCAAATAGAATAGAATCGAACAGAATTGAATCGAATGAAAAGAATCTTATCGAATCGATTCGAAAAGAATTGAATCGAATCGAATGGAGAAGAATCAAATCAAATGGAATCGAAAAGAATCGAATCAAAGAGAATCTAATCGAAACGAAAAGAATCAATCGAATCGAAAAGAATCGAATCGAAACGAAAAGTGTCGAATCGAATCGAATCGAAAAGAATCGAATCGAACCGAAAAGAATCAAATCGAATCGAAAAGAATCGAATTGAATTGAATCGTAATGAAAAGAATCGAATCGAATCGAAAGAATCAAATCGAATCGAAAACAATTGAATCGAATGCAATCAAATCGAAAAGAATCGAATCGAATTGAAAAGAATCAAATCGAATTGATTGAATCGAAAAGAATCGAATCGAATCGAATCGCATCGAATCGAAAATAATAGAATTGAATAAAAATAATCGAATCGAATTGAGAATAATTGGAATTGAATTGAATCGATAATCGAATCGAATCAAATCGAGTCGAATCGAAACTAATCGAATCGAATCAAATCGATTCGAAAATATCGAATCAGATTGCAGCGAATCGAATCATATTGAATTGATTTGAATTGAAATGAATCGAATCTAATCAAATCAAAAAGAATCGAATCCAAAGAATCGAATTGTAGAAAATCAAATCAAAACAAAAAGATTCAAATCGAAACGAATCAAATTGAAAAGAATCGAATCGAATCGAATCGAAAAGAATCGAATAGAAAAGAATCGTATTGAATCAAATCTAAAAGAATCGAATCGAATCGAATAAAAAAGAATCGAATCGAATTGATTCGCATCGAAAAGAATCGAATCGTATCGAATCGAAAAGAATCGAATCTATTCGAATCGAATGGAATTGAATCAAAAAGAATCGAATCGAATTGAAACGAAAAGAATCGAATAGATTCGAATTGAAACAAATCGAAAAAAATCAAAACGAATCAAATCACATCGAGTGGAAAAGAATCGAATCAAATAGAAAAGAATCGAATTGAATCGAACTGAATCGAAAAGAATCGAATAGATCAAATCAAAAAGAATCGAATCGATTCGAGATGAACCGAGTAGAATCGAGTCGAAGTGAAAAGAATTGAATCGAATCGAATCGAAAAGAATCTAATCGAAACGAAAAGAATCGAATCGAAGAGAATCTAATCGAAATGAAAAGAATCAAATCGAATCGAAAAGAATCGAATCGAAACGAAAAGTGTCGAATCGAATCGAATCGAAAAGAATCGAGTTGAATAGAAAAGAATTGAATCGAATAAAATCGATAAGATTTGAATCAAATCCAATAGAATCGAAAAGATTCGAATCGAATTGAAAAGAAACGAACCGAAGTGAAAAGAATCGAATCGAATCGAAAGAATCAAATCGAAAAAAAAATCGAATCGAAATTAAAAGAATCGAATCGAATCAAAGCATAAAGAATCGAATCTAATTGAATCGAAAGAATCGATTGAATCAAATAGAGAAGAATCTAATGGTAAGGAATCGAATCGAAAAGAATCCAATTGTATTGAATCGAATCGAAAAGAAATGAATTGAATAGATTATAAAAGAATCGAATCGAAAGGAATCGACTCGAAACGTAAAGAATCGAATCGAAAAAATTGAATAGATCGAAGAATTGAATAGAAATGAATCGAATCGAAATGAAAAGAATTGAATCGAATCGAATCGAAAACAATCGAATCAAAAAGAATCGAATTGAAACAAAAGAATCGCATTGTATTTAATCGAATCAAAAAAATCTAATTGAATCGAATCGAAAAGAATCGATTTGAAATGAAAAGAATCTAATCGAATTGATAGAAAATTGAATCGAATCGAAAACAATCGAATCGAATCGAAAAGAATCGAATTGTATGGAAACGAATCGAAAAGAATCTAATTGAGTAGAAAAGAATCAAATCAAATTTAATGGAATCGAAAAGAACCGAATAGCATCGAATTGAATCGAATCGAAAAGAATCGAAACGAATTGAATCGAAAAGCATTGAGTCGAATCAAATCGAAAAGAATCGAATCGTATCAAATTGAAAAGAATCGAATCGATCTGAAAAGAATTGAATCGAATCGAAAAGAATCAAATTGAAACGAAAAGAATCAAATCGAATAGCAAAGAATCGAATCGAAACGAATCGATTTGAAACGAGCCGAATCGAATCGAATTGAATGACATATTCGAATCGAATCGAAAAGAATCTAATCTAATGAAATCCAAAAGAATCAAATCGAAACAAATAGAATCAAACCGAATGGAATTGAATCGAAAAGAGTCGATTCGAATCAAATTGGAATGAAAAGAATTGAATCGAATCGAATAAAAAACAAGTGAATCGAATAGAATAGAAAAGAAGAGAATCGAAACGAAAAGAATCAAATTGAATCGAAAGGAATCGAATCGAAAAGAATCGAATCAAAGAGAAAAGACTCGAATCGAATGGAAAAGAATAGAATCAAAAAGAATCGAATTGAAACAAAAAGAATCGAATTGAATTGAATCGAAAAGAATCGAATGGAATCGAATCGAAAAGAATCGAATTGAATTAAATCGAAGAGAATCGAATCGAATTGAATTGAATCGAAGAGAATCGAATCGAATAGAAAAGAATCAAATCGAAATGAATCGATTTGAAACGAAAAGAATCGAATCGAATCAAATTGAATGAAAAGAATTGAATCGAATCAAAAAGAATTGAATCAAAAAGAATCAAACCGAAACAAAAAGAATCAAACCGAATTGAAAAGAATCTAACTGAATAGAATCGAAAAGAATCGACGTACCGAATCGAATCCAATCGAAAAAAATCTAATCGTATCAAATCGAATCGAAAAGAATTGAAATGAATAGAATAGAAAAGATTCGAATCAAATCAAAAACAATCAAATCGAGTAATATCGAATCGAAAAGAATCGAATCGAAAAGAATCGAATCGAATGGAAAAGAATTGAATTGAATCAAAAAGAATTGATTCAAATCAAAAAGAATCCAATCGATTCGAATCGAAAAGACTCGAATCGAAAAGAATCGAAAAGAATCGAATCGAATCCAAAAGGATCGAATCGCAAAGAATTGAATCTAAAGAAAAGGAATCGAATCGAATCGAAACGAATAGAATCGAAAAGAATCGATTTGAATCGAAATGAAAAGAATCGTATCGAATCAAATCGAAAAAAATCAAATGGAATCGAATCGAATCGTATCGAAAAGAATCAAATCAAATGAAAAGAATCGAATCGAATAGAAAAGAATCGAATTGATTGGAATCGACTCGAAAACAATCTAATTGAATTGAAAGGAATCGAATCAAATTTAATGGAATCGACAAGAATCGTATCAAATCAAAAAGATCGAATCGAAACGAATCAATTCGAAAAGAATCAAATCGAATCGAATCGAAAAGAATCGAATCGAAAAGAATTGAATTGAAAAGAATCGAATTGAATCGAATTGAAAAGACTCGAATCGAATTAAAAGAATCGAATCGAATCGAAAAGAATCGAATCGAATCGGAAAGAATTGAATTGGAATGAATCGATTTGAATCGAATTGAAAAGAATCGAATCGAAAAAATCGAATCGAAAAGAACTGAGTTGAGTTGAATCGAATCGAAAAGATTCGAATCGAATCGTGTCGAATCAAAAAGATGGAATCGAAACGAATCGAATCGAATCGAATCGAAAAGAATCGAATAGATAGCAAAGAATCAAATCGAATAGAAAAGAATTTGAATCGAATTGAAACGATTCGAAAAAATCGAAACTAATCGAATCATCGAATGGAAAAGAATCGAATCGAATCAAAAAGAATCGAAACGAACTGAATCGAAAGAATCGAATCGAACAGAATCGAAAAGAATTGAATCGTAATGTAACAAATCGAATCCAAATGATCGAATCAAGCCAAGTCGAAAAGAATTGAATCGAAAAGAATCGAATCAAAATGAAAAGAATCGAATAGAATCGAATTGAAAAGAATCGAATTGAACCGAATCAAATAGAATAGAATCGAACAGAATTGAATCGAATGAAAAGAATCTTATCGAATCGATTCGAAAAGAATTGAATCGAATCGAATGGAGAAGAATCAAATCAAATGGAATCGAAAAGAATCGAATCAAAGAGAATCTAATCGAAACGAAAAGAATCAATCGAATCGAAAAGAATCGAATCGAAACAAAAAGTGTCGAATCGAATCGAATCGAAAAGAATCGAATCGAACCGAAAAGAATCAAATCGAATCGAAAAGAATCGAATTGAATTGAATCGTAATGAAAAGAATCGAATCGAATCGAAAGAATCAAATCGAATCGAAAACAATTGAATCGAATGCAATCAAATCGAAAAGAATCGAATCGAATTGAAAAGAATCAAATCGAATTGATTGAATCGAAAAGAATCGAATCGAATCGCATCGCATCGAATCGAAAATAATAGAATTGAATAAAAATAATCGAATCGAATTGAGAATAATTGGAATTGAATTGAATCGATAATCGAATCGAATCAAATCGAGTCGAATCGAAACTAATCGAATCGAATCAAATCGATTCGAAAAAATCGAATCAGATTGCAACGAATCGAATCATATTGAATTGATTTGAATTGAAATGAATCGAATCTAATCAAATCAAAAAGAATCGAATCCAAAGAATCGAATTGTAGAAAATCAAATCAAAACAAAAAGATTCAAATCGAAACGAATCAAATTGAAAAGAATCGAATCGAATCGAATCGAAAAGAATCGAATCGAATCGAAAAGAATCGAATAGAAAAGAATCGTATCGAATCAAATCTAAAAGAATCGAATCGAATCGAATAAAAAAGAATCGAATCGAATTGATTCGCATCGAAAAGAATCGAATCGTATCGAATCGAAAAGAATCGAATCTATTCGAATCGAATGGAATTGAATCAAAAAGAATCGAATCGAA
The DNA here is from genome assembly GCF_048164855.1 of Canis lupus baileyi. Taxonomy (NCBI): domain Eukaryota; kingdom Metazoa; phylum Chordata; class Mammalia; order Carnivora; family Canidae; genus Canis; species Canis lupus. Next base: position 31,190,744 of record NC_132871.1, on the reverse strand, counting down.
TTGAAACGAAAAGAATCGAATAGATTCGAATTGAAACAAATCGAAAAAAATCAAAACGAATCAAATCACATCGAGTGGAAAAGAATCGAATCAAATAGAAAAGAATCGAATTGAATCGAACTGAATCGAAAAGAATCGAATAGATCAAATCAAAAAGAATCGAATCGATTCGAGATGAACCGAGTAGAATCGAGTCGAAGTGAAAAGAATTGAATCGAATCGAATCGAAAAGAATCTAATCGAAACGAAAAGAATCGAATCGAAGAGAATCTAATCGAAATGAAAAGAATCAAATCGAATCGAAAAGAATCGAATCGAAACGAAAAGTGTCGAATCGAATCGAATCGAAAAGAATCGAGTTGAATAGAAAAGAATTGAATCGAATAAAATCGATAAGATTTGAATCAAATCCAATAGAATCGAAAAGATTCGAATCGAATTGAAAAGAAACGAACCGAAGTGAAAAGAATCGAATCGAATCGAAAGAATCAAATCGAAAAAAAAATCGAATCGAAATTAAAAGAATCGAATCGAATCAAAGCATAAAGAATCGAATCTAATTGAATCGAAAGAATCGATTGAATCAAATAGAGAAGAATCTAATGGTAAGGAATCGAATCGAAAAGAATCCAATTGTATTGAATCGAATCGAAAAGAAATGAATTGAATAGATTATAAAAGAATCGAATCGAAAGGAATCGACTCGAAACGTAAAGAATCGAATCGAAAAAATTGAATAGATCGAAGAATTGAATAGAAATGAATCGAATCGAAATGAAAAGAATTGAATCGAATCGAATCGAAAACAATCGAATCAAAAAGAATCGAATTGAAACAAAAGAATCGCATTGTATTTAATCGAATCAAAAAAATCTAATTGAATCGAATCGAAAAGAATCGATTTGAAATGAAAAGAATCTAATCGAATTGATAGAAAATTGAATCGAATCGAAAACAATCGAATCGAATCGAAAAGAATCGAAATGTATGGAAACGAATCGAAAAGAATCTAATTGAGTAGAAAAGAATCAAATCAAATTTAATGGAATCGAAAAGAACCGAATAGCATCGAATTGAATCGAATCGAAAAGAATCGAAACGAATTGAATCGAAAAGCATTGAGTCGAATCAAATCGAAAAGAATCGAATCGTATCAAATTGAAAAGAATCGAATCGATCTGAAAAGAATTGAATCGAATCGAAAAGAATCAAATTGAAACGAAAAGAATCAAATCGAATAGCAAAGAATCGAATCGAAACGAATCGATTTGAAACGAGCCGAATCGAATCGAATTGAATGACATATTCGAATCGAATCGAAAAGAATCTAATCTAATGAAATCCAAAAGAATCAAATCGAAACAAATAGAATCAAACCGAATGGAATTGAATCGAAAAGAGTCGATTCGAATCAAATTGGAATGAAAAGAATTGAATCGAATCGAATAAAAAACAAGTGAATCGAATAGAATAGAAAAGAAGAGAATCGAAACGAAAAGAATCAAATTGAATCGAAAGGAATCGAATCGAAAAGAATCGAATCAAAGAGAAAAGACTCGAATCGAATGGAAAAGAATAGAATCAAAAAGAATCGAATTGAAACAAAAAGAATCGAATTGAATTGAATCGAAAAGAATCGAATGGAATCGAATCGAAAAGAATCGAATTGAATTAAATCGAAGAGAATCGAATCGAATTGAATTGAATCGAAGAGAATCGAATCGAATAGAAAAGAATCAAATCGAAATGAATCGATTTGAAACGAAAAGAATCGAATCGAATCAAATTGAATGAAAAGAATTGAATCGAATCAAAAAGAATTGAATCAAAAAGAATCAAACCGAAACAAAAAGAATCAAACCGAATTGAAAAGAATCTAACTGAATAGAATCGAAAAGAATCGACGTACCGAATCGAATCCAATCGAAAAAAATCTAATCGTATCAAATCGAATCGAAAAGAATTGAAATGAATAGAATAGAAAAGATTCGAATCAAATCAAAAACAATCAAATCGAGTAATATCGAATCGAAAAGAATCGAATCGAAAAGAATCGAATCGAATGGAAAAGAATTGAATTGAATCAAAAAGAATTGATTCAAATCAAAAAGAATCCAATCGATTCGAATCGAAAAGACTCGAATCGAAAAGAATCGAAAAGAATCGAATCGAATCCAAAAGGATCGAATCGCAAAGAATCGAATCTAAAGAAAAGGAATCGAATCGAATCGAAACGAATAGAATCGAAAAGAATCGATTTGAATCGAAATGAAAAGAATCGTATCGAATCAAATCGAAAAAAATCAAATGGAATCGAATCGAATCGTATCGAAAAGAATCAAATCAAATGAAAAGAATCGAATCGAATAGAAAAGAATCGAATTGATTGGAATCGACTCGAAAACAATCTAATTGAATTGAAAGGAATCGAATCAAATTTAATGGAATCGACAAGAATCGTATCAAATCAAAAAGATCGAATCGAAACGAATCAATTCGAAAAGAATCAAATCGAATCGAATCGAAAAGAATCGAATCGAAAAGAATTGAATTGAAAAGAATCGAATTGAATCGAATTGAAAAGACTCGAATCGAATTAAAAGAATCGAATCGAATCGAAAAGAATCGAATCGAATCGGAAAGAATTGAATTGGAATGAATCGATTTGAATCGAATTGAAAAGAATCGAATCGAAAAAATCGAATCGAAAAGAACTGAGTTGAGTTGAATCGAATCGAAAAGATTCGAATCCAATCGTGTCGAATCAAAAAGATGGAATCGAAACGAATCGAATCGAATCGAATCGAAAAGAATCGAATAGATAGCAAAGAATCAAATCGAATAGAAAAGAATTTGAATCGAATTGAAACGATTCGAAAAAATCGAAACTAATCGAATCATCGAATGGAAAAGAATCGAATCGAATCAAAAAGAATCGAAACGAACTGAATCGAAAGAATCGAATCGAACAGAATCGAAAAGAATTGAATCGTAATGTAACAAATCGAATCCAAATGATCGAATCAAGCCAAGTCGAAAAGAATTGAATCGAAAAGAATCGAATCAAAATGAAAAGAATCGAATAGAATCGAATTGAAAAGAATCGAATTGAACCGAATCAAATAGAATAGAATCGAACAGAATTGAATCGAATGAAAAGAATCTTATCGAATCGATTCGAAAAGAATTGAATCGAATCGAATGGAGAAGAATCAAATCAAATGGAATCGAAAAGAATCGAATCAAAGAGAATCTAATCGAAACGAAAAGAATCAATCGAATCGAAAAGAATCGAATCGAAACGAAAAGTGTCGAATCGAATCGAATCGAAAAGAATCGAATCGAACCGAAAAGAATCAAATCGAATCGAAAAGAATCGAATTGAATTGAATCGTAATGAAAAGAATCGAATCGAATCGAAAGAATCAAATCGAATCGAAAACAATTGAATCGAATGCAATCAAATCGAAAAGAATCGAATCGAATTGAAAAGAATCAAATCGAATTGATTGAATCGAAAAGAATCGAATCGAATCGCATCGCATCGAATCGAAAATAATAGAATTGAATAAAAATAATCGAATCGAATTGAGAATAATTGGAATTGAATTGAATCGATAATCGAATCGAATCAAATCGAGTCGAATCGAAACTAATCGAATCGAATCAAATCGATTCGAAAAAATCGAATCAGATTGCAACGAATCGAATCATATTGAATTGATTTGAATTGAAATGAATCGAATCTAATCAAATCAAAAAGAATCGAATCCAAAGAATCGAATTGTAGAAAATCAAATCAAAACAAAAAGATTCAAATCGAAACGAATCAAATTGAAAAGAATCGAATCGAATCGAATCGAAAAGAATCGAATCGAATCGAAAAGAATCGAATAGAAAAGAATCGTATCGAATCAAATCTAAAAGAATCGAATCGAATCGAATAAAAAAGAATCGAATCGAATTGATTCGCATCGAAAAGAATCGAATCGTATCGAATCGAAAAGAATCGAATCTATTCGAATCGAATGGAATTGAATCAAAAAGAATCGAATCGAATTGAAACGAAAAGAATCGAATAGATTCGAATTGAAACAAATCGAAAAAAATCAAAACGAATCAAATCACATCGAGTGGAAAAGAATCGAATCAAATAGAAAAGAATCGAATTGAATCGAACTGAATCGAAAAGAATCGAATAGATCAAATCAAAAAGAATCGAATCGATTCGAGATGAACCGAGTAGAATCGAGTCGAAGTGAAAAGAATTGAATCGAATCGAATCGAAAAGAATCTAATCGAAACGAAAAGAATCGAATCGAAGAGAATCTAATCGAAATGAAAAGAATCAAATCGAATCGAAAAGAATCGAATCGAAACGAAAAGTGTCGAATCGAATCGAATCGAAAAGAATCGAGTTGAATAGAAAAGAATTGAATCGAATAAAATCGATAAGATTTGAATCAAATCCAATAGAATCGAAAAGATTCGAATCGAATTGAAAAGAAACGAACCGAAGTGAAAAGAATCGAATCGAATCGAAAGAATCAAATCGAAAAAAAAATCGAATCGAAATTAAAAGAATCGAATCGAATCAAAGCATAAAGAATCGAATCTAATTGAATCGAAAGAATCGATTGAATCAAATAGAGAAGAATCTAATGGTAAGGAATCGAATCGAAAAGAATCCAATTGTATTGAATCGAATCGAAAAGAAATGAATTGAATAGATTATAAAAGAATCGAATCGAAAGGAATCGACTCGAAACGTAAAGAATCGAATCGAAAAAATTGAATAGATCGAAGAATTGAATAGAAATGAATCGAATCGAAATGAAAAGAATTGAATCGAATCGAATCGAAAACAATCGAATCAAAAAGAATCGAATTGAAACAAAAGAATCGCATTGTATTTAATCGAATCAAAAAAATCTAATTGAATCGAATCGAAAAGAATCGATTTGAAATGAAAAGAATCTAATCGAATTGATAGAAAATTGAATCGAATCGAAAACAATCGAATCGAATCGAAAAGAATCGAATTGTATGGAAACGAATCGAAAAGAATCTAATTGAGTAGAAAAGAATCAAATCAAATTTAATGGAATCGAAAAGAACCGAATAGCATCGAATTGAATCGAATCGAAAAGAATCGAAACGAATTGAATCGAAAAGCATTGAGTCGAATCAAATCGAAAAGAATCGAATCGTATCAAATTGAAAAGAATCGAATCGATCTGAAAAGAATTGAATCGAATCGAAAAGAATCAAATTGAAACGAAAAGAATCAAATCGAATAGCAAAGAATCGAATCGAAACGAATCGATTTGAAACGAGCCGAATCGAATCGAATTGAATGACATATTCGAATCGAATCGAAAAGAATCTAATCTAATGAAATCCAAAAGAATCAAATCGAAACAAATAGAATCAAACCGAATGGAATTGAATCGAAAAGAGTCGATTCGAATCAAATTGGAATGAAAAGAATTGAATCGAATCGAATAAAAAACAAGTGAATCGAATAGAATAGAAAAGAAGAGAATCGAAACGAAAAGAATCAAATTGAATCGAAAGGAATCGAATCGAAAAGAATCGAATCAAAGAGAAAAGACTCGAATCGAATGGAAAAGAATAGAATCAAAAAGAATCGAATTGAAACAAAAAGAATCGAATTGAATTGAATCGAAAAGAATCGAATGGAATCGAATCGAAAAGAATCGAATTGAATTAAATCGAAGAGAATCGAATCGAATTGAATTGAATCGAAGAGAATCGAATCGAATAGAAAAGAATCAAATCGAAATGAATCGATTTGAAACGAAAAGAATCGAATCGAATCAAATTGAATGAAAAGAATTGAATCGAATCAAAAAGAATTGAATCAAAAAGAATCAAACCGAAACAAAAAGAATCAAACCGAATTGAAAAGAATCTAACTGAATAGAATCGAAAAGAATCGACGTACCGAATCGAATCCAATCGAAAAAAATCTAATCGTATCAAATCGAATCGAAAAGAATTGAAATGAATAGAATAGAAAAGATTCGAATCAAATCAAAAACAATCAAATCGAGTAATATCGAATCGAAAAGAATCGAATCGAAAAGAATCGAATCGAATGGAAAAGAATTGAATTGAATCAAAAAGAATTGATTCAAATCAAAAAGAATCCAATCGATTCGAATCGAAAAGACTCGAATCGAAAAGAATCGAAAAGAATCGAATCGAATCCAAAAGGATCGAATCGCAAAGAATCGAATCTAAAGAAAAGGAATCGAATCGAATCGAAACGAATAGAATCGAAAAGAATCGATTTGAATCGAAATGAAAAGAATCGTATCGAATCAAATCGAAAAAAATCAAATGGAATCGAATCGAATCGTATCGAAAAGAATCAAATCAAATGAAAAGAATCGAATCGAATAGAAAAGAATCGAATTGATTGGAATCGACTCGAAAACAATCTAATTGAATTGAAAGGAATCGAATCAAATTTAATGGAATCGACAAGAATCGTATCAAATCAAAAAGATCGAATCGAAACGAATCAATTCGAAAAGAATCAAATCGAATCGAATCGAAAAGAATCGAATCGAAAAGAATTGAATTGAAAAGAATCGAATTGAATCGAATTGAAAAGACTCGAATCGAATTAAAAGAATCGAATCGAATCGAAAAGAATCGAATCGAATCGGAAAGAATTGAATTGGAATGAATCGATTTGAATCGAATTGAAAAGAATCGAATCGAAAAAATCGAATCGAAAAGAACTGAGTTGAGTTGAATCGAATCGAAAAGATTCGAATCGAATCGTGTCGAATCAAAAAGATGGAATCGAAACGAATCGAATCGAATCGAATCGAAAAGAATCGAATAGATAGCAAAGAATCAAATCGAATAGAAAAGAATTTGAATCGAATTGAAACGATTCGAAAAAATCGAAACTAATCGAATCATCGAATGGAAAAGAATCGAATCGAATCAAAAAGAATCGAAACGAACTGAATCGAAAGAATCGAATCGAACAGAATCGAAAAGAATTGAATCGTAATGTAACAAATCGAATCCAAATGATCGAATCAAGCCAAGTCGAAAAGAATTGAATCGAAAAGAATCGAATCAAAATGAAAAGAATCGAATAGAATCGAATTGAAAAGAATCGAATTGAACCGAATCAAATAGAATAGAATCGAACAGAATTGAATCGAATGAAAAGAATCTTATCGAATCGATTCGAAAAGAATTGAATCGAATCGAATGGAGAAGAATCAAATCAAATGGAATCGAAAAGAATCGAATCAAAGAGAATCTAATCGAAACGAAAAGAATCAATCGAATCGAAAAGAATCGAATCGAAACGAAAAGTGTCGAATCGAATCGAATCGAAAAGAATCGAATCGAACCGAAAAGAATCAAATCGAATCAAAAAGAATCGAATTGAATTGAATCGTAATGAAAAGAATCGAATCGAATCGAAAGAATCAAATCGAATCGAAAACAATTGAATCGAATGCAATCAAATCGAAAAGAATCAAATCGAATTGAAAAGAATCAAATCGAATTGATTGAATCGAAAAGAATCGAATCGAATCGCATCGCATCGAATCGAAAATAATAGAATTGAATAAAAATAATCAAATCGAATCGAATTGAGAATAATTGGAATTGAATTGAATCGATAATCGAATCGAATCAAATCGAGTCGAATCGAAACTAATCGAATCGAATCAAATCGATTCGAAAAAATCGAATCAGATTGCAACGAATCGAATCATATTGAATTGATTTGAATTGAAATGAATCGAATCTAATCAAATCAAAAAGAATCGAATCCAAAGAATCGAATTGTAGAAAATCAAATCAAAACAAAAAGATTCAAATCGAAACGAATCAAATTGAAAAGAATCGAATCGAATCGAATCGAAAAGAATCGAATCGAATCGAAAAGAATCGAATAGAAAAGAATCGTATCGAATCAAATCTAAAAGAATCGAATCGAATCGAATAAAAAAGAATCGAATCGAATTGATTCGCATCGAAAAGAATCGAATCGTATCGAATCGAAAAGAATCGAATCTATTCGAATCGAATGGAATTGAATCAAAAAGAATCGAATCGAATTGAAACGAAAAGAATCGAATAGATTCGAATTGAAACAAATCGAAAAAATGAAAACGAATCAAATCACATCGAGTGGAAAAGAATCGAATCAAATAGAAAAGAATCGAATTGAATCGAACTGAATCGAAAAGAATCGAATAGATCAAATCAAAAAGAATCGAATCGATTCGAGATGAACCGAGTAGAATCGAGTCGAAGTGAAAAGAATTGAATCGAATCGAATCGAAAAGAATCTAATCGAAACGAAAAGAATCGAATCGAAGAGAATCTAATCGAAATGAAAAGAATCAAATCGAATCGAAAAGAATCGAATCGAAACGAAAAGTGTCGAATCGAATCGAATCGAAAAGAATCGAGTTGAATAGAAAAGAATTGAATCGAATAAAATCGATAAGATTTGAATCAAATCCAATAGAATCGAAAAGATTCGAATCGAATTGAAAAGAAACGAACCGAAGTGAAAAGAATCGAATCGAATCGAAAGAATCAAATCGAAAAAAAAATCGAATCGAAATTAAAAGAATCGAATCGAATCAAAGCATAAAGAATCGAATCTAATTGAATCGAAAGAATCGATTGAATCAAATAGAGAAGAATCTAATGGTAAGGAATCGAATCGAAAAGAATCCAATTGTATTGAATCGAATCGAAAAGAAATGAATTGAATAGATTATAAAAGAATCGAATCGAAAGGAATCGACTCGAAACGTAAAGAATCGAATCGAAAAAATTGAATAGATCGAAGAATTGAATAGAAATGAATCGAATCGAAATGAAAAGAATTGAATCGAATCGAATCGAAAACAATCGAATCAAAAAGAATCGAATTGAAACAAAAGAATCGCATTGTATTTAATCGAATCAAAAAAATCTAATTGAATCGAATCGAAAAGAATCGATTTGAAATGAAAAGAATCTAATCGAATTGATAGAAAATTGAATCGAATCGAAAACAATCGAATCGAAAAGAATCGAATTGTATGGAAACGAATCGAAAAGAATCTAATTGAGTAGAAAAGAATCAAATCAAATTTAATGGAATCGAAAAGAACCGAATAGCCTCGAATTGAATCGAATCGAAAAGAATCGAAACGAATTGAATCGAAAAGCATTGAGTCGAATCAAATCGAAAAGAATCGAATCGTATCAAATTGAAAAGAGTCGAATCGATCTGAAAAGAATTGAATCGAATTGAATCGAATCGAAAAGAATCAAATTGAAACGAAAAGAATCAAATCGAATAGCAAAGAATCGAATCGAAACGAATCGATTTGAAACGAGCCGAATCGAATCGAATTGAATGACATATTCGAATCGAATCGAAAAGAATCTAATCTAATGAAATCCAAAAGAATCAAATCGAAACAAATAGAATCAAACCGAATGGAATTGAATCGAAAAGAGTCGATTCGAATCAAATTGGAATGAAAAGAATTGAATCGAATCGAATAAAAAACAAGTGAATCGAATAGAATAGAAAAGAAGAGAATCGAAACGAAAAGAATCAAATTGAATCGAAAGGAATCGAATCGAAAAGAATCGAATCAAAGAGAAAAGACTCGAATCGAATGGAAAAGAATAGAATCAAAAAGAATCGAATTGAAACAAAAAGAATCGAATTGAATTGAATCGAAAAGAATCGAATGGAATCGAATCGAAAAGAATCGAATTGAATTAAATCGAAGAGAATCGAATCGAATTGAATTGAATCGAATCGAATAGAAAAGAATCAAATCGAAATGAATCGATTTGAAACGAAAAGAATCGAATCGAATCAAATTGAATGAAAAGAATTGAATCGAATCAAAAAGAATTGAATCAAAAAGAATCAAACCGAAACAAAAAGAATCAAACCGAATTGAAAAGAATCTAACTGAATAGAATCGAAAACAATCGACGTACTGAATCGAATCCAATCGAAAAAAATCTAATCGTATCAAATCGAATCGAAAAGAATTGAAATGAATAGAATAGAAAAGATTCGAGTCAAATGAAAAACAATCAAATCGAGTAATATCGAATCGAAAAGAATCGAATCGAAAAGAATCGAATCGAATGGAAAAGAATTGAATTGAATCAAAAAGAATTGATTCAAATCAAAAAGAATCGAATCGATTCGAATCGAAAAGACTCGAATCGAAAAGAATCGAAAAGAATCGAATCGAATCCAAAAGGATCGAATCGCAAAGAATCGAATCTAAAGAAAAGGAATCGAATCGAATCGAAACGAATAGAATCGAAAAGAATCGATTTGAATCGAAATGAAAAGAATCGTATCGAATCAAATCGAAAAAAATCAAATGGAATCGAATCGAATCGTATCGAAAAGAATCAAATCAAATGAAAAGAATCGAATCGAATAGAAAAGAATCGAATTGATTGGAATCGACTCGAAAACAATCTAATTGAATTGAAAGGAATCGAATCAAATTTAATGGAATCGACAAGAATCGTATCAAATCAAAAAGATCGAATCGAAACGAATCAATTCGAAAAGAATCAAATCGAATCGAATCGAAAAGAATCGAATCGAAAAGAATTGAATTGAAAAGAATCGAATTGAATCGAATTGAAAAGACTCGAATCGAATTAAAAGAATCGAATCGAATCGAAAAGAATCGAATCGAATCGGAAAGAATTGAATTGGAATGAATCGATTTGAATCGAATTGAAAAGAATCGAATCGAAAAAATCGAATCGAAAAGAACTGAGTTGAGTTGAATCGAATCGAAAAGATTCGAATCGAATCGTGTCGAATCAAAAAGATGGAATCGAAACGAATCGAATCGAATCGAATCGAAAAGAATCGAATAGATAGCAAAGAATCAAATCGAATAGAAAAGAATTTGAATCGAATTGAAACGATTCGAAAAAATCGAAACTAATCGAATCATCGAATGGAAAAGAATCGAATCGAATCAAAAAGAATCGAAACGAACTGAATCGAAAGAATCGAATCGAACAGAATCGAAAAGAATTGAATCGTAATGTAACAAATCGAATCCAAATGATCGAATCAAGCCAAGTCGAAAAGAATTGAATCGAAAAGAATCGAATCAAAATGAAAAGAATCGAATAGAATCGAATTGAAAAGAATCGAATTGAACCGAATCAAATAGAATAGAATCGAACAGAATTGAATCGAATGAAAAGAATCTTATCGAATCGATTCGAAAAGAATTGAATCGAATCGAATGGAGAAGAATCAAATCAAATGGAATCGAAAAGAATCGAATCAAAGAGAATCTAATCGAAACGAAAAGAATCAATCGAATCGAAAAGAATCGAATCGAAACGAAAAGTGTCGAATCGAATCGAATCGAAAAGAATCGAATCGAACCGAAAAGAATCAAATCGAATCAAAAAGAATCGAATTGAATTGAATCGTAATGAAAAGAATCGAATCGAATCGAAAGAATCAAATCGAATCGAAAACAATTGAATCGAATGCAATCAAATCGAAAAGAATCAAATCGAATTGAAAAGAATCAAATCGAATTGATTGAATCGAAAAGAATCGAATCGAATCGCATCGCATCGAATCGAAAATAATAGAATTGAATAAAAATAATCAAATCGAATCGAATTGAGAATAATTGGAATTGAATTGAATCGATAATCGAATCGAATCAAATCGAGTCGAATCGAAACTAATCGAATCGAATCAAATCGATTCGAAAAAATCGAATCAGATTGCAACGAATCGAATCATATTGAATTGATTTGAATTGAAATGAATCGAATCTAATCAAATCAAAAAGAATCGAATCCAAAGAATCGAATTGTAGAAAATCAAATCAAAACAAAAAGATTCAAATCGAAACGAATCAAATTGAAAAGAATCGAATCGAATCGAATCGAAAAGAATCGAATCGAATCGAAAAGAATCGAATAGAAAAGAATCGTATCGAATCAAATCTAAAAGAATCGAATCGAATCGAATAAAAAAGAATCGAATCGAATTGATTCGCATCGAAAAGAATCGAATCGTATCGAATCGAAAAGAATCGAATCTATTCGAATCGAATGGAATTGAATCAAAAAGAATCGAATCGAATTGAAACGAAAAGAATCGAATAGATTCGAATTGAAACAAATCGAAAAAAATGAAAACGAATCAAATCACATCGAGTGGAAAAGAATCGAATCAAATAGAAAAGAATCGAATTGAATCGAACTGAATCGAAAAGAATCGAATAGATCAAATCAAAAAGAATCGAATCGATTCGAGATGAACCGAGTAGAATCGAGTCGAAGTGAAAAGAATTGAATCGAATCGAATCGAAAAGAATCTAATCGAAACGAAAAGAATCGAATCGAAGAGAATCTAATCGAAATGAAAAGAATCAAATCGAATCGAAAAGAATCGAATCGAAACGAAAACTGTCGAATCGAATCGAATCGAAAAGAATCGAGTTGAATAGAAAAGAATTGAATCGAATAAAATCGATAAGATTTGAATCAAATCCAATAGAATCGAAAAGATTCGAATCGAATTGAAAAGAAACGAACCGAAGTGAAAAGAATCGAATCGAATCGAAAGAATCAAATCGAAAAAAAAATCGAATCGAAATTAAAAGAATCGAATCGAATCAAAGCATAAAGAATCGAATCTAATTGAATCGAAAGAATCGATTGAATCAAATAGAGAAGAATCTAATGGTAAGGAATCGAATCGAAAAGAATCCAATTGTATTGAATCGAATCGAAAAGAAATGAATTGAATAGATTATAAAAGAATCGAATCGAAAGGAATCGACTCGAAACGTAAAGAATCGAATCGAAAAAATTGAATAGATCGAAGAATTGAATAGAAATGAATCGAATCGAAATGAAAAGAATTGAATCGAATCGAATCGAAAACAATCGAATCAAAAAGAATCGAATTGAAACAAAAGAATCGCATTGTATTTAATCGAATCAAAAAAATCTAATTGAATCGAATCGAAAAGAATCGATTTGAAATGAAAAGAATCTAATCGAATTGATAGAAAATTGAATCGAATCGAAAACAATCGAATCGAATCGAAAAGAATCGAATTGTATGGAAACGAATCGAAAAGAATCGAATTGAGTAGAAAAGAATCAAATCAAATTTAATGGAATCGAAAAGAACCGAATAGCATCGAATTGAATCGAATCGAAAAGAATCGAAACGAATTGAATCGAAAAGCATTGAGTCGAATCAAATCGAAAAGAATCGAATCGTATCAAATTGAAAAGAATCGAATCGATCTGAAAAGAATTGAATCGAATCGAAAAGAATCAAATTGAAACGAAAAGAATCAAATCGAATAGCAAAGAATCGAATCGAAACGAATCGATTTGAAACGAGCCGAATCGAATCGAATTGAATGACATATTCGAATCGAATCGAAAAGAATCTAATCTAATGAAATCCAAAAGAATCAAATCGAAACAAATAGAATCAAACCGAATGGAATTGAATCGAAAAGAGTCGATTCGAATCAAATTGGAATGAAAAGAATTGAATCGAATCGAATAAAAAACAAGTGAATCGAATAGAATAGAAAAGAAGAGAATCGAAACGAAAAGAATCAAATTGAATCGAAAGGAATCGAATCGAAAAGAATCGAATCAAAGAGAAAAGACTCGAATCGAATGGAAAAGAATAGAATCAAAAAGAATCGAATTGAAACAAAAAGAATCGAATTGAATTGAATCGAAAAGAATCGAATGGAATCGAATCGAAAAGAATCGAATTGAATTAAATCGAAGAGAATCGAATCGAATTGAATTGAATCGAAGAGAATCGAATCGAATAGAAAAGAATCAAATCGAAATGAATCGATTTGAAACGAAAAGAATCGAATCGAATCAAATTGAATGAAAAGAATTGAATCGAATCAAAAAGAATTGAATCAAAAAGAATCAAACCGAAACAAAAAGAATCAAACCGAATTGAAAAGAATCTAACTGAATAGAATCGAAAAGAATCGACGTACCGAATCGAATCCAATCGAAAAAAATCTAATCGTATCAAATCGAATCGAAAAGAATTGAAATGAATAGAATAGAAAAGATTCGAATCAAATCAAAAACAATCAAATCGAGTAATATCGAATCGAAAAGAATCGAATCGAAAAGAATCGAATCGAATGGAAAAGAATTGAATTGAATCAAAAAGAATTGATTCAAATCAAAAAGAATCGAATCGATTCGAATCGAAAAGACTCGAATCGAAAAGAATCGAAAAGAATCGAATCGAATCAAAAAGGATCGAATCGCAAAGAATCGAATCTAAAGAAAAGGAATCGAATCGAATCGAAACGAATAGAATCGAAAAGAATCGATTTGAATCGAAATGAAAAGAATCGTATCGAATCAAATCGAAAAAAATCAAATGGAATCGAATCGAATCGTATCGAAAAGAATCAAATCAAATGAAAAGAATCGAATCGAATAGAAAAGAATCGAATTGATTGGAATCGACTCGAAAACAATCTAATTGAATTGAAAGGAATCGAATCAAATTTAATGGAATCGACAAGAATCGTATCAAATCAAAAAGATCGAATCGAAACGAATCAATTCGAAAAGAATCAAATCGAATCGAATCGAAAAGAATCGAATCGAAAAGAATTGAATTGAAAAGAATCGAATTGAATCGAATTGAAAAGACTCGAATCGAATTAAAAGAATCGAATCGAATCGAAAAGAATCGAATCGAATCGGAAAGAATTGAATTGGAATGAATCGATTTGAATCGAATTGAAAAGAATCGAATCGAAAAAATCGAATCGAAAAGAACTGAGTTGAGTTGAATCGAATCGAAAAGATTCGAATCGAATCGTGTCGAATCAAAAAGATGGAATCGAAACGAATCGAATCGAATCGAATCGAAAAGAATCGAATAGATAGCAAAGAATCAAATCGAATAGAAAAGAATTTGAATCGAATTGAAACGATTCGAAAAAATCGAAACTAATCGAATCATCGAATGGAAAAGAATCGAATCGAATCAAAAAGAATCGAAACGAACTGAATCGAAAGAATCGAATCGAACAGAATCGAAAAGAATTGAATCGTAATGTAACAAATCGAATCCAAATGATCGAATCAAGCCAAGTCGAAAAGAATTGAATCGAAAAGAATCGAATCAAAATGAAAAGAATCGAATAGAATCGAATTGAAAAGAATCGAATTGAACCGAATCAAATAGAATAGAATCGAACAGAATTGAATCGAATGAAAAGAATCTTATCGAATCGATTCGAAAAGAATTGAATCGAATCGAATGGAGAAGAATCAAATCAAATGGAATCGAAAAGAATCGAATCAAAGAGAATCTAATCGAAACGAAAAGAATCAATCGAATCGAAAAGAATCGAATCGAAACGAAAAGTGTCGAATCGAATCGAATCGAAAAGAATCGAATCGAACCGAAAAGAATCAAATCGAATCGAAAAGAATCGAATTGAATTGAATCGTAATGAAAAGAATCGAATCGAATCGAAAGAATCAAATCGAATCGAAAACAATTGAATCGAATGCAATCAAATCGAAAAGAATCGAATCGAATTGAAAAGAATCAAATCGAATTGATTGAATCGAAAAGAATCGAATCGAATCGCATCGCATCGAATCGAAAATAATAGAATTGAATAAAAATAATCAAATCGAATCGAATTGAGAATAATTGGAATTGAATTGAATCGATAATCGAATCGAATCAAATCGAGTCGAATCGAAACTAATCGAATCGAATCAAATCGATTCGAAAAAATCGAATCAGATTGCAACGAATCGAATCATATTGAATTGATTTGAATTGAAATGAATCGAATCTAATCAAATCAAAAAGAATCGAATCCAAACAATCGAATTGTAGAAAATCAAATCAAAACAAAAAGATTCAAATCGAAACGAATCAAAATGAAAAGAATCGAATCGAATCGAATCGAAAAGAATCGAATCGAATCGAAAAGAATCGAATCGAATCGAAAAGAATCGAATAGAAAAGAATCGTATCGAATCAAATCTAAAAGAATCGAATCGAATCGAATAAAAAAGAATCGAATCGAATTGATTCGCATCGAAAAGAATCGAATCGTATCGAATCGAAAAGAATCGAATCTATTCGAATCGAATGGAATTGAATCAAAAAGAATCGAATCGAATTGAAACGAAAAGAATCGAATAGATTCGAATTGAAACAAATCGAAAAAAATGAAAACGAATCAAATCACATCGAGTGGAAAAGAATCGAATCAAATAGAAAAGAATCGAATTGAATCGAACTGAATCGAAAAGAATCGAATAGATCAAATCAAAAAGAATCGAATCGATTCGAGATGAACCGAGTAGAATCGAGTCGAAGTGAAAAGAATTGAATCGAATCGAATCGAAAAGAATCTAATCGAAACGAAAAGAATCGAATCGAAGAGAATCTAATCGAAATGAAAAGAATCAAATCGAATCGAAAAGAATCGAATCGAAACGAAAAGTGTCGAATCGAATCGAATCGAAAAGAATCGAGTTGAATAGAAAAGAATTGAATCGAATAAAATCGATAAGATTTGAATCAAATCCAATAGAATCGAAAAGATTCGAATCGAATTGAAAAGAAACGAACCGAAGTGAAAAGAATCGAATCGAATCGAAAGAATCAAATCGAAAAAAAAATCGAATCGAAATTAAAAGAATCGAATCGAATCAAAGCATAAAGAATCGAATCTAATTGAATCGAAAGAATCGATTGAATCAAATAGAGAAGAATCTAATGGTAAGGAATCGAATCGAAAAGAATCCAATTGTATTGAATCGAATCGAAAAGAAATGAATTGAATAGATTATAAAAGAATCGAATCGAAAGGAATCGACTCGAAACGTAAAGAATCGAATCGAAAAAATTGAATAGATCGAAGAATTGAATAGAAATGAATCGAATCGAAATGAAAAGAATTGAATCGAATCGAATCGAAAACAATCGAATCAAAAAGAATCGAATTGAAACAAAAGAATCGCATTGTATTTAATCGAATCAAAAAAATCTAATTGAATCGAATCGAAAAGAATCGATTTGAAATGAAAAGAATCTAATCGAATTGATAGAAAATTGAATCGAATCGAAAACAATCGAATCGAATCGAAAAGAATCGAATTGTATGGAAACGAATCGAAAAGAATCGAATTGAGTAGAAAAGAATCAAATCAAATTTAATGGAATCGAAAAGAACCGAATAGCATCGAATTGAATCGAATCGAAAAGAATCGAAACGAATTGAATCGAAAAGCATTGAGTCGAATCAAATCGAAAAGAATCGAATCGTATCAAATTGAAAAGAATCGAATCGATCTGAAAAGAATTGAATCGAATCGAAAAGAATCAAATTGAAACGAAAAGAATCAAATCGAATAGCAAAGAATCGAATCGAAACGAATCGATTTGAAACGAGCCGAATCGAATCGAATTGAATGACATATTCGAATCGAATCGAAAAGAATCTAATCTAATGAAATCCAAAAGAATCAAATCGAAACAAATAGAATCAAACCGAATGGAATTGAATCGAAAAGAGTCGATTCGAATCAAATTGGAATGAAAAGAATTGAATCGAATCGAATAAAAAACAAGTGAATCGAATAGAATAGAAAAGAAGAGAATCGAAACGAAAAGAATCAAATTGAATCGAAAGGAATCGAATCGAAAAGAATCGAATCAAAGAGAAAAGACTCGAATCGAATGGAAAAGAATAGAATCAAAAAGAATCGAATTGAAACAAAAAGAATCGAATTGAATTGAATCGAAAAGAATCGAATGGAATCGAATCGAAAAGAATCGAATTGAATTAAATCGAAGAGAATCGAATCGAATTGAATTGAATCGAATCGAATAGAAAAGAATCAAATCGAAATGAATCGATTTGAAACGAAAAGAATCGAATCGAATCAAATTGAATGAAAAGAATTGAATCGAATCAAAAAGAATTGAATCAAAAAGAATCAAACCGAAACAAAAAGAATCAAACCGAATTGAAAAGAATCTAACTGAATAGAATCGAAAACAATCGACGTACTGAATCGAATCCAATCGAAAAAAATCTAATCGTATCAAATCGAATCGAAAAGAATTGAAATGAATAGAATAGAAAAGATTCGAATCAAATGAAAAACAATCAAATCGAGTAATATCGAATCGAAAAGAATCGAATCGAAAAGAATCGAATCGAATGGAAAAGAATTGAATTGAATCAAAAAGAATTGATTCAAATCAAAAAGAATCGAATCGATTCGAATCGAAAAGACTCGAATCGAAAAGAATCGAAAAGAATCGAATCGAATCCAAAAGGATCGAATCGCAAAGAATCGAATCTAAAGAAAAGGAATCGAATCGAATCGAAACGAATAGAATCGAAAAGAATCGATTTGAATCGAAATGAAAAGAATCGTATCGAATCAAATCGAAAAAAATCAAATGGAATCGAATCGAATCGTATCGAAAAGAATCAAATCAAATGAAAAGAATCGAATCGAATAGAAAAGAATCGAATTGATTGGAATCGACTCGAAAACAATCTAATTGAATTGAAAGGAATCGAATCAAATTTAATGGAATCGACAAGAATCGTATCAAATCAAAAAGATCGAATCGAAACGAATCAATTCGAAAAGAATCAAATCGAATCGAATCGAAAAGAATCGAATCGAAAAGAATTGAATTGAAAAGAATCGAATTGAATCGAATTGAAAAGACTCGAATCGAATTAAAAGAATCGAATCGAATCGAAAAGAATCGAATCGAATCGGAAAGAATTGAATTGGAATGAATCGATTTGAATCGAATTGAAAAGAATCGAATCGAAAAAATCGAATCGAAAAGAACTGAGTTGAGTTGAATCGAATCGAAAAGATTCGAATCGAATCGTGTCGAATCAAAAAGATGGAATCGAAACGAATCGAATCGAATCGAATCGAAAAGAATCGAATAGATAGCAAAGAATCAAATCGAATAGAAAAGAATTTGAATCGAATTGAAACGATTCGAAAAAATCGAAACTAATCGAATCATCGAATGGAAAAGAATCGAATCGAATCAAAAAGAATCGAAACGAACTGAATCGAAAGAATCGAATCGAACAGAATCGAAAAGAATTGAATCGTAATGTAACAAATCGAATCCAAATGATCGAATCAAGCCAAGTCGAAAAGAATTGAATCGAAAAGAATCGAATCAAAATGAAAAGAATCGAATAGAATCGAATTGAAAAGAATCGAATTGAACCGAATCAAATAGAATAGAATCGAACAGAATTGAATCGAATGAAAAGAATCTTATCGAATCGATTCGAAAAGAATTGAATCGAATCGAATGGAGAAGAATCAAATCAAATGGAATCGAAAAGAATCGAATCAAAGAGAATCTAATCGAAACGAAAAGAATCAATCGAATCGAAAAGAATCGAATCGAAACGAAAAGTGTCGAATCGAATCGAATCGAAAAGAATCGAATCGAACCGAAAAGAATCAAATCGAATCAAAAAGAATCGAATTGAATTGAATCGTAATGAAAAGAATCGAATCGAATCGAAAGAATCAAATCGAATCGAAAACAATTGAATCGAATGCAATCAAATCGAAAAGAATCAAATCGAATTGAAAAGAATCAAATCGAATTGATTGAATCGAAAAGAATCGAATCGAATCGCATCGCATCGAATCGAAAATAATAGAATTGAATAAAAATAATCAAATCGAATCGAATTGAGAATAATTGGAATTGAATTGAATCGATAATCGAATCGAATCAAATCGAGTCGAATCGAAACTAATCGAATCGAATCAAATCGATTCGAAAAAATCGAATCAGATTGCAACGAATCGAATCATATTGAATTGATTTGAATTGAAATGAATCGAATCTAATCAAATCAAAAAGAATCGAATCCAAAGAATCGAATTGTAGAAAATCAAATCAAAACAAAAAGATTCAAATCGAAACGAATCAAATTGAAAAGAATCGAATCGAATCGAATCGAAAAGAATCGAATCGAATCGAAAAGAATCGAATAGAAAAGAATCGTATCGAATCAAATCTAAAAGAATCGAATCGAATCGAATAAAAAAGAATCGAATCGAATTGATTCGCATCGAAAAGAATCGAATCGTATCGAATCGAAAAGAATCGAATCTATTCGAATCGAATGGAATTGAATCAAAAAGAATCGAATCGAATTGAAACGAAAAGAATCGAATAGATTCGAATTGAAACAAATCGAAAAAAATGAAAACGAATCAAATCACATCGAGTGGAAAAGAATCGAATCAAATAGAAAAGAATCGAATTGAATCGAACTGAATCGAAAAGAATCGAATAGATCAAATCAAAAAGAATCGAATCGATTCGAGATGAACCGAGTAGAATCGAGTCGAAGTGAAAAGAATTGAATCGAATCGAATCGAAAAGAATCGAATCGAAACGAAAAGAATCGAATCGAAGAGAATCTAATCGAAATGAAAAGAATCAAATCGAATCGAAAAGAATCGAATCGAAACGAAAACTGTCGAATCGAATCGAATCGAAAAGAATCGAGTTGAATAGAAAAGAATTGAATCGAATAAAATCGATAAGATTTGAATCAAATCCAATAGAATCGAAAAGATTCGAATCGAATTGAAAAGAAACGAACCGAAGTGAAAAGAATCGAATCGAATCGAAAGAATCAAATCGAAAAAAAAATCGAATCGAAATTAAAAGAATCGAATCGAATCAAAGCATAAAGAATCGAATCTAATTGAATCGAAAGAATCGATTGAATCAAATAGAGAAGAATCTAATGGTAAGGAATCGAATCGAAAAGAATCCAATTGTATTGAATCGAATCGAAAAGAAATGAATTGAATAGATTATAAAAGAATCGAATCGAAAGGAATCGACTCGAAACGTAAAGAATCGAATCGAAAAAATTGAATAGATCGAAGAATTGAATAGAAATGAATCGAATCGAAATGAAAAGAATTGAATCGAATCGAATCGAAAACAATCGAATCAAAAAGAATCGAATTGAAACAAAAGAATCGCATTGTATTTAATCGAATCAAAAAAATCTAATTGAATCGAATCGAAAAGAATCGATTTGAAATGAAAAGAATCTAATCGAATTGATAGAAAATTGAATCGAATCGAAAACAATCGAATCGAATCGAAAAGAATCGAAATGTATGGAAACGAATCGAAAAGAATCTAATTGAGTAGAAAAGAATCAAATCAAATTTAATGGAATCGAAAAGAACCGAATAGCATCGAATTGAATCGAATCGAAAAGAATCGAAACGAATTGAATCGAAAAGCATTGAGTCGAATCAAATCGAAAAGAATCGAATCGTATCAAATTGAAAAGAATCGAATCGATCTGAAAAGAATTGAATCGAATCGAAAAGAATCAAATTGAAACGAAAAGAATCAAATCGAATAGCAAAGAATCGAATCGAAACGAATCGATTTGAAACGAGCCGAATCGAATCGAATTGAATGACATATTCGAATCGAATCGAAAAGAATCTAATCTAATGAAATCCAAAAGAATCAAATCGAAACAAATAGAATCAAACCGAATGGAATTGAATCGAAAAGAGTCGATTCGAATCAAATTGGAATGAAAAGAATTGAATCGAATCGAATAAAAAACAAGTGAATCGAATAGAATAGAAAAGAAGAGAATCGAAACGAAAAGAATCAAATTGAATCGAAAGGAATCGAATCGAAAAGAATCGAATCAAAGAGAAAAGACTCGAATCGAATGGAAAAGAATAGAATCAAAAAGAATCGAATTGAAACAAAAAGAATCGAATTGAATTGAATCGAAAAGAATCGAATGGAATCGAATCGAAAAGAATCGAATTGAATTAAATCGAAGAGAATCGAATCGAATTGAATTGAATCGAAGAGAATCGAATCGAATAGAAAAGAATCAAATCGAAATGAATCGATTTGAAACGAAAAGAATCGAATCGAATCAAATTGAATGAAAAGAATTGAATCGAATCAAAAAGAATTGAATCAAAAAGAATCAAACCGAAACAAAAAGAATCAAACCGAATTGAAAAGAATCTAACTGAATAGAATCGAAAAGAATCGACGTACCGAATCGAATCCAATCGAAAAAAATCTAATCGTATCAAATCGAATCGAAAAGAATTGAAATGAATAGAATAGAAAAGATTCGAATCAAATCAAAAACAATCAAATCGAGTAATATCGAATCGAAAAGAATCGAATCGAAAAGAATCGAATCGAATGGAAAAGAATTGAATTGAATCAAAAAGAATTGATTCAAATCAAAAAGAATCCAATCGATTCGAATCGAAAAGACTCGAATCGAAAAGAATCGAAAAGAATCGAATCGAATCCAAAAGGATCGAATCGCAAAGAATCGAATCTAAAGAAAAGGAATCGAATCGAATCGAAACGAATAGAATCGAAAAGAATCGATTTGAATCGAAATGAAAAGAATCGTATCGAATCAAATCGAAAAAAATCAAATGGAATCGAATCGAATCGTATCGAAAAGAATCAAATCAAATGAAAAGAATCGAATCGAATAGAAAAGAATCGAATTGATTGGAATCGACTCGAAAACAATCTAATTGAATTGAAAGGAATCGAATCAAATTTAATGGAATCGACAAGAATCGTATCAAATCAAAAAGATCGAATCGAAATGAATCAATTCGAAAAGAATCAAATCGAGTCGAATCGAAAAGAATCGAATCGAAAAGAATTGAATTGAAAAGAATCGAATTGAATCGAATTGAAAAGACTCGAATCGAATTAAAAGAATCGAATCGAATCGAAAAGAATCGAATCGAATCGGAAAGAATTGAATTGGAATGAATCGATTTGAATCGAATTGAAAAGAATCGAATCGAAAAAATCGAATCGAAAAGAACTGAGTTGAGTTGAATCGAATCGAAAAGATTCGAATCGAATCGTGTCGAATCAAAAAGATGGAATCGAAACGAATCGAATCGAATCGAATCGAAAAGAATCGAATAGATAGCAAAGAATCAAATCGAATAGAAAAGAATTTGAATCGAATTGAAACGATTCGAAAAAATCGAAACTAATCGAATCATCGAATGGAAAAGAATCGAATCGAATCAAAAAGAATCGAAACGAACTGAATCGAAAGAATCGAATCGAACAGAATCGAAAAGAATTGAATCGTAATGTAACAAATCGAATCCAAATGATCGAATCAAGCCAAGTCGAAAAGAATTGAATCGAAAAGAATCGAATCAAAATGAAAAGAATCGAATAGAATCGAATTGAAAAGAATCGAATTGAACCGAATCAAATAGAATAGAATCGAACAGAATTGAATCGAATGAAAAGAATCTTATCGAATCGATTCGAAAAGAATTGAATCGAATCGAATGGAGAAGAATCAAATCAAATGGAATCGAAAAGAATAGAATCAAAGAGAATCTAATCGAAACGAAAAGAATCAATCGAATCGAAAAGAATCGAATCAAAACGAAAAGTGTCGAATCGAATCGAATCGAATCGAAAAGAATCGAATCGAACCGAAAAGAATCAAATCGAATCGAAAAGAATCGAATTGAATTGAATCGTAATGAAAAGAATCGAATCGAATCGAAAGAATCAAATCGAATCGAAAACAATTGAATCGAATGCAATCAAATCGAAAAGAATCGAATCGAATTGAAAAGAATCAAATCGAATTGATTGAATCGAAAAGAATCGAATCGAATCGCATCGCATCGAATCGAAAATAATAGAATTGAATAAAAATAATCAAATCGAATTGAGAATAATTGGAATTGAATTGAATCGATAATCGAATCGAATCAAATCGAGTCGAATCGAAACTAATCGAATCGAATCAAATCGATTCGAAAAAATCGAATCAGATTGCAACGAATCGAATCATATTGAATTGATTTGAATTGAAATGAATCGAATCTAATCAAATCAAAAAGAATCGAATCCAAAGAATCGAATTGTAGAAAATCAAATCAAAACAAAAAGATTCAAATCGAAACGAATCAAATTGAAAAGAATCGAATCGAATCGAATCGAAAAGAATCGAATCGAATCGAAAAGAATCGAATAGAAAAGAATCGTATCGAATCAAATCTAAAAGAATCGAATCGAATCGAATAAAAAAGAATCGAATCGAATTGATTCGCATCGAAAAGAATCGAATCGTATCGAATCGAAAAGAATCGAATCTATTCGAATCGAATGGAATTGAATCAAAAAGAATCGAATCGAATTGAAACGAAAAGAATCGAATAGATTCGAATTGAAACAAATCGAAAAAAAATGAAAACGAATCAAATCACATCGAGTGGAAAAGAATCGAATCAAATAGAAAAGAATCGAATTGAATCGAACTGAATCGAAAAGAATCGAATAGATCAAATCAAAAAGAATCGAATCGATTCGAGATGAACCGAGTAGAATCGAGTCGAAGTGAAAAGAATTGAATCGAATCGAATCGAAAAGAATCTAATCGAAACGAAAAGAATCGAATCGAAGAGAATCTAATCGAAATGAAAAGAATCAAATCGAATCGAAAAGAATCGAATCGAAACGAAAACTGTCGAATCGAATCGAATCGAAAAGAATCGAGTTGAATAGAAAAGAATTGAATCGAATAAAATCGATAAGATTTGAATCAAATCCAATAGAATCGAAAAGATTCGAATCGAATTGAAAAGAAACGAACCGAAGTGAAAAGAATCGAATCGAATCGAAAGAATCAAATCGAAAAAAAAATCGAATCGAAATTAAAAGAATCGAATCGAATCAAAGCATAAAGAATCGAATCTAATTGAATCGAAAGAATCGATTGAATCAAATAGAGAAGAATCTAATGGTAAGGAATCGAATCGAAAAGAATCCAATTGTATTGAATCGAATCGAAAAGAAATGAATTGAATAGATTATAAAAGAATCGAATCGAAAGGAATCGACTCGAAACGTAAAGAATCGAATCGAAAAAATTGAATAGATCGAAGAATTGAATAGAAATGAATCGAATCGAAATGAAAAGAATTGAATCGAATCGAATCGAAAACAATCGAATCAAAAAGAATCGAATTGAAACAAAAGAATCGCATTGTATTTAATCGAATCAAAAAAATCTAATTGAATCGAATCGAAAAGAATCGATTTGAAATGAAAAGAATCTAATCGAATTGATAGAAAATTGAATCGAATCGAAAACAATCGAATCGAATCGAAAAGAATCGAATTGTATGGAAACGAATCGAAAAGAATCGAATTGAGTAGAAAAGAATCAAATCAAATTTAATGGAATCGAAAAGAACCGAATAGCATCGAATTGAATCGAATCGAAAAGAATCGAAACGAATTGAATCGAAAAGCATTGAGTCGAATCAAATCGAAAAGAATCGAATCGTATCAAATTGAAAAGAATCGAATCGATCTGAAAAGAATTGAATCGAATCGAAAAGAATCAAATTGAAACGAAAAGAATCAAATCGAATAGCAAAGAATCGAATCGAAACGAATCGATTTGAAACGAGCCGAATCGAATCGAATTGAATGACATATTCGAATCGAATCGAAAAGAATCTAATCTAATGAAATCCAAAAGAATCAAATCGAAACAAATAGAATCAAACCGAATGGAATTGAATCGAAAAGAGTCGATTCGAATCAAATTGGAATGAAAAGAATTGAATCGAATCGAATAAAAAACAAGTGAATCGAATAGAATAGAAAAGAAGAGAATCGAAACGAAAAGAATCAAATTGAATCGAAAGGAATCGAATCGAAAAGAATCGAATCAAAGAGAAAAGACTCGAATCGAATGGAAAAGAATAGAATCAAAAAGAATCGAATTGAAACAAAAAGAATCGAATTGAATTGAATCGAAAAGAATCGAATGGAATCGAATCGAAAAGAATCGAATTGAATTAAATCGAAGAGAATCGAATCGAATTGAATTGAATCGAAGAGAATCGAATCGAATAGAAAAGAATCAAATCGAAATGAATCGATTTGAAACGAAAAGAATCGAATCGAATCAAATTGAATGAAAAGAATTGAATCGAATCAAAAAGAATTGAATCAAAAAGAATCAAACCGAAACAAAAAGAATCAAACCGAATTGAAAAGAATCTAACTGAATAGAATCGAAAAGAATCGACGTAACGAATCGAATCCAATCGAAAAAAATCTAATCGTATCAAATCGAATCGAAAAGAATTGAAATGAATAGAATAGAAAAGATTCGAATCAAATCAAAAACAATCAAATCGAGTAATATCGAATCGAAAAGAATCGAATCGAAAAGAATCGAATCGAATGGAAAAGAATTGAATTGAATCAAAAAGAATTGATTCAAATCAAAAAGAATCCAATCGATTCGAATCGAAAAGACTCGAATCGAAAAGAATCGAAAAGAATCGAATCGAATCCAAAAGGATCGAATCGCAAAGAATCGAATCTAAAGAAAAGGAATCGAATCGAATCGAAACGAATAGAATCGAAAAGAATCGATTTGAATCGAAATGAAAAGAATCGTATCGAATCAAATCGAAAAAAATCAAATGGAATCGAATCGAATCGTATCGAAAAGAATCAAATCAAATGAAAAGAATCGAATCGAATAGAAAAGAATCGAATTGATTGGAATCGACTCGAAAACAATCTAATTGAATTGAAAGGAATCGAATCAAATTTAATGGAATCGACAAGAATCGTATCAAATCAAAAAGATCGAATCGAAACGAATCAATTCGAAAAGAATCAAATCGAATCGAATCGAAAAGAATCGAATCGAAAAGAATTGAATTGAAAAGAATCGAATTGAATCGAATTGAAAAGACTCGAATCGAATTAAAAGAATCGAATCGAATCGAAAAGAATCGAATCGACTCGGAAAGAATTGAATTGGAATGAATCGATTTGAATCGAATTGAAAAGAATCGAATCGAAAAAATCGAATCGAAAAGAACTGAGTTGAGTTGAATCGAATCGAAAAGATTCGAATCGAATCGTGTCGAATCAAAAAGATGGAATCGAAACGAATCGAATCGAATCGAATCGAAAAGAATCGAATAGATAGCAAAGAATCAAATCGAATAGAAAAGAATTTGAATCGAATTGAAACGATTCGAAAAAATCGAAACTAATCGAATCATCGAATGGAAAAGAATCGAATCGAATCAAAAAGAATCGAAACGAACTGAATCGAAAGAATCGAATCGAACAGAATCGAAAAGAATTGAATCGTAATGTAACAAATCGAATCCAAATGATCGAATCAAGCCAAGTCGAAAAGAATTGAATCGAAAAGAATCGAATCAAAATGAAAAGAATCGAATAGAATCGAATTGAAAAGAATCGAATTGAACCGAATCAAATAGAATAGAATCGAACAGAATTGAATCGAATGAAAAGAATCTTATCGAATCGATTCGAAAAGAATTGAATCGAATCGAATGGAGAAGAATCAAATCAAATGGAATCGAAAAGAATCGAATCAAAGAGAATCTAATCGAAACGAAAAGAATCAATCGAATCGAAAAGAATCGAATCGAAACGAAAAGTGTCGAATCGAATCGAATCGAAAAGAATCGAATCGAACCGAAAAGAATCAAATCGAATCGAAAAGAATCGAATTGAATTGAATCGTAATGAAAAGAATCGAATCGAATCGAAAGAATCAAATCGAATCGAAAACAATTGAATCGAATGCAATCAAATCGAAAAGAATCGAATCGAATTGAAAAGAATCAAATCGAATTGATTGAATCGAAAAGAATCGAATCGAATCGCATCGCATCGAATCGAAAATAATAGAATTGAATAAAAATAATCGAATCGAATTGAGAATAATTGGAATTGAATTGAATCGATAATCGAATCGAATCAAATCGAGTCGAATCGAAACTAATCGAATCGAATCAAATCGATTCGAAAATATCGAATCAGATTGCAGCGAATCGAATCATATTGAATTGATTTGAATTGAAATGAATCGAATCTAATCAAATCAAAAAGAATCGAATCCAAAGAATCGAATTGTAGAAAATCAAATCAAAACAAAAAGATTCAAATCGAAACGAATCAAATTGAAAAGAATCGAATCGAATCGAATCGAAAAGAATCGAATAGAAAAGAATCGTATCGAATCAAATCTAAAAGAATCGAATCGAATCGAATAAAAAAGAATCGAATCGAATTGATTCGCATCGAAAAGAATCGAATCGTATCGAATCGAAAAGAATCGAATCTATTCGAATCGAATGGAATTGAATCAAAAAGAATCGAATCGAATTGAAACGAAAAGAATCGAATAGATTCGAATTGAAACAAATCGAAAAAAATCAAAACGAATCAAATCACATCGAGTGGAAAAGAATCGAATCAAATAGAAAAGAATCGAATTGAATCGAACTGAATCGAAAAGAATCGAATAGATCAAATCAAAAAGAATCGAATCGATTCGAGATGAACCGAGTAGAATCGAGTCGAAGTGAAAAGAATTGAATCGAATCGAATCGAAAAGAATCTAATCGAAACGAAAAGAATCGAATCGAAGAGAATCTAATCGAAATGAAAAGAATCAAATCGAATCGAAAAGAATCGAATCGAAACGAAAACTGTCGAATCGAATCGAATCGAAAAGAATCGAGTTGAATAGAAAAGAATTGAATCGAATAAAATCGATAAGATTTGAATCAAATCCAATAGAATCGAAAAGATTCGAATCGAATTGAAAAGAAACGAACCGAAGTGAAAAGAATCGAATCGAATCGAAAGAATCAAATCGAAAAAAAAATCGAATCGAAATTAAAAGAATCGAATCGAATCAAAGCATAAAGAATCGAATCTAATTGAATCGAAAGAATCGATTGAATCAAATAGAGAAGAATCTAATGGTAAGGAATCGAATCGAAAAGAATCCAATTGTATTGAATCGAATCGAAAAGAAATGAATTGAATAGATTATAAAAGAATCGAATCGAAAGGAATCGACTCGAAACGTAAAGAATCGAATCGAAAAAATTGAATAGATCGAAGAATTGAATAGAAATGAATCGAATCGAAATGAAAAGAATTGAATCGAATCGAATCGAAAACAATCGAATCAAAAAGAATCGAATTGAAACAAAAGAATCGCATTGTATTTAATCGAATCAAAAAAATCTAATTGAATCGAATCGAAAAGAATCGATTTGAAATGAAAAGAATCTAATCGAATTGATAGAAAATTGAATCGAATCGAAAACAATCGAATCGAATCGAAAAGAATCGAAATGTATGGAAACGAATCGAAAAGAATCTAATTGAGTAGAAAAGAATCAAATCAAATTTAATGGAATCGAAAAGAACCGAATAGCATCGAATTGAATCGAATCGAAAAGAATCGAAACGAATTGAATCGAAAAGCATTGAGTCGAATCAAATCGAAAAGAATCGAATCGTATCAAATTGAAAAGAATCGAATCGATCTGAAAAGAATTGAATCGAATCGAAAAGAATCAAATTGAAACGAAAAGAATCAAATCGAATAGCAAAGAATCGAATCGAAACGAATCGATTTGAAACGAGCCGAATCGAATCGAATTGAATGACATATTCGAATCGAATCGAAAAGAATCTAATCTAATGAAATCCAAAAGAATCAAATCGAAACAAATAGAATCAAACCGAATGGAATTGAATCGAAAAGAGTCGATTCGAATCAAATTGGAATGAAAAGAATTGAATCGAATCGAATAAAAAACAAGTGAATCGAATAGAATAGAAAAGAAGAGAATCGAAACGAAAAGAATCAAATTGAATCGAAAGGAATCGAATCGAAAAGAATCGAATCAAAGAGAAAAGACTCGAATCGAATGGAAAAGAATAGAATCAAAAAGAATCGAATTGAAACAAAAAGAATCGAATTGAATTGAATCGAAAAGAATCGAATGGAATCGAATCGAAAAGAATCGAATTGAATTAAATCGAAGAGAATCGAATCGAATTGAATTGAATCGAAGAGAATCGAATCGAATAGAAAAGAATCAAATCGAAATGAATCGATTTGAAACGAAAAGAATCGAATCGAATCAAATTGAATGAAAAGAATTGAATCGAATCAAAAAGAATTGAATCAAAAAGAATCAAACCGAAACAAAAAGAATCAAACCGAATTGAAAAGAATCTAACTGAATAGAATCGAAAAGAATCGACGTACCGAATCGAATCCAATCGAAAAAAATCTAATCGTATCAAATCGAATCGAAAAGAATTGAAATGAATAGAATAGAAAAGATTCGAATCAAATCAAAAACAATCAAATCGAGTAATATCGAATCGAAAAGAATCGAATGGAAAAGAATCGAATCGAATGGAAAAGAATTGAATTGAATCAAAAAGAATTGATTCAAATCAAAAAGAATCCAATCGATTCGAATCGAAAAGACTCGAATCGAAAAGAATCGAAAAGAATCGAATCGAATCCAAAAGGATCGAATCGCAAAGAATCGAATCTAAAGAAAAGGAATCGAATCGAATCGAAACGAATAGAATCGAAAAGAATCGATTTGAATCGAAATGAAAAGAATCGTATCGAATCAAATCGAAAAAAATCAAATGGAATCGAATCGAATCGTATCGAAAAGAATCAAATCAAATGAAAAGAATCGAATCGAATAGAAAAGAATCGAATTGATTGGAATCGACTCGAAAACAATCTAATTGAATTGAAAGGAATCGAATCAAATTTAATGGAATCGACAAGAATCGTATCAAATCAAAAAGATCGAATCGAAACGAATCAATTCGAAAAGAATCAAATCGAATCGAATCGAAAAGAATCGAATCGAAAAGAATTGAATTGAAAAGAATCGAATTGAATCGAATTGAAAAGACTCGAATCGAATTAAAAGAATCGAATCGAATCGAAAAGAATCGAATCGAATCGGAAAGAATTGAATTGGAATGAATCGATTTGAATCGAATTGAAAAGAATCGAATCGAAAAAATCGAATCGAAAAGAACTGAGTTGAGTTGAATCGAATCGAAAAGATTCGAATCGAATCGTGTCGAATCAAAAAGATGGAATCGAAACGAATCGAATCGAATCGAATCGAAAAGAATCGAATAGATAGCAAAGAATCAAATCGAATAGAAAAGAATTTGAATCGAATTGAAACGATTCGAAAAAATCGAAACTAATCGAATCATCGAATGGAAAAGAATCGAATCGAATCAAAAAGAATCGAAACGAACTGAATCGAAAGAATCGAATCGAACAGAATCGAAAAGAATTGAATCGTAATGTAACAAATCGAATCCAAATGATCGAATCAAGCCAAGTCGAAAAGAATTGAATCGAAAAGAATCGAATCAAAATGAAAAGAATCGAATAGAATCGAATTGAAAAGAATCGAATTGAACCGAATCAAATAGAATAGAATCGAACAGAATTGAATCGAATGAAAAGAATCTTATCGAATCGATTCGAAAAGAATTGAATCGAATCGAATGGAGAAGAATCAAATCAAATGGAATCGAAAAGAATCGAATCAAAGAGAATCTAATCGAAACGAAAAGAATCAATCGAATCGAAAAGAATCGAATCGAAACGAAAAGTGTCGAATCGAATCGAATCGAAAAGAATCGAATCGAACCGAAAAGAATCAAATCGAATCGAAAAGAATCGAATTGAATTGAATCGTAATGAAAAGAATCGAATCGAATCGAAAGAATCAAATCGAATCGAAAACAATTGAATCGAATGCAATCAAATCGAAAAGAATCGAATCGAATTGAAAAGAATCAAATCGAATTGATTGAATCGAAAAGAATCGAATCGAATCGCATCGCATCGAATCGAAAATAATAGAATTGAATAAAAATAATCGAATCGAATTGAGAATAATTGGAATTGAATTGAATCGATAATCGAATCGAATCAAATCGAGTCGAATCGAAACTAATCGAATCGAATCAAATCGATTCGAAAAAATCGAATCAGATTGCAACGAATCGAATCATATTGAATTGATTTGAATTGAAATGAATCGAATCTAATCAAATCAAAAAGAATCGAATCCAAAGAATCGAATTGTAGAAAATCAAATCAAAACAAAAAGATTCAAATCGAAACGAATCAAATTGAAAAGAATCGAATCGAATCGAATCGAAAAGAATCGAATCGAATCGAAAAGAATCGAATAGAAAAGAATCGTATCGAATCAAATCTAAAAGAATCGAATCGAATCGAATAAAAAAGAATCGAATCGAATTGATTCGCATCGAAAAGAATCGAATCGTATCGAATCGAAAAGAATCGAATCTATTCGAATCGAATGGAATTGAATCAAAAAGAATCGAATCGAATTGAAACGAAAAGAATCGAATAGATTCGAATTGAAACAAATCGAAAAAAATGAAAACGAATCAAATCACATCGAGTGGAAAAGAATCGAATCAAATAGAAAAGAATCGAATTGAATCGAACTGAATCGAAAAGAATCGAATAGATCAAATCAAAAAGAATCGAATCGATTCGAGATGAACCGAGTAGAATCGAGTCGAAGTGAAAAGAATTGAATCGAATCGAATCGAAAAGAATCTAATCGAAACGAAAAGAATCGAATCGAAGAGAATCTAATCGAAATGAAAAGAATCAAATCGAATCGAAAAGAATCGAATCGAAACGAAAAGTGTCGAATCGAATCGAATCGAAAAGAATCGAGTTGAATAGAAAAGAATTGAATCGAATAAAATCGATAAGATTTGAATCAAATCCAATAGAATCGAAAAGATTCGAATCGAATTGAAAAGAAACGAACCGAAGTGAAAAGAATCGAATCGAATCGAAAGAATCAAATCGAAAAAAAAATCGAATCGAAATTAAAAGAATCGAATCGAATCAAAGCATAAAGAATCGAATCTAATTGAATCGAAAGAATCGATTGAATCAAATAGAGAAGAATCTAATGGTAAGGAATCGAATCGAAAAGAATCCAATTGTATTGAATCGAATCGAAAAGAAATGAATTGAATAGATTATAAAAGAATCGAATCGAAAGGAATCGACTCGAAACGTAAAGAATCGAATCGAAAAAATTGAATAGATCGAAGAATTGAATAGAAATGAATCGAATCGAAATGAAAAGAATTGAATCGAATCGAATCGAAAACAATCGAATCAAAAAGAATCGAATTGAAACAAAAGAATCGCATTGTATTTAATCGAATCAAAAAAATCTAATTGAATCGAATCGAAAAGAATCGATTTGAAATGAAAAGAATCTAATCGAATTGATAGAAAATTGAATCGAATCGAAAACAATCGAATCGAAAAGAATCGAATTGTATGGAAACGAATCGAAAAGAATCGAATTGAGTAGAAAAGAATCAAATCAAATTTAATGGAATCGAAAAGAACCGAATAGCATCGAATTGAATCGAATCGAAAAGAATCGAAACGAATTGAATCGAAAAGCATTGAGTCGAATCAAATCGAAAAGAATCGAATCGTATCAAATTGAAAAGAATCGAATCGATCTGAAAAGAATTGAATCGAATCGAAAAGAATCAAATTGAAACGAAAAGAATCAAATCGAATAGCAAAGAATCGAATCGAAACGAATCGATTTGAAACGAGCCGAATCGAATCGAATTGAATGACATATTCGAATCGAATCGAAAAGAATCTAATCTAATGAAATCCAAAAGAATCAAATCGAAACAAATAGAATCAAACCGAATGGAATTGAATCGAAAAGAGTCGATTCGAATCAAATTGGAATGAAAAGAATTGAATCGAATCGAATAAAAAACAAGTGAATCGAATAGAATAGAAAAGAAGAGAATCGAAACGAAAAGAATCAAATTGAATCGAAAGGAATCGAATCGAAAAGAATCGAATCAAAGAGAAAAGACTCGAATCGAATGGAAAAGAATAGAATCAAAAAGAATCGAATTGAAACAAAAAGAATCGAATTGAATTGAATCGAAAAGAATCGAATGGAATCGAATCGAAAAGAATCGAATTGAATTAAATCGAAGAGAATCGAATCGAATTGAATTGAATCGAAGAGAATCGAATCGAATAGAAAAGAATCAAATCGAAATGAATCGATTTGAAACGAAAAGAATCGAATCGAATCAAATTGAATGAAAAGAATTGAATCGAATCAAAAAGAATTGAATCAAAAAGAATCAAACCGAAACAAAAAGAATCAAACCGAATTGAAAAGAATCTAACTGAATAGAATCGAAAAGAATCGACGTACCGAATCGAATCCAATCGAAAAAAATCTAATCGTATCAAATCGAATCGAAAAGAATTGAAATGAATAGAATAGAAAAGATTCGAATCAAATCAAAAACAATCAAATCGAGTAATATCGAATCGAAAAGAATCGAATCGAAAAGAATCGAATCGAATGGAAAAGAATTGAATTGAATCAAAAAGAATTGATTCAAATCAAAAAGAATCCAATCGATTCGAATCGAAAAGACTCGAATCGAAAAGAATCGAAAAGAATCGAATCGAATCCAAAAGGATCGAATCGCAAAGAATCGAATCTAAAGAAAAGGAATCGAATCGAATCGAAACGAATAGAATCGAAAAGAATCGATTTGAATCGAAATGAAAAGAATCGTATCGAATCAAATCGAAAAAAATCAAATGGAATCGAATCGAATCGTATCGAAAAGAATCAAATCAAATGAAAAGAATCGAATCGAATAGAAAAGAATCGAATTGATTGGAATCGACTCGAAAACAATCTAATTGAATTGAAAGGAATCGAATCAAATTTAATGGAATCGACAAGAATCGTATCAAATCAAAAAGATCGAATCGAAACGAATCAATTCGAAAAGAATCAAATCGAATCGAATCGAAAAGAATCGAATCGAAAAGAATTGAATTGAAAAGAATCGAATTGAATCGAATTGAAAAGACTCGAATCGAATTAAAAGAATCGAATCGAATCGAAAAGAATCGAATCGAATCGGAAAGAATTGAATTGGAATGAATCGATTTGAATCGAATTGAAAAGAATCGAATCGAAAAAATCGAATCGAAAAGAACTGAGTTGAGTTGAATCGAATCGAAAAGATTCGAATCGAATCGTGTCGAATCAAAAAGATGGAATCGAAACGAATCGAATCGAATCGAATCGAAAAGAATCGAATAGATAGCAAAGAATCAAATCGAATAGAAAAGAATTTGAATCGAATTGAAACGATTCGAAAAAATCGAAACTAATCGAATCATCGAATGGAAAAGAATCGAATCGAATCAAAAAGAATCGAAACGAACTGAATCGAAAGAATCGAATCGAACAGAATCGAAAAGAATTGAATCGTAATGTAACAAATCGAATCCAAATGATCGAATCAAGCCAAGTCGAAAAGAATTGAATCGAAAAGAATCGAATCAAAATGAAAAGAATCGAATAGAATCGAATTGAAAAGAATCGAATTGAACCGAATCAAATAGAATAGAATCGAACAGAATTGAATCGAATGAAAAGAATCTTATCGAATCGATTCGAAAAGAATTGAATCGAATCGAATGGAGAAGAATCAAATCAAATGGAATCGAAAAGAATCGAATCAAAGAGAATCTAATCGAAACGAAAAGAATCAATCGAATCGAAAAGAATCGAATCGAAACGAAAAGTGTCGAATCGAATCGAATCGAAAAGAATCGAATCGAACCGAAAAGAATCAAATCGAATCGAAAAGAATCGAATTGAATTGAATCGTAATGAAAAGAATCGAATCGAATCGAAAGAATCAAATCGAATCGAAAACAATTGAATCGAATGCAATCAAATCGAAAAGAATCGAATCGAATTGAAAAGAATCAAATCGAATTGATTGAATCGAAAAGAATCGAATCGAATCGAATCGCATCGAATCGAAAATAATAGAATTGAATAAAAATAATCGAATCGAATTGAGAATAATTGGAATTGAATTGAATCGATAATCGAATCGAATCAAATCGAGTCGAATCGAAACTAATCGAATCGAATCAAATCGATTCGAAAATATCGAATCAGATTGCAGCGAATCGAATCATATTGAATTGATTTGAATTGAAATGAATCGAATCTAATCAAATCAAAAAGAATCGAATCCAAAGAATCGAATTGTAGAAAATCAAATCAAAACAAAAAGATTCAAATCGAAACGAATCAAATTGAAAAGAATCGAATCGAATCGAATCGAAAAGAATCGAATAGAAAAGAATCGTATCGAATCAAATCTAAAAGAATCGAATCGAATCGAATAAAAAAGAATCGAATCGAATTGATTCGCATCGAAAAGAATCGAATCGTATCGAATCGAAAAGAATCGAATCTATTCGAATCGAATGGAATTGAATCAAAAAGAATCGAATCGAATTGAAACGAAAAGAATCGAATAGATTCGAATTGAAACAAATCGAAAAAAATCAAAACGAATCAAATCACATCGAGTGGAAAAGAATCGAATCAAATAGAAAAGAATCGAATTGAATCGAACTGAATCGAAAAGAATCGAATAGATCAAATCAAAAAGAATCGAATCGATTCGAGATGAACCGAGTAGAATCGAGTCGAAGTGAAAAGAATTGAATCGAATCGAATCGAAAAGAATCTAATCGAAACGAAAAGAATCGAATCGAAGAGAATCTAATCGAAATGAAAAGAATCAAATCGAATCGAAAAGAATCGAATCGAAACGAAAAGTGTCGAATCGAATCGAATCGAAAAGAATCGAGTTGAATAGAAAAGAATTGAATCGAATAAAATCGATAAGATTTGAATCAAATCCAATAGAATCGAAAAGATTCGAATCGAATTGAAAAGAAACGAACCGAAGTGAAAAGAATCGAATCGAATCGAAAGAATCAAATCGAAAAAAAAATCGAATCGAAATTAAAAGAATCGAATCGAATCAAAGCATAAAGAATCGAATCTAATTGAATCGAAAGAATCGATTGAATCAAATAGAGAAGAATCTAATGGTAAGGAATCGAATCGAAAAGAATCCAATTGTATTGAATCGAATCGAAAAGAAATGAATTGAATAGATTATAAAAGAATCGAATCGAAAGGAATCGACTCGAAACGTAAAGAATCGAATCGAAAAAATTGAATAGATCGAAGAATTGAATAGAAATGAATCGAATCGAAATGAAAAGAATTGAATCGAATCGAATCGAAAACAATCGAATCAAAAAGAATCGAATTGAAACAAAAGAATCGCATTGTATTTAATCGAATCAAAAAAATCTAATTGAATCGAATCGAAAAGAATCGATTTGAAATGAAAAGAATCTAATCGAATTGATAGAAAATTGAATCGAATCGAAAACAATCGAATCGAATCGAAAAGAATCGAATTGTATGGAAACGAATCGAAAAGAATCTAATTGAGTAGAAAAGAATCAAATCAAATTTAATGGAATCGAAAAGAACCGAATAGCATCGAATTGAATCGAATCGAAAAGAATCGAAACGAATTGAATCGAAAAGCATTGAGTCGAATCAAATCGAAAAGAATCGAATCGTATCAAATTGAAAAGAATCGAATCGATCTGAAAAGAATTGAATCGAATCGAAAAGAATCAAATTGAAACGAAAAGAATCAAATCGAATAGCAAAGAATCGAATCGAAACGAATCGATTTGAAACGAGCCGAATCGAATCGAATTGAATGACATATTCGAATCGAATCGAAAAGAATCTAATCTAATGAAATCCAAAAGAATCAAATCGAAACAAATAGAATCAAACCGAATGGAATTGAATCGAAAAGAGTCGATTCGAATCAAATTGGAATGAAAAGAATTGAATCGAATCGAATAAAAAACAAGTGAATCGAATAGAATAGAAAAGAAGAGAATCGAAACGAAAAGAATCAAATTGAATCGAAAGGAATCGAATCGAAAAGAATCGAATCAAAGAGAAAAGACTCGAATCGAATGGAAAAGAATAGAATCAAAAAGAATCGAATTGAAACAAAAAGAATCGAATTGAATTGAATCGAAAAGAATCGAATGGAATCGAATCGAAAAGAATCGAATTGAATTAAATCGAAGAGAATCGAATCGAATTGAATTGAATCGAAGAGAATCGAATCGAATAGAAAAGAATCAAATCGAAATGAATCGATTTGAAACGAAAAGAATCGAATCGAATCAAATTGAATGAAAAGAATTGAATCGAATCAAAAAGAATTGAATCAAAAAGAATCAAACCGAAACAAAAAGAATCAAACCGAATTGAAAAGAATCTAACTGAATAGAATCGAAAAGAATCGACGTACCGAATCGAATCCAATCGAAAAAAATCTAATCGTATCAAATCGAATCGAAAAGAATTGAAATGAATAGAATAGAAAAGATTCGAATCAAATCAAAAACAATCAAATCGAGTAATATCGAATCGAAAAGAATCGAATCGAAAAGAATCGAATCGAATGGAAAAGAATTGAATTGAATCAAAAAGAATTGATTCAAATCAAAAAGAATCCAATCGATTCGAATCGAAAAGACTCGAATCGAAAAGAATCGAAAAGAATCGAATCGAATCCAAAAGGATCGAATCGCAAAGAATCGAATCTAAAGAAAAGGAATCGAATCGAATCGAAACGAATAGAATCGAAAAGAATCGATTTGAATCGAAATGAAAAGAATCGTATCGAATCAAATCGAAAAAAATCAAATGGAATCGAATCGAATCGTATCGAAAAGAATCAAATCAAATGAAAAGAATCGAATCGAATAGAAAAGAATCGAATTGATTGGAATCGACTCGAAAACAATCTAATTGAATTGAAAGGAATCGAATCAAATTTAATGGAATCGACAAGAATCGTATCAAATCAAAAAGATCGAATCGAAACGAATCAATTCGAAAAGAATCAAATCGAATCGAATCGAAAAGAATCGAATCGAAAAGAATTGAATTGAAAAGAATCGAATTGAATCGAATTGAAAAGACTCGAATCGAATTAAAAGAATCGAATCGAATCGAAAAGAATCGAATCGAATCGGAAAGAATTGAATTGGAATGAATCGATTTGAATCGAATTGAAAAGAATCGAATCGAAAAAATCGAATCGAAAAGAACTGAGTTGAGTTGAATCGAATCGAAAAGATTCGAATCGAATCGTGTCGAATCAAAAAGATGGAATCGAAACGAATCGAATCGAATCGAATCGAAAAGAATCGAATAGATAGCAAAGAATCAAATCGAATAGAAAAGAATTTGAATCGAATTGAAACGATTCGAAAAAATCGAAACTAATCGAATCATCGAATGGAAAAGAATCGAATCGAATCAAAAAGAATCGAAACGAACTGAATCGAAAGAATCGAATCGAACAGAATCGAAAAGAATTGAATCGTAATGTAACAAATCGAATCCAAATGATCGAATCAAGCCAAGTCGAAAAGAATTGAATCGAAAAGAATCGAATCAAAATGAAAAGAATCGAATAGAATCGAATTGAAAAGAATCGAATTGAACCGAATCAAATAGAATAGAATCGAACAGAATTGAATCGAATGAAAAGAATCTTATCGAATCGATTCGAAAAGAATTGAATCGAATCGAATGGAGAAGAATCAAATCAAATGGAATCGAAAAGAATCGAATCAAAGAGAATCTAATCGAAACGAAAAGAATCAATCGAATCGAAAAGAATCGAATCGAAACGAAAAGTGTCGAATCGAATCGAATCGAAAAGAATCGAATCGAACCGAAAAGAATCAAATCGAATCGAAAAGAATCGAATTGAATTGAATCGTAATGAAAAGAATCGAATCGAATCGAAAGAATCAAATCGAATCGAAAACAATTGAATCGAATGCAATCAAATCGAAAAGAATCGAATCGAATTGAAAAGAATCAAATCGAATTGATTGAATCGAAAAGAATCGAATCGAATCGCATCGCATCGAATCGAAAATAATAGAATTGAATAAAAATAATCGAATCGAATTGAGAATAATTGGAATTGAATTGAATCGATAATCGAATCGAATCAAATCGAGTCGAATCGAAACTAATCGAATCGAATCAAATCGATTCGAAAAAATCGAATCAGATTGCAACGAATCGAATCATATTGAATTGATTTGAATTGAAATGAATCGAATCTAATCAAATCAAAAAGAATCGAATCCAAAGAATCGAATTGTAGAAAATCAAATCAAAACAAAAAGATTCAAATCGAAACGAATCAAATTGAAAAGAATCGAATCGAATCGAATCGAAAAGAATCGAATCGAATCGAAAAGAATCGAATAGAAAAGAATCGTATCGAATCAAATCTAAAAGAATCGAATCGAATCGAATAAAAAAGAATCGAATCGAATTGATTCGCATCGAAAAGAATCGAATCGTATCGAATCGAAAAGAATCGAATCTATTCGAATCGAATGGAATTGAATCAAAAAGAATCGAATCGAATTGAAACGAAAAGAATCGAATAGATTCGAATTGAAACAAATCGAAAAAAATCAAAACGAATCAAATCACATCGAGTGGAAAAGAATCGAATCAAATAGAAAAGAATCGAATTGAATCGAACTGAATCGAAAAGAATCGAATAGATCAAATCAAAAAGAATCGAATCGATTCGAGATGAACCGAGTAGAATCGAGTCGAAGTGAAAAGAATTGAATCGAATCGAATCGAAAAGAATCTAATCGAAACGAAAAGAATCGAATCGAAGAGAATCTAATCGAAATGAAAAGAATCAAATCGAATCGAAAAGAATCGAATCGAAACGAAAAGTGTCGAATCGAATCGAATCGAAAAGAATCGAGTTGAATAGAAAAGAATTGAATCGAATAAAATCGATAAGATTTGAATCAAATCCAATAGAATCGAAAAGATTCGAATCGAATTGAAAAGAAACGAACCGAAGTGAAAAGAATCGAATCGAATCGAAAGAATCAAATCGAAAAAAAAATCGAATCGAAATTAAAAGAATCGAATCGAATCAAAGCATAAAGAATCGAATCTAATTGAATCGAAAGAATCGATTGAATCAAATAGAGAAGAATCTAATGGTAAGGAATCGAATCGAAAAGAATCCAATTGTATTGAATCGAATCGAAAAGAAATGAATTGAATAGATTATAAAAGAATCGAATCGAAAGGAATCGACTCGAAACGTAAAGAATCGAATCGAAAAAATTGAATAGATCGAAGAATTGAATAGAAATGAATCGAATCGAAATGAAAAGAATTGAATCGAATCGAATCGAAAACAATCGAATCAAAAAGAATCGAATTGAAACAAAAGAATCGCATTGTATTTAATCGAATCAAAAAAATCTAATTGAATCGAATCGAAAAGAATCGATTTGAAATGAAAAGAATCTAATCGAATTGATAGAAAATTGAATCGAATCGAAAACAATCGAATCGAATCGAAAAGAATCGAAATGTATGGAAACGAATCGAAAAGAATCTAATTGAGTAGAAAAGAATCAAATCAAATTTAATGGAATCGAAAAGAACCGAATAGCATCGAATTGAATCGAATCGAAAAGAATCGAAACGAATTGAATCGAAAAGCATTGAGTCGAATCAAATCGAAAAGAATCGAATCGTATCAAATTGAAAAGAATCGAATCGATCTGAAAAGAATTGAATCGAATCGAAAAGAATCAAATTGAAACGAAAAGAATCAAATCGAATAGCAAAGAATCGAATCGAAACGAATCGATTTGAAACGAGCCGAATCGAATCGAATTGAATGACATATTCGAATCGAATCGAAAAGAATCTAATCTAATGAAATCCAAAAGAATCAAATCGAAACAAATAGAATCAAACCGAATGGAATTGAATCGAAAAGAGTCGATTCGAATCAAATTGGAATGAAAAGAATTGAATCGAATCGAATAAAAAACAAGTGAATCGAATAGAATAGAAAAGAAGAGAATCGAAACGAAAAGAATCAAATTGAATCGAAAGGAATCGAATCGAAAAGAATCGAATCAAAGAGAAAAGACTCGAATCGAATGGAAAAGAATAGAATCAAAAAGAATCGAATTGAAACAAAAAGAATCGAATTGAATTGAATCGAAAAGAATCGAATGGAATCGAATCGAAAAGAATCGAATTGAATTAAATCGAAGAGAATCGAATCGAATTGAATTGAATCGAAGAGAATCGAATCGAATAGAAAAGAATCAAATCGAAATGAATCGATTTGAAACGAAAAGAATCGAATCGAATCAAATTGAATGAAAAGAATTGAATCGAATCAAAAAGAATTGAATCAAAAAGAATCA
Source organism: Canis lupus baileyi (assembly GCF_048164855.1). Taxonomy (NCBI): domain Eukaryota; kingdom Metazoa; phylum Chordata; class Mammalia; order Carnivora; family Canidae; genus Canis; species Canis lupus. The sequence goes on along the minus strand of NC_132871.1, from coordinate 31,148,331 downwards.
AACCGAAACAAAAAGAATCAAACCGAATTGAAAAGAATCTAACTGAATAGAATCGAAAAGAATCGACGTACCGAATCGAATCCAATCGAAAAAAATCTAATCGTATCAAATCGAATCGAAAAGAATTGAAATGAATAGAATAGAAAAGATTCGAATCAAATCAAAAACAATCAAATCGAGTAATATCGAATCGAAAAGAATCGAATCGAAAAGAATCGAATCGAATGGAAAAGAATTGAATTGAATCAAAAAGAATTGATTCAAATCAAAAAGAATCCAATCGATTCGAATCGAAAAGACTCGAATCGAAAAGAATCGAAAAGAATCGAATCGAATCCAAAAGGATCGAATCGCAAAGAATCGAATCTAAAGAAAAGGAATCGAATCGAATCGAAACGAATAGAATCGAAAAGAATCGATTTGAATCGAAATGAAAAGAATCGTATCGAATCAAATCGAAAAAAATCAAATGGAATCGAATCGAATCGTATCGAAAAGAATCAAATCAAATGAAAAGAATCGAATCGAATAGAAAAGAATCGAATTGATTGGAATCGACTCGAAAACAATCTAATTGAATTGAAAGGAATCGAATCAAATTTAATGGAATCGACAAGAATCATATCAAATCAAAAAGATCGAATCGAAACGAATCAATTCGAAAAGAATCAAATCGAATCGAATCGAAAAGAATCGAATCGAAAAGAATTGAATTGAAAAGAATCGAATTGAATCGAATTGAAAAGACTCGAATCGAATTAAAAGAATCGAATCGAATCGAAAAGAATCGAATCGAATCGGAAAGAATTGAATTGGAATGAATCGATTTGAATCGAATTGAAAAGAATCGAATCGAAAAAATCGAATCGAAAAGAACTGAGTTGAGTTGAATCGAATCGAAAAGATTCGAATCCAATCGTGTCGAATCAAAAAGATGGAATCGAAACGAATCGAATCGAATCGAATCGAAAAGAATCGAATAGATAGCAAAGAATCAAATCGAATAGAAAAGAATTTGAATCGAATTGAAACGATTCGAAAAAATCGAAACTAATCGAATCATCGAATGGAAAAGAATCGAATCGAATCAAAAAGAATCGAAACGAACTGAATCGAAAGAATCGAATCGAACAGAATCGAAAAGAATTGAATCGTAATGTAACAAATCGAATCCAAATGATCGAATCAAGCCAAGTCGAAAAGAATTGAATCGAAAAGAATCGAATCAAAATGAAAAGAATCGAATAGAATCGAATTGAAAAGAATCGAATTGAACCGAATCAAATAGAATAGAATCGAACAGAATTGAATCGAATGAAAAGAATCTTATCGAATCGATTCGAAAAGAATTGAATCGAATCGAATGGAGAAGAATCAAATCAAATGGAATCGAAAAGAATCGAATCAAAGAGAATCTAATCGAAACGAAAAGAATCAATCGAATCGAAAAGAATCGAATCGAAACGAAAAGTGTCGAATCGAATCGAATCGAAAAGAATCGAATCGAACCGAAAAGAATCAAATCGAATCGAAAAGAATCGAATTGAATTGAATCGTAATGAAAAGAATCGAATCGAATCGAAAGAATCAAATCGAATCGAAAACAATTGAATCGAATGCAATCAAATCGAAAAGAATCGAATCGAATTGAAAAGAATCAAATCGAATTGATTGAATCGAAAAGAATCGAATCGAATCGCATCGCATCGAATCGAAAATAATAGAATTGAATAAAAATAATCGAATCGAATTGAGAATAATTGGAATTGAATTGAATCGATAATCGAATCGAATCAAATCGAGTCGAATCGAAACTAATCGAATCGAATCAAATCGATTCGAAAAAATCGAATCAGATTGCAACGAATCGAATCATATTGAATTGATTTGAATTGAAATGAATCGAATCTAATCAAATCAAAAAGAATCGAATCCAAAGAATCGAATTGTAGAAAATCAAATCAAAACAAAAAGATTCAAATCGAAACGAATCAAATTGAAAAGAATCGAATCGAATCGAATCGAAAAGAATCGAATCGAATCGAAAAGAATCGAATAGAAAAGAATCGTATCGAATCAAATCTAAAAGAATCGAATCGAATCGAATAAAAAAGAATCGAATCGAATTGATTCGCATCGAAAAGAATCGAATCGTATCGAATCGAAAAGAATCGAATCTATTCGAATCGAATGGAATTGAATCAAAAAGAATCGAATCGAATTGAAACGAAAAGAATCGAATAGATTCGAATTGAAACAAATCGAAAAAAATGAAAACGAATCAAATCACATCGAGTGGAAAAGAATCGAATCAAATAGAAAAGAATCGAATTGAATCGAACTGAATCGAAAAGAATCGAATAGATCAAATCAAAAAGAATCGAATCGATTCGAGATGAACCGAGTAGAATCGAGTCGAAGTGAAAAGAATTGAATCGAATCGAATCGAAAAGAATCTAATCGAAACGAAAAGAATCGAATCGAAGAGAATCTAATCGAAATGAAAAGAATCAAATCGAATCGAAAAGAATCGAATCGAAACGAAAAGTGTCGAATCGAATCGAATCGAAAAGAATCGAGTTGAATAGAAAAGAATTGAATCGAATAAAATCGATAAGATTTGAATCAAATCCAATAGAATCGAAAAGATTCGAATCGAATTGAAAAGAAACGAACCGAAGTGAAAAGAATCGAATCGAATCGAAAGAATCAAATCGAAAAAAAAATCGAATCGAAATTAAAAGAATCGAATCGAATCAAAGCATAAAGAATCGAATCTAATTGAATCGAAAGAATCGATTGAATCAAATAGAGAAGAATCTAATGGTAAGGAATCGAATCGAAAAGAATCCAATTGTATTGAATCGAATCGAAAAGAAATGAATTGAATAGATTATAAAAGAATCGAATCGAAAGGAATCGACTCGAAACGTAAAGAATCGAATCGAAAAAATTGAATAGATCGAAGAATTGAATAGAAATGAATCGAATCGAAATGAAAAGAATTGAATCGAATCGAATCGAAAACAATCGAATCAAAAAGAATCGAATTGAAACAAAAGAATCGCATTGTATTTAATCGAATCAAAAAAATCTAATTGAATCGAATCGAAAAGAATCGATTTGAAATGAAAAGAATCTAATCGAATTGATAGAAAATTGAATCGAATCGAAAACAATCGAATCGAATCGAAAAGAATCGAATTGTATGGAAACGAATCGAAAAGAATCTAATTGAGTAGAAAAGAATCAAATCAAATTTAATGGAATCGAAAAGAACCGAATAGCATCGAATTGAATCGAATCGAAAAGAATCGAAACGAATTGAATCGAAAAGCATTGAGTCGAATCAAATCGAAAAGAATCGAATCGTATCAAATTGAAAAGAATCGAATCGATCTGAAAAGAATTGAATCGAATCGAAAAGAATCAAATTGAAACGAAAAGAATCAAATCGAATAGCAAAGAATCGAATCGAAACGAATCGATTTGAAACGAGCCGAATCGAATCGAATTGAATGACATATTCGAATCGAATCGAAAAGAATCTAATCTAATGAAATCCAAAAGAATCAAATCGAAACAAATAGAATCAAACCGAATGGAATTGAATCGAAAAGAGTCGATTCGAATCAAATTGGAATGAAAAGAATTGAATCGAATCGAATAAAAAACAAGTGAATCGAATAGAATAGAAAAGAAGAGAATCGAAACGAAAAGAATCAAATTGAATCGAAAGGAATCGAATCGAAAAGAATCGAATCAAAGAGAAAAGACTCGAATCGAATGGAAAAGAATAGAATCAAAAAGAATCGAATTGAAACAAAAAGAATCGAATTGAATTGAATCGAAAAGAATCGAATGGAATCGAATCGAAAAGAATCGAATTGAATTAAATCGAAGAGAATCGAATCGAATTGAATTGAATCGAAGAGAATCGAATCGAATAGAAAAGAATCAAATCGAAATGAATCGATTTGAAACGAAAAGAATCGAATCGAATCAAATTGAATGAAAAGAATTGAATCGAATCAAAAAGAATTGAATCAAAAAGAATCAAACCGAAACAAAAAGAATCAAACCGAATTGAAAAGAATCTAACTGAATAGAATCGAAAAGAATCGACGTACCGAATCGAATCCAATCGAAAAAAATCTAATCGTATCAAATCGAATCGAAAAGAATTGAAATGAATAGAATAGAAAAGATTCGAATCAAATCAAAAACAATCAAATCGAGTAATATCGAATCGAAAAGAATCGAATCGAAAAGAATCGAATCGAATGGAAAAGAATTGAATTGAATCAAAAAGAATTGATTCAAATCAAAAAGAATCCAATCGATTCGAATCGAAAAGACTCGAATCGAAAAGAATCGAAAAGAATCGAATCGAATCCAAAAGGATCGAATCGCAAAGAATCGAATCTAAAGAAAAGGAATCGAATCGAATCGAAACGAATAGAATCGAAAAGAATCGATTTGAATCGAAATGAAAAGAATCGTATCGAATCAAATCGAAAAAAATCAAATGGAATCGAATCGAATCGTATCGAAAAGAATCAAATCAAATGAAAAGAATCGAATCGAATAGAAAAGAATCGAATTGATTGGAATCGACTCGAAAACAATCTAATTGAATTGAAAGGAATCGAATCAAATTTAATGGAATCGACAAGAATCGTATCAAATCAAAAAGATCGAATCGAAACGAATCAATTCGAAAAGAATCAAATCGAATCGAATCGAAAAGAATCGAATCGAAAAGAATTGAATTGAAAAGAATCGAATTGAATCGAATTGAAAAGACTCGAATCGAATTAAAAGAATCGAATCGAATCGAAAAGAATCGAATCGAATCGGAAAGAATTGAATTGGAATGAATCGATTTGAATCGAATTGAAAAGAATCGAATCGAAAAAATCGAATCGAAAAGAACTGAGTTGAGTTGAATCGAATCGAAAAGATTCGAATCGAATCGTGTCGAATCAAAAAGATGGAATCGAAACGAATCGAATCGAATCGAATCGAAAAGAATCGAATAGATAGCAAAGAATCAAATCGAATAGAAAAGAATTTGAATCGAATTGAAACGATTCGAAAAAATCGAAACTAATCGAATCATCGAATGGAAAAGAATCGAATCGAATCAAAAAGAATCGAAACGAACTGAATCGAAAGAATCGAATCGAACAGAATCGAAAAGAATTGAATCGTAATGTAACAAATCGAATCCAAATGATCGAATCAAGCCAAGTCGAAAAGAATTGAATCGAAAAGAATCGAATCAAAATGAAAAGAATCGAATAGAATCGAATTGAAAAGAATCGAATTGAACCGAATCAAATAGAATAGAATCGAACAGAATTGAATCGAATGAAAAGAATCTTATCGAATCGATTCGAAAAGAATTGAATCGAATCGAATGGAGAAGAATCAAATCAAATGGAATCGAAAAGAATCGAATCAAAGAGAATCTAATCGAAACGAAAAGAATCAATCGAATCGAAAAGAATCGAATCGAAACGAAAAGTGTCGAATCGAATCGAATCGAAAAGAATCGAATCGAACCGAAAAGAATCAAATCGAATCGAAAAGAATCGAATTGAATTGAATCGTAATGAAAAGAATCGAATCGAATCGAAAGAATCAAATCGAATCGAAAACAATTGAATCGAATGCAATCAAATCGAAAAGAATCGAATCGAATTGAAAAGAATCAAATCGAATTGATTGAATCGAAAAGAATCGAATCGAATCGAATCGCATCGAATCGAAAATAATAGAATTGAATAAAAATAATCGAATCGAATTGAGAATAATTGGAATTGAATTGAATCGATAATCGAATCGAATCAAATCGAGTCGAATCGAAACTAATCGAATCGAATCAAATCGATTCGAAAATATCGAATCAGATTGCAGCGAATCGAATCATATTGAATTGATTTGAATTGAAATGAATCGAATCTAATCAAATCAAAAAGAATCGAATCCAAAGAATCGAATTGTAGAAAATCAAATCAAAACAAAAAGATTCAAATCGAAACGAATCAAATTGAAAAGAATCGAATCGAATCGAATCGAAAAGAATCGAATAGAAAAGAATCGTATCGAATCAAATCTAAAAGAATCGAATCGAATCGAATAAAAAAGAATCGAATCGAATTGATTCGCATCGAAAAGAATCGAATCGTATCGAATCGAAAAGAATCGAATCTATTCGAATCGAATGGAATTGAATCAAAAAGAATCGAATCGAATTGAAACGAAAAGAATCGAATAGATTCGAATTGAAACAAATCGAAAAAAATGAAAACGAATCAAATCACATCGAGTGGAAAAGAATCGAATCAAATAGAAAAGAATCGAATTGAATCGAACTGAATCGAAAAGAATCGAATAGATCAAATCAAAAAGAATCGAATCGATTCGAGATGAACCGAGTAGAATCGAGTCGAAGTGAAAAGAATTGAATCGAATCGAATCGAAAAGAATCTAATCGAAACGAAAAGAATCGAATCGAAGAGAATCTAATCGAAATGAAAAGAATCAAATCGAATCGAAAAGAATCGAATCGAAACGAAAAGTGTCGAATCGAATCGAATCGAAAAGAATCGAGTTGAATAGAAAAGAATTGAATCGAATAAAATCGATAAGATTTGAATCAAATCCAATAGAATCGAAAAGATTCGAATCGAATTGAAAAGAAACGAACCGAAGTGAAAAGAATCGAATCGAATCGAAAGAATCAAATCGAAAAAAAAATCGAATCGAAATTAAAAGAATCGAATCGAATCAAAGCATAAAGAATCGAATCTAATTGAATCGAAAGAATCGATTGAATCAAATAGAGAAGAATCTAATGGTAAGGAATCGAATCGAAAAGAATCCAATTGTATTGAATCGAATCGAAAAGAAATGAATTGAATAGATTATAAAAGAATCGAATCGAAAGGAATCGACTCGAAACGTAAAGAATCGAATCGAAAAAATTGAATAGATCGAAGAATTGAATAGAAATGAATCGAATCGAAATGAAAAGAATTGAATCGAATCGAATCGAAAACAATCGAATCAAAAAGAATCGAATTGAAACAAAAGAATCGCATTGTATTTAATCGAATCAAAAAAATCTAATTGAATCGAATCGAAAAGAATCGATTTGAAATGAAAAGAATCTAATCGAATTGATAGAAAATTGAATCGAATCGAAAACAATCGAATCGAATCGAAAAGAATCGAAATGTATGGAAACGAATCGAAAAGAATCTAATTGAGTAGAAAAGAATCAAATCAAATTTAATGGAATCGAAAAGAACCGAATAGCATCGAATTGAATCGAATCGAAAAGAATCGAAACGAATTGAATCGAAAAGCATTGAGTCGAATCAAATCGAAAAGAATCGAATCGTATCAAATTGAAAAGAATCGAATCGATCTGAAAAGAATTGAATCGAATCGAAAAGAATCAAATTGAAACGAAAAGAATCAAATCGAATAGCAAAGAATCGAATCGAAACGAATCGATTTGAAACGAGCCGAATCGAATCGAATTGAATGACATATTCGAATCGAATCGAAAAGAATCTAATCTAATGAAATCCAAAAGAATCAAATCGAAACAAATAGAATCAAACCGAATGGAATTGAATCGAAAAGAGTCGATTCGAATCAAATTGGAATGAAAAGAATTGAATCGAATCGAATAAAAAACAAGTGAATCGAATAGAATAGAAAAGAAGAGAATCGAAACGAAAAGAATCAAATTGAATCGAAAGGAATCGAATCGAAAAGAATCGAATCAAAGAGAAAAGACTCGAATCGAATGGAAAAGAATAGAATCAAAAAGAATCGAATTGAAACAAAAAGAATCGAATTGAATTGAATCGAAAAGAATCGAATGGAATCGAATCGAAAAGAATCGAATTGAATTAAATCGAAGAGAATCGAATCGAATTGAATTGAATCGAAGAGAATCGAATCGAATAGAAAAGAATCAAATCGAAATGAATCGATTTGAAACGAAAAGAATCGAATCGAATCAAATTGAATGAAAAGAATTGAATCGAATCAAAAAGAATTGAATCAAAAAGAATCAAACCGAAACAAAAAGAATCAAACCGAATTGAAAAGAATCTAACTGAATAGAATCGAAAAGAATCGACGTACCGAATCGAATCCAATCGAAAAAAATCTAATCGTATCAAATCGAATCGAAAAGAATTGAAATGAATAGAATAGAAAAGATTCGAATCAAATCAAAAACAATCAAATCGAGTAATATCGAATCGAAAAGAATCGAATCGAAAAGAATCGAATCGAATGGAAAAGAATTGAATTGAATCAAAAAGAATTGATTCAAATCAAAAAGAATCCAATCGATTCGAATCGAAAAGACTCGAATCGAAAAGAATCGAAAAGAATCGAATCGAATCCAAAAGGATCGAATCGCAAAGAATCGAATCTAAAGAAAAGGAATCGAATCGAATCGAAACGAATAGAATCGAAAAGAATCGATTTGAATCGAAATGAAAAGAATCGTATCGAATCAAATCGAAAAAAATCAAATGGAATCGAATCGAATCGTATCGAAAAGAATCAAATCAAATGAAAAGAATCGAATCGAATAGAAAAGAATCGAATTGATTGGAATCGACTCGAAAACAATCTAATTGAATTGAAAGGAATCGAATCAAATTTAATGGAATCGACAAGAATCGTATCAAATCAAAAAGATCGAATCGAAATGAATCAATTCGAAAAGAATCAAATCGAGTCGAATCGAAAAGAATCGAATCGAAAAGAATTGAATTGAAAAGAATCGAATTGAATCGAATTGAAAAGACTCGAATCGAATTAAAAGAATCGAATCGAATCGAAAAGAATCGAATCGAATCGGAAAGAATTGAATTGGAATGAATCGATTTGAATCGAATTGAAAAGAATCGAATCGAAAAAATCGAATCGAAAAGAACTGAGTTGAGTTGAATCGAATCGAAAAGATTCGAATCGAATCGTGTCGAATCAAAAAGATGGAATCGAAACGAATCGAATCGAATCGAATCGAAAAGAATCGAATAGATAGCAAAGAATCAAATCGAATAGAAAAGAATTTGAATCGAATTGAAACGATTCGAAAAAATCGAAACTAATCGAATCATCGAATGGAAAAGAATCGAATCGAATCAAAAAGAATCGAAACGAACTGAATCGAAAGAATCGAATCGAACAGAATCGAAAAGAATTGAATCGTAATGTAACAAATCGAATCCAAATGATCGAATCAAGCCAAGTCGAAAAGAATTGAATCGAAAAGAATCGAATCAAAATGAAAAGAATCGAATAGAATCGAATTGAAAAGAATCGAATTGAACCGAATCAAATAGAATAGAATCGAACAGAATTGAATCGAATGAAAAGAATCTTATCGAATCGATTCGAAAAGAATTGAATCGAATCGAATGGAGAAGAATCAAATCAAATGGAATCGAAAAGAATCGAATCAAAGAGAATCTAATCGAAACGAAAAGAATCAATCGAATCGAAAAGAATCGAATCGAAACGAAAAGTGTCGAATCGAATCGAATCGAAAAGAATCGAATCGAACCGAAAAGAATCAAATCGAATCGAAAAGAATCGAATTGAATTGAATCGTAATGAAAAGAATCGAATCGAATCGAAAGAATCAAATCGAATCGAAAACAATTGAATCGAATGCAATCAAATCGAAAAGAATCGAATCGAATTGAAAAGAATCAAATCGAATTGATTGAATCGAAAAGAATCGAATCGAATCGCATCGCATCGAATCGAAAATAATAGAATTGAATAAAAATAATCGAATCGAATTGAGAATAATTGGAATTGAATTGAATCGATAATCGAATCGAATCAAATCGAGTCGAATCGAAACTAATCGAATCGAATCAAATCGATTCGAAAAAATCGAATCAGATTGCAACGAATCGAATCATATTGAATTGATTTGAATTGAAATGAATCGAATCTAATCAAATCAAAAAGAATCGAATCCAAAGAATCGAATTGTAGAAAATCAAATCAAAACAAAAAGATTCAAATCGAAACGAATCAAATTGAAAAGAATCGAATCGAATCGAATCGAATCGAAAAGAATCGAATCGAATCGAAAAGAATCGAATAGAAAAGAATCGTATCGAATCAAATCTAAAAGAATCGAATCGAATCGAATAAAAAAGAATCGAATCGAATTGATTCGCATCGAAAAGAATCGAATCGTATCGAATCGAAAAGAATCGAATCTATTCGAATCGAATGGAATTGAATCAAAAAGAATCGAATCGAATTGAAACGAAAAGAATCGAATAGATTCGAATTGAAACAAATCGAAAAAAATGAAAACGAATCAAATCACATCGAGTGGAAAAGAATCGAATCAAATAGAAAAGAATCGAATTGAATCGAACTGAATCGAAAAGAATCGAATAGATCAAATCAAAAAGAATCGAATCGATTCGAGATGAACCGAGTAGAATCGAGTCGAAGTGAAAAGAATTGAATCGAATCGAATCGAAAAGAATCTAATCGAAACGAAAAGAATCGAATCGAAGAGAATCTAATCGAAATGAAAAGAATCAAATCGAATCGAAAAGAATCGAATCGAAACGAAAAGTGTCGAATCGAATCGAATCGAAAAGAATCGAGTTGAATAGAAAAGAATTGAATCGAATAAAATCGATAAGATTTGAATCAAATCCAATAGAATCGAAAAGATTCGAATCGAATTGAAAAGAAATGAACCGAAGTGAAAAGAATCGAATCGAATCGAAAGAATCAAATCGAAAAAAAAATCGAATCGAAATTAAAAGAATCGAATCGAATCAAAGCATAAAGAATCGAATCTAATTGAATCGAAAGAATCGATTGAATCAAATAGAGAAGAATCTAATGGTAAGGAATCGAATCGAAAAGAATCCAATTGTATTGAATCCAAGCGAAAAGAAATGAATTGAATAGATTATAAAAGAATCGAATCGAAAGGAATCGACTCGAAACGTAAAGAATCGAATCGAAAAAATTGAATAGATCGAAGAATTGAATAGAAATGAATCGAATCGAAATGAAAAGAATTGAATCGAATCGAATCGAAAACAATCGAATCAAAAAGAATCGAATTGAAACAAAAGAATCGCATTGTATTTAATCGAATCAAAAAAATCTAATTGAATCGAATCGAAAAGAATCGATTTGAAATGAAAAGAATCTAATCGAATTGATAGAAAATTGAATCGAATCGAAAACAATCGAATCGAATCGAAAAGAATCGAATTGTATGGAAACGAATCGAAAAGAATCTAATTGAGTAGAAAAGAATCAAATCAAATTTAATGGAATCGAAAAGAACCGAATAGCCTCGAATTGAATCGAATCGAAAAGAATCGAAACGAATTGAATCGAAAAGCATTGAGTCGAATCAAATCGAAAAGAATCGAATCGTATCAAATTGAAAAGAGTCGAATCGATCTGAAAAGAATTGAATCGAATTGAATCGAATCGAAAAGAATCAAATTGAAACGAAAAGAATCAAATCGAATAGCAAAGAATCGAATCGAAACGAATCGATTTGAAACGAGCCGAATCGAATTGAATTGAATGAAATATTCGAATCGAATCGAAAAGAATCTAATCTAATGAAATCCAAAAGAATCAAATCGAAACAAATAGAATCAAACCGAATGGAATTGAATCGAAAAGAGTCGATTCGAATCAAATTGGAATGAAAAGAATTGAATCGAATCGAATAAAAAACAAGTGAATCGAATAGAATAGAAAAGAAGAGAATCGAAACGAAAAGAATCAAATTGAATCGAAAGGAATCGAATCGAAAAGAATCGAATCAAAGAGAAAAGACTCGAATCGAATGGAAAAGAATAGAATCAAAAAGAATCGAATTGAAACAAAAAGAATCGAATTGAATTGAATCGAAAAGAATCGAATGGAATCGAATCGAAAAGAATCGAATTGAATTAAATCGAAGAGAATCGAATCGAATTGAATTGAATCGAAGAGAATCGAATCGAATAGAAAAGAATCAAATCGAAATGAATCGATTTGAAACGAAAAGAATCGAATCGAATCAAATTGAATGAAAAGAATTGAATCGAATCAAAAAGAATTGAATCAAAAAGAATCAAACCGAAACAAAAAGAATCAAACCGAATTGAAAAGAATCTAACTGAATAGAATCGAAAAGAATCGACGTACCGAATCGAATCCAATCGAAAAAAATCTAATCGTATCAAATCGAATCGAAAAGAATTGAAATGAATAGAATAGAAAAGATTCGAATCAAATCAAAAACAATCAAATCGAGTAATATCGAATCGAAAAGAATCGAATCGAAAAGAATCGAATCGAATGGAAAAGAATTGAATTGAATCAAAAAGAATTGATTCAAATCAAAAAGAATCGAATCGATTCGAATCGAAAAGACTCGAATCGAAAAGAATCGAAAAGAATCGAATCGAATCCAAAAGGATCGAATCGCAAAGAATCGAATCTAAAGAAAAGGAATCGAATCGAATCGAAACGAATAGAATCGAAAAGAATCGATTTGAATCGAAATGAAAAGAATCGTATCGAATCAAATCGAAAAAAATCAAATGGAATCGAATCGAATCGTATCGAAAAGAATCAAATCAAATGAAAAGAATCGAATCGAATAGAAAAGAATCGAATTGATTGGAATCGACTCGAAAACAATCTAATTGAATTGAAAGGAATCGAATCAAATTTAATGGAATCGACAAGAATCGTATCAAATCAAAAAGATCGAATCGAAACGAATCAATTCGAAAAGAATCAAATCGAATCGAATCGAAAAGAATCGAATCGAAAAGAATTGAATTGAAAAGAATCGAATTGAATCGAATTGAAAAGACTCGAATCGAATTAAAAGAATCGAATCGAATCGAAAAGAATCGAATCGAATCGGAAAGAATTGAATTGGAATGAATCGATTTGAATCGAATTGAAAAGAATCGAATCGAAAAAATCGAATCGAAAAGAACTGAGTTGAGTTGAATCGAATCGAAAAGATTCGAATCCAATCGTGTCGAATCAAAAAGATGGAATCGAAACGAATCGAATCGAATCGAATCGAAAAGAATCGAATAGATAGCAAAGAATCAAATCGAATAGAAAAGAATTTGAATCGAATTGAAACGATTCGAAAAAATCGAAACTAATCGAATCATCGAATGGAAAAGAATCGAATCGAATCAAAAAGAATCGAAACGAACTGAATCGAAAGAATCGAATCGAACAGAATCGAAAAGAATTGAATCGTAATGTAACAAATCGAATCCAAATGATCGAATCAAGCCAAGTCGAAAAGAATTGAATCGAAAAGAATCGAATCAAAATGAAAAGAATCGAATAGAATCGAATTGAAAAGAATCGAATTGAACCGAATCAAATAGAATAGAATCGAACAGAATTGAATCGAATGAAAAGAATCTTATCGAATCGATTCGAAAAGAATTGAATCGAATCGAATGGAGAAGAATCAAATCAAATGGAATCGAAAAGAATCGAATCAAAGAGAATCTAATCGAAACGAAAAGAATCAATCGAATCGAAAAGAATCGAATCGAAACGAAAAGTGTCGAATCGAATCGAATCGAAAAGAATCGAATCGAACCGAAAAGAATCAAATCGAATCAAAAAGAATCGAATTGAATTGAATCGTAATGAAAAGAATCGAATCGAATCGAAAGAATCAAATCGAATCGAAAACAATTGAATCGAATGCAATCAAATCGAAAAGAATCGAATCGAATTGAAAAGAATCAAATCGAATTGATTGAATCGAAAAGAATCGAATCGAATCGCATCGCATCGAATCGAAAATAATAGAATTGAATAAAAATAATCAAATCGAATCGAATTGAGAATAATTGGAATTGAATTGAATCGATAATCGAATCGAATCAAATCGAGTCGAATCGAAACTAATCGAATCGAATCAAATCGATTCGAAAAAATCGAATCAGATTGCAACGAATCGAATCATATTGAATTGATTTGAATTGAAATGAATCGAATCTAATCAAATCAAAAAGAATCGAATCCAAAGAATCGAATTGTAGAAAATCAAATCAAAACAAAAAGATTCAAATCGAAACGAATCAAATTGAAAAGAATCGAATCGAATCGAATCGAAAAGAATCGAATCGAATCGAAAAGAATCGAATAGAAAAGAATCGTATCGAATCAAATCTAAAAGAATCGAATCGAATCGAATAAAAAAGAATCGAATCGAATTGATTCGCATCGAAAAGAATCGAATCGTATCGAATCGAAAAGAATCGAATCTATTCGAATCGAATGGAATTGAATCAAAAAGAATCGAATCGAATTGAAACGAAAAGAATCGAATAGATTCGAATTGAAACAAATCGAAAAAAATGAAAACGAATCAAATCACATCGAGTGGAAAAGAATCGAATCAAATAGAAAAGAATCGAATTGAATCGAACTGAATCGAAAAGAATCGAATAGATCAAATCAAAAAGAATCGAATCGATTCGAGATGAACCGAGTAGAATCGAGTCGAAGTGAAAAGAATTGAATCGAATCGAATCGAAAAGAATCTAATCGAAACGAAAAGAATCGAATCGAAGAGAATCTAATCGAAATGAAAAGAATCAAATCGAATCGAAAAGAATCGAATCGAAACGAAAAGTGTCGAATCGAATCGAATCGAAAAGAATCGAGTTGAATAGAAAAGAATTGAATCGAATAAAATCGATAAGATTTGAATCAAATCCAATAGAATCGAAAAGATTCGAATCGAATTGAAAAGAAACGAACCGAAGTGAAAAGAATCGAATCGAATCGAAAGAATCAAATCGAAAAAAAAATCGAATCGAAATTAAAAGAATCGAATCGAATCAAAGCATAAAGAATCGAATCTAATTGAATCGAAAGAATCGATTGAATCAAATAGAGAAGAATCTAATGGTAAGGAATCGAATCGAAAAGAATCCAATTGTATTGAATCGAATCGAAAAGAAATGAATTGAATAGATTATAAAAGAATCGAATCGAAAGGAATCGACTCGAAACGTAAAGAATCGAATCGAAAAAATTGAATAGATCGAAGAATTGAATAGAAATGAATCGAATCGAAATGAAAAGAATTGAATCGAATCGAATCGAAAACAATCGAATCAAAAAGAATCGAATTGAAACAAAAGAATCGCATTGTATTTAATCGAATCAAAAAAATCTAATTGAATCGAATCGAAAAGAATCGATTTGAAATGAAAAGAATCTAATCGAATTGATAGAAAATTGAATCGAATCGAAAACAATCGAATCGAATCGAAAAGAATCGAATTGTATGGAAACGAATCGAAAAGAATCTAATTGAGTAGAAAAGAATCAAATCAAATTTAATGGAATCGAAAAGAACCGAATAGCATCGAATTGAATCGAATCGAAAAGAATCGAAACGAATTGAATCGAAAAGCATTGAGTCGAATCAAATCGAAAAGAATCGAATCGTATCAAATTGAAAAGAATCGAATCGATCTGAAAAGAATTGAATCGAATCGAAAAGAATCAAATTGAAACGAAAAGAATCAAATCGAATAGCAAAGAATCCAATCGAAACGAATCGATTTGAAACGAGCCGAATCGAATCGAATTGAATGACATATTCGAATCGAATCGAAAAGAATCTAATCTAATGAAATCCAAAAGAATCAAATCGAAACAAATAGAATCAAACCGAATGGAATTGAATCGAAAAGAGTCGATTCGAATCAAATTGGAATGAAAAGAATTGAATCGAATCGAATAAAAAACAAGTGAATCGAATAGAATAGAAAAGAAGAGAATCGAAACGAAAAGAATCAAATTGAATTGAAAGGAATCGAATCGAAAAGAATCGAATCAAAGAGAAAAGACTCGAATCGAATGGAAAAGAATAGAATCAAAAAGAATCGAATTGAAACAAAAAGAATCGAATTGAATTGAATCGAAAAGAATCGAATGGAATCGAATCGAAAAGAATCGAATTGAATTAAATCGAAGAGAATCGAATCGAATTGAATTGAATCGAAGAGAATCGAATCGAATAGAAAAGAATCAAATCGAAATGAATCGATTTGAAACGAAAAGAATCGAATCGAATCAAATTGAATGAAAAGAATTGAATCGAATCAAAAAGAATTGAATCAAAAAGAATCAAACCGAAACAAAAAGAATCAAACCGAATTGAAAAGAATCTAACTGAATAGAATCGAAAAGAATCGACGTACCGAATCGAATCCAATCGAAAAAAATCTAATCGTATCAAATCGAATCGAAAAGAATTGAAATGAATAGAATAGAAAAGATTCGAATCAAATCAAAAACAATCAAATCGAGTAATATCGAATCGAAAAGAATCGAATCGAAAAGAATCGAATCGAATGGAAAAGAATTGAATTGAATCAAAAAGAATTGATTCAAATCAAAAAGAATCGAATCGATTCGAATCGAAAAGACTCGAATCGAAAAGAATCGAAAAGAATCGAATCGAATCCAAAAGGATCGAATCGCAAAGAATCGAATCTAAAGAAAAGGAATCGAATCGAATCGAAACGAATAGAATCGAAAAGAATCGATTTGAATCGAAATGAAAAGAATCGTATCGAATCAAATCGAAAAAAATCAAATGGAATCGAATCGAATCGTATCGAAAAGAATCAAATCAAATGAAAAGAATCGAATCGAATAGAAAAGAATCGAATTGATTGGAATCGACTCGAAAACAATCTAATTGAATTGAAAGGAATCGAATCAAATTTAATGGAATCGACAAGAATCGTATCAAATCAAAAAGATCGAATCGAAACGAATCAATTCGAAAAGAATCAAATCGAGTCGAATCGAAAAGAATCGAATCGAAAAGAATTGAATTGAAAAGAATCGAATTGAATCGAATTGAAAAGACTCGAATCGAATTAAAAGAATCGAATCGAATCGAAAAGAATCGAATCGAATCGGAAAGAATTGAATTGGAATGAATCGATTTGAATCGAATTGAAAAGAATCGAATCGAAAAAATCGAATCGAAAAGAACTGAGTTGAGTTGAATCGAATCGAAAAGATTCGAATCCAATCGTGTCGAATCAAAAAGATGGAATCGAAACGAATCGAATCGAATCGAATCGAAAAGAATCGAATAGATAGCAAAGAATCAAATCGAATAGAAAAGAATTTGAATCGAATTGAAACGATTCGAAAAAATCGAAACTAATCGAATCATCGAATGGAAAAGAATCGAATCGAATCAAAAAGAATCGAAACGAACTGAATCGAAAGAATCGAATCGAACAGAATCGAAAAGAATTGAATCGTAATGTAACAAATCGAATCCAAATGATCGAATCAAGCCAAGTCGAAAAGAATTGAATCGAAAAGAATCGAATCAAAATGAAAAGAATCGAATAGAATCGAATTGAAAAGAATCGAATTGAACCGAATCAAATAGAATAGAATCGAACAGAATTGAATCGAATGAAAAGAATCTTATCGAATCGATTCGAAAAGAATTGAATCGAATCGAATGGAGAAGAATCAAATCAAATGGAATCGAAAAGAATCGAATCAAAGAGAATCTAATCGAAACGAAAAGAATCAATCGAATCGAAAAGAATCGAATCGAAACGAAAAGTGTCGAATCGAATCGAATCGAAAAGAATCGAATCGAACCGAAAAGAATCAAATCGAATCGAAAAGAATCGAATTGAATTGAATCGTAATGAAAAGAATCGAATCGAATCGAAAGAATCAAATCGAATCGAAAACAATTGAATCGAATGCAATCAAATCGAAAAGAATCGAATCGAATTGAAAAGAATCAAATCGAATTGATTGAATCGAAAAGAATCGAATCGAATCGCATCGCATCGAATCGAAAATAATAGAATTGAATAAAAATAATCGAATCGAATTGAGAATAATTGGAATTGAATTGAATCGATAATCGAATCGAATCAAATCGAGTCGAATCGAAACTAATCGAATCGAATCAAATCGATTCGAAAAAATCGAATCAGATTGCAACGAATCGAATCATATTGAATTGATTTGAATTGAAATGAATCG
This sequence comes from Canis lupus baileyi, assembly GCF_048164855.1. Lineage (NCBI taxonomy): Eukaryota > Metazoa > Chordata > Mammalia > Carnivora > Canidae > Canis > Canis lupus. The sequence goes on along the minus strand of NC_132871.1, from coordinate 31,130,190 downwards.
AATCTAATCAAATCAAAAAGAATCGAATCCAAAGAATCGAATTGTAGAAAATCAAATCAAAACAAAAAGATTCAAATCGAAACGAATCAAATTGAAAAGAATCGAATCGAATCGAATCGAAAAGAATCGAATCGAATCGAAAAGAATCGAATAGAAAAGAATCGTATCGAATCAAATCTAAAAGAATCGAATCGAATCGAATAAAAAAGAATCGAATCGAATTGATTCGCATCGAAAAGAATCGAATCGTATCGAATCGAAAAGAATCGAATCTATTCGAATCGAATGGAATTGAATCAAAAAGAATCGAATCGAATTGAAACGAAAAGAATCGAATAGATTCGAATTGAAACAAATCGAAAAAAATGAAAACGAATCAAATCACATCGAGTGGAAAAGAATCGAATCAAATAGAAAAGAATCGAATTGAATCGAACTGAATCGAAAAGAATCGAATAGATCAAATCAAAAAGAATCGAATCGATTCGAGATGAACCGAGTAGAATCGAGTCGAAGTGAAAAGAATTGAATCGAATCGAATCGAAAAGAATCTAATCGAAACGAAAAGAATCGAATCGAAGAGAATCTAATCGAAATGAAAAGAATCAAATCGAATCGAAAAGAATCGAATCGAAACGAAAAGTGTCGAATCGAATCGAATCGAAAAGAATCGAGTTGAATAGAAAAGAATTGAATCGAATAAAATCGATAAGATTTGAATCAAATCCAATAGAATCGAAAAGATTCGAATCGAATTGAAAAGAAACGAACCGAAGTGAAAAGAATCGAATCGAATCGAAAGAATCAAATCGAAAAAAAAATCGAATCGAAATTAAAAGAATCGAATCGAATCAAAGCATAAAGAATCGAATCTAATTGAATCGAAAGAATCGATTGAATCAAATAGAGAAGAATCTAATGGTAAGGAATCGAATCGAAAAGAATCCAATTGTATTGAATCGAATCGAAAAGAAATGAATTGAATAGATTATAAAAGAATCGAATCGAAAGGAATCGACTCGAAACGTAAAGAATCGAATCGAAAAAATTGAATAGATCGAAGAATTGAATAGAAATGAATCGAATCGAAATGAAAAGAATTGAATCGAATCGAATCGAAAACAATCGAATCAAAAAGAATCGAATTGAAACAAAAGAATCGCATTGTATTTAATCGAATCAAAAAAATCTAATTGAATCGAATCGAAAAGAATCGATTTGAAATGAAAAGAATCTAATCGAATTGATAGAAAATTGAATCGAATCGAAAACAATCGAATCGAATCGAAAAGAATCGAATTGTATGGAAACGAATCGAAAAGAATCTAATTGAGTAGAAAAGAATCAAATCAAATTTAATGGAATCGAAAAGAACCGAATAGCATCGAATTGAATCGAATCGAAAAGAATCGAAACGAATTGAATCGAAAAGCATTGAGTCGAATCAAATCGAAAAGAATCGAATCGTATCAAATTGAAAAGAATCGAATCGATCTGAAAAGAATTGAATCGAATCGAAAAGAATCAAATTGAAACGAAAAGAATCAAATCGAATAGCAAAGAATCGAATCGAAACGAATCGATTTGAAACGAGCCGAATCGAATCGAATTGAATGACATATTCGAATCGAATCGAAAAGAATCTAATCTAATGAAATCCAAAAGAATCAAATCGAAACAAATAGAATCAAACCGAATGGAATTGAATCGAAAAGAGTCGATTCGAATCAAATTGGAATGAAAAGAATTGAATCGAATCGAATAAAAAACAAGTGAATCGAATAGAATAGAAAAGAAGAGAATCGAAACGAAAAGAATCAAATTGAATCGAAAGGAATCGAATCGAAAAGAATCGAATCAAAGAGAAAAGACTCGAATCGAATGGAAAAGAATAGAATCAAAAAGAATCGAATTGAAACAAAAAGAATCGAATTGAATTGAAACGAAAAGAATCGAATGGAATCGAATCGAAAAGAATCGAATTGAATTAAATCGAAGAGAATCGAATCGAATTGAATTGAATCGAAGAGAATCGAATCGAATAGAAAAGAATCAAATCGAAATGAATCGATTTGAAACGAAAAGAATCGAATCGAATCAAATTGAATGAAAAGAATTGAATCGAATCAAAAAGAATTGAATCAAAAAGAATCAATCCGAAACAAAAAGAATCAAACCGAATTGAAAAGAATCTAACTGAATAGAATCGAAAAGAATCGACGTACCGAATCGAATCCAATCGAAAAAAATCTAATCGTATCAAATCGAATCGAAAAGAATTGAAATGAATAGAATAGAAAAGATTCGAATCAAATCAAAAACAATCAAATCGAGTAATATCGAATCGAAAAGAATCGAATCGAAAAGAATCGAATCGAATGGAAAAGAATTGAATTGAATCAAAAAGAATTGATTCAAATCAAAAAGAATCCAATCGATTCGAATCGAAAAGACTCGAATCGAAAAGAATCGAAAAGAATCGAATCGAATCCAAAAGGATCGAATCGCAAAGAATCGAATCTAAAGAAAAGGAATCGAATCGAATCGAAACGAATAGAATCGAAAAGAATCGATTTGAATCGAAATGAAAAGAATCGTATCGAATCAAATCGAAAAAAATCAAATGGAATCGAATCGAATCGTATCGAAAAGAATCAAATCAAATGAAAAGAATCGAATCGAATAGAAAAGAATCGAATTGATTGGAATCGACTCGAAAACAATCTAATTGAATTGAAAGGAATCGAATCAAATTTAATGGAATCGACAAGAATCGTATCAAATCAAAAAGATCGAATCGAAACGAATCAATTCGAAAAGAATCAAATCGAATCGAATCGAAAAGAATCGAATCGAAAAGAATTGAATTGAAAAGAATCGAATTGAATCGAATTGAAAAGACTCGAATCGAATTAAAAGAATCGAATCGAATCGAAAAGAATCGAATCGAATCGGAAAGAATTGAATTGGAATGAATCGATTTGAATCGAATTGAAAAGAATCGAATCGAAAAAATCGAATCGAAAAGAACTGAGTTGAGTTGAATCGAATCGAAAAGATTCGAATCGAATCGTGTCGAATCAAAAAGATGGAATCGAAACGAATCGAATCGAATCGAATCGAAAAGAATCGAATAGATAGCAAAGAATCAAATCGAATAGAAAAGAATTTGAATCGAATTGAAACGATTCGAAAAAATCGAAACTAATCGAATCATCGAATGGAAAAGAATCGAATCGAATCAAAAAGAATCGAAACGAACTGAATCGAAAGAATCGAATCGAACAGAATCGAAAAGAATTGAATCGTAATGTAACAAATCGAATCCAAATGATCGAATCAAGCCAAGTCGAAAAGAATTGAATCGAAAAGAATCGAATCAAAATGAAAAGAATCGAATAGAATCGAATTGAAAAGAATCGAATTGAACCGAATCAAATAGAATAGAATCGAACAGAATTGAATCGAATGAAAAGAATCTTATCGAATCGATTCGAAAAGAATTGAATCGAATCGAATGGAGAAGAATCAAATCAAATGGAATCGAAAAGAATCGAATCAAAGAGAATCTAATCGAAACGAAAAGAATCAATCGAATCGAAAAGAATCGAATCGAAACGAAAAGTGTCGAATCGAATCGAATCGAAAAGAATCGAATCGAACCGAAAAGAATCAAATCGAATCGAAAAGAATCGAATTGAATTGAATCGTAATGAAAAGAATCGAATCGAATCGAAAGAATCAAATCGAATCGAAAACAATTGAATCGAATGCAATCAAATCGAAAAGAATCGAATCGAATTGAAAAGAATCAAATCGAATTGATTGAATCGAAAAGAATCGAATCGAATCGAATCGCATCGAATCGAAAATAATAGAATTGAATAAAAATAATCGAATCGAATTGAGAATAATTGGAATTGAATTGAATCGATAATCGAATCGAATCAAATCGAGTCGAATCGAAACTAATCGAATCGAATCAAATCGATTCGAAAATATCGAATCAGATTGCAGCGAATCGAATCATATTGAATTGATTTGAATTGAAATGAATCGAATCTAATCAAATCAAAAAGAATCGAATCCAAAGAATCGAATTGTAGAAAATCAAATCAAAACAAAAAGATTCAAATCGAAACGAATCAAATTGAAAAGAATCGAATCGAATCGAATCGAAAAGAATCGAATAGAAAAGAATCGTATCGAATCAAATCTAAAAGAATCGAATCGAATCGAATAAAAAAGAATCGAATCGAATTGATTCGCATCGAAAAGAATCGAATCGTATCGAATCGAAAAGAATCGAATCTATTCGAATCGAATGGAATTGAATCAAAAAGAATCGAATCGAATTGAAACGAAAAGAATCGAATAGATTCGAATTGAAACAAATCGAAAAAAATGAAAACGAATCAAATCACATCGAGTGGAAAAGAATCGAATCAAATAGAAAAGAATCGAATTGAATCGAACTGAATCGAAAAGAATCGAATAGATCAAATCAAAAAGAATCGAATCGATTCGAGATGAACCGAGTAGAATCGAGTCGAAGTGAAAAGAATTGAATCGAATCGAATCGAAAAGAATCTAATCGAAACGAAAAGAATCGAATCGAAGAGAATCTAATCGAAATGAAAAGAATCAAATCGAATCGAAAAGAATCGAATCGAAACGAAAAGTGTCGAATCGAATCGAATCGAAAAGAATCGAGTTGAATAGAAAAGAATTGAATCGAATAAAATCGATAAGATTTGAATCAAATCCAATAGAATCGAAAAGATTCGAATCGAATTGAAAAGAAACGAACCGAAGTGAAAAGAATCGAATCGAATCGAAAGAATCAAATCGAAAAAAAAATCGAATCGAAATTAAAAGAATCGAATCGAATCAAAGCATAAAGAATCGAATCTAATTGAATCGAAAGAATCGATTGAATCAAATAGAGAAGAATCTAATGGTAAGGAATCGAATCGAAAAGAATCCAATTGTATTGAATCGAATCGAAAAGAAATGAATTGAATAGATTATAAAAGAATCGAATCGAAAGGAATCGACTCGAAACGTAAAGAATCGAATCGAAAAAATTGAATAGATCGAAGAATTGAATAGAAATGAATCGAATCGAAATGAAAAGAATTGAATCGAATCGAATCGAAAACAATCGAATCAAAAAGAATCGAATTGAAACAAAAGAATCGCATTGTATTTAATCGAATCAAAAAAATCTAATTGAATCGAATCGAAAAGAATCGATTTGAAATGAAAAGAATCTAATCGAATTGATAGAAAATTGAATCGAATCGAAAACAATCGAATCGAATCGAAAAGAATCGAAATGTATGGAAACGAATCGAAAAGAATCTAATTGAGTAGAAAAGAATCAAATCAAATTTAATGGAATCGAAAAGAACCGAATAGCATCGAATTGAATCGAATCGAAAAGAATCGAAACGAATTGAATCGAAAAGCATTGAGTCGAATCAAATCGAAAAGAATCGAATCGTATCAAATTGAAAAGAATCGAATCGATCTGAAAAGAATTGAATCGAATCGAAAAGAATCAAATTGAAACGAAAAGAATCAAATCGAATAGCAAAGAATCGAATCGAAACGAATCGATTTGAAACGAGCCGAATCGAATCGAATTGAATGACATATTCGAATCGAATCGAAAAGAATCTAATCTAATGAAATCCAAAAGAATCAAATCGAAACAAATAGAATCAAACCGAATGGAATTGAATCGAAAAGAGTCGATTCGAATCAAATTGGAATGAAAAGAATTGAATCGAATCGAATAAAAAACAAGTGAATCGAATAGAATAGAAAAGAAGAGAATCGAAACGAAAAGAATCAAATTGAATCGAAAGGAATCGAATCGAAAAGAATCGAATCAAAGAGAAAAGACTCGAATCGAATGGAAAAGAATAGAATCAAAAAGAATCGAATTGAAACAAAAAGAATCGAATTGAATTGAATCGAAAAGAATCGAATGGAATCGAATCGAAAAGAATCGAATTGAATTAAATCGAAGAGAATCGAATCGAATTGAATTGAATCGAAGAGAATCGAATCGAATAGAAAAGAATCAAATCGAAATGAATCGATTTGAAACGAAAAGAATCGAATCGAATCAAATTGAATGAAAAGAATTGAATCGAATCAAAAAGAATTGAATCAAAAAGAATCAAACCGAAACAAAAAGAATCAAACCGAATTGAAAAGAATCTAACTGAATAGAATCGAAAAGAATCGACGTACCGAATCGAATCCAATCGAAAAAAATCTAATCGTATCAAATCGAATCGAAAAGAATTGAAATGAATAGAATAGAAAAGATTCGAATCAAATCAAAAACAATCAAATCGAGTAATATCGAATCGAAAAGAATCGAATCGAAAAGAATCGAATCGAATGGAAAAGAATTGAATTGAATCAAAAAGAATTGATTCAAATCAAAAAGAATCCAATCGATTCGAATCGAAAAGACTCGAATCGAAAAGAATCGAAAAGAATCGAATCGAATCCAAAAGGATCGAATCGCAAAGAATCGAATCTAAAGAAAAGGAATCGAATCGAATCGAAACGAATAGAATCGAAAAGAATCGATTTGAATCGAAATGAAAAGAATCGTATCGAATCAAATCGAAAAAAATCAAATGGAATCGAATCGAATCGTATCGAAAAGAATCAAATCAAATGAAAAGAATCGAATCGAATAGAAAAGAATCGAATTGATTGGAATCGACTCGAAAACAATCTAATTGAATTGAAAGGAATCGAATCAAATTTAATGGAATCGACAAGAATCGTATCAAATCAAAAAGATCGAATCGAAATGAATCAATTCGAAAAGAATCAAATCGAGTCGAATCGAAAAGAATCGAATCGAAAAGAATTGAATTGAAAAGAATCGAATTGAATCGAATTGAAAAGACTCGAATCGAATTAAAAGAATCGAATCGAATCGAAAAGAATCGAATCGAATCGGAAAGAATTGAATTGGAATGAATCGATTTGAATCGAATTGAAAAGAATCGAATCGAAAAAATCGAATCGAAAAGAACTGAGTTGAGTTGAATCGAATCGAAAAGATTCGAATCGAATCGTGTCGAATCAAAAAGATGGAATCGAAACGAATCGAATCGAATCGAATCGAAAAGAATCGAATAGATAGCAAAGAATCAAATCGAATAGAAAAGAATTTGAATCGAATTGAAACGATTCGAAAAAATCGAAACTAATCGAATCATCGAATGGAAAAGAATCGAATCGAATCAAAAAGAATCGAAACGAACTGAATCGAAAGAATCGAATCGAACAGAATCGAAAAGAATTGAATCGTAATGTAACAAATCGAATCCAAATGATCGAATCAAGCCAAGTCGAAAAGAATTGAATCGAAAAGAATCGAATCAAAATGAAAAGAATCGAATAGAATCGAATTGAAAAGAATCGAATTGAACCGAATCAAATAGAATAGAATCGAACAGAATTGAATCGAATGAAAAGAATCTTATCGAATCGATTCGAAAAGAATTGAATCGAATCGAATGGAGAAGAATCAAATCAAATGGAATCGAAAAGAATCGAATCAAAGAGAATCTAATCGAAACGAAAAGAATCAATCGAATCGAAAAGAATCGAATCGAAACGAAAAGTGTCGAATCGAATCGAATCGAAAAGAATCGAATCGAACCGAAAAGAATCAAATCGAATCGAAAAGAATCGAATTGAATTGAATCGTAATGAAAAGAATCGAATCGAATCGAAAGAATCAAATCGAATCGAAAACAATTGAATCGAATGCAATCAAATCGAAAAGAATCGAATCGAATTGAAAAGAATCAAATCGAATTGATTGAATCGAAAAGAATCGAATCGAATCGCATCGCATCGAATCGAAAATAATAGAATTGAATAAAAATAATCGAATCGAATTGAGAATAATTGGAATTGAATTGAATCGATAATCGAATCGAATCAAATCGAGTCGAATCGAAACTAATCGAATCGAATCAAATCGATTCGAAAAAATCGAATCAGATTGCAACGAATCGAATCATATTGAATTGATTTGAATTGAAATGAATCGAATCTAATCAAATCAAAAAGAATCGAATCCAAAGAATCGAATTGTAGAAAATCAAATCAAAACAAAAAGATTCAAATCGAAACGAATCAAATTGAAAAGAATCGAATCGAATCGAATCGAATCGAAAAGAATCGAATCGAATCGAAAAGAATCGAATAGAAAAGAATCGTATCGAATCAAATCTAAAAGAATCGAATCGAATCGAATAAAAAAGAATCGAATCGAATTGATTCGCATCGAAAAGAATCGAATCGTATCGAATCGAAAAGAATCGAATCTATTCGAATCGAATGGAATTGAATCAAAAAGAATCGAATCGAATTGAAACGAAAAGAATCGAATAGATTCGAATTGAAACAAATCGAAAAAAATGAAAACGAATCAAATCACATCGAGTGGAAAAGAATCGAATCAAATAGAAAAGAATCGAATTGAATCGAACTGAATCGAAAAGAATCGAATAGATCAAATCAAAAAGAATCGAATCGATTCGAGATGAACCGAGTAGAATCGAGTCGAAGTGAAAAGAATTGAATCGAATCGAATCGAAAAGAATCTAATCGAAACGAAAAGAATCGAATCGAAGAGAATCTAATCGAAATGAAAAGAATCAAATCGAATCGAAAAGAATCGAATCGAAACGAAAAGTGTCGAATCGAATCGAATCGAAAAGAATCGAGTTGAATAGAAAAGAATTGAATCGAATAAAATCGATAAGATTTGAATCAAATCCAATAGAATCGAAAAGATTCGAATCGAATTGAAAAGAAATGAACCGAAGTGAAAAGAATCGAATCGAATCGAAAGAATCAAATCGAAAAAAAAATCGAATCGAAATTAAAAGAATCGAATCGAATCAAAGCATAAAGAATCGAATCTAATTGAATCGAAAGAATCGATTGAATCAAATAGAGAAGAATCTAATGGTAAGGAATCGAATCGAAAAGAATCCAATTGTATTGAATCCAAGCGAAAAGAAATGAATTGAATAGATTATAAAAGAATCGAATCGAAAGGAATCGACTCGAAACGTAAAGAATCGAATCGAAAAAATTGAATAGATCGAAGAATTGAATAGAAATGAATCGAATCGAAATGAAAAGAATTGAATCGAATCGAATCGAAAACAATCGAATCAAAAAGAATCGAATTGAAACAAAAGAATCGCATTGTATTTAATCGAATCAAAAAAATCTAATTGAATCGAATCGAAAAGAATCGATTTGAAATGAAAAGAATCTAATCGAATTGATAGAAAATTGAATCGAATCGAAAACAATCGAATCGAATCGAAAAGAATCGAATTGTATGGAAACGAATCGAAAAGAATCTAATTGAGTAGAAAAGAATCAAATCAAATTTAATGGAATCGAAAAGAACCGAATAGCCTCGAATTGAATCGAATCGAAAAGAATCGAAACGAATTGAATCGAAAAGCATTGAGTCGAATCAAATCGAAAAGAATCGAATCGTATCAAATTGAAAAGAGTCGAATCGATCTGAAAAGAATTGAATCGAATTGAATCGAATCGAAAAGAATCAAATTGAAACGAAAAGAATCAAATCGAATAGCAAAGAATCGAATCGAAACGAATCGATTTGAAACGAGCCGAATCGAATTGAATTGAATGAAATATTCGAATCGAATCGAAAAGAATCTAATCTAATGAAATCCAAAAGAATCAAATCGAAACAAATAGAATCAAACCGAATGGAATTGAATCGAAAAGAGTCGATTCGAATCAAATTGGAATGAAAAGAATTGAATCGAATCGAATAAAAAACAAGTGAATCGAATAGAATAGAAAAGAAGAGAATCGAAACGAAAAGAATCAAATTGAATCGAAAGGAATCGAATCGAAAAGAATCGAATCAAAGAGAAAAGACTCGAATCGAATGGAAAAGAATAGAATCAAAAAGAATCGAATTGAAACAAAAAGAATCGAATTGAATTGAATCGAAAAGAATCGAATGGAATCGAATCGAAAAGAATCGAATTGAATTAAATCGAAGAGAATCGAATCGAATTGAATTGAATCGAAGAGAATCGAATCGAATAGAAAAGAATCAAATCGAAATGAATCGATTTGAAACGAAAAGAATCGAATCGAATCAAATTGAATGAAAAGAATTGAATCGAATCAAAAAGAATTGAATCAAAAAGAATCAAACCGAAACAAAAAGAATCAAACCGAATTGAAAAGAATCTAACTGAATAGAATCGAAAAGAATCGACGTACCGAATCGAATCCAATCGAAAAAAATCTAATCGTATCAAATCGAATCGAAAAGAATTGAAATGAATAGAATAGAAAAGATTCGAATCAAATCAAAAACAATCAAATCGAGTAATATCGAATCGAAAAGAATCGAATCGAAAAGAATCGAATCGAATGGAAAAGAATTGAATTGAATCAAAAAGAATTGATTCAAATCAAAAAGAATCGAATCGATTCGAATCGAAAAGACTCGAATCGAAAAGAATCGAAAAGAATCGAATCGAATCCAAAAGGATCGAATCGCAAAGAATCGAATCTAAAGAAAAGGAATCGAATCGAATCGAAACGAATAGAATCGAAAAGAATCGATTTGAATCGAAATGAAAAGAATCGTATCGAATCAAATCGAAAAAAATCAAATGGAATCGAATCGAATCGTATCGAAAAGAATCAAATCAAATGAAAAGAATCGAATCGAATAGAAAAGAATCGAATTGATTGGAATCGACTCGAAAACAATCTAATTGAATTGAAAGGAATCGAATCAAATTTAATGGAATCGACAAGAATCGTATCAAATCAAAAAGATCGAATCGAAACGAATCAATTCGAAAAGAATCAAATCGAATCGAATCGAAAAGAATCGAATCGAAAAGAATTGAATTGAAAAGAATCGAATTGAATCGAATTGAAAAGACTCGAATCGAATTAAAAGAATCGAATCGAATCGAAAAGAATCGAATCGAATCGGAAAGAATTGAATTGGAATGAATCGATTTGAATCGAATTGAAAAGAATCGAATCGAAAAAATCGAATCGAAAAGAACTGAGTTGAGTTGAATCGAATCGAAAAGATTCGAATCCAATCGTGTCGAATCAAAAAGATGGAATCGAAACGAATCGAATCGAATCGAATCGAAAAGAATCGAATAGATAGCAAAGAATCAAATCGAATAGAAAAGAATTTGAATCGAATTGAAACGATTCGAAAAAATCGAAACTAATCGAATCATCGAATGGAAAAGAATCGAATCGAATCAAAAAGAATCGAAACGAACTGAATCGAAAGAATCGAATCGAACAGAATCGAAAAGAATTGAATCGTAATGTAACAAATCGAATCCAAATGATCGAATCAAGCCAAGTCGAAAAGAATTGAATCGAAAAGAATCGAATCAAAATGAAAAGAATCGAATAGAATCGAATTGAAAAGAATCGAATTGAACCGAATCAAATAGAATAGAATCGAACAGAATTGAATCGAATGAAAAGAATCTTATCGAATCGATTCGAAAAGAATTGAATCGAATCGAATGGAGAAGAATCAAATCAAATGGAATCGAAAAGAATCGAATCAAAGAGAATCTAATCGAAACGAAAAGAATCAATCGAATCGAAAAGAATCGAATCGAAACGAAAAGTGTCGAATCGAATCGAATCGAAAAGAATCGAATCGAACCGAAAAGAATCAAATCGAATCAAAAAGAATCGAATTGAATTGAATCGTAATGAAAAGAATCGAATCGAATCGAAAGAATCAAATCGAATCGAAAACAATTGAATCGAATGCAATCAAATCGAAAAGAATCGAATCGAATTGAAAAGAATCAAATCGAATTGATTGAATCGAAAAGAATCGAATCGAATCGCATCGCATCGAATCGAAAATAATAGAATTGAATAAAAATAATCAAATCGAATCGAATTGAGAATAATTGGAATTGAATTGAATCGATAATCGAATCGAATCAAATCGAGTCGAATCGAAACTAATCGAATCGAATCAAATCGATTCGAAAAAATCGAATCAGATTGCAACGAATCGAATCATATTGAATTGATTTGAATTGAAATGAATCGAATCTAATCAAATCAAAAAGAATCGAATCCAAAGAATCGAATTGTAGAAAATCAAATCAAAACAAAAAGATTCAAATCGAAACGAATCAAATTGAAAAGAATCGAATCGAATCGAATCGAAAAGAATCGAATCGAATCGAAAAGAATCGAATAGAAAAGAATCGTATCGAATCAAATCTAAAAGAATCGAATCGAATCGAATAAAAAAGAATCGAATCGAATTGATTCGCATCGAAAAGAATCGAATCGTATCGAATCGAAAAGAATCGAATCTATTCGAATCGAATGGAATTGAATCAAAAAGAATCGAATCGAATTGAAACGAAAAGAATCGAATAGATTCGAATTGAAACAAATCGAAAAAAATGAAAACGAATCAAATCACATCGAGTGGAAAAGAATCGAATCAAATAGAAAAGAATCGAATTGAATCGAACTGAATCGAAAAGAATCGAATAGATCAAATCAAAAAGAATCGAATCGATTCGAGATGAACCGAGTAGAATCGAGTCGAAGTGAAAAGAATTGAATCGAATCGAATCGAAAAGAATCTAATCGAAACGAAAAGAATCGAATCGAAGAGAATCTAATCGAAATGAAAAGAATCAAATCGAATCGAAAAGAATCGAATCGAAACGAAAAGTGTCGAATCGAATCGAATCGAAAAGAATCGAGTTGAATAGAAAAGAATTGAATCGAATAAAATCGATAAGATTTGAATCAAATCCAATAGAATCGAAAAGATTCGAATCGAATTGAAAAGAAACGAACCGAAGTGAAAAGAATCGAATCGAATCGAAAGAATCAAATCGAAAAAAAAATCGAATCGAAATTAAAAGAATCGAATCGAATCAAAGCATAAAGAATCGAATCTAATTGAATCGAAAGAATCGATTGAATCAAATAGAGAAGAATCTAATGGTAAGGAATCGAATCGAAAAGAATCCAATTGTATTGAATCGAATCGAAAAGAAATGAATTGAATAGATTATAAAAGAATCGAATCGAAAGGAATCGACTCGAAACGTAAAGAATCGAATCGAAAAAATTGAATAGATCGAAGAATTGAATAGAAATGAATCGAATCGAAATGAAAAGAATTGAATCGAATCGAATCGAAAACAATCGAATCAAAAAGAATCGAATTGAAACAAAAGAATCGCATTGTATTTAATCGAATCAAAAAAATCTAATTGAATCGAATCGAAAAGAATCGATTTGAAATGAAAAGAATCTAATCGAATTGATAGAAAATTGAATCGAATCGAAAACAATCGAATCGAATCGAAAAGAATCGAATTGTATGGAAACGAATCGAAAAGAATCTAATTGAGTAGAAAAGAATCAAATCAAATTTAATGGAATCGAAAAGAACCGAATAGCATCGAATTGAATCGAATCGAAAAGAATCGAAACGAATTGAATCGAAAAGCATTGAGTCGAATCAAATCGAAAAGAATCGAATCGTATCAAATTGAAAAGAATCGAATCGATCTGAAAAGAATTGAATCGAATCGAAAAGAATCAAATTGAAACGAAAAGAATCAAATCGAATAGCAAAGAATCCAATCGAAACGAATCGATTTGAAACGAGCCGAATCGAATCGAATTGAATGACATATTCGAATCGAATCGAAAAGAATCTAATCTAATGAAATCCAAAAGAATCAAATCGAAACAAATAGAATCAAACCGAATGGAATTGAATCGAAAAGAGTCGATTCGAATCAAATTGGAATGAAAAGAATTGAATCGAATCGAATAAAAAACAAGTGAATCGAATAGAATAGAAAAGAAGAGAATCGAAACGAAAAGAATCAAATTGAATCGAAAGGAATCGAATCGAAAAGAATCGAATCAAAGAGAAAAGACTCGAATCGAATGGAAAAGAATAGAATCAAAAAGAATCGAATTGAAACAAAAAGAATCGAATTGAATTGAATCGAAAAGAATCGAATGGAATCGAATCGAAAAGAATCGAATTGAATTAAATCGAAGAGAATCGAATCGAATTGAATTGAATCGAAGAGAATCGAATCGAATAGAAAAGAATCAAATCGAAATGAATCGATTTGAAACGAAAAGAATCGAATCGAATCAAATTGAATGAAAAGAATTGAATCGAATCAAAAAGAATTGAATCAAAAAGAATCAAACCGAAACAAAAAGAATCAAACCGAATTGAAAAGAATCTAACTGAATAGAATCGAAAAGAATCGACGTACCGAATCGAATCCAATCGAAAAAAATCTAATCGTATCAAATCGAATCGAAAAGAATTGAAATGAATAGAATAGAAAAGATTCGAATCAAATCAAAAACAATCAAATCGAGTAATATCGAATCGAAAAGAATCGAATCGAAAAGAATCGAATCGAATGGAAAAGAATTGAATTGAATCAAAAAGAATTGATTCAAATCAAAAAGAATCGAATCGATTCGAATCGAAAAGACTCGAATCGAAAAGAATCGAAAAGAATCGAATCGAATCCAAAAGGATCGAATCGCAAAGAATCGAATCTAAAGAAAAGGAATCGAATCGAATCGAAACGAATAGAATCGAAAAGAATCGATTTGAATCGAAATGAAAAGAATCGTATCGAATCAAATCGAAAAAAATCAAATGGAATCGAATCGAATCGTATCGAAAAGAATCAAATCAAATGAAAAGAATCGAATCGAATAGAAAAGAATCGAATTGATTGGAATCGACTCGAAAACAATCTAATTGAATTGAAAGGAATCGAATCAAATTTAATGGAATCGACAAGAATCGTATCAAATCAAAAAGATCGAATCGAAACGAATCAATTCGAAAAGAATCAAATCGAGTCGAATCGAAAAGAATCGAATCGAAAAGAATTGAATTGAAAAGAATCGAATTGAATCGAATTGAAAAGACTCGAATCGAATTAAAAGAATCGAATCGAATCGAAAAGAATCGAATCGAATCGGAAAGAATTGAATTGGAATGAATCGATTTGAATCGAATTGAAAAGAATCGAATCGAAAAAATCGAATCGAAAAGAACTGAGTTGAGTTGAATCGAATCGAAAAGATTCGAATCCAATCGTGTCGAATCAAAAAGATGGAATCGAAACGAATCGAATCGAATCGAATCGAAAAGAATCGAATAGATAGCAAAGAATCAAATCGAATAGAAAAGAATTTGAATCGAATTGAAACGATTCGAAAAAATCGAAACTAATCGAATCATCGAATGGAAAAGAATCGAATCGAATCAAAAAGAATCGAAACGAACTGAATCGAAAGAATCGAATCGAACAGAATCGAAAAGAATTGAATCGTAATGTAACAAATCGAATCCAAATGATCGAATCAAGCCAAGTCGAAAAGAATTGAATCGAAAAGAATCGAATCAAAATGAAAAGAATCGAATAGAATCGAATTGAAAAGAATCGAATTGAACCGAATCAAATAGAATAGAATCGAACAGAATTGAATCGAATGAAAAGAATCTTATCGAATCGATTCGAAAAGAATTGAATCGAATCGAATGGAGAAGAATCAAATCAAATGGAATCGAAAAGAATCGAATCAAAGAGAATCTAATCGAAACGAAAAGAATCAATCGAATCGAAAAGAATCGAATCGAAACGAAAAGTGTCGAATCGAATCGAATCGAAAAGAATCGAATCGAACCGAAAAGAATCAAATCGAATCGAAAAGAATCGAATTGAATTGAATCGTAATGAAAAGAATCGAATCGAATCGAAAGAATCAAATCGAATCGAAAACAATTGAATCGAATGCAATCAAATCGAAAAGAATCAAATCGAATTGAAAAGAATCAAATCGAATTGATTGAATCGAAAAGAATCGAATCGAATCGCATCGCATCGAATCGAAAATAATAGAATTGAATAAAAATAATCAAATCGAATCGAATTGAGAATAATTGGAATTGAATTGAATCGATAATCGAATCGAATCAAATCGAGTCGAATCGAAACTAATCGAATCGAATCAAATCGATTCGAAAAAATGGAATCAGATTGCAACGAATCGAATCATATTGAATTGATTTGAATTGAAATGAATCGAATCTAATCAAATCAAAAAGAATCGAATCCAAAGAATCGAATTGTAGAAAATCAAATCAAAACAAAAAGATTCAAATCGAAACGAATCAAATTGAAAAGAATCGAATCGAATCGAATCGAAAAGAATCGAATCGAATCGAAAAGAATCGAATAGAAAAGAATCGTATCGAATCAAATCTAAAAGAATCGAATCGAATCGAATAAAAAAGAATCGAATCGAATTGATTCGCATCGAAAAGAATCGAATCGTATCGAATCGAAAAGAATCGAATCTATTCGAATCGAATGGAATTGAATCAAAAAGAATCGAATCGAATTGAAACGAAAAGAATCGAATAGATTCGAATTGAAACAAATCGAAAAAAATCAAAACGAATCAAATCACATCGAGTGGAAAAGAATCGAATCAAATAGAAAAGAATCGAATTGAATCGAACTGAATCGAAAAGAATCGAATAGATCAAATCAAAAAGAATCGAATCGATTCGAGATGAACCGAGTAGAATCGAGTCGAAGTGAAAAGAATTGAATCGAATCGAATCGAAAAGAATCTAATCGAAACGAAAAGAATCGAATCGAAGAGAATCTAATCGAAATGAAAAGAATCAAATCGAATCGAAAAGAATCGAATCGAAACGAAAACTGTCGAATCGAATCGAATCGAAAAGAATCGAGTTGAATAGAAAAGAATTGAATCGAATAAAATCGATAAGATTTGAATCAAATCCAATAGAATCGAAAAGATTCGAATCGAATTGAAAAGAAACGAACCGAAGTGAAAAGAATCGAATCGAATCGAAAGAATCAAATCGAAAAAAAAATCGAATCGAAATTAAAAGAATCGAATCGAATCAAAGCATAAAGAATCGAATCTAATTGAATCGAAAGAATCGATTGAATCAAATAGAGAAGAATCTAATGGTAAGGAATCGAATCGAAAAGAATCCAATTGTATTGAATCGAATCGAAAAGAAATGAATTGAATAGATTATAAAAGAATCGAATCGAAAGGAATCGACTCGAAACGTAAAGAATCGAATCGAAAAAATTGAATAGATCGAAGAATTGAATAGAAATGAATCGAATCGAAATGAAAAGAATTGAATCGAATCGAATCGAAAACAATCGAATCAAAAAGAATCGAATTGAAACAAAAGAATCGCATTGTATTTAATCGAATCAAAAAAATCTAATTGAATCGAATCGAAAAGAATCGATTTGAAATGAAAAGAATCTAATCGAATTGATAGAAAATTGAATCGAATCGAAAACAATCGAATCGAAAAGAATCGAATTGTATGGAAACGAATCGAAAAGAATCTAATTGAGTAGAAAAGAATCAAATCAAATTTAATGGAATCGAAAAGAACCGAATAGCCTCGAATTGAATCGAATCGAAAAGAATCGAAACGAATTGAATCGAAAAGCATTGAGTCGAATCAAATCGAAAAGAATCGAATCGTATCAAATTGAAAAGAGTCGAATCGATCTGAAAAGAATTGAATCGAATTGAATCGAATCGAAAAGAATCAAATTGAAACGAAAAGAATCAAATCGAATAGCAAAGAATCGAATCGAAACGAATCGATTTGAAACGAGCCGAATCGAATTGAATTGAATGAAATATTCGAATCGAATCGAAAAGAATCTAATCTAATGAAATCCAAAAGAATCAAATCGAAACAAATAGAATCAAACCGAATGGAATTGAATCGAAAAGAGTCGATTCGAATCAAATTGGAATGAAAAGAATTGAATCGAATCGAATAAAAAACAAGTGAATCGAATAGAATAGAAAAGAAGAGAATCGAAACGAAAAGAATCAAATTGAATCGAAAGGAATCGAATCGAAAAGAATCGAATCAAAGAGAAAAGACTCGAATCGAATGGAAAAGAATAGAATCAAAAAGAATCGAATTGAAACAAAAAGAATCGAATTGAATTGAATCGAAAAGAATCGAATGGAATCGAATCGAAAAGAATCGAATTGAATTAAATCGAAGAGAATCGAATCGAATTGAATTGAATCGAATCGAATAGAAAAGAATCAAATCGAAATGAATCGATTTGAAACGAAAAGAATCGAATCGAATCAAATTGAATGAAAAGAATTGAATCGAATCAAAAAGAATTGAATCAAAAAGAATCAAACCGAAACAAAAAGAATCAAACCGAATTGAAAAGAATCTAACTGAATAGAATCGAAAACAATCGACGTACTGAATCGAATCCAATCGAAAAAAATCTAATCGTATCAAATCGAATCGAAAAGAATTGAAATGAATAGAATAGAAAAGATTCGAGTCAAATGAAAAACAATCAAATCGAGTAATATCGAATCGAAAAGAATCGAATCGAAAAGAATCGAATCGAATGGAAAAGAATTGAATTGAATCAAAAAGAATTGATTCAAATCAAAAAGAATCGAATCGATTCGAATCGAAAAGACTCGAATCGAAAAGAATCGAAAAGAATCGAATCGAATCCAAAAGGATCGAATCGCAAAGAATCGAATCTAAAGAAAAGGAATCGAATCGAATCGAAACGAATAGAATCGAAAAGAATCGATTTGAATCGAAATGAAAAGAATCGTATCGAATCAAATCGAAAAAAATCAAATGGAATCGAATCGAATCGTATCGAAAAGAATCAAATCAAATGAAAAGAATCGAATCGAATAGAAAAGAATCGAATTGATTGGAATCGACTCGAAAACAATCTAATTGAATTGAAAGGAATCGAATCAAATTTAATGGAATCGACAAGAATCGTATCAAATCAAAAAGATCGAATCGAAACGAATCAATTCGAAAAGAATCAAATCGAATCGAATCGAAAAGAATCGAATCGAAAAGAATTGAATTGAAAAGAATCGAATTGAATCGAATTGAAAAGACTCGAATCGAATTAAAAGAATCGAATCGAATCGAAAAGAATCGAATCGAATCGGAAAGAATTGAATTGGAATGAATCGATTTGAATCGAATTGAAAAGAATCGAATCGAAAAAATCGAATCGAAAAGAACTGAGTTGAGTTGAATCGAATCGAAAAGATTCGAATCGAATCGTGTCGAATCAAAAAGATGGAATCGAAACGAATCGAATCGAATCGAATCGAAAAGAATCGAATAGATAGCAAAGAATCAAATCGAATAGAAAAGAATTTGAATCGAATTGAAACGATTCGAAAAAATCGAAACTAATCGAATCATCGAATGGAAAAGAATCGAATCGAATCAAAAAGAATCGAAACGAACTGAATCGAAAGAATCGAATCGAACAGAATCGAAAAGAATTGAATCGTAATGTAACAAATCGAATCCAAATGATCGAATCAAGCCAAGTCGAAAAGAATTGAATCGAAAAGAATCGAATCAAAATGAAAAGAATCGAATAGAATCGAATTGAAAAGAATCGAATTGAACCGAATCAAATAGAATAGAATCGAACAGAATTGAATCGAATGAAAAGAATCTTATCGAATCGATTCGAAAAGAATTGAATCGAATCGAATGGAGAAGAATCAAATCAAATGGAATCGAAAAGAATCGAATCAAAGAGAATCTAATCGAAACGAAAAGAATCAATCGAATCGAAAAGAATCGAATCGAAACGAAAAGTGTCGAATCGAATCGAATCGAAAAGAATCGAATCGAACCGAAAAGAATCAAATCGAATCAAAAAGAATCGAATTGAATTGAATCGTAATGAAAAGAATCGAATCGAATCGAAAGAATCAAATCGAATCGAAAACAATTGAATCGAATGCAATCAAATCGAAAAGAATCAAATCGAATTGAAAAGAATCAAATCGAATTGATTGAATCGAAAAGAATCGAATCGAATCGCATCGCATCGAATCGAAAATAATAGAATTGAATAAAAATAATCAAATCGAATCGAATTGAGAATAATTGGAATTGAATTGAATCGATAATCGAATCGAATCAAATCGAGTCGAATCGAAACTAATCGAATCGAATCAAATCGATTCGAAAAAATCGAATCAGATTGCAACGAATCGAATCATATTGAATTGATTTGAATTGAAATGAATCGAATCTAATCAAATCAAAAAGAATCGAATCCAAAGAATCGAATTGTAGAAAATCAAATCAAAACAAAAAGATTCAAATCGAAACGAATCAAATTGAAAAGAATCGAATCGAATCGAATCGAATCGAAAACAATCGAATCAAAAAGAATCGAATTGAAACAAAAGAATCGCATTGTATTTAATCGAATCAAAAAAATCTAATTGAATCGAATCGAAAAGAATCGATTTGAAATGAAAAGAATCTAATCGAATTGATAGAAAATTGAATCGAATCGAAAACAATCGAATCGAAAAGAATCGAATTGTATGGAAACGAATCGAAAAGAATCTAATTGAGTAGAAAAGAATCAAATCAAATTTAATGGAATCGAAAAGAACCGAATAGCCTCGAATTGAATCGAATCGAAAAGAATCGAAACGAATTGAATCGAAAAGCATTGAGTCGAATCAAATCGAAAAGAATCGAATCGTATCAAATTGAAAAGAGTCGAATCGATCTGAAAAGAATTGAATCGAATTGAATCGAATCGAAAAGAATCAAATTGAAACGAAAAGAATCAAATCGAATAGCAAAGAATCGAATCGAAACGAATCGATTTGAAACGAGCCGAATCGAATTGAATTGAATGAAATATTCGAATCGAATCGAAAAGAATCTAATCTAATGAAATCCAAAAGAATCAAATCGAAACAAATAGAATCAAACCGAATGGAATTGAATCGAAAAGAGTCGATTCGAATCAAATTGGAATGAAAAGAATTGAATCGAATCGAATAAAAAACAAGTGAATCGAATAGAATAGAAAAGAAGAGAATCGAAACGAAAAGAATCAAATTGAATCGAAAGGAATCGAATCGAAAAGAATCGAATCAAAGAGAAAAGACTCGAATCGAATGGAAAAGAATAGAATCAAAAAGAATCGAATTGAAACAAAAAGAATCGAATTGAATTGAATCGAAAAGAATCGAATGGAATCGAATCGAAAAGAATCGAATTGAATTAAATCGAAGAGAATCGAATCGAATTGAATTGAATCGAATCGAATAGAAAAGAATCAAATCGAAATGAATCGATTTGAAACGAAAAGAATCGAATCGAATCAAATTGAATGAAAAGAATTGAATCGAATCAAAAAGAATTGAATCAAAAAGAATCAAACCGAAACAAAAAGAATCAAACCGAATTGAAAAGAATCTAACTGAATAGAATCGAAAACAATCGACGTACTGAATCGAATCCAATCGAAAAAAATCTAATCGTATCAAATCGAATCGAAAAGAATTGAAATGAATAGAATAGAAAAGATTCGAGTCAAATGAAAAACAATCAAATCGAGTAATATCGAATCGAAAAGAATCGAATCGAAAAGAATCGAATCGAATGGAAAAGAATTGAATTGAATCAAAAAGAATTGATTCAAATCAAAAAGAATCGAATCGATTCGAATCGAAAAGACTCGAATCGAAAAGAATCGAAAAGAATCGAATCGAATCCAAAAGGATCGAATCGCAAAGAATCGAATCTAAAGAAAAGGAATCGAATCGAATCGAAACGAATAGAATCGAAAAGAATCGATTTGAATCGAAATGAAAAGAATCGTATCGAATCAAATCGAAAAAAATCAAATGGAATCGAATCGAATCGTATCGAAAAGAATCAAATCAAATGAAAAGAATCGAATCGAATAGAAAAGAATCGAATTGATTGGAATCGACTCGAAAACAATCTAATTGAATTGAAAGGAATCGAATCAAATTTAATGGAATCGACAAGAATCGTATCAAATCAAAAAGATCGAATCGAAACGAATCAATTCGAAAAGAATCAAATCGAATCGAATCGAAAAGAATCGAATCGAAAAGAATTGAATTGAAAAGAATCGAATTGAATCGAATTGAAAAGACTCGAATCGAATTAAAAGAATCGAATCGAATCGAAAAGAATCGAATCGAATCGGAAAGAATTGAATTGGAATGAATCGATTTGAATCGAATTGAAAAGAATCGAATCGAAAAAATCGAATCGAAAAGAACTGAGTTGAGTTGAATCGAATCGAAAAGATTCGAATCGAATCGTGTCGAATCAAAAAGATGGAATCGAAACGAATCGAATCGAATCGAATCGAAAAGAATCGAATAGATAGCAAAGAATCAAATCGAATAGAAAAGAATTTGAATCGAATTGAAACGATTCGAAAAAATCGAAACTAATCGAATCATCGAATGGAAAAGAATCGAATCGAATCAAAAAGAATCGAAACGAACTGAATCGAAAGAATCGAATCGAACAGAATCGAAAAGAATTGAATCGTAATGTAACAAATCGAATCCAAATGATCGAATCAAGCCAAGTCGAAAAGAATTGAATCGAAAAGAATCGAATCAAAATGAAAAGAATCGAATAGAATCGAATTGAAAAGAATCGAATTGAACCGAATCAAATAGAATAGAATCGAACAGAATTGAATCGAATGAAAAGAATCTTATCGAATCGATTCGAAAAGAATTGAATCGAATCGAATGGAGAAGAATCAAATCAAATGGAATCGAAAAGAATCGAATCAAAGAGAATCTAATCGAAACGAAAAGAATCAATCGAATCGAAAAGAATCGAATCGAAACGAAAAGTGTCGAATCGAATCGAATCGAAAAGAATCGAATCGAACCGAAAAGAATCAAATCGAATCAAAAAGAATCGAATTGAATTGAATCGTAATGAAAAGAATCGAATCGAATCGAAAGAATCAAATCGAATCGAAAACAATTGAATCGAATGCAATCAAATCGAAAAGAATCAAATCGAATTGAAAAGAATCAAATCGAATTGATTGAATCGAAAAGAATCGAATCGAATCGCATCGCATCGAATCGAAAATAATAGAATTGAATAAAAATAATCAAATCGAATCGAATTGAGAATAATTGGAATTGAATTGAATCGATAATCGAATCGAATCAAATCGAGTCGAATCGAAACTAATCGAATCGAATCAAATCGATTCGAAAAAATCGAATCAGATTGCAACGAATCGAATCATATTGAATTGATTTGAATTGAAATGAATCGAATCTAATCAAATCAAAAAGAATCGAATCCAAAGAATCGAATTGTAGAAAATCAAATCAAAACAAAAAGATTCAAATCGAAACGAATCAAATTGAAAAGAATCGAATCGAATCGAATCGAAAAGAATCGAATCGAATCGAAAAGAATCGAATAGAAAAGAATCGTATCGAATCAAATCTAAAAGAATCGAATCGAATCGAATAAAAAAGAATCGAATCGAATTGATTCGCATCGAAAAGAATCGAATCGTATCGAATCGAAAAGAATCGAATCTATTCGAATCGAATGGAATTGAATCAAAAAGAATCGAATCGAATTGAAACGAAAAGAATCGAATAGATTCGAATTGAAACAAATCGAAAAAAATCAAAACGAATCAAATCACATCGAGTGGAAAAGAATCGAATCAAATAGAAAAGAATCGAATTGAATCGAACTGAATCGAAAAGAATCGAATAGATCAAATCAAAAAGAATCGAATCGATTCGAGATGAACCGAGTAGAATCGAGTCGAAGTGAAAAGAATTGAATCGAATCGAATCGAAAAGAATCTAATCGAAACGAAAAGAATCGAATCGAAGAGAATCTAATCGAAATGAAAAGAATCAAATCGAATCGAAAAGAATCGAATCGAAACGAAAAGTGTCGAATCGAATCGAATCGAAAAGAATCGAGTTGAATAGAAAAGAATTGAATCGAATAAAATCGATAAGATTTGAATCAAATCCAATAGAATCGAAAAGATTCGAATCGAATTGAAAAGAAACGAACCGAAGTGAAAAGAATCGAATCGAATCGAAAGAATCAAATCGAAAAAAAAATCGAATCGAAATTAAAAGAATCGAATCGAATCAAAGCATAAAGAATCGAATCTAATTGAATCGAAAGAATCGATTGAATCAAATAGAGAAGAATCTAATGGTAAGGAATCGAATCGAAAAGAATCCAATTGTATTGAATCGAATCGAAAAGAAATGAATTGAATAGATTATAAAAGAATCGAATCGAAAGGAATCGACTCGAAACGTAAAGAATCGAATCGAAAAAATTGAATAGATCGAAGAATTGAATAGAAATGAATCGAATCGAAATGAAAAGAATTGAATCGAATCGAATCGAAAACAATCGAATCAAAAAGAATCGAATTGAAACAAAAGAATCGCATTGTATTTAATCGAATCAAAAAAATCTAATTGAATCGAATCGAAAAGAATCGATTTGAAATGAAAAGAATCTAATCGAATTGATAGAAAATTGAATCGAATCGAAAACAATCGAATCGAATCGAAAAGAATCGAATTGTATGGAAACGAATCGAAAAGAATCGAATTGAGTAGAAAAGAATCAAATCAAATTTAATGGAATCGAAAAGAACCGAATAGCATCGAATTGAATCGAATCGAAAAGAATCGAAACGAATTGAATCGAAAAGCATTGAGTCGAATCAAATCGAAAAGAATCGAATCGTATCAAATTGAAAAGAATCGAATCGATCTGAAAAGAATTGAATCGAATCGAAAAGAATCAAATTGAAACGAAAAGAATCAAATCGAATAGCAAAGAATCGAATCGAAACGAATCGATTTGAAACGAGCCGAATCGAATCGAATTGAATGACATATTCGAATCGAATCGAAAAGAATCTAATCTAATGAAATCCAAAAGAATCAAATCGAAACAAATAGAATCAAACCGAATGGAATTGAATCGAAAAGAGTCGATTCGAATCAAATTGGAATGAAAAGAATTGAATCGAATCGAATAAAAAACAAGTGAATCGAATAGAATAGAAAAGAAGAGAATCGAAACGAAAAGAATCAAATTGAATCGAAAGGAATCGAATCGAAAAGAATCGAATCAAAGAGAAAAGACTCGAATCGAATGGAAAAGAATAGAATCAAAAAGAATCGAATTGAAACAAAAAGAATCGAATTGAATTGAATCGAAAAGAATCGAATGGAATCGAATCGAAAAGAATCGAATTGAATTAAATCGAAGAGAATCGAATCGAATTGAATTGAATCGAAGAGAATCGAATCGAATAGAAAAGAATCAAATCGAAATGAATCGATTTGAAACGAAAAGAATCGAATCGAATCAAATTGAATGAAAAGAATTGAATCGAATCAAAAAGAATTGAATCAAAAAGAATCAAACCGAAACAAAAAGAATCAAACCGAATTGAAAAGAATCTAACTGAATAGAATCGAAAAGAATCGACGTACCGAATCGAATCCAATCGAAAAAAATCTAATCGTATCAAATCGAATCGAAAAGAATTGAAATGAATAGAATAGAAAAGATTCGAATCAAATCAAAAACAATCAAATCGAGTAATATCGAATCGAAAAGAATCGAATCGAAAAGAATCGAATCGAATGGAAAAGAATTGAATTGAATCAAAAAGAATTGATTCAAATCAAAAAGAATCCAATCGATTCGAATCGAAAAGACTCGAATCGAAAAGAATCGAAAAGAATCGAATCGAATCCAAAAGGATCGAATCGCAAAGAATCGAATCTAAAGAAAAGGAATCGAATCGAATCGAAACGAATAGAATCGAAAAGAATCGATTTGAATCGAAATGAAAAGAATCGTATCGAATCAAATCGAAAAAAATCAAATGGAATCGAATCGAATCGTATCGAAAAGAATCAAATCAAATGAAAAGAATCGAATCGAATAGAAAAGAATCGAATTGATTGGAATCGACTCGAAAACAATCTAATTGAATTGAAAGGAATCGAATCAAATTTAATGGAATCGACAAGAATCGTATCAAATCAAAAAGATCGAATCGAAACGAATCAATTCGAAAAGAATCAAATCGAATCGAATCGAAAAGAATCGAATCGAAAAGAATTGAATTGAAAAGAATCGAATTGAATCGAATTGAAAAGACTCGAATCGAATTAAAAGAATCGAATCGAATCGAAAAGAATCGAATCGAATCGGAAAGAATTGAATTGGAATGAATCGATTTGAATCGAATTGAAAAGAATCGAATCGAAAAAATCGAATCGAAAAGAACTGAGTTGAGTTGAATCGAATCGAAAAGATGCGAATCGAATCGTGTCGAATCAAAAAGATGGAATCGAAACGAATCGAATCGAATCGAATCGAAAAGAATCGAATAGATAGCAAAGAATCAAATCGAATAGAAAAGAATTTGAATCGAATTGAAACGATTCGAAAAAATCGAAACTAATCGAATCATCGAATGGAAAAGAATCGAATCGAATCAAAAAGAATCGAAACGAACTGAATCGAAAGAATCGAATCGAACAGAATCGAAAAGAATTGAATCGTAATGTAACAAATCGAATCCAAATGATCGAATCAAGCCAAGTCGAAAAGAATTGAATCGAAAAGAATCGAATCAAAATGAAAAGAATCGAATAGAATCGAATTGAAAAGAATCGAATTGAACCGAATCAAATAGAATAGAATCGAACAGAATTGAATCGAATGAAAAGAATCTTATCGAATCGATTCGAAAAGAATTGAATCGAATCGAATGGAGAAGAATCAAATCAAATGGAATCGAAAAGAATCGAATCAAAGAGAATCTAATCGAAACGAAAAGAATCAATCGAATCGAAAAGAATCGAATCGAAACGAAAAGTGTCGAATCGAATCGAATCGAAAAGAATCGAATCGAACCGAAAAGAATCAAATCGAATCGAAAAGAATCGAATTGAATTGAATCGTAATGAAAAGAATCGAATCGAATCGAAAGAATCAAATCGAATCGAAAACAATTGAATCGAATGCAATCAAATCGAAAAGAATCGAATCGAATTGAAAAGAATCAAATCGAATTGATTGAATCGAAAAGAATCGAATCGAATCGCATCGAATCGAAAATAATAGAATTGAATAAAAATAATCAAATCGAATCGAATTGAGAATAATTGGAATTGAATTGAATCGATAATCGAATCGAATCAAATCGAGTCGAATCGAAACTAATCGAATCGAATCAAATCGATTCGAAAAAATCGAATCAGATTGCAACGAATCGAATCATATTGAATTGATTTGAATTGAAATGAATCGAATCTAATCAAATCAAAAAGAATCGAATCCAAACAATCGAATTGTAGAAAATCAAATCAAAACAAAAAGATTCAAATCGAAACGAATCAAAATGAAAAGAATCGAATCGAATCGAATCGAAAAGAATCGAATCGAATCGAAAAGAATCGAATCGAATCGAAAAGAATCGAATAGAAAAGAATCGTATCGAATCAAATCTAAAAGAATCGAATCGAATCGAATAAAAAAGAATCGAATCGAATTGATTCGCATCGAAAAGAATCGAATCGTATCGAATCGAAAAGAATCGAATCTATTCGAATCGAATGGAATTGAATCAAAAAGAATCGAATCGAATTGAAACGAAAAGAATCGAATAGATTCGAATTGAAACAAATCGAAAAAAATGAAAACGAATCAAATCACATCGAGTGGAAAAGAATCGAATCAAATAGAAAAGAATCGAATTGAATCGAACTGAATCGAAAAGAATCGAATAGATCAAATCAAAAAGAATCGAATCGATTCGAGATGAACCGAGTAGAATCGAGTCGAAGTGAAAAGAATTGAATCGAATCGAATCGAAAAGAATCGAATCGAAACGAAAAGAATCGAATCGAAGAGAATCTAATCGAAATGAAAAGAATCAAATCGAATCGAAAAGAATCGAATCGAAACGAAAACTGTCGAATCGAATCGAATCGAAAAGAATCGAGTTGAATAGAAAAGAATTGAATCGAATAAAATCGATAAGATTTGAATCAAATCCAATAGAATCGAAAAGATTCGAATCGAATTGAAAAGAAACGAACCGAAGTGAAAAGAATCGAATCGAATCGAAAGAATCAAATCGAAAAAAAAATCGAATCGAAATTAAAAGAATCGAATCGAATCAAAGCATAAAGAATCGAATCTAATTGAATCGAAAGAATCGATTGAATCAAATAGAGAAGAATCTAATGGTAAGGAATCGAATCGAAAAGAATCCAATTGTATTGAATCGAATCGAAAAGAAATGAATTGAATAGATTATAAAAGAATCGAATCGAAAGGAATCGACTCGAAACGTAAAGAATCGAATCGAAAAAATTGAATAGATCGAAGAATTGAATAGAAATGAATCGAATCGAAATGAAAAGAATTGAATCGAATCGAATCGAAAACAATCGAATCAAAAAGAATCGAATTGAAACAAAAGAATCGCATTGTATTTAATCGAATCAAAAAAATCTAATTGAATCGAATCGAAAAGAATCGATTTGAAATGAAAAGAATCTAATCGAATTGATAGAAAATTGAATCGAATCGAAAACAATCGAATCGAATCGAAAAGAATCGAATTGTATGGAAACGAATCGAAAAGAATCGAATTGAGTAGAAAAGAATCAAATCAAATTTAATGGAATCGAAAAGAACCGAATAGCATCGAATTGAATCGAATCGAAAAGAATCGAAACGAATTGAATCGAAAAGCATTGAGTCGAATCAAATCGAAAAGAATCGAATCGTATCAAATTGAAAAGAATCGAATCGATCTGAAAAGAATTGAATCGAATCGAAAAGAATCAAATTGAAACGAAAAGAATCAAATCGAATAGCAAAGAATCGAATCGAAACGAATCGATTTGAAACGAGCCGAATCGAATCGAATTGAATGACATATTCGAATCGAATCGAAAAGAATCTAATCTAATGAAATCCAAAAGAATCAAATCGAAACAAATAGAATCAAACCGAATGGAATTGAATCGAAAAGAGTCGATTCGAATCAAATTGGAATGAAAAGAATTGAATCGAATCGAATAAAAAACAAGTGAATCGAATAGAATAGAAAAGAAGAGAATCGAAACGAAAAGAATCAAATTGAATCGAAAGGAATCGAATCGAAAAGAATCGAATCAAAGAGAAAAGACTCGAATCGAATGGAAAAGAATAGAATCAAAAAGAATCGAATTGAAACAAAAAGAATCGAATTGAATTGAATCGAAAAGAATCGAATGGAATCGAATCGAAAAGAATCGAATTGAATTAAATCGAAGAGAATCGAATCGAATTGAATTGAATCGAAGAGAATCGAATCGAATAGAAAAGAATCAAATCGAAATGAATCGATTTGAAACGAAAAGAATCGAATCGAATCAAATTGAATGAAAAGAATTGAATCGAATCAAAAAGAATTGAATCAAAAAGAATCAAACCGAAACAAAAAGAATCAAACCGAATTGAAAAGAATCTAACTGAATAGAATCGAAAAGAATCGACGTACCGAATCGAATCCAATCGAAAAAAATCTAATCGTATCAAATCGAATCGAAAAGAATTGAAATGAATAGAATAGAAAAGATTCGAATCAAATCAAAAACAATCAAATCGAGTAATATCGAATCGAAAAGAATCGAATCGAAAAGAATCGAATCGAATGGAAAAGAATTGAATTGAATCAAAAAGAATTGATTCAAATCAAAAAGAATCCAATCGATTCGAATCGAAAAGACTCGAATCGAAAAGAATCGAAAAGAATCGAATCGAATCCAAAAGGATCGAATCGCAAAGAATCGAATCTAAAGAAAAGGAATCGAATCGAATCGAAACGAATAGAATCGAAAAGAATCGATTTGAATCGAAATGAAAAGAATCGTATCGAATCAAATCGAAAAAAATCAAATGGAATCGAATCGAATCGTATCGAAAAGAATCAAATCAAATGAAAAGAATCGAATCGAATAGAAAAGAATCGAATTGATTGGAATCGACTCGAAAACAATCTAATTGAATTGAAAGGAATCGAATCAAATTTAATGGAATCGACAAGAATCGTATCAAATCAAAAAGATCGAATCGAAACGAATCAATTCGAAAAGAATCAAATCGAATCGAATCGAAAAGAATCGAATCGAAAAGAATTGAATTGAAAAGAATCGAATTGAATCGAATTGAAAAGACTCGAATCGAATTAAAAGAATCGAATCGAATCGAAAAGAATCGAATCGAATCGGAAAGAATTGAATTGGAATGAATCGATTTGAATCGAATTGAAAAGAATCGAATCGAAAAAATCGAATCGAAAAGAACTGAGTTGAGTTGAATCGAATCGAAAAGATTCGAATCGAATCGTGTCGAATCAAAAAGATGGAATCGAAACGAATCGAATCGAATCGAATCGAAAAGAATCGAATAGATAGCAAAGAATCAAATCGAATAGAAAAGAATTTGAATCGAATTGAAACGATTCGAAAAAATCGAAACTAATCGAATCATCGAATGGAAAAGAATCGAATCGAATCAAAAAGAATCGAAACGAACTGAATCGAAAGAATCGAATCGAACAGAATCGAAAAGAATTGAATCGTAATGTAACAAATCGAATCCAAATGATCGAATCAAGCCAAGTCGAAAAGAATTGAATCGAAAAGAATCGAATCAAAATGAAAAGAATCGAATAGAATCGAATTGAAAAGAATCGAATTGAACCGAATCAAATAGAATAGAATCGAACAGAATTGAATCGAATGAAAAGAATCTTATCGAATCGATTCGAAAAGAATTGAATCGAATCGAATGGAGAAGAATCAAATCAAATGGAATCGAAAAGAATCGAATCAAAGAGAATCTAATCGAAACGAAAAGAATCAATCGAATCGAAAAGAATCGAATCGAAACGAAAAGTGTCGAATCGAATCGAATCGAAAAGAATCGAATCGAACCGAAAAGAATCAAATCGAATCGAAAAGAATCGAATTGAATTGAATCGTAATGAAAAGAATCGAATCGAATCGAAAGAATCAAATCGAATCGAAAACAATTGAATCGAATGCAATCAAATCGAAAAGAATCGAATCGAATTGAAAAGAATCAAATCGAATTGATTGAATCGAAAAGAATCGAATCGAATCGAATCGCATCGAATCGAAAATAATAGAATTGAATAAAAATAATCGAATCGAATTGAGAATAATTGGAATTGAATTGAATCGATAATCGAATCGAATCAAATCGAGTCGAATCGAAACTAATCGAATCGAATCAAATCGATTCGAAAATATCGAATCAGATTGCAGCGAATCGAATCATATTGAATTGATTTGAATTGAAATGAATCGAATCTAATCAAATCAAAAAGAATCGAATCCAAAGAATCGAATTGTAGAAAATCAAATCAAAACAAAAAGATTCAAATCGAAACGAATCAAATTGAAAAGAATCGAATCGAATCGAATCGAAAAGAATCGAATAGAAAAGAATCGTATCGAATCAAATCTAAAAGAATCGAATCGAATCGAATAAAAAAGAATCGAATCGAATTGATTCGCATCGAAAAGAATCGAATCGTATCGAATCGAAAAGAATCGAATCTATTCGAATCGAATGGAATTGAATCAAAAAGAATCGAATCGAATTGAAACGAAAAGAATCGAATAGATTCGAATTGAAACAAATCGAAAAAAATGAAAACGAATCAAATCACATCGAGTGGAAAAGAATCGAATCAAATAGAAAAGAATCGAATTGAATCGAACTGAATCGAAAAGAATCGAATAGATCAAATCAAAAAGAATCGAATCGATTCGAGATGAACCGAGTAGAATCGAGTCGAAGTGAAAAGAATTGAATCGAATCGAATCGAAAAGAATCTAATCGAAACGAAAAGAATCGAATCGAAGAGAATCTAATCGAAATGAAAAGAATCAAATCGAATCGAAAAGAATCGAATCGAAACGAAAACTGTCGAATCGAATCGAATCGAAAAGAATCGAGTTGAATAGAAAAGAATTGAATCGAATAAAATCGATAAGATTTGAATCAAATCCAATAGAATCGAAAAGATTCGAATCGAATTGAAAAGAAACGAACCGAAGTGAAAAGAATCGAATCGAATCGAAAGAATCAAATCGAAAAAAAAATCGAATCGAAATTAAAAGAATCGAATCGAATCAAAGCATAAAGAATCGAATCTAATTGAATCGAAAGAATCGATTGAATCAAATAGAGAAGAATCTAATGGTAAGGAATCGAATCGAAAAGAATCCAATTGTATTGAATCGAATCGAAAAGAAATGAATTGAATAGATTATAAAAGAATCGAATCGAAAGGAATCGACTCGAAACGTAAAGAATCGAATCGAAAAAATTGAATAGATCGAAGAATTGAATAGAAATGAATCGAATCGAAATGAAAAGAATTGAATCGAATCGAATCGAAAACAATCGAATCAAAAAGAATCGAATTGAAACAAAAGAATCGCATTGTATTTAATCGAATCAAAAAAATCTAATTGAATCGAATCGAAAAGAATCGATTTGAAATGAAAAGAATCTAATCGAATTGATAGAAAATTGAATCGAATCGAAAACAATCGAATCGAATCGAAAAGAATCGAAATGTATGGAAACGAATCGAAAAGAATCTAATTGAGTAGAAAAGAATCAAATCAAATTTAATGGAATCGAAAAGAACCGAATAGCATCGAATTGAATCGAATCGAAAAGAATCGAAACGAATTGAATCGAAAAGCATTGAGTCGAATCAAATCGAAAAGAATCGAATCGTATCAAATTGAAAAGAATCGAATCGATCTGAAAAGAATTGAATCGAATCGAAAAGAATCAAATTGAAACGAAAAGAATCAAATCGAATAGCAAAGAATCGAATCGAAACGAATCGATTTGAAACGAGCCGAATCGAATCGAATTGAATGACATATTCGAATCGAATCGAAAAGAATCTAATCTAATGAAATCCAAAAGAATCAAATCGAAACAAATAGAATCAAACCGAATGGAATTGAATCGAAAAGAGTCGATTCGAATCAAATTGGAATGAAAAGAATTGAATCGAATCGAATAAAAAACAAGTGAATCGAATAGAATAGAAAAGAAGAGAATCGAAACGAAAAGAATCAAATTGAATCGAAAGGAATCGAATCGAAAAGAATCGAATCAAAGAGAAAAGACTCGAATCGAATGGAAAAGAATAGAATCAAAAAGAATCGAATTGAAACAAAAAGAATCGAATTGAATTGAATCGAAAAGAATCGAATGGAATCGAATCGAAAAGAATCGAATTGAATTAAATCGAAGAGAATCGAATCGAATTGAATTGAATCGAAGAGAATCGAATCGAATAGAAAAGAATCAAATCGAAATGAATCGATTTGAAACGAAAAGAATCGAATCGAATCAAATTGAATGAAAAGAATTGAATCGAATCAAAAAGAATTGAATCAAAAAGAATCAAACCGAAACAAAAAGAATCAAACCGAATTGAAAAGAATCTAACTGAATAGAATCGAAAAGAATCGACGTACCGAATCGAATCCAATCGAAAAAAATCTAATCGTATCAAATCGAATCGAAAAGAATTGAAATGAATAGAATAGAAAAGATTCGAATCAAATCAAAAACAATCAAATCGAGTAATATCGAATCGAAAAGAATCGAATCGAAAAGAATCGAATCGAATGGAAAAGAATTGAATTGAATCAAAAAGAATTGATTCAAATCAAAAAGAATCCAATCGATTCGAATCGAAAAGACTCGAATCGAAAAGAATCGAAAAGAATCGAATCGAATCCAAAAGGATCGAATCGCAAAGAATCGAATCTAAAGAAAAGGAATCGAATCGAATCGAAACGAATAGAATCGAAAAGAATCGATTTGAATCGAAATGAAAAGAATCGTATCGAATCAAATCGAAAAAAATCAAATGGAATCGAATCGAATCGTATCGAAAAGAATCAAATCAAATGAAAAGAATCGAATCGAATAGAAAAGAATCGAATTGATTGGAATCGACTCGAAAACAATCTAATTGAATTGAAAGGAATCGAATCAAATTTAATGGAATCGACAAGAATCGTATCAAATCAAAAAGATCGAATCGAAACGAATCAATTCGAAAAGAATCAAATCGAGTCGAATCGAAAAGAATCGAATCGAAAAGAATTGAATTGAAAAGAATCGAATTGAATCGAATTGAAAAGACTCGAATCGAATTAAAAGAATCGAATCGAATCGAAAAGAATCGAATCGAATCGGAAAGAATTGAATTGGAATGAATCGATTTGAATCGAATTGAAAAGAATCGAATCGAAAAAATCGAATCGAAAAGAACTGAGTTGAGTTGAATCGAATCGAAAAGATTCGAATCGAATCGTGTCGAATCAAAAAGATGGAATCGAAACGAATCGAATCGAATCGAATCGAAAAGAATCGAATAGATAGCAAAGAATCAAATCGAATAGAAAAGAATTTGAATCGAATTGAAACGATTCGAAAAAATCGAAACTAATCGAATCATCGAATGGAAAAGAATCGAATCGAATCAAAAAGAATCGAAACGAACTGAATCGAAAGAATCGAATCGAACAGAATCGAAAAGAATTGAATCGTAATGTAACAAATCGAATCCAAATGATCGAATCAAGCCAAGTCGAAAAGAATTGAATCGAAAAGAATCGAATCAAAATGAAAAGAATCGAATAGAATCGAATTGAAAAGAATCGAATTGAACCGAATCAAATAGAATAGAATCGAACAGAATTGAATCGAATGAAAAGAATCTTATCGAATCGATTCGAAAAGAATTGAATCGAATCGAATGGAGAAGAATCAAATCAAATGGAATCGAAAAGAATCGAATCAAAGAGAATCTAATCGAAACGAAAAGAATCAATCGAATCGAAAAGAATCGAATCGAAACGAAAAGTGTCGAATCGAATCGAATCGAAAAGAATCGAATCGAACCGAAAAGAATCAAATCGAATCGAAAAGAATCGAATTGAATTGAATCGTAATGAAAAGAATCGAATCGAATCGAAAGAATCAAATCGAATCGAAAACAATTGAATCGAATGCAATCAAATCGAAAAGAATCGAATCGAATTGAAAAGAATCAAATCGAATTGATTGAATCGAAAAGAATCGAATCGAATCGAATCGCATCGAATCGAAAATAATAGAATTGAATAAAAATAATCGAATCGAATTGAGAATAATTGGAATTGAATTGAATCGATAATCGAATCGAATCAAATCGAGTCGAATCGAAACTAATCGAATCGAATCAAATCGATTCGAAAATATCGAATCAGATTGCAGCGAATCGAATCATATTGAATTGATTTGAATTGAAATGAATCGAATCTAATCAAATCAAAAAGAATCGAATCCAAAGAATCGAATTGTAGAAAATCAAATCAAAACAAAAAGATTCAAATCGAAACGAATCAAATTGAAAAGAATCGAATCGAATCGAATCGAAAAGAATCGAATAGAAAAGAATCGTATCGAATCAAATCTAAAAGAATCGAATCGAATCGAATAAAAAAGAATCGAATCGAATTGATTCGCATCGAAAAGAATCGAATCGTATCGAATCGAAAAGAATCGAATCTATTCGAATCGAATGGAATTGAATCAAAAAGAATCGAATCGAATTGAAACGAAAAGAATCGAATAGATTCGAATTGAAACAAATCGAAAAAAATGAAAACGAATCAAATCACATCGAGTGGAAAAGAATCGAATCAAATAGAAAAGAATCGAATTGAATCGAACTGAATCGAAAAGAATCGAATAGATCAAATCAAAAAGAATCGAATCGATTCGAGATGAACCGAGTAGAATCGAGTCGAAGTGAAAAGAATTGAATCGAATCGAATCGAAAAGAATCTAATCGAAACGAAAAGAATCGAATCGAAGAGAATCTAATCGAAATGAAAAGAATCAAATCGAATCGAAAAGAATCGAATCGAAACGAAAACTGTCGAATCGAATCGAATCGAAAAGAATCGAGTTGAATAGAAAAGAATTGAATCGAATAAAATCGATAAGATTTGAATCAAATCCAATAGAATCGAAAAGATTCGAATCGAATTGAAAAGAAACGAACCGAAGTGAAAAGAATCGAATCGAATCGAAAGAATCAAATCGAAAAAAAAATCGAATCGAAATTAAAAGAATCGAATCGAATCAAAGCATAAAGAATCGAATCTAATTGAATCGAAAGAATCGATTGAATCAAATAGAGAAGAATCTAATGGTAAGGAATCGAATCGAAAAGAATCCAATTGTATTGAATCGAATCGAAAAGAAATGAATTGAATAGATTATAAAAGAATCGAATCGAAAGGAATCGACTCGAAACGTAAAGAATCGAATCGAAAAAATTGAATAGATCGAAGAATTGAATAGAAATGAATCGAATCGAAATGAAAAGAATTGAATCGAATCGAATCGAAAACAATCGAATCAAAAAGAATCGAATTGAAACAAAAGAATCGCATTGTATTTAATCGAATCAAAAAAATCTAATTGAATCGAATCGAAAAGAATCGATTTGAAATGAAAAGAATCTAATCGAATTGATAGAAAATTGAATCGAATCGAAAACAATCGAATCGAATCGAAAAGAATCGAAATGTATGGAAACGAATCGAAAAGAATCTAATTGAGTAGAAAAGAATCAAATCAAATTTAATGGAATCGAAAAGAACCGAATAGCATCGAATTGAATCGAATCGAAAAGAATCGAAACGAATTGAATCGAAAAGCATTGAGTCGAATCAAATCGAAAAGAATCGAATCGTATCAAATTGAAAAGAATCGAATCGATCTGAAAAGAATTGAATCGAATCGAAAAGAATCAAATTGAAACGAAAAGAATCAAATCGAATAGCAAAGAATCGAATCGAAACGAATCGATTTGAAACGAGCCGAATCGAATCGAATTGAATGACATATTCGAATCGAATCGAAAAGAATCTAATCTAATGAAATCCAAAAGAATCAAATCGAAACAAATAGAATCAAACCGAATGGAATTGAATCGAAAAGAGTCGATTCGAATCAAATTGGAATGAAAAGAATTGAATCGAATCGAATAAAAAACAAGTGAATCGAATAGAATAGAAAAGAAGAGAATCGAAACGAAAAGAATCAAATTGAATCGAAAGGAATCGAATCGAAAAGAATCGAATCAAAGAGAAAAGACTCGAATCGAATGGAAAAGAATAGAATCAAAAAGAATCGAATTGAAACAAAAAGAATCGAATTGAATTGAATCGAAAAGAATCGAATGGAATCGAATCGAAAAGAATCGAATTGAATTAAATCGAAGAGAATCGAATCGAATTGAATTGAATCGAAGAGAATCGAATCGAATAGAAAAGAATCAAATCGAAATGAATCGATTTGAAACGAAAAGAATCGAATCGAATCAAATTGAATGAAAAGAATTGAATCGAATCAAAAAGAATTGAATCAAAAAGAATCAAACCGAAACAAAAAGAATCAAACCGAATTGAAAAGAATCTAACTGAATAGAATCGAAAAGAATCGACGTACCGAATCGAATCCAATCGAAAAAAATCTAATCGTATCAAATCGAATCGAAAAGAATTGAAATGAATAGAATAGAAAAGATTCGAATCAAATCAAAAACAATCAAATCGAGTAATATCGAATCGAAAAGAATCGAATCGAAAAGAATCGAATCGAATGGAAAAGAATTGAATTGAATCAAAAAGAATTGATTCAAATCAAAAAGAATCCAATCGATTCGAATCGAAAAGACTCGAATCGAAAAGAATCGAAAAGAATCGAATCGAATCCAAAAGGATCGAATCGCAAAGAATCGAATCTAAAGAAAAGGAATCGAATCGAATCGAAACGAATAGAATCGAAAAGAATCGATTTGAATCGAAATGAAAAGAATCGTATCGAATCAAATCGAAAAAAATCAAATGGAATCGAATCGAATCGTATCGAAAAGAATCAAATCAAATGAAAAGAATCGAATCGAATAGAAAAGAATCGAATTGATTGGAATCGACTCGAAAACAATCTAATTGAATTGAAAGGAATCGAATCAAATTTAATGGAATCGACAAGAATCGTATCAAATCAAAAAGATCGAATCGAAATGAATCAATTCGAAAAGAATCAAATCGAGTCGAATCGAAAAGAATCGAATCGAAAAGAATTGAATTGAAAAGAATCGAATTGAATCGAATTGAAAAGACTCGAATCGAATTAAAAGAATCGAATCGAATCGAAAAGAATCGAATCGAATCGGAAAGAATTGAATTGGAATGAATCGATTTGAATCGAATTGAAAAGAATCGAATCGAAAAAATCGAATCGAAAAGAACTGAGTTGAGTTGAATCGAATCGAAAAGATTCGAATCGAATCGTGTCGAATCAAAAAGATGGAATCGAAACGAATCGAATCGAATCGAATCGAAAAGAATCGAATAGATAGCAAAGAATCAAATCGAATAGAAAAGAATTTGAATCGAATTGAAACGATTCGAAAAAATCGAAACTAATCGAATCATCGAATGGAAAAGAATCGAATCGAATCAAAAAGAATCGAAACGAACTGAATCGAAAGAATCGAATCGAACAGAATCGAAAAGAATTGAATCGTAATGTAACAAATCGAATCCAAATGATCGAATCAAGCCAAGTCGAAAAGAATTGAATCGAAAAGAATCGAATCAAAATGAAAAGAATCGAATAGAATCGAATTGAAAAGAATCGAATTGAACCGAATCAAATAGAATAGAATCGAACAGAATTGAATCGAATGAAAAGAATCTTATCGAATCGATTCGAAAAGAATTGAATCGAATCGAATGGAGAAGAATCAAATCAAATGGAATCGAAAAGAATCGAATCAAAGAGAATCTAATCGAAACGAAAAGAATCAATCGAATCGAAAAGAATCGAATCGAAACGAAAAGTGTCGAATCGAATCGAATCGAAAAGAATCGAATCGAACCGAAAAGAATCAAATCGAATCGAAAAGAATCGAATTGAATTGAATCGTAATGAAAAGAATCGAATCGAATCGAAAGAATCAAATCGAATCGAAAACAATTGAATCGAATGCAATCAAATCGAAAAGAATCGAATCGAATTGAAAAGAATCAAATCGAATTGATTGAATCGAAAAGAATCGAATCGAATCGAATCGCATCGAATCGAAAATAATAGAATTGAATAAAAATAATCGAATCGAATTGAGAATAATTGGAATTGAATTGAATCGATAATCGAATCGAATCAAATCGAGTCGAATCGAAACTAATCGAATCGAATCAAATCGATTCGAAAATATCGAATCAGATTGCAGCGAATCGAATCATATTGAATTGATTTGAATTGAAATGAATCGAATCTAATCAAATCAAAAAGAATCGAATCCAAAGAATCGAATTGTAGAAAATCAAATCAAAACAAAAAGATTCAAATCGAAACGAATCAAATTGAAAAGAATCGAATCGAATCGAATCGAAAAGAATCGAATAGAAAAGAATCGTATCGAATCAAATCTAAAAGAATCGAATCGAATCGAATAAAAAAGAATCGAATCGAATTGATTCGCATCGAAAAGAATCGAATCGTATCGAATCGAAAAGAATCGAATCTATTCGAATCGAATGGAATTGAATCAAAAAGAATCGAATCGAATTGAAACGAAAAGAATCGAATAGATTCGAATTGAAACAAATCGAAAAAAATGAAAACGAATCAAATCACATCGAGTGGAAAAGAATCGAATCAAATAGAAAAGAATCGAATTGAATCGAACTGAATCGAAAAGAATCGAATAGATCAAATCAAAAAGAATCGAATCGATTCGAGATGAACCGAGTAGAATCGAGTCGAAGTGAAAAGAATTGAATCGAATCGAATCGAAAAGAATCTAATCGAAACGAAAAGAATCGAATCGAAGAGAATCTAATCGAAATGAAAAGAATCAAATCGAATCGAAAAGAATCGAATCGAAACGAAAACTGTCGAATCGAATCGAATCGAAAAGAATCGAGTTGAATAGAAAAGAATTGAATCGAATAAAATCGATAAGATTTGAATCAAATCCAATAGAATCGAAAAGATTCGAATCGAATTGAAAAGAAACGAACCGAAGTGAAAAGAATCGAATCGAATCGAAAGAATCAAATCGAAAAAAAAATCGAATCGAAATTAAAAGAATCGAATCGAATCAAAGCATAAAGAATCGAATCTAATTGAATCGAAAGAATCGATTGAATCAAATAGAGAAGAATCTAATGGTAAGGAATCGAATCGAAAAGAATCCAATTGTATTGAATCGAATCGAAAAGAAATGAATTGAATAGATTATAAAAGAATCGAATCGAAAGGAATCGACTCGAAACGTAAAGAATCGAATCGAAAAAATTGAATAGATCGAAGAATTGAATAGAAATGAATCGAATCGAAATGAAAAGAATTGAATCGAATCGAATCGAAAACAATCGAATCAAAAAGAATCGAATTGAAACAAAAGAATCGCATTGTATTTAATCGAATCAAAAAAATCTAATTGAATCGAATCGAAAAGAATCGATTTGAAATGAAAAGAATCTAATCGAATTGATAGAAAATTGAATCGAATCGAAAACAATCGAATCGAATCGAAAAGAATCGAAATGTATGGAAACGAATCGAAAAGAATCTAATTGAGTAGAAAAGAATCAAATCAAATTTAATGGAATCGAAAAGAACCGAATAGCATCGAATTGAATCGAATCGAAAAGAATCGAAACGAATTGAATCGAAAAGCATTGAGTCGAATCAAATCGAAAAGAATCGAATCGTATCAAATTGAAAAGAATCGAATCGATCTGAAAAGAATTGAATCGAATCGAAAAGAATCAAATTGAAACGAAAAGAATCAAATCGAATAGCAAAGAATCGAATCGAAACGAATCGATTTGAAACGAGCCGAATCGAATCGAATTGAATGACATATTCGAATCGAATCGAAAAGAATCTAATCTAATGAAATCCAAAAGAATCAAATCGAAACAAATAGAATCAAACCGAATGGAATTGAATCGAAAAGAGTCGATTCGAATCAAATTGGAATGAAAAGAATTGAATCGAATCGAATAAAAAACAAGTGAATCGAATAGAATAGAAAAGAAGAGAATCGAAACGAAAAGAATCAAATTGAATCGAAAGGAATCGAATCGAAAAGAATCGAATCAAAGAGAAAAGACTCGAATCGAATGGAAAAGAATAGAATCAAAAAGAATCGAATTGAAACAAAAAGAATCGAATTGAATTGAATCGAAAAGAATCGAATGGAATCGAATCGAAAAGAATCGAATTGAATTAAATCGAAGAGAATCGAATCGAATTGAATTGAATCGAAGAGAATCGAATCGAATAGAAAAGAATCAAATCGAAATGAATCGATTTGAAACGAAAAGAATCGAATCGAATCAAATTGAATGAAAAGAATTGAATCGAATCAAAAAGAATTGAATCAAAAAGAATCAAACCGAAACAAAAAGAATCAAACCGAATTGAAAAGAATCTAACTGAATAGAATCGAAAAGAATCGACGTACCGAATCGAATCCAATCGAAAAAAATCTAATCGTATCAAATCGAATCGAAAAGAATTGAAATGAATAGAATAGAAAAGATTCGAATCAAATCAAAAACAATCAAATCGAGTAATATCGAATCGAAAAGAATCGAATCGAAAAGAATCGAATCGAATGGAAAAGAATTGAATTGAATCAAAAAGAATTGATTCAAATCAAAAAGAATCCAATCGATTCGAATCGAAAAGACTCGAATCGAAAAGAATCGAAAAGAATCGAATCGAATCCAAAAGGATCGAATCGCAAAGAATCGAATCTAAAGAAAAGGAATCGAATCGAATCGAAACGAATAGAATCGAAAAGAATCGATTTGAATCGAAATGAAAAGAATCGTATCGAATCAAATCGAAAAAAATCAAATGGAATCGAATCGAATCGTATCGAAAAGAATCAAATCAAATGAAAAGAATCGAATCGAATAGAAAAGAATCGAATTGATTGGAATCGACTCGAAAACAATCTAATTGAATTGAAAGGAATCGAATCAAATTTAATGGAATCGACAAGAATCGTATCAAATCAAAAAGATCGAA
Source organism: Canis lupus baileyi (assembly GCF_048164855.1). NCBI lineage: Eukaryota > Metazoa > Chordata > Mammalia > Carnivora > Canidae > Canis > Canis lupus. The sequence continues at coordinate 31,087,832 of NC_132871.1, read as the reverse complement.
TCGAAATGAATCAATTCGAAAAGAATCAAATCGAGTCGAATCGAAAAGAATCGAATCGAAAAGAATTGAATTGAAAAGAATCGAATTGAATCGAATTGAAAAGACTCGAATCGAATTAAAAGAATCGAATCGAATCGAAAAGAATCGAATCGAATCGGAAAGAATTGAATTGGAATGAATCGATTTGAATCGAATTGAAAAGAATCGAATCGAAAAAATCGAATCGAAAAGAACTGAGTTGAGTTGAATCGAATCGAAAAGATTCGAATCGAATCGTGTCGAATCAAAAAGATGGAATCGAAACGAATCGAATCGAATCGAATCGAAAAGAATCGAATAGATAGCAAAGAATCAAATCGAATAGAAAAGAATTTGAATCGAATTGAAACGATTCGAAAAAATCGAAACTAATCGAATCATCGAATGGAAAAGAATCGAATCGAATCAAAAAGAATCGAAACGAACTGAATCGAAAGAATCGAATCGAACAGAATCGAAAAGAATTGAATCGTAATGTAACAAATCGAATCCAAATGATCGAATCAAGCCAAGTCGAAAAGAATTGAATCGAAAAGAATCGAATCAAAATGAAAAGAATCGAATAGAATCGAATTGAAAAGAATCGAATTGAACCGAATCAAATAGAATAGAATCGAACAGAATTGAATCGAATGAAAAGAATCTTATCGAATCGATTCGAAAAGAATTGAATCGAATCGAATGGAGAAGAATCAAATCAAATGGAATCGAAAAGAATCGAATCAAAGAGAATCTAATCGAAACGAAAAGAATCAATCGAATCGAAAAGAATCGAATCGAAACGAAAAGTGTCGAATCGAATCGAATCGAAAAGAATCGAATCGAACCGAAAAGAATCAAATCGAATCGAAAAGAATCGAATTGAATTGAATCGTAATGAAAAGAATCGAATCGAATCGAAAGAATCAAATCGAATCGAAAACAATTGAATCGAATGCAATCAAATCGAAAAGAATCGAATCGAATTGAAAAGAATCAAATCGAATTGATTGAATCGAAAAGAATCGAATCGAATCGCATCGCATCGAATCGAAAATAATAGAATTGAATAAAAATAATCGAATCGAATTGAGAATAATTGGAATTGAATTGAATCGATAATCGAATCGAATCAAATCGAGTCGAATCGAAACTAATCGAATCGAATCAAATCGATTCGAAAAAATCGAATCAGATTGCAACGAATCGAATCATATTGAATTGATTTGAATTGAAATGAATCGAATCTAATCAAATCAAAAAGAATCGAATCCAAAGAATCGAATTGTAGAAAATCAAATCAAAACAAAAAGATTCAAATCGAAACGAATCAAATTGAAAAGAATCGAATCGAATCGAATCGAATCGAAAAGAATCGAATCGAATCGAAAAGAATCGAATAGAAAAGAATCGTATCGAATCAAATCTAAAAGAATCGAATCGAATCGAATAAAAAAGAATCGAATCGAATTGATTCGCATCGAAAAGAATCGAATCGTATCGAATCGAAAAGAATCGAATCTATTCGAATCGAATGGAATTGAATCAAAAAGAATCGAATCGAATTGAAACGAAAAGAATCGAATAGATTCGAATTGAAACAAATCGAAAAAAATGAAAACGAATCAAATCACATCGAGTGGAAAAGAATCGAATCAAATAGAAAAGAATCGAATTGAATCGAACTGAATCGAAAAGAATCGAATAGATCAAATCAAAAAGAATCGAATCGATTCGAGATGAACCGAGTAGAATCGAGTCGAAGTGAAAAGAATTGAATCGAATCGAATCGAAAAGAATCTAATCGAAACGAAAAGAATCGAATCGAAGAGAATCTAATCGAAATGAAAAGAATCAAATCGAATCGAAAAGAATCGAATCGAAACGAAAAGTGTCGAATCGAATCGAATCGAAAAGAATCGAGTTGAATAGAAAAGAATTGAATCGAATAAAATCGATAAGATTTGAATCAAATCCAATAGAATCGAAAAGATTCGAATCGAATTGAAAAGAAATGAACCGAAGTGAAAAGAATCGAATCGAATCGAATCGAAAGAATCAAATCGAAAAAAAAATCGAATCGAAATTAAAAGAATCGAATCGAATCAAAGCATAAAGAATCGAATCTAATTGAATCGAAAGAATCGATTGAATCAAATAGAGAAGAATCTAATGGTAAGGAATCGAATCGAAAAGAATCCAATTGTATTGAATCGAATCGAAAAGAAATGAATTGAATAGATTATAAAAGAATCGAATCGAAAGGAATCGACTCGAAACGTAAAGAATCGAATCGAAAAAATTGAATAGATCGAAGAATTGAATAGAAATGAATCGAATCGAAATGAAAAGAATTGAATCGAATCGAATCGAAAACAATCGAATCAAAAAGAATCGAATTGAAACAAAAGAATCGCATTGTATTTAATCGAATCAAAAAAATCTAATTGAATCGAATCGAAAAGAATCGATTTGAAATGAAAAGAATCTAATCGAATTGATAGAAAATTGAATCGAATCGAAAACAATCGAATCGAATCGAAAAGAATCGAATTGTATGGAAACGAATCGAAAAGAATCTAATTGAGTAGAAAAGAATCAAATCAAATTTAATGGAATCGAAAAGAACCGAATAGCCTCGAATTGAATCGAATCGAAAAGAATCGAAACGAATTGAATCGAAAAGCATTGAGTCGAATCAAATCGAAAAGAATCGAATCGTATCAAATTGAAAAGAGTCGAATCGATCTGAAAAGAATTGAATCGAATTGAATCGAATCGAAAAGAATCAAATTGAAACGAAAAGAATCAAATCGAATAGCAAAGAATCGAATCGAAACGAATCGATTTGAAACGAGCCGAATCGAATTGAATTGAATGAAATATTCGAATCGAATCGAAAAGAATCTAATCTAATGAAATCCAAAAGAATCAAATCGAAACAAATAGAATCAAACCGAATGGAATTGAATCGAAAAGAGTCGATTCGAATCAAATTGGAATGAAAAGAATTGAATCGAATCGAATAAAAAACAAGTGAATCGAATAGAATAGAAAAGAAGAGAATCGAAACGAAAAGAATCAAATTGAATCGAAAGGAATCGAATCGAAAAGAATCGAATCAAAGAGAAAAGACTCGAATCGAATGGAAAAGAATAGAATCAAAAAGAATCGAATTGAAACAAAAAGAATCGAATTGAATTGAATCGAAAAGAATCGAATGGAATCGAATCGAAAAGAATCGAATTGAATTAAATCGAAGAGAATCGAATCGAATTGAATTGAATCGAAGAGAATCGAATCGAATAGAAAAGAATCAAATCGAAATGAATCGATTTGAAACGAAAAGAATCGAATCGAATCAAATTGAATGAAAAGAATTGAATCGAATCAAAAAGAATTGAATCAAAAAGAATCAAACCGAAACAAAAAGAATCAAACCGAATTGAAAAGAATCTAACTGAATAGAATCGAAAAGAATCGACGTACCGAATCGAATCCAATCGAAAAAAATCTAATCGTATCAAATCGAATCGAAAAGAATTGAAATGAATAGAATAGAAAAGATTCGAATCAAATCAAAAACAATCAAATCGAGTAATATCGAATCGAAAAGAATCGAATCGAAAAGAATCGAATCGAATGGAAAAGAATTGAATTGAATCAAAAAGAATTGATTCAAATCAAAAAGAATCGAATCGATTCGAATCGAAAAGACTCGAATCGAAAAGAATCGAAAAGAATCGAATCGAATCCAAAAGGATCGAATCGCAAAGAATCGAATCTAAAGAAAAGGAATCGAATCGAATCGAAACGAATAGAATCGAAAAGAATCGATTTGAATCGAAATGAAAAGAATCGTATCGAATCAAATCGAAAAAAATCAAATGGAATCGAATCGAATCGTATCGAAAAGAATCAAATCAAATGAAAAGAATCGAATCGAATAGAAAAGAATCGAATTGATTGGAATCGACTCGAAAACAATCTAATTGAATTGAAAGGAATCGAATCAAATTTAATGGAATCGACAAGAATCGTATCAAATCAAAAAGATCGAATCGAAACGAATCAATTCGAAAAGAATCAAATCGAATCGAATCGAAAAGAATCGAATCGAAAAGAATTGAATTGAAAAGAATCGAATTGAATCGAATTGAAAAGACTCGAATCGAATTAAAAGAATCGAATCGAATCGAAAAGAATCGAATCGAATCGGAAAGAATTGAATTGGAATGAATCGATTTGAATCGAATTGAAAAGAATCGAATCGAAAAAATCGAATCGAAAAGAACTGAGTTGAGTTGAATCGAATCGAAAAGATTCGAATCCAATCGTGTCGAATCAAAAAGATGGAATCGAAACGAATCGAATCGAATCGAATCGAAAAGAATCGAATAGATAGCAAAGAATCAAATCGAATAGAAAAGAATTTGAATCGAATTGAAACGATTCGAAAAAATCGAAACTAATCGAATCATCGAATGGAAAAGAATCGAATCGAATCAAAAAGAATCGAAACGAACTGAATCGAAAGAATCGAATCGAACAGAATCGAAAAGAATTGAATCGTAATGTAACAAATCGAATCCAAATGATCGAATCAAGCCAAGTCGAAAAGAATTGAATCGAAAAGAATTGAATCAAAATGAAAAGAATCGAATAGAATCGAATTGAAAAGAATCGAATTGAACCGAATCAAATAGAATAGAATCGAACAGAATTGAATCGAATGAAAAGAATCTTATCGAATCGATTCGAAAAGAATTGAATCGAATCGAATGGAGAAGAATCAAATCAAATGGAATCGAAAAGAATCGAATCAAAGAGAATCTAATCGAAACGAAAAGAATCAATCGAATCGAAAAGAATCGAATCGAAACGAAAAGTGTCGAATCGAATCGAATCGAAAAGAATCGAATCGAACCGAAAAGAATCAAATCGAATCAAAAAGAATCGAATTGAATTGAATCGTAATGAAAAGAATCGAATCGAATCGAAAGAATCAAATCGAATCGAAAACAATTGAATCGAATGCAATCAAATCGAAAAGAATCAAATCGAATTGAAAAGAATCAAATCGAATTGATTGAATCGAAAAGAATCGAATCGAATCGCATCGCATCGAATCGAAAATAATAGAATTGAATAAAAATAATCAAATCGAATCGAATTGAGAATAATTGGAATTGAATTGAATCGATAATCGAATCGAATCAAATCGAGTCGAATCGAAACTAATCGAATCGAATCAAATCGATTCGAAAAAATCGAATCAGATTGCAACGAATCGAATCATATTGAATTGATTTGAATTGAAATGAATCGAATCTAATCAAATCAAAAAGAATCGAATCCAAAGAATCGAATTGTAGAAAATCAAATCAAAACAAAAAGATTCAAATCGAAACGAATCAAATTGAAAAGAATCGAATCGAATCGAATCGAAAAGAATCGAATCGAATCGAAAAGAATCGAATAGAAAAGAATCGTATCGAATCAAATCTAAAAGAATCGAATCGAATCGAATAAAAAAGAATCGAATCGAATTGATTCGCATCGAAAAGAATCGAATCGTATCGAATCGAAAAGAATCGAATCTATTCGAATCGAATGGAATTGAATCAAAAAGAATCGAATCGAATTGAAACGAAAAGAATCGAATAGATTCGAATTGAAACAAATCGAAAAAAATGAAAACGAATCAAATCACATCGAGTGGAAAAGAATCGAATCAAATAGAAAAGAATCGAATTGAATCGAACTGAATCGAAAAGAATCGAATAGATCAAATCAAAAAGAATCGAATCGATTCGAGATGAACCGAGTAGAATCGAGTCGAAGTGAAAAGAATTGAATCGAATCGAATCGAAAAGAATCTAATCGAAACGAAAAGAATCGAATCGAAGAGAATCTAATCGAAATGAAAAGAATCAAATCGAATCGAAAAGAATCGAATCGAAACGAAAAGTGTCGAATCGAATCGAATCGAAAAGAATCGAGTTGAATAGAAAAGAATTGAATCGAATAAAATCGATAAGATTTGAATCAAATCCAATAGAATCGAAAAGATTCGAATCGAATTGAAAAGAAACGAACCGAAGTGAAAAGAATCGAATCGAATCGAAAGAATCAAATCGAAAAAAAAATCGAATCGAAATTAAAAGAATCGAATCGAATCAAAGCATAAAGAATCGAATCTAATTGAATCGAAAGAATCGATTGAATCAAATAGAGAAGAATCTAATGGTAAGGAATCGAATCGAAAAGAATCCAATTGTATTGAATCGAATCGAAAAGAAATGAATTGAATAGATTATAAAAGAATCGAATCGAAAGGAATCGACTCGAAACGTAAAGAATCGAATCGAAAAAATTGAATAGATCGAAGAATTGAATAGAAATGAATCGAATCGAAATGAAAAGAATTGAATCGAATCGAATCGAAAACAATCGAATCAAAAAGAATCGAATTGAAACAAAAGAATCGCATTGTATTTAATCGAATCAAAAAAATCTAATTGAATCGAATCGAAAAGAATCGATTTGAAATGAAAAGAATCTAATCGAATTGATAGAAAATTGAATCGAATCGAAAACAATCGAATCGAATCGAAAAGAATCGAATTGTATGGAAACGAATCGAAAAGAATCTAATTGAGTAGAAAAGAATCAAATCAAATTTAATGGAATCGAAAAGAACCGAATAGCATCGAATTGAATCGAATCGAAAAGAATCGAAACGAATTGAATCGAAAAGCATTGAGTCGAATCAAATCGAAAAGAATCGAATCGTATCAAATTGAAAAGAATCGAATCGATCTGAAAAGAATTGAATCGAATCGAAAAGAATCAAATTGAAACGAAAAGAATCAAATCGAATAGCAAAGAATCCAATCGAAACGAATCGATTTGAAACGAGCCGAATCGAATCGAATTGAATGACATATTCGAATCGAATCGAAAAGAATCTAATCTAATGAAATCCAAAAGAATCAAATCGAAACAAATAGAATCAAACCGAATGGAATTGAATCGAAAAGAGTCGATTCGAATCAAATTGGAATGAAAAGAATTGAATCGAATCGAATAAAAAACAAGTGAATCGAATAGAATAGAAAAGAAGAGAATCGAAACGAAAAGAATCAAATTGAATCGAAAGGAATCGAATCGAAAAGAATCGAATCAAAGAGAAAAGACTCGAATCGAATGGAAAAGAATAGAATCAAAAAGAATCGAATTGAAACAAAAAGAATCGAATTGAATTGAATCGAAAAGAATCGAATGGAATCGAATCGAAAAGAATCGAATTGAATTAAATCGAAGAGAATCGAATCGAATTGAATTGAATCGAAGAGAATCGAATCGAATAGAAAAGAATCAAATCGAAATGAATCGATTTGAAACGAAAAGAATCGAATCGAATCAAATTGAATGAAAAGAATTGAATCGAATCAAAAAGAATTGAATCAAAAAGAATCAAACCGAAACAAAAAGAATCAAACCGAATTGAAAAGAATCTAACTGAATAGAATCGAAAAGAATCGACGTACCGAATCGAATCCAATCGAAAAAAATCTAATCGTATCAAATCGAATCGAAAAGAATTGAAATGAATAGAATAGAAAAGATTCGAATCAAATCAAAAACAATCAAATCGAGTAATATCGAATCGAAAAGAATCGAATCGAAAAGAATCGAATCGAATGGAAAAGAATTGAATTGAATCAAAAAGAATTGATTCAAATCAAAAAGAATCGAATCGATTCGAATCGAAAAGACTCGAATCGAAAAGAATCGAAAAGAATCGAATCGAATCAAAAAGGATCGAATCGCAAAGCATCGAATCTAAAGAAAAGGAATCGAATCGAATCGAAACGAATAGAATCGAAAAGAATCGATTTGAATCGAAATGAAAAGAATCGTATCGAATCAAATCGAAAAAAATCAAATGGAATCGAATCGAATCGTATCGAAAAGAATCAAATCAAATGAAAAGAATCGAATCGAATAGAAAAGAATCGAATTGATTGGAATCGACTCGAAAACAATCTAATTGAATTGAAAGGAATCGAATCAAATTTAATGGAATCGACAAGAATCGTATCAAATCAAAAAGATCGAATCGAAATGAATCAATTCGAAAAGAATCAAATCGAGTCGAATCGAAAAGAATCGAATCGAAAAGAATTGAATTGAAAAGAATCGAATTGAATCGAATTGAAAAGACTCGAATCGAATTAAAAGAATCGAATCGAATCGAAAAGAATCGAATCGAATCGGAAAGAATTGAATTGGAATGAATCGATTTGAATCGAATTGAAAAGAATCGAATCGAAAAAATCGAATCGAAAAGAACTGAGTTGAGTTGAATCGAATCGAAAAGATTCGAATCCAATCGTGTCGAATCAAAAAGATGGAATCGAAACGAATCGAATCGAATCGAATCGAAAAGAATCGAATAGATAGCAAAGAATCAAATCGAATAGAAAAGAATTTGAATCGAATTGAAACGATTCGAAAAAATCGAAACTAATCGAATCATCGAATGGAAAAGAATCGAATCGAATCAAAAAGAATCGAAACGAACTGAATCGAAAGAATCGAATCGAACAGAATCGAAAAGAATTGAATCGTAATGTAACAAATCGAATCCAAATGATCGAATCAAGCCAAGTCGAAAAGAATTGAATCGAAAAGAATCGAATCAAAATGAAAAGAATCGAATAGAATCGAATTGAAAAGAATCGAATTGAACCGAATCAAATAGAATAGAATCGAACAGAATTGAATCGAATGAAAAGAATCTTATCGAATCGATTCGAAAAGAATTGAATCGAATCGAATGGAGAAGAATCAAATCAAATGGAATCGAAAAGAATCGAATCAAAGAGAATCTAATCGAAACGAAAAGAATCAATCGAATCGAAAAGAATCGAATCGAAACGAAAAGTGTCGAATCGAATCGAATCGAAAAGAATCGAATCGAACCGAAAAGAATCAAATCGAATCGAAAAGAATCGAATTGAATTGAATCGTAATGAAAAGAATCGAATCGAATCGAAAGAATCAAATCGAATCGAAAACAATTGAATCGAATGCAATCAAATCGAAAAGAATCAAATCGAATTGAAAAGAATCAAATCGAATTGATTGAATCGAAAAGAATCGAATCGAATCGCATCGCATCGAATCGAAAATAATAGAATTGAATAAAAATAATCAAATCGAATCGAATTGAGAATAATTGGAATTGAATTGAATCGATAATCGAATCGAATCAAATCGAGTCGAATCGAAACTAATCGAATCGAATCAAATCGATTCGAAAAAATGGAATCAGATTGCAACGAATCGAATCATATTGAATTGATTTGAATTGAAATGAATCGAATCTAATCAAATCAAAAAGAATCGAATCCAAAGAATCGAATTGTAGAAAATCAAATCAAAACAAAAAGATTCAAATCGAAACGAATCAAATTGAAAAGAATCGAATCGAATCGAAAAGAATCGAATCGAATCGAAAAGAATCGAATAGAAAAGAATCGTATCGAATCAAATCTAAAAGAATCGAATCGAATCGAATAAAAAAGAATCGAATCGAATTGATTCGCATCGAAAAGAATCGAATCGTATCGAATCGAAAAGAATCGAATCTATTCGAATCGAATGGAATTGAATCAAAAAGAATCGAATCGAATTGAAACGAAAAGAATCGAATAGATTCGAATTGAAACAAATCGAAAAAAATCAAAACGAATCAAATCACATCGAGTGGAAAAGAATCGAATCAAATAGAAAAGAATCGAATTGAATCGAACTGAATCGAAAAGAATCGAATAGATCAAATCAAAAAGAATCGAATCGATTCGAGATGAACCGAGTAGAATCGAGTCGAAGTGAAAAGAATTGAATCGAATCGAATCGAAAAGAATCTAATCGAAACGAAAAGAATCGAATCGAAGAGAATCTAATCGAAATGAAAAGAATCAAATCGAATCGAAAAGAATCGAATCGAAACGAAAACTGTCGAATCGAATCGAATCGAAAAGAATCGAGTTGAATAGAAAAGAATTGAATCGAATAAAATCGATAAGATTTGAATCAAATCCAATAGAATCGAAAAGATTCGAATCGAATTGAAAAGAAACGAACCGAAGTGAAAAGAATCGAATCGAATCGAAAGAATCAAATCGAAAAAAAAATCGAATCGAAATTAAAAGAATCGAATCGAATCAAAGCATAAAGAATCGAATCTAATTGAATCGAAAGAATCGATTGAATCAAATAGAGAAGAATCTAATGGTAAGGAATCGAATCGAAAAGAATCCAATTGTATTGAATCGAATCGAAAAGAAATGAATTGAATAGATTATAAAAGAATCGAATCGAAAGGAATCGACTCGAAACGTAAAGAATCGAATCGAAAAAATTGAATAGATCGAAGAATTGAATAGAAATGAATCGAATCGAAATGAAAAGAATTGAATCGAATCGAATCGAAAACAATCGAATCAAAAAGAATCGAATTGAAACAAAAGAATCGCATTGTATTTAATCGAATCAAAAAAATCTAATTGAATCGAATCGAAAAGAATCGATTTGAAATGAAAAGAATCTAATCGAATTGATAGAAAATTGAATCGAATCGAAAACAATCGAATCGAAAAGAATCGAATTGTATGGAAACGAATCGAAAAGAATCTAATTGAGTAGAAAAGAATCAAATCAAATTTAATGGAATCGAAAAGAACCGAATAGCCTCGAATTGAATCGAATCGAAAAGAATCGAAACGAATTGAATCGAAAAGCATTGAGTCGAATCAAATCGAAAAGAATCGAATCGTATCAAATTGAAAAGAGTCGAATCGATCTGAAAAGAATTGAATCGAATTGAATCGAATCGAAAAGAATCAAATTGAAACGAAAAGAATCAAATCGAATAGCAAAGAATCGAATCGAAACGAATCGATTTGAAACGAGCCGAATCGAATTGAATTGAATGAAATATTCGAATCGAATCGAAAAGAATCTAATCTAATGAAATCCAAAAGAATCAAATCGAAACAAATAGAATCAAACCGAATGGAATTGAATCGAAAAGAGTCGATTCGAATCAAATTGGAATGAAAAGAATTGAATCGAATCGAATAAAAAACAAGTGAATCGAATAGAATAGAAAAGAAGAGAATCGAAACGAAAAGAATCAAATTGAATCGAAAGGAATCGAATCGAAAAGAATCGAATCAAAGAGAAAAGACTCGAATCGAATGGAAAAGAATAGAATCAAAAAGAATCGAATTGAAACAAAAAGAATCGAATTGAATTGAATCGAAAAGAATCGAATGGAATCGAATCGAAAAGAATCGAATTGAATTAAATCGAAGAGAATCGAATCGAATTGAATTGAATCGAATCGAATAGAAAAGAATCAAATCGAAATGAATCGATTTGAAACGAAAAGAATCGAATCGAATCAAATTGAATGAAAAGAATTGAATCGAATCAAAAAGAATTGAATCAAAAAGAATCAAACCGAAACAAAAAGAATCAAACCGAATTGAAAAGAATCTAACTGAATAGAATCGAAAACAATCGACGTACTGAATCGAATCCAATCGAAAAAAATCTAATCGTATCAAATCGAATCGAAAAGAATTGAAATGAATAGAATAGAAAAGATTCGAGTCAAATGAAAAACAATCAAATCGAGTAATATCGAATCGAAAAGAATCGAATCGAAAAGAATCGAATCGAATGGAAAAGAATTGAATTGAATCAAAAAGAATTGATTCAAATCAAAAAGAATCGAATCGATTCGAATCGAAAAGACTCGAATCGAAAAGAATCGAAAAGAATCGAATCGAATCCAAAAGGATCGAATCGCAAAGAATCGAATCTAAAGAAAAGGAATCGAATCGAATCGAAACGAATAGAATCGAAAAGAATCGATTTGAATCGAAATGAAAAGAATCGTATCGAATCAAATCGAAAAAAATCAAATGGAATCGAATCGAATCGTATCGAAAAGAATCAAATCAAATGAAAAGAATCGAATCGAATAGAAAAGAATCGAATTGATTGGAATCGACTCGAAAACAATCTAATTGAATTGAAAGGAATCGAATCAAATTTAATGGAATCGACAAGAATCGTATCAAATCAAAAAGATCGAATCGAAACGAATCAATTCGAAAAGAATCAAATCGAATCGAATCGAAAAGAATCGAATCGAAAAGAATTGAATTGAAAAGAATCGAATTGAATCGAATTGAAAAGACTCGAATCGAATTAAAAGAATCGAATCGAATCGAAAAGAATCGAATCGAATCGGAAAGAATTGAATTGGAATGAATCGATTTGAATCGAATTGAAAAGAATCGAATCGAAAAAATCGAATCGAAAAGAACTGAGTTGAGTTGAATCGAATCGAAAAGATTCGAATCGAATCGTGTCGAATCAAAAAGATGGAATCGAAACGAATCGAATCGAATCGAATCGAAAAGAATCGAATAGATAGCAAAGAATCAAATCGAATAGAAAAGAATTTGAATCGAATTGAAACGATTCGAAAAAATCGAAACTAATCGAATCATCGAATGGAAAAGAATCGAATCGAATCAAAAAGAATCGAAACGAACTGAATCGAAAGAATCGAATCGAACAGAATCGAAAAGAATTGAATCGTAATGTAACAAATCGAATCCAAATGATCGAATCAAGCCAAGTCGAAAAGAATTGAATCGAAAAGAATCGAATCAAAATGAAAAGAATCGAATAGAATCGAATTGAAAAGAATCGAATTGAACCGAATCAAATAGAATAGAATCGAACAGAATTGAATCGAATGAAAAGAATCTTATCGAATCGATTCGAAAAGAATTGAATCGAATCGAATGGAGAAGAATCAAATCAAATGGAATCGAAAAGAATCGAATCAAAGAGAATCTAATCGAAACGAAAAGAATCAATCGAATCGAAAAGAATCGAATCGAAACGAAAAGTGTCGAATCGAATCGAATCGAAAAGAATCGAATCGAACCGAAAAGAATCAAATCGAATCAAAAAGAATCGAATTGAATTGAATCGTAATGAAAAGAATCGAATCGAATCGAAAGAATCAAATCGAATCGAAAACAATTGAATCGAATGCAATCAAATCGAAAAGAATCAAATCGAATTGAAAAGAATCAAATCGAATTGATTGAATCGAAAAGAATCGAATCGAATCGCATCGCATCGAATCGAAAATAATAGAATTGAATAAAAATAATCAAATCGAATCGAATTGAGAATAATTGGAATTGAATTGAATCGATAATCGAATCGAATCAAATCGAGTCGAATCGAAACTAATCGAATCGAATCAAATCGATTCGAAAAAATCGAATCAGATTGCAACGAATCGAATCATATTGAATTGATTTGAATTGAAATGAATCGAATCTAATCAAATCAAAAAGAATCGAATCCAAAGAATCGAATTGTAGAAAATCAAATCAAAACAAAAAGATTCAAATCGAAACGAATCAAATTGAAAAGAATCGAATCGAATCGAATCGAATCGAAAACAATCGAATCAAAAAGAATCGAATTGAAACAAAAGAATCGCATTGTATTTAATCGAATCAAAAAAATCTAATTGAATCGAATCGAAAAGAATCGATTTGAAATGAAAAGAATCTAATCGAATTGATAGAAAATTGAATCGAATCGAAAACAATCGAATCGAAAAGAATCGAATTGTATGGAAACGAATCGAAAAGAATCTAATTGAGTAGAAAAGAATCAAATCAAATTTAATGGAATCGAAAAGAACCGAATAGCCTCGAATTGAATCGAATCGAAAAGAATCGAAACGAATTGAATCGAAAAGCATTGAGTCGAATCAAATCGAAAAGAATCGAATCGTATCAAATTGAAAAGAGTCGAATCGATCTGAAAAGAATTGAATCGAATTGAATCGAATCGAAAAGAATCAAATTGAAACGAAAAGAATCAAATCGAATAGCAAAGAATCGAATCGAAACGAATCGATTTGAAACGAGCCGAATCGAATTGAATTGAATGAAATATTCGAATCGAATCGAAAAGAATCTAATCTAATGAAATCCAAAAGAATCAAATCGAAACAAATAGAATCAAACCGAATGGAATTGAATCGAAAAGAGTCGATTCGAATCAAATTGGAATGAAAAGAATTGAATCGAATCGAATAAAAAACAAGTGAATCGAATAGAATAGAAAAGAAGAGAATCGAAACGAAAAGAATCAAATTGAATCGAAAGGAATCGAATCGAAAAGAATCGAATCAAAGAGAAAAGACTCGAATCGAATGGAAAAGAATAGAATCAAAAAGAATCGAATTGAAACAAAAAGAATCGAATTGAATTGAATCGAAAAGAATCGAATGGAATCGAATCGAAAAGAATCGAATTGAATTAAATCGAAGAGAATCGAATCGAATTGAATTGAATCGAATCGAATAGAAAAGAATCAAATCGAAATGAATCGATTTGAAACGAAAAGAATCGAATCGAATCAAATTGAATGAAAAGAATTGAATCGAATCAAAAAGAATTGAATCAAAAAGAATCAAACCGAAACAAAAAGAATCAAACCGAATTGAAAAGAATCTAACTGAATAGAATCGAAAACAATCGACGTACTGAATCGAATCCAATCGAAAAAAATCTAATCGTATCAAATCGAATCGAAAAGAATTGAAATGAATAGAATAGAAAAGATTCGAGTCAAATGAAAAACAATCAAATCGAGTAATATCGAATCGAAAAGAATCGAATCGAAAAGAATCGAATCGAATGGAAAAGAATTGAATTGAATCAAAAAGAATTGATTCAAATCAAAAAGAATCGAATCGATTCGAATCGAAAAGACTCGAATCGAAAAGAATCGAAAAGAATCGAATCGAATCCAAAAGGATCGAATCGCAAAGAATCGAATCTAAAGAAAAGGAATCGAATCGAATCGAAACGAATAGAATCGAAAAGAATCGATTTGAATCGAAATGAAAAGAATCGTATCGAATCAAATCGAAAAAAATCAAATGGAATCGAATCGAATCGTATCGAAAAGAATCAAATCAAATGAAAAGAATCGAATCGAATAGAAAAGAATCGAATTGATTGGAATCGACTCGAAAACAATCTAATTGAATTGAAAGGAATCGAATCAAATTTAATGGAATCGACAAGAATCGTATCAAATCAAAAAGATCGAATCGAAACGAATCAATTCGAAAAGAATCAAATCGAATCGAATCGAAAAGAATCGAATCGAAAAGAATTGAATTGAAAAGAATCGAATTGAATCGAATTGAAAAGACTCGAATCGAATTAAAAGAATCGAATCGAATCGAAAAGAATCGAATCGAATCGGAAAGAATTGAATTGGAATGAATCGATTTGAATCGAATTGAAAAGAATCGAATCGAAAAAATCGAATCGAAAAGAACTGAGTTGAGTTGAATCGAATCGAAAAGATTCGAATCGAATCGTGTCGAATCAAAAAGATGGAATCGAAACGAATCGAATCGAATCGAATCGAAAAGAATCGAATAGATAGCAAAGAATCAAATCGAATAGAAAAGAATTTGAATCGAATTGAAACGATTCGAAAAAATCGAAACTAATCGAATCATCGAATGGAAAAGAATCGAATCGAATCAAAAAGAATCGAAACGAACTGAATCGAAAGAATCGAATCGAACAGAATCGAAAAGAATTGAATCGTAATGTAACAAATCGAATCCAAATGATCGAATCAAGCCAAGTCGAAAAGAATTGAATCGAAAAGAATCGAATCAAAATGAAAAGAATCGAATAGAATCGAATTGAAAAGAATCGAATTGAACCGAATCAAATAGAATAGAATCGAACAGAATTGAATCGAATGAAAAGAATCTTATCGAATCGATTCGAAAAGAATTGAATCGAATCGAATGGAGAAGAATCAAATCAAATGGAATCGAAAAGAATCGAATCAAAGAGAATCTAATCGAAACGAAAAGAATCAATCGAATCGAAAAGAATCGAATCGAAACGAAAAGTGTCGAATCGAATCGAATCGAAAAGAATCGAATCGAACCGAAAAGAATCAAATCGAATCAAAAAGAATCGAATTGAATTGAATCGTAATGAAAAGAATCGAATCGAATCGAAAGAATCAAATCGAATCGAAAACAATTGAATCGAATGCAATCAAATCGAAAAGAATCAAATCGAATTGAAAAGAATCAAATCGAATTGATTGAATCGAAAAGAATCGAATCGAATCGCATCGCATCGAATCGAAAATAATAGAATTGAATAAAAATAATCAAATCGAATCG
The DNA here is from genome assembly GCF_048164855.1 of Canis lupus baileyi. NCBI lineage: Eukaryota > Metazoa > Chordata > Mammalia > Carnivora > Canidae > Canis > Canis lupus. Next base: position 31,071,460 of record NC_132871.1, on the reverse strand, counting down.
AATTGAGAATAATTGGAATTGAATTGAATCGATAATCGAATCGAATCAAATCGAGTCGAATCGAAACTAATCGAATCGAATCAAATCGATTCGAAAAAATCGAATCAGATTGCAACGAATCGAATCATATTGAATTGATTTGAATTGAAATGAATCGAATCTAATCAAATCAAAAAGAATCGAATCCAAAGAATCGAATTGTAGAAAATCAAATCAAAACAAAAAGATTCAAATCGAAACGAATCAAATTGAAAAGAATCGAATCGAATCGAATCGAATCGAAAACAATCGAATCAAAAAGAATCGAATTGAAACAAAAGAATCGCATTGTATTTAATCGAATCAAAAAAATCTAATTGAATCGAATCGAAAAGAATCGATTTGAAATGAAAAGAATCTAATCGAATTGATAGAAAATTGAATCGAATCGAAAACAATCGAATCGAAAAGAATCGAATTGTATGGAAACGAATCGAAAAGAATCTAATTGAGTAGAAAAGAATCAAATCAAATTTAATGGAATCGAAAAGAACCGAATAGCCTCGAATTGAATCGAATCGAAAAGAATCGAAACGAATTGAATCGAAAAGCATTGAGTCGAATCAAATCGAAAAGAATCGAATCGTATCAAATTGAAAAGAGTCGAATCGATCTGAAAAGAATTGAATCGAATTGAATCGAATCGAAAAGAATCAAATTGAAACGAAAAGAATCAAATCGAATAGCAAAGAATCGAATCGAAACGAATCGATTTGAAACGAGCCGAATCGAATTGAATTGAATGAAATATTCGAATCGAATCGAAAAGAATCTAATCTAATGAAATCCAAAAGAATCAAATCGAAACAAATAGAATCAAACCGAATGGAATTGAATCGAAAAGAGTCGATTCGAATCAAATTGGAATGAAAAGAATTGAATCGAATCGAATAAAAAACAAGTGAATCGAATAGAATAGAAAAGAAGAGAATCGAAACGAAAAGAATCAAATTGAATCGAAAGGAATCGAATCGAAAAGAATCGAATCAAAGAGAAAAGACTCGAATCGAATGGAAAAGAATAGAATCAAAAAGAATCGAATTGAAACAAAAAGAATCGAATTGAATTGAATCGAAAAGAATCGAATGGAATCGAATCGAAAAGAATCGAATTGAATTAAATCGAAGAGAATCGAATCGAATTGAATTGAATCGAATCGAATAGAAAAGAATCAAATCGAAATGAATCGATTTGAAACGAAAAGAATCGAATCGAATCAAATTGAATGAAAAGAATTGAATCGAATCAAAAAGAATTGAATCAAAAAGAATCAAACCGAAACAAAAAGAATCAAACCGAATTGAAAAGAATCTAACTGAATAGAATCGAAAACAATCGACGTACTGAATCGAATCCAATCGAAAAAAATCTAATCGTATCAAATCGAATCGAAAAGAATTGAAATGAATAGAATAGAAAAGATTCGAGTCAAATGAAAAACAATCAAATCGAGTAATATCGAATCGAAAAGAATCGAATCGAAAAGAATCGAATCGAATGGAAAAGAATTGAATTGAATCAAAAAGAATTGATTCAAATCAAAAAGAATCGAATCGATTCGAATCGAAAAGACTCGAATCGAAAAGAATCGAAAAGAATCGAATCGAATCCAAAAGGATCGAATCGCAAAGAATCGAATCTAAAGAAAAGGAATCGAATCGAATCGAAACGAATAGAATCGAAAAGAATCGATTTGAATCGAAATGAAAAGAATCGTATCGAATCAAATCGAAAAAAATCAAATGGAATCGAATCGAATCGTATCGAAAAGAATCAAATCAAATGAAAAGAATCGAATCGAATAGAAAAGAATCGAATTGATTGGAATCGACTCGAAAACAATCTAATTGAATTGAAAGGAATCGAATCAAATTTAATGGAATCGACAAGAATCGTATCAAATCAAAAAGATCGAATCGAAACGAATCAATTCGAAAAGAATCAAATCGAATCGAATCGAAAAGAATCGAATCGAAAAGAATTGAATTGAAAAGAATCGAATTGAATCGAATTGAAAAGACTCGAATCGAATTAAAAGAATCGAATCGAATCGAAAAGAATCGAATCGAATCGGAAAGAATTGAATTGGAATGAATCGATTTGAATCGAATTGAAAAGAATCGAATCGAAAAAATCGAATCGAAAAGAACTGAGTTGAGTTGAATCGAATCGAAAAGATTCGAATCGAATCGTGTCGAATCAAAAAGATGGAATCGAAACGAATCGAATCGAATCGAATCGAAAAGAATCGAATAGATAGCAAAGAATCAAATCGAATAGAAAAGAATTTGAATCGAATTGAAACGATTCGAAAAAATCGAAACTAATCGAATCATCGAATGGAAAAGAATCGAATCGAATCAAAAAGAATCGAAACGAACTGAATCGAAAGAATCGAATCGAACAGAATCGAAAAGAATTGAATCGTAATGTAACAAATCGAATCCAAATGATCGAATCAAGCCAAGTCGAAAAGAATTGAATCGAAAAGAATCGAATCAAAATGAAAAGAATCGAATAGAATCGAATTGAAAAGAATCGAATTGAACCGAATCAAATAGAATAGAATCGAACAGAATTGAATCGAATGAAAAGAATCTTATCGAATCGATTCGAAAAGAATTGAATCGAATCGAATGGAGAAGAATCAAATCAAATGGAATCGAAAAGAATCGAATCAAAGAGAATCTAATCGAAACGAAAAGAATCAATCGAATCGAAAAGAATCGAATCGAAACGAAAAGTGTCGAATCGAATCGAATCGAAAAGAATCGAATCGAACCGAAAAGAATCAAATCGAATCAAAAAGAATCGAATTGAATTGAATCGTAATGAAAAGAATCGAATCGAATCGAAAGAATCAAATCGAATCGAAAACAATTGAATCGAATGCAATCAAATCGAAAAGAATCAAATCGAATTGAAAAGAATCAAATCGAATTGATTGAATCGAAAAGAATCGAATCGAATCGCATCGCATCGAATCGAAAATAATAGAATTGAATAAAAATAATCAAATCGAATCGAATTGAGAATAATTGGAATTGAATTGAATCGATAATCGAATCGAATCAAATCGAGTCGAATCGAAACTAATCGAATCGAATCAAATCGATTCGAAAAAATCGAATCAGATTGCAACGAATCGAATCATATTGAATTGATTTGAATTGAAATGAATCGAATCTAATCAAATCAAAAAGAATCGAATCCAAAGAATCGAATTGTAGAAAATCAAATCAAAACAAAAAGATTCAAATCGAAACGAATCAAATTGAAAAGAATCGAATCGAATCGAATCGAAAAGAATCGAATCGAATCGAAAAGAATCGAATAGAAAAGAATCGTATCGAATCAAATCTAAAAGAATCGAATCGAATCGAATAAAAAAGAATCGAATCGAATTGATTCGCATCGAAAAGAATCGAATCGTATCGAATCGAAAAGAATCGAATCTATTCGAATCGAATGGAATTGAATCAAAAAGAATCGAATCGAATTGAAACGAAAAGAATCGAATAGATTCGAATTGAAACAAATCGAAAAAAATGAAAACGAATCAAATCACATCGAGTGGAAAAGAATCGAATCAAATAGAAAAGAATCGAATTGAATCGAACTGAATCGAAAAGAATCGAATAGATCAAATCAAAAAGAATCGAATCGATTCGAGATGAACCGAGTAGAATCGAGTCGAAGTGAAAAGAATTGAATCGAATCGAATCGAAAAGAATCGAATCGAAACGAAAAGAATCGAATCGAAGAGAATCTAATCGAAATGAAAAGAATCAAATCGAATCGAAAAGAATCGAATCGAAACGAAAAGTGTCGAATCGAATCGAATCGAAAAGAATCGAGTTGAATAGAAAAGAATTGAATCGAATAAAATCGATAAGATTTGAATCAAATCCAATAGAATCGAAAAGATTCGAATCGAATTGAAAAGAAACGAACCGAAGTGAAAAGAATCGAATCGAATCGAAAGAATCAAATCGAAAAAAAAATCGAATCGAAATTAAAAGAATCGAATCGAATCAAAGCATAAAGAATCGAATCTAATTGAATCGAAAGAATCGATTGAATCAAATAGAGAAGAATCTAATGGTAAGGAATCGAATCGAAAAGAATCCAATTGTATTGAATCGAATCGAAAAGAAATGAATTGAATAGATTATAAAAGAATCGAATCGAAAGGAATCGACTCGAAACGTAAAGAATCGAATCGAAAAAATTGAATAGATCGAAGAATTGAATAGAAATGAATCGAATCGAAATGAAAAGAATCGAATCGAATCGAATCGAAAACAATCGAATCAAAAAGAATCGAATTGAAACAAAAGAATCGCATTGTATTTAATCGAATCAAAAAAATCTAATTGAATCGAATCGAAAAGAATCGATTTGAAATGAAAAGAATCTAATCGAATTGATAGAAAATTGAATCGAATCGAAAACAATCGAATCGAATCGAAAAGAATCGAATTGTATGGAAACGAATCGAAAAGAATCTAATTGAGTAGAAAAGAATCAAATCAAATTTAATGGAATCGAAAAGAACCGAATAGCCTCGAATTGAATCGAATCGAAAAGAATCGAAACGAATTGAATCGAAAAGCATTGAGTCGAATCAAATCGAAAAGAATCGAATCGTATCAAATTGAAAAGAGTCGAATCGATCTGAAAAGAATTGAATCGAATTGAATCGAATCGAAAAGAATCAAATTGAAACGAAAAGAATCAAATCGAATAGCAAAGAATCGAATCGAAACGAATCGATTTGAAACGAGCCGAATCGAATTGAATTGAATGAAATATTCGAATCGAATCGAAAAGAATCTAATCTAATGAAATCCAAAAGAATCAAATCGAAACAAATAGAATCAAACCGAATGGAATTGAATCGAAAAGAGTCGATTCGAATCAAATTGGAATGAAAAGAATTGAATCGAATCGAATAAAAAACAAGTGAATCGAATAGAATAGAAAAGAAGAGAATCGAAACGAAAAGAATCAAATTGAATCGAAAGGAATCGAATCGAAAAGAATCGAATCAAAGAGAAAAGACTCGAATCGAATGGAAAAGAATAGAATCAAAAAGAATCGAATTGAAACAAAAAGAATCGAATTGAATTGAATCGAAAAGAATCGAATGGAATCGAATCGAAAAGAATCGAATTGAATTAAATCGAAGAGAATCGAATCGAATTGAATTGAATCGAATCGAATAGAAAAGAATCAAATCGAAATGAATCGATTTGAAACGAAAAGAATCGAATCGAATCAAATTGAATGAAAAGAATTGAATCGAATCAAAAAGAATTGAATCAAAAAGAATCAAACCGAAACAAAAAGAATCAAACCGAATTGAAAAGAATCTAACTGAATAGAATCGAAAACAATCGACGTACTGAATCGAATCCAATCGAAAAAAATCTAATCGTATCAAATCGAATCGAAAAGAATTGAAATGAATAGAATAGAAAAGATTCGAATCAAATGAAAAACAATCAAATCGAGTAATATCGAATCGAAAAGAATCGAATCGAAAAGAATCGAATCGAATGGAAAAGAATTGAATTGAATCAAAAAGAATTGATTCAAATCAAAAAGAATCGAATCGATTCGAATCGAAAAGACTCGAATCGAAAAGAATCGAAAAGAATCGAATCGAATCCAAAAGGATCGAATCGCAAAGAATCGAATCTAAAGAAAAGGAATCGAATCGAATCGAAACGAATAGAATCGAAAAGAATCGATTTGAATCGAAATGAAAAGAATCGTATCGAATCAAATCGAAAAAAATCAAATGGAATCGAATCGAATCGTATCGAAAAGAATCAAATCAAATGAAAAGAATCGAATCGAATAGAAAAGAATCGAATTGATTGGAATCGACTCGAAAACAATCTAATTGAATTGAAAGGAATCGAATCAAATTTAATGGAATCGACAAGAATCGTATCAAATCAAAAAGATCGAATCGAAACGAATCAATTCGAAAAGAATCAAATCGAGTCGAATCGAAAAGAATCGAATCGAAAAGAATTGAATTGAAAAGAATCGAATTGAATCGAATTGAAAAGACTCGAATCGAATTAAAAGAATCGAATCGAATCGAAAAGAATCGAATCGAATCGGAAAGAATTGAATTGGAATGAATCGATTTGAATCGAATTGAAAAGAATCGAATCGAAAAAATCGAATCGAAAAGAACTGAGTTGAGTTGAATCGAATCGAAAAGATTCGAATCGAATCGTGTCGAATCAAAAAGATGGAATCGAAACGAATCGAATCGAATCGAATCGAAAAGAATCGAATAGATAGCAAAGAATCAAATCGAATAGAAAAGAATTTGAATCGAATTGAAACGATTCGAAAAAATCGAAACTAATCGAATCATCGAATGGAAAAGAATCGAATCGAATCAAAAAGAATCGAAACGAACTGAATCGAAAGAATCGAATCGAACAGAATCGAAAAGAATTGAATCGTAATGTAACAAATCGAATCCAAATGATCGAATCAAGCCAAGTCGAAAAGAATTGAATCGAAAAGAATCGAATCAAAATGAAAAGAATCGAATAGAATCGAATTGAAAAGAATCGAATTGAACCGAATCAAATAGAATAGAATCGAACAGAATTGAATCGAATGAAAAGAATCTTATCGAATCGATTCGAAAAGAATTGAATCGAATCGAATGGAGAAGAATCAAATCAAATGGAATCGAAAAGAATCGAATCAAAGAGAATCTAATCGAAACGAAAAGAATCAATCGAATCGAAAAGAATCGAATCGAAACGAAAAGTGTCGAATCGAATCGAATCGAAAAGAATCGAATCGAACCGAAAAGAATCAAATCGAATCGAAAAGAATCGAATTGAATTGAATCGTAATGAAAAGAATCGAATCGAATCGAAAGAATCAAATCGAATCGAAAACAATTGAATCGAATGCAATCAAATCGAAAAGAATCGAATCGAATTGAAAAGAATCAAATCGAATTGATTGAATCGAAAAGAATCAAATCGAATCGAATCGCATCGAATCGAAAATAATAGAATTGAATAAAAATAATCAAATCGAATCGAATTGAGAATAATTGGAATTGAATTGAATCGATAATCGAATCGAATCAAATCGAGTCGAATCGAAACTAATCGAATCGAATCAAATCGATTCGAAAAAATCGAATCAGATTGCAACGAATCGAATCATATTGAATTGATTTGAATTGAAATGAATCGAATCTAATCAAATCAAAAAGAATCGAATCCAAAGAATCGAATTGTAGAAAATCAAATCAAAACAAAAAGATTCAAATCGAAACGAATCAAAATGAAAAGAATCGAATCGAATCGAATCGAAAAGAATCGAATCGAATCGAAAAGAATCGAATCGAATCGAAAAGAATCGAATAGAAAAGAATCGTATCGAATCAAATCTAAAAGAATCGAATCGAATCGAATAAAAAAGAATCGAATCGAATTGATTCGCATCGAAAAGAATCGAATCGTATCGAATCGAAAAGAATCGAATCTATTCGAATCGAATGGAATTGAATCAAAAAGAATCGAATCGAATTGAAACGAAAAGAATCGAATAGATTCGAATTGAAACAAATCGAAAAAAATGAAAACGAATCAAATCACATCGAGTGGAAAAGAATCGAATCAAATAGAAAAGAATCGAATTGAATCGAACTGAATCGAAAAGAATCGAATAGATCAAATCAAAAAGAATCGAATCGATTCGAGATGAACCGAGTAGAATCGAGTCGAAGTGAAAAGAATTGAATCGAATGGAATCGAAAAGAATCTAATCGAAACGAAAAGAATCGAATCGAAGAGAATCTAATCGAAATGAAAAGAATCAAATCGAATCGAAAAGAATCGAATCGAAACGAAAACTGTCGAATCGAATCGAATCGAAAAGAATCGAGTTGAATAGAAAAGAATTGAATCGAATAAAATCGATAAGATTTGAATCAAATCCAATAGAATCGAAAAGATTCGAATCGAATTGAAAAGAAACGAACCGAAGTGAAAAGAATCGAATCGAATCGAAAGAATCAAATCGAAAAAAAAATCGAATCGAAATTAAAAGAATCGAATCGAATCAAAGCATAAAGAATCGAATCTAATTGAATCGAAAGAATCGATTGAATCAAATAGAGAAGAATCTAATGGTAAGGAATCGAATCGAAAAGAATCCAATTGTATTGAATCGAATCGAAAAGAAATGAATTGAATAGATTATAAAAGAATCGAATCGAAAGGAATCGACTCGAAACGTAAAGAATCGAATCGAAAAAATTGAATAGATCGAAGAATTGAATAGAAATGAATCGAATCGAAATGAAAAGAATTGAATCGAATCGAATCGAAAACAATCGAATCAAAAAGAATCGAATTGAAACAAAAGAATCGCATTGTATTTAATCGAATCAAAAAAATCTAATTGAATCGAATCGAAAAGAATCGATTTGAAATGAAAAGAATCTAATCGAATTGATAGAAAATTGAATCGAATCGAAAACAATCGAATCGAATCGAAAAGAATCGAATTGTATGGAAACGAATCGAAAAGAATCGAATTGAGTAGAAAAGAATCAAATCAAATTTAATGGAATCGAAAAGAACCGAATAGCATCGAATTGAATCGAATCGAAAAGAATCGAAACGAATTGAATCGAAAAGCATTGAGTCGAATCAAATCGAAAAGAATCGAATCGTATCAAATTGAAAAGAATCGAATCGATCTGAAAAGAATTGAATCGAATCGAAAAGAATCAAATTGAAACGAAAAGAATCAAATCGAATAGCAAAGAATCCAATCGAAACGAATCGATTTGAAACGAGCCGAATCGAATCGAATTGAATGACATATTCGAATCGAATCGAAAAGAATCTAATCTAATGAAATCCAAAAGAATCAAATCGAAACAAATAGAATCAAACCGAATGGAATTGAATCGAAAAGAGTCGATTCGAATCAAATTGGAATGAAAAGAATTGAATCGAATCGAATAAAAAACAAGTGAATCGAATAGAATAGAAAAGAAGAGAATCGAAACGAAAAGAATCAAATTGAATCGAAAGGAATCGAATCGAAAAGAATCGAATCAAAGAGAAAAGACTCGAATCGAATGGAAAAGAATAGAATCAAAAAGAATCGAATTGAAACAAAAAGAATCGAATTGAATTGAATCGAAAAGAATCGAATGGAATCGAATCGAAAAGAATCGAATTGAATTAAATCGAAGAGAATCGAATCGAATTGAATTGAATCGAAGAGAATCGAATCGAATAGAAAAGAATCAAATCGAAATGAATCGATTTGAAACGAAAAGAATCGAATCGAATCAAATTGAATGAAAAGAATTGAATCGAATCAAAAAGAATTGAATCAAAAAGAATCAAACCGAAACAAAAAGAATCAAACCGAATTGAAAAGAATCTAACTGAATAGAATCGAAAAGAATCGACGTACCGAATCGAATCCAATCGAAAAAAATCTAATCGTATCAAATCGAATCGAAAAGAATTGAAATGAATAGAATAGAAAAGATTCGAATCAAATGAAAAACAATCAAATCGAGTAATATCGAATCGAAAAGAATCGAATCGAAAAGAATCGAATCGAATGGAAAAGAATTGAATTGAATCAAAAAGAATTGATTCAAATCAAAAAGAATCGAATCGATTCGAATCGAAAAGACTCGAATCGAAAAGAATCGAAAAGAATCGAATCGAATCAAAAAGGATCGAATCGCAAAGAATCGAATCTAAAGAAAAGGAATCGAATCGAATCGAAACGAATAGAATCGAAAAGAATCGATTTGAATCGAAATGAAAAGAATCGTATCGAATCAAATCGAAAAAAATCAAATGGAATCGAATCGAATCGTATCGAAAAGAATCAAATCAAATGAAAAGAATCGAATCGAATAGAAAAGAATCGAATTGATTGGAATCGACTCGAAAACAATCTAATTGAATTGAAAGGAATCGAATCAAATTTAATGGAATCGACAAGAATCGTATCAAATCAAAAAGATCGAATCGAAATGAATCAATTCGAAAAGAATCAAATCGAATCGAATCGAAAAGAATCGAATCGAAAAGAATTGAATTGAAAAGAATCGAATTGAATCGAATTGAAAAGACTCGAATCGAATTAAAAGAATCGAATCGAATCGAAAAGAATCGAATCGAATCGGAAAGAATTGAATTGGAATGAATCGATTTGAATCGAATTGAAAAGAATCGAATCGAAAAAATCGAATCGAAAAGAACTGAGTTGAGTTGAATCGAATCGAAAAGATTCGAATCGAATCGTGTCGAATCAAAAAGATGGAATCGAAACGAATCGAATCGAATCGAATCGAAAAGAATCGAATAGATAGCAAAGAATCAAATCGAATAGAAAAGAATTTGAATCGAATTGAAACGATTCGAAAAAATCGAAACTAATCGAATCATCGAATGGAAAAGAATCGAATCGAATCAAAAAGAATCGAAACGAACTGAATCGAAAGAATCGAATCGAACAGAATCGAAAAGAATTGAATCGTAATGTAACAAATCGAATCCAAATGATCGAATCAAGCCAAGTCGAAAAGAATTGAATCGAAAAGAATCGAATCAAAATGAAAAGAATCGAATAGAATCGAATTGAAAAGAATCGAATTGAACCGAATCAAATAGAATAGAATCGAACAGAATTGAATCGAATGAAAAGAATCTTATCGAATCGATTCGAAAAGAATTGAATCGAATCGAATGGAGAAGAATCAAATCAAATGGAATCGAAAAGAATCGAATCAAAGAGAATCTAATCGAAACGAAAAGAATCAATCGAATCGAAAAGAATCGAATCGAAACGAAAAGTGTCGAATCGAATCGAATCGAAAAGAATCGAATCGAACCGAAAAGAATCAAATCGAATCGAAAAGAATCGAATTGAATTGAATCGTAATGAAAAGAATCGAATCGAATCGAAAGAATCAAATCGAATCGAAAACAATTGAATCGAATGCAATCAAATTGAAAAGAATCGAATCGAATTGAAAAGAATCAAATCGAATTGATTGAATCGAAAAGAATCGAATCGAATCGAATCGCATCGAATCGAAAATAATAGAATTGAATAAAAATAATCAAATCGAATCGAATTGAGAATAATTGGAATTGAATTGAATCGATAATCGAATCGAATCAAATCGAGTCGAATCGAAACTAATCGAATCGAATCAAATCGATTCGAAAAAATCGAATCAGATTGCAACGAATCGAATCATATTGAATTGATTTGAATTGAAATGAATCGAATCTAATCAAATCAAAAAGAATCGAATCCAAACAATCGAATTGTAGAAAATCAAATCAAAACAAAAAGATTCAAATCGAAACGAATCAAAATGAAAAGAATCGAATCGAATCGAATCGAAAAGAATCGAATCGAATCGAAAAGAATCGAATCGAATCGAAAAGAATCGAATAGAAAAGAATCGTATCGAATCAAATCTAAAAGAATCGAATCGAATCGAATAAAAAAGAATCGAATCGAATTGATTCGCATCGAAAAGAATCGAATCGTATCGAATCGAAAAGAATCGAATCTATTCGAATCGAATGGAATTGAATCAAAAAGAATCGAATCGAATTGAAACGAAAAGAATCGAATAGATTCGAATTGAAACAAATCGAAAAAAATGAAAACGAATCAAATCACATCGAGTGGAAAAGAATCGAATCAAATAGAAAAGAATCGAATTGAATCGAACTGAATCGAAAAGAATCGAATAGATCAAATCAAAAAGAATCGAATCGATTCGAGATGAACCGAGTAGAATCGAGTCGAAGTGAAAAGAATTGAATCGAATCGAATCGAAAAGAATCGAATCGAAACGAAAAGAATCGAATCGAAGAGAATCTAATCGAAATGAAAAGAATCAAATCGAATCGAAAAGAATCGAATCGAAACGAAAAGTGTCGAATCGAATCGAATCGAAAAGAATCGAGTTGAATAGAAAAGAATTGAATCGAATAAAATCGATAAGATTTGAATCAAATCCAATAGAATCGAAAAGATTCGAATCGAATTGAAAAGAAACGAACCGAAGTGAAAAGAATCGAATCGAATCGAAAGAATCAAATCGAAAAAAAAATCGAATCGAAATTAAAAGAATCGAATCGAATCAAAGCATAAAGAATCGAATCTAATTGAATCGAAAGAATCGATTGAATCAAATAGAGAAGAATCTAATGGTAAGGAATCGAATCGAAAAGAATCCAATTGTATTGAATCGAATCGAAAAGAAATGAATTGAATAGATTATAAAAGAATCGAATCGAAAGGAATCGACTCGAAACGTAAAGAATCGAATCGAAAAAATTGAATAGATCGAAGAATTGAATAGAAATGAATCGAATCAAAATGAAAAGAATCGAATCGAATCGAAAACAATCGAATCAAAAAGAATCGAATTGAAACAAAAGAATCGCATTGTATTTAATCGAATCAAAAAAATCTAATTGAATCGAATCGAAAAGAATCGATTTGAAATGAAAAGAATCTAATCGAATTGATAGAAAATTGAATCGAATCGAAAACAATCGAATCGAATCGAAAAGAATCGAATTGTATGGAAACGAATCGAAAAGAATCGAATTGAGTAGAAAAGAATCAAATCAAATTTAATGGAATCGAAAAGAACCGAATAGCATCGAATTGAATCGAATCGAAAAGAATCGAAACGAATTGAATCGAAAAGCATTGAGTCGAATCAAATCGAAAAGAATCGAATCGTATCAAATTGAAAAGAATCGAATCGATCTGAAAAGAATTGAATCGAATCGAAAAGAATCAAATTGAAACGAAAAGAATCAAATCGAATAGCAAAGAATCGAATCGAAACGAATCGATTTGAAACGAGCCGAATCGAATCGAATTGAATGAAATATTCGAATCGAATCGAAAAGAATCTAATCTAATGAAATCCAAAAGAATCAAATCGAAACAAATAGAATCAAACCGAATGGAATTGAATCGAAAAGAGTCGATTCGAATCAAATTGGAATGAAAAGAATTGAATCGAATCGAATAAAAAACAAGTGAATCGAATAGAATAGAAAAGAAGAGAATCGAAACGAAAAGAATCAAATTGAATCGAAAGGAATCGAATCGAAAAGAATCGAATCAAAGAGAAAAGACTCGAATCGAATGGAAAAGAATAGAATCAAAAAGAATCGAATTGAAACAAAAAGAATCGAATTGAATTGAATCGAAAAGAATCGAATGGAATCGAATCGAAAAGAATCGAATTGAATTAAATCGAAGAGAATCGAATCGAATTGAATTGAATCGAAGAGAATCGAATCGAATAGAAAAGAATCAAATCGAAATGAATCGATTTGAAACGAAAAGAATCGAATCGAATCAAATTGAATGAAAAGAATTGAATCGAATCAAAAAGAATTGAATCAAAAAGAATCAAACCGAAACAAAAAGAATCAAACCGAATTGAAAAGAATCTAACTGAATAGAATCGAAAAGAATCGACGTACCGAATCGAATCCAATCGAAAAAAATCTAATCGTATCAAATCGAATCGAAAAGAATTGAAATGAATAGAATAGAAAAGATTCGAATCAAATCAAAAACAATCAAATCGAGTAATATCGAATCGAAAAGAATCGAATCGAAAAGAATCGAATCGAATGGAAAAGAATTGAATTGAATCAAAAAGAATTGATTCAAATCAAAAAGAATCGAATCGATTCGAATCGAAAAGACTCGAATCGAAAAGAATCGAAAAGAATCGAATCGAATCAAAAAGGATCGAATCGCAAAGAATCGAATCTAAAGAAAAGGAATCGAATCGAATCGAAACGAATAGAATCGAAAAGAATCGATTTGAATCGAAATGAAAAGAATCGTATCGAATCAAATCGAAAAAAATCAAATGGAATCGAATCGAATCGTATCGAAAAGAATCAAATCAAATGAAAAGAATCGAATCGAATAGAAAAGAATCGAATTGATTGGAATCGACTCGAAAACAATCTAATTGAATTGAAAGGAATCGAATCAAATTTAATGGAATCGACAAGAATCGTATCAAATCAAAAAGATCGAATCGAAACGAATCAATTCGAAAAGAATCAAATCGAATCGAATCGAAAAGAATCGAATCGAAAAGAATTGAATTGAAAAGAATCGAATTGAATCGAATTGAAAAGACTCGAATCGAATTAAAAGAATCGAATCGAATCGAAAAGAATCGAATCGAATCGGAAAGAATTGAATTGGAATGAATCGATTTGAATCGAATTGAAAAGAATCGAATCGAAAAAATCGAATCGAAAAGAACTGAGTTGAGTTGAATCGAATCGAAAAGATTCGAATCGAATCGTGTCGAATCAAAAAGATGGAATCGAAACGAATCGAATCGAATCGAATCGAAAAGAATCGAATAGATAGCAAAGAATCAAATCGAATAGAAAAGAATATGAATCGAATTGAAACGATTCGAAAAAATCGAAACTAATCGAATCATCGAATGGAAAAGAATCGAATCGAATCAAAAAGAATCGAAACGAACTGAATCGAAAGAATCGAATCGAACAGAATCGAAAAGAATTGAATCGTAATGTAACAAATCGAATCCAAATGATCGAATCAAGCCAAGTCGAAAAGAATTGAATCGAAAAGAATCGAATCAAAATGAAAAGAATCGAATAGAATCGAATTGAAAAGAATCGAATTGAACCGAATCAAATAGAATAGAATCGAACAGAATTGAATCGAATGAAAAGAATCTTATCGAATCGATTCGAAAAGAATTGAATCGAATCGAATGGAGAAGAATCAAATCAAATGGAATCGAAAAGAATCGAATCAAAGAGAATCTAATCGAAACGAAAAGAATCAATCGAATCGAAAAGAATCGAATCGAAACGAAAAGTGTCGAATCGAATCGAATCGAAAAGAATCGAATCGAACCGAAAAGAATCAAATCGAATCGAAAAGAATCGAATTGAATTGAATCGTAATGAAAAGAATCGAATCGAATCGAAAGAATCAAATCGAATCGAAAACAATTGAATCGAATGCAATCAAATCGAAAAGAATCGAATCGAATTGAAAAGAATCAAATCGAATTGATTGAATCGAAAAGAATCGAATCGAATCGCATCGCATCGAATCGAAAATAATAGAATTGAATAAAAATAATCAAATCGAATCGAATTGAGAATAATTGGAATTGAATTGAATCGATAATCGAATCGAATCAAATCGAGTCGAATCGAAACTAATCGAATCGAATCAAATCGATTCGAAAAAATCGAATCAGATTGCAACGAATCGAATCATATTGAATTGATTTGAATTGAAATGAATCGAATCTAATCAAATCAAAAAGAATCGAATCCAAAGAATCGAATTGTAGAAAATCAAATCAAAACAAAAAGATTCAAATCGAAACGAATCAAATTGAAAAGAATCGAATCGAATCGAATCGAAAAGAATCGAATCGAATCGAAAAGAATCGAATAGAAAAGAATCGTATCGAATCAAATCTAAAAGAATCGAATCGAATCGAATAAAAAGGAATCGAATCGAATTGATTCGCATCGAAAAGAATCGAATCGTATCGAATCGAAAAGAATCGAATCTATTCGAATCGAATGGAATTGAATCAAAAAGAATCGAATCGAATTGAAACGAAAAGAATCGAATAGATTCGAATTGAAACAAATCGAAAAAAATGAAAACGAATCAAATCACATCGAGTGGAAAAGAATCGAATCAAATAGAAAAGAATCGAATTGAATCGAACTGAATCGAAAAGAATCGAATAGATCAAATCAAAAAGAATCGAATCGATTCGAGATGAACCGAGTAGAATCGAGTCGAAGTGAAAAGAATTGAATCGAATCGAATCGAAAAGAATCTAATCGAAACGAAAAGAATCGAATCGAAGAGAATCTAATCGAAATGAAAAGAATCAAATCGAATCGAAAAGAATCGAATCGAAACGAAAACTGTCGAATCGAATCGAATCGAAAAGAATCGAGTTGAATAGAAAAGAATTGAATCGAATAAAATCGATAAGATTTGAATCAAATCCAATAGAATCGAAAAGATTCGAATCGAATTGAAAAGAAACGAACCGAAGTGAAAAGAATCGAATCGAATCGAAAGAATCAAATCGAAAAAAAAATCGAATCGAAATTAAAAGAATCGAATCGAATCAAAGCATAAAGAATCGAATCTAATTGAATCGAAAGAATCGATTGAATCAAATAGAGAAGAATCTAATGGTAAGGAATCGAATCGAAAAGAATCCAATTGTATTGAATCGAATCGAAAAGAAATGAATTGAATAGATTATAAAAGAATCGAATCGAAAGGAATCGACTCGAAACGTAAAGAATCGAATCGAAAAAATTGAATAGATCGAAGAATTGAATAGAAATGAATCGAATCGAAATGAAAAGAATTGAATCGAATCGAATCGAAAACAATCGAATCAAAAAGAATCGAATTGAAACAAAAGAATCGCATTGTATTTAATCGAATCAAAAAAATCTAATTGAATCGAATCGAAAAGAATCGATTTGAAATGAAAAGAATCTAATCGAATTGATAGAAAATTGAATCGAATCGAAAACAATCGAATCGAATCGAAAAGAATCGAATTGTATGGAAACGAATCGAAAAGAATCTAATTGAGTAGAAAAGAATCAAATCAAATTTAATGGAATCGAAAAGAACCGAATAGCATCGAATTGAATCGAATCGAAAAGAATCGAAACGAATTGAATCGAAAAGCATTGAGTCGAATCAAATCGAAAAGAATCGAATCGTATCAAATTGAAAAGAATCGAATCGATCTGAAAAGAATTGAATCGAATCGAAAAGAATCAAATTGAAACGAAAAGAATCAAATCGAATAGCAAAGAATCGAATCGAAACGAATCGATTTGAAACGAGCCGAATCGAATCGAATTGAATGACATATTCGAATCGAATCGAAAAGAATCTAATCTAATGAAATCCAAAAGAATCAAATAGAAACAAATAGAATCAAACCGAATGGAATTGAATCGAAAAGAGTCGATTCGAATCAAATTGGAATGAAAAGAATTGAATCGAATCGAATAAAAAACAAGTGAATCGAATAGAATAGAAAAGAAGAGAATCGAAACGAAAAGAATCAAATTGAATCGAAAGGAATCGAATCGAAAAGAATCGAATCAAAGAGAAAAGACTCGAATCGAATGGAAAAGAATAGAATCAAAAAGAATCGAATTGAAACAAAAAGAATCGAATTGAATTGAATCGAAAAGAATCGAATGGAATCGAATCGAAAAGAATCGAATTGAATTAAATCGAAGAGAATCGAATTGAATTGAATCGAAGAGAATCGAATCGAATAGAAAAGAATCAAATCGAAATGAATCGATTTGAAACGAAAAGAATCGAATCGAATCAAATTGAATGAAAAGAATTGAATCGAATCAAAAAGAATTGAATCAAAAAGAATCAAACCGAAACAAAAAGAATCAAACCGAATTGAAAAGAATCTAACTGAATAGAATCGAAAAGAATCGACGTACCGAATCGAATCCAATCGAAAAAAATCTAATCGTATCAAATCGAATCGAAAAGAATTGAAATGAATAGAATAGAAAAGATTCGAATCAAATCAAAAACAATCAAATCGAGTAATATCGAATCGAAAAGAATCGAATCGAATGGAAAAGAATTGAATTGAATCAAAAAGAATTGATTCAAATCAAAAAGAATCGAATCGATTCGAATCGAAAAGACTCGAATCGAAAAGAATCGAAAAGAATCGAATCGAATCAAAAAGGATCGAATCGCAAAGCATCGAATCTAAAGAAAAGGAATCGAATCGAATCGAAACGAATAGAATCGAAAAGAATCGATTTGAATCGAAATGAAAAGAATCGTATCGAATCAAATCGAAAAAAATCAAATGGAATCGAATCGAATCGTATCGAAAAGAATCAAATCAAATGAAAAGAATCGAATCGAATAGAAAAGAATCGAATTGATTGGAATCGACTCGAAAACAATCTAATTGAATTGAAAGGAATCGAATCAAATTTAATGGAATCGACAAGAATCGTATCAAATCAAAAAGATCGAATCGAAATGAATCAATTCGAAAAGAATCAAATCGAGTCGAATCGAAAAGAATCGAATCGAAAAGAATTGAATTGAAAAGAATCGAATTGAATCGAATTGAAAAGACTCGAATCGAATTAAAAGAATCGAATCGAATCGAAAAGAATCGAATCGAATCGGAAAGAATTGAATTGGAATGAATCGATTTGAATCGAATTGAAAAGAATCGAATCGAAAAAATCGAATCGAAAAGAACTGAGTTGAGTTGAATCGAATCGAAAAGATTCGAATCGAATCGTGTCGAATCAAAAAGATGGAATCGAAACGAATCGAATCGAATCGAATCGAAAAGAATCGAATAGATAGCAAAGAATCAAATCGAATAGAAAAGAATTTGAATCGAATTGAAACGATTCGAAAAAATCGAAACTAATCGAATCATCGAATGGAAAAGAATCGAATCGAATCAAAAAGAATCGAAACGAACTGAATCGAAAGAATCGAATCGAACAGAATCGAAAAGAATTGAATCGTAATGTAACAAATCGAATCCAAATGATCGAATCAAGCCAAGTCGAAAAGAATTGAATCGAAAAGAATCGAATCAAAATGAAAAGAATCGAATAGAATCGAATTGAAAAGAATCGAATTGAACCGAATCAAATAGAATAGAATCGAACAGAATTGAATCGAATGAAAAGAATCTTATCGAATCGATTCGAAAAGAATTGAATCGAATCGAATGGAGAAGAATCAAATCAAATGGAATCGAAAAGAATCGAATCAAAGAGAATCTAATCGAAACGAAAAGAATCAATCGAATCGAAAAGAATCGAATCGAAACGAAAAGTGTCGAATCGAATCGAATCGAAAAGAATCGAATCGAACCGAAAAGAATCAAATTGAATCGAAAAGAATCGAATTGAATTGAATCGTAATGAAAAGAATCGAATCGAATCGAAAGAATCAAATCGAATCGAAAACAATTGAATCGAATGCAATCAAATCGAAAAGAATCGAATCGAATTGAAAAGAATCAAATCGAATTGATTGAATCGAAAAGAATCGAATCGAATCGCATCGCATCGAATCGAAAATAATAGAATTGAATAAAAATAATCAAATCGAATCGAATTGAGAATAATTGGAATTGAATTGAATCGATAATCGAATCGAATCAAATCGAGTCGAATCGAAACTAATCGAATCGAATCAAATCGATTCGAAAAAATCGAATCAGATTGCAACGAATCGAATCATATTGAATTGATTTGAATTGAAATGAATCGAATCTAATCAAATCAAAAAGAATCGAATCCAAAGAATCGAATTGTAGAAAATCAAATCAAAACAAAAAGATTCAAATCGAAACGAATCAAATTGAAAAGAATCGAATCGAATCGAATCGAAAAGAATCGAATCGAATCGAAAAGAATCGAATAGAAAAGAATCGTATCGAATCAAATCTAAAAGAATCGAATCGAATCGAATAAAAAGGAATCGAATCGAATTGATTCGCATCGAAAAGAATCGAATCGTATCGAATCGAAAAGAATCGAATCTATTCGAATCGAATGGAATTGAATCAAAAAGAATCGAATCGAATTGAAACGAAAAGAATCGAATAGATTCGAATTGAAACAAATCGAAAAAAATGAAAACGAATCAAATCACATCGAGTGGAAAAGAATCGAATCAAATAGAAAAGAATCGAATTGAATCGAACTGAATCGAAAAGAATCGAATAGATCAAATCAAAAAGAATCGAATCGATTCGAGATGAACCGAGTAGAATCGAGTCGAAGTGAAAAGAATTGAATCGAATCGAATCGAAAAGAATCTAATCGAAACGAAAAGAATCGAATCGAAGAGAATCTAATCGAAATGAAAAGAATCAAATCGAATCGAAAAGAATCGAATCGAAACGAAAAGTGTCGAATCGAATCGAATCGAAAAGAATCGAGTTGAATAGAAAAGAATTGAATCGAATAAAATCGATAAGATTTGAATCAAATCCAATAGAATCGAAAAGATTCGAATCGAATTGAAAAGAAACGAACCGAAGTGAAAAGAATCGAATCGAATCGAAAGAATCAAATCGAAAAAAAAATCGAATCGAAATTAAAAGAATCGAATCGAATCAAAGCATAAAGAATCGAATCTAATTGAATCGAAAGAATCGATTGAATCAAATAGAGAAGAATCTAATGGTAAGGAATCGAATCGAAAAGAATCCAATTGTATTGAATCGAATCGAAAAGAAATGAATTGAATAGATTATAAAAGAATCGAATCGAAAGGAATCGACTCGAAACGTAAAGAATCGAATCGAAAAAATTGAATAGATCGAAGAATTGAATAGAAATGAATCGAATCGAAATGAAAAGAATTGAATCGAATCGAATCGAAAACAATCGAATCAAAAAGAATCGAATTGAAACAAAAGAATCGCATTGTATTTAATCGAATCAAAAAAATCTAATTGAATCGAATCGAAAAGAATCGATTTGAAATGAAAAGAATCTAATCGAATTGATAGAAAATTGAATCGAATCGAAAACAATCGAATCGAATCGAAAAGAATCGAATTGTATGGAAACGAATCGAAAAGAATCTAATTGAGTAGAAAAGAATCAAATCAAATTTAATGGAATCGAAAAGAACCGAATAGCATCGAATTGAATCGAATCGAAAAGAATCGAAACGAATTGAATCGAAAAGCATTGAGTCGAATCAAATCGAAAAGAATCGAATCGTATCAAATTGAAAAGAATCGAATCGATCTGAAAAGAATTGAATCGAATCGAAAAGAATCAAATTGAAACGAAAAGAATCAAATCGAATAGCAAAGAATCGAATCGAAACGAATCGATTTGAAACGAGCCGAATCGAATCGAATTGAATGACATATTCGAATCGAATCGAAAAGAATCTAATCTAATGAAATCCAAAAGAATCAAATCGAAACAAATAGAATCAAACCGAATGGAATTGAATCGAAAAGAGTCGATTCGAATCAAATTGGAATGAAAAGAATTGAATCGAATCGAATAAAAAACAAGTGAATCGAATAGAATAGAAAAGAAGAGAATCGAAACGAAAAGAATCAAATTGAATCGAAAGGAATCGAATCGAAAAGAATCGAATCAAAGAGAAAAGACTCGAATCGAATGGAAAAGAATAGAATCAAAAAGAATCGAATTGAAACAAAAAGAATCGAATTGAATTGAATCGAAAAGAATCGAATGGAATCGAATCGAAAAGAATCGAATTGAATTAAATCGAAGAGAATCGAATCGAATTGAATTGAATCGAAGAGAATCGAATCGAATAGAAAAGAATCAAATCGAAATGAATCGATTTGAAACGAAAAGAATCGAATCGAATCAAATTGAATGAAAAGAATTGAATCGAATCAAAAAGAATTGAATCAAAAAGAATCAAACCGAAACAAAAAGAATCAAACCGAATTGAAAAGAATCTAACTGAATAGAATCGAAAAGAATCGACGTACCGAATCGAATCCAATCGAAAAAAATCTAATCGTATCAAATCGAATCGAAAAGAATTGAAATGAATAGAATAGAAAAGATTCGAATCAAATCAAAAACAATCAAATCGAGTAATATCGAATCGAAAAGAATCGAATCGAAAAGAATCGAATCGAATGGAAAAGAATTGAATTGAATCAAAAAGAATTGATTCAAATCAAAAAGAATCCAATCGATTCGAATCGAAAAGACTCGAATCGAAAAGAATCGAAAAGAATCGAATCGAATCCAAAAGGATCGAATCGCAAAGAATCGAATCTAAAGAAAAGGAATCGAATCGAATCGAAACGAATAGAATCGAAAAGAATCGATTTGAATCGAAATGAAAAGAATCGTATCGAATCAAATCGAAAAAAATCAAATGGAATCGAATCGAATCGTATCGAAAAGAATCAAATCAAATGAAAAGAATCGAATCGAATAGAAAAGAATCGAATTGATTGGAATCGACTCGAAAACAATCTAATTGAATTGAAAGGAATCGAATCAAATTTAATGGAATCGACAAGAATCGTATCAAATCAAAAAGATCGAATCGAAACGAATCAATTCGAAAAGAATCAAATCGAATCGAATCGAAAAGAATCGAATCGAAAAGAATTGAATTGAAAAGAATCGAATTGAATCGAATTGAAAAGACTCGAATCGAATTAAAAGAATCGAATCGAATCGAAAAGAATCGAATCGAATCGGAAAGAATTGAATTGGAATGAATCGATTTGAATCGAATTGAAAAGAATCGAATCGAAAAAATCGAATCGAAAAGAACTGAGTTGAGTTGAATCGAATCGAAAAGATTCGAATCGAATCGTGTCGAATCAAAAAGATGGAATCGAAACGAATCGAATCGAATCGAATCGAAAAGAATCGAATAGATAGCAAAGAATCAAATCGAATAGAAAAGAATTTGAATCGAATTGAAACGATTCGAAAAAATCGAAACTAATCGAATCATCGAATGGAAAAGAATCGAATCGAATCAAAAAGAATCGAAACGAACTGAATCGAAAGAATCGAATCGAACAGAATCGAAAAGAATTGAATCGTAATGTAACAAATCGAATCCAAATGATCGAATCAAGCCAAGTCGAAAAGAATTGAATCGAAAAGAATCGAATCAAAATGAAAAGAATCGAATAGAATCGAATTGAAAAGAATCGAATTGAACCGAATCAAATAGAATAGAATCGAACAGAATTGAATCGAATGAAAAGAATCTTATCGAATCGATTCGAAAAGAATTGAATCGAATCGAATGGAGAAGAATCAAATCAAATGGAATCGAAAAGAATCGAATCAAAGAGAATCTAATCGAAACGAAAAGAATCAATCGAATCGAAAAGAATCGAATCGAAACGAAAAGTGTCGAATCGAATCGAATCGAAAAGAATCGAATCGAACCGAAAAGAATCAAATCGAATCGAAAAGAATCGAATTGAATTGAATCGTAATGAAAAGAATCGAATCGAATCGAAAGAATCAAATCGAATCGAAAACAATTGAATCGAATGCAATCAAATCGAAAAGAATCGAATCGAATTGAAAAGAATCAAATCGAATTGATTGAATCGAAAAGAATCGAATCGAATCGCATCGCATCGAATCGAAAATAATAGAATTGAATAAAAATAATCGAATCGAATTGAGAATAATTGGAATTGAATTGAATCGATAATCGAATCGAATCAAATCGAGTCGAATCGAAACTAATCGAATCGAATCAAATCGATTCGAAAAAATCGAATCAGATTGCAACGAATCGAATCATATTGAATTGATTTGAATTGAAATGAATCGAATCTAATCAAATCAAAAAGAATCGAATCCAAAGAATCGAATTGTAGAAAATCAAATCAAAACAAAAAGATTCAAATCGAAACGAATCAAATTGAAAAGAATCGAATCGAATCGAATCGAAAAGAATCGAATCGAATCGAAAAGAATCGAATAGAAAAGAATCGTATCGAATCAAATCTAAAAGAATCGAATCGAATCGAATAAAAAAGAATCGAATCGAATTGATTCGCATCGAAAAGAATCGAATCGTATCGAATCGAAAAGAATCGAATCTATTCGAATCGAATGGAATTGAATCAAAAAGAATCGAATCGAATTGAAACGAAAAGAATCGAATAGATTCGAATTGAAACAAATCGAAAAAAATCAAAACGAATCAAATCACATCGAGTGGAAAAGAATCGAATCAAATAGAAAAGAATCGAATTGAATCGAACTGAATCGAAAAGAATCGAATAGATCAAATCAAAAAGAATCGAATCGATTCGAGATGAACCGAGTAGAATCGAGTCGAAGTGAAAAGAATTGAATCGAATCGAATCGAAAAGAATCTAATCGAAACGAAAAGAATCGAATCGAAGAGAATCTAATCGAAATGAAAAGAATCAAATCGAATCGAAAAGAATCGAATCGAAACGAAAAGTGTCGAATCGAATCGAATCGAAAAGAATCGAGTTGAATAGAAAAGAATTGAATCGAATAAAATCGATAAGATTTGAATCAAATCCAATAGAATCGAAAAGATTCGAATCGAATTGAAAAGAAACGAACCGAAGTGAAAAGAATCGAATCGAATCGAAAGAATCAAATCGAAAAAAAAATCGAATCGAAATTAAAAGAATCGAATCGAATCAAAGCATAAAGAATCGAATCTAATTGAATCGAAAGAATCGATTGAATCAAATAGAGAAGAATCTAATGGTAAGGAATCGAATCGAAAAGAATCCAATTGTATTGAATCGAATCGAAAAGAAATGAATTGAATAGATTATAAAAGAATCGAATCGAAAGGAATCGACTCGAAACGTAAAGAATCGAATCGAAAAAATTGAATAGATCGAAGAATTGAATAGAAATGAATCGAATCGAAATGAAAAGAATTGAATCGAATCGAATCGAAAACAATCGAATCAAAAAGAATCGAATTGAAACAAAAGAATCGCATTGTATTTAATCGAATCAAAAAAATCTAATTGAATCGAATCGAAAAGAATCGATTTGAAATGAAAAGAATCTAATCGAATTGATAGAAAATTGAATCGAATCGAAAACAATCGAATCGAATCGAAAAGAATCGAATTGTATGGAAACGAATCGAAAAGAATCTAATTGAGTAGAAAAGAATCAAATCAAATTTAATGGAATCGAAAAGAACCGAATAGCATCGAATTGAATCGAATCGAAAAGAATCGAAACGAATTGAATCGAAAAGCATTGAGTCGAATCAAATCGAAAAGAATCGAATCGTATCAAATTGAAAAGAATCGAATCGATCTGAAAAGAATTGAATCGAATCGAAAAGAATCAAATTGAAACGAAAAGAATCAAATCGAATAGCAAAGAATCGAATCGAAACGAATCGATTTGAAACGAGCCGAATCGAATCGAATTGAATGACATATTCGAATCGAATCGAAAAGAATCTAATCTAATGAAATCCAAAAGAATCAAATCGAAACAAATAGAATCAAACCGAATGGAATTGAATCGAAAAGAGTCGATTCGAATCAAATTGGAATGAAAAGAATTGAATCGAATCGAATAAAAAACAAGTGAATCGAATAGAATAGAAAAGAAGAGAATCGAAACGAAAAGAATCAAATTGAATCGAAAGGAATCGAATCGAAAAGAATCGAATCAAAGAGAAAAGACTCGAATCGAATGGAAAAGAATAGAATCAAAAAGAATCGAATTGAAACAAAAAGAATCGAATTGAATTGAATCGAAAAGAATCGAATGGAATCGAATCGAAAAGAATCGAATTGAATTAAATCGAAGAGAATCGAATCGAATTGAATTGAATCGAAGAGAATCGAATCGAATAGAAAAGAATCAAATCGAAATGAATCGATTTGAAACGAAAAGAATCGAATCGAATCAAATTGAATGAAAAGAATTGAATCGAATCAAAAAGAATTGAATCAAAAAGAATCAAACCGAAACAAAAAGAATCAAACCGAATTGAAAAGAATCTAACTGAATAGAATCGAAAAGAATCGACGTACCGAATCGAATCCAATCGAAAAAAATCTAATCGTATCAAATCGAATCGAAAAGAATTGAAATGAATAGAATAGAAAAGATTCGAATCAAATCAAAAACAATCAAATCGAGTAATATCGAATCGAAAAGAATCGAATCGAATGGAAAAGAATTGAATTGAATCAAAAAGAATTGATTCAAATCAAAAAGAATCGAATCGATTCGAATCGAAAAGACTCGAATCGAAAAGAATCGAAAAGAATCGAATCGAATCAAAAAGGATCGAATCGCAAAGCATCGAATCTAAAGAAAAGGAATCGAATCGAATCGAAACGAATAGAATCGAAAAGAATCGATTTGAATCGAAATGAAAAGAATCGTATCGAATCAAATCGAAAAAAATCAAATGGAATCGAATCGAATCGTATCGAAAAGAATCAAATCAAATGAAAAGAATCGAATCGAATAGAAAAGAATCGAATTGATTGGAATCGACTCGAAAACAATCTAATTGAATTGAAAGGAATCGAATCAAATTTAATGGAATCGACAAGAATCGTATCAAATCAAAAAGATCGAATCGAAACGAATCAATTCGAAAAGAATCAAATCGAGTCGAATCGAAAAGAATCGAATCGAAAAGAATTGAATTGAAAAGAATCGAATTGAATCGAATTGAAAAGACTCGAATCGAATTAAAAGAATCGAATCGAATCGAAAAGAATCGAATCGAATCGGAAAGAATTGAATTGGAATGAATCGATTTGAATCGAATTGAAAAGAATCGAATCGAAAAAATCGAATCGAAAAGAACTGAGTTGAGTTGAATCGAATCGAAAAGATTCGAATCGAATCGTGTCGAATCAAAAAGATGGAATCGAAACGAATCGAATCGAATCGAATCGAAAAGAATCGAATAGATAGCAAAGAATCAAATCGAATAGAAAAGAATTTGAATCGAATTGAAACGATTCGAAAAAATCGAAACTAATCGAATCATCGAATGGAAAAGAATCGAATCGAATCAAAAAGAATCGAAACGAACTGAATCGAAAGAATCGAATCGAACAGAATCGAAAAGAATTGAATCGTAATGTAACAAATCGAATCCAAATGATCGAATCAAGCCAAGTCGAAAAGAATTGAATCGAAAAGAATCGAATCAAAATGAAAAGAATCGAATAGAATCGAATTGAAAAGAATCGAATTGAACCGAATCAAATAGAATAGAATCGAACAGAATTGAATCGAATGAAAAGAATCTTATCGAATCGATTCGAAAAGAATTGAATCGAATCGAATGGAGAAGAATCAAATCAAATGGAATCGAAAAGAATCGAATCAAAGAGAATCTAATCGAAACGAAAAGAATCAATCGAATCGAAAAGAATCGAATCGAAACGAAAAGTGTCGAATCGAATCGAATCGAAAAGAATCGAATCGAACCGAAAAGAATCAAATCGAATCGAAAAGAATCGAATTGAATTGAATCGTAATGAAAAGAATCGAATCGAATCGAAAGAATCAAATCGAATCGAAAACAATTGAATCGAATGCAATCAAATCGAAAAGAATCGAATCGAATTGAAAAGAATCAAATCGAATTGATTGAATCGAAAAGAATCGAATCGAATCGCATCGCATCGAATCGAAAATAATAGAATTGAATAAAAATAATCGAATCGAATTGAGAATAATTGGAATTGAATTGAATCGATAATCGAATCGAATCAAATCGAGTCGAATCGAAACTAATCGAATCGAATCAAATCGATTCGAAAAAATCGAATCAGATTGCAACGAATCGAATCATATTGAATTGATTTGAATTGAAATGAATCGAATCTAATCAAATCAAAAAGAATCGAATCCAAAGAATCGAATTGTAGAAAATCAAATCAAAACAAAAAGATTCAAATCGAAACGAATCAAATTGAAAAGAATCGAATCGAATCGAATCGAAAAGAATCGAATCGAATCGAAAAGAATCGAATAGAAAAGAATCGTATCGAATCAAATCTAAAAGAATCGAATCGAATCGAATAAAAAAGAATCGAATCGAATTGATTCGCATCGAAAAGAATCGAATCGTATCGAATCGAAAAGAATCGAATCTATTCGAATCGAATGGAATTGAATCAAAAAGAATCGAATCGAATTGAAACGAAAAGAATCGAATAGATTCGAATTGAAACAAATCGAAAAAAATGAAAACGAATCAAATCACATCGAGTGGAAAAGAATCGAATCAAATAGAAAAGAATCGAATTGAATCGAACTGAATCGAAAAGAATCGAATAGATCAAATCAAAAAGAATCGAATCGATTCGAGATGAACCGAGTAGAATCGAGTCGAAGTGAAAAGAATTGAATCGAATCGAATCGAAAAGAATCTAATCGAAACGAAAAGAATCGAATCGAAGAGAATCTAATCGAAATGAAAAGAATCAAATCGAATCGAAAAGAATCGAATCGAAACGAAAAGTGTCGAATCGAATCGAATCGAAAAGAATCGAGTTGAATAGAAAAGAATTGAATCGAATAAAATCGATAAGATTTGAATCAAATCCAATAGAATCGAAAAGATTCGAATCGAATTGAAAAGAAACGAACCGAAGTGAAAAGAATCGAATCGAATCGAAAGAATCAAATCGAAAAAAAAATCGAATCGAAATTAAAAGAATCGAATCGAATCAAAGCATAAAGAATCGAATCTAATTGAATCGAAAGAATCGATTGAATCAAATAGAGAAGAATCTAATGGTAAGGAATCGAATCGAAAAGAATCCAATTGTATTGAATCGAATCGAAAAGAAATGAATTGAATAGATTATAAAAGAATCGAATCGAAAGGAATCGACTCGAAACGTAAAGAATCGAATCGAAAAAATTGAATAGATCGAAGAATTGAATAGAAATGAATCGAATCGAAATGAAAAGAATTGAATCGAATCGAATCGAAAACAATCGAATCAAAAAGAATCGAATTGAAACAAAAGAATCGCATTGTATTTAATCGAATCAAAAAAATCTAATTGAATCGAATCGAAAAGAATCGATTTGAAATGAAAAGAATCTAATCGAATTGATAGAAAATTGAATCGAATCGAAAACAATCGAATCGAATCGAAAAGAATCGAATTGTATGGAAACGAATCGAAAAGAATCTAATTGAGTAGAAAAGAATCAAATCAAATTTAATGGAATCGAAAAGAACCGAATAGCATCGAATTGAATCGAATCGAAAAGAATCGAAACGAATTGAATCGAAAAGCATTGAGTCGAATCAAATCGAAAAGAATCGAATCGTATCAAATTGAAAAGAATCGAATCGATCTGAAAAGAATTGAATCGAATCGAAAAGAATCAAATTGAAACGAAAAGAATCAAATCGAATAGCAAAGAATCGAATCGAAACGAATCGATTTGAAACGAGCCGAATCGAATCGAATTGAATGACATATTCGAATCGAATCGAAAAGAATCTAATCTAATGAAATCCAAAAGAATCAAATCGAAACAAATAGAATCAAACCGAATGGAATTGAATCGAAAAGAGTCGATTCGAATCAAATTGGAATGAAAAGAATTGAATCGAATCGAATAAAAAACAAGTGAATCGAATAGAATAGAAAAGAAGAGAATCGAAACGAAAAGAATCAAATTGAATCGAAAGGAATCGAATCGAAAAGAATCGAATCAAAGAGAAAAGACTCGAATCGAATGGAAAAGAATAGAATCAAAAAGAATCGAATTGAAACAAAAAGAATCGAATTGAATTGAATCGAAAAGAATCGAATGGAATCGAATCGAAAAGAATCGAATTGAATTAAATCGAAGAGAATCGAATTGAATTGAATCGAAGAGAATCGAATCGAATAGAAAAGAATCAAATCGAAATGAATCGATTTGAAACGAAAAGAATCGAATCGAATCAAATTGAATGAAAAGAATTGAATCGAATCAAAAAGAATTGAATCAAAAAGAATCAAACCGAAACAAAAAGAATCAAACCGAATTGAAAAGAATCTAACTGAATAGAATCGAAAAGAATCGACGTACCGAATCGAATCCAATCGAAAAAAATCTAATCGTATCAAATCGAATCGAAAAGAATTGAAATGAATAGAATAGAAAAGATTCGAATCAAATCAAAAACAATCAAATCGAGTAATATCGAATCGAAAAGAATCGAATCGAAAAGAATCGAATCGAATGGAAAAGAATTGAATTGAATCAAAAAGAATTGATTCAAATCAAAAAGAATCCAATCGATTCGAATCGAAAAGACTCGAATCGAAAAGAATCGAAAAGAATCGAATCGAATCCAAAAGGATCGAATCGCAAAGAATCGAATCTAAAGAAAAGGAATCGAATCGAATCGAAACGAATAGAATCGAAAAGAATCGATTTGAATCGAAATGAAAAGAATCGTATCGAATCAAATCGAAAAAAATCAAATGGAATCGAATCGAATCGTATCGAAAAGAATCAAATCAAATGAAAAGAATCGAATCGAATAGAAAAGAATCGAATTGATTGGAATCGACTCGAAAACAATCTAATTGAATTGAAAGGAATCGAATCAAATTTAATGGAATCGACAAGAATCGTATCAAATCAAAAAGATCGAATCGAAACGAATCAATTCGAAAAGAATCAAATCGAATCGAATCGAAAAGAATCGAATCGAAAAGAATTGAATTGAAAAGAATCGAATTGAATCGAATTGAAAAGACTCGAATCGAATTAAAAGAATCGAATCGAATCGAAAAGAATCGAATCGAATCGGAAAGAATTGAATTGGAATGAATCGATTTGAATCGAATTGAAAAGAATCGAATCGAAAAAATCGAATCGAAAAGAACTGAGTTGAGTTGAATCGAATCGAAAAGATTCGAATCGAATCGTGTCGAATCAAAAAGATGGAATCGAAACGAATCGAATCGAATCGAATCGAAAAGAATCGAATAGATAGCAAAGAATCAAATCGAATAGAAAAGAATATGAATCGAATTGAAACGATTCGAAAAAATCGAAACTAATCGAATCATCGAATGGAAAAGAATCGAATCGAATCAAAAAGAATCGAAACGAACTGAATCGAAAGAATCGAATCGAACAGAATCGAAAAGAATTGAATCGTAATGTAACAAATCGAATCCAAATGATCGAATCAAGCCAAGTCGAAAAGAATTGAATCGAAAAGAATCGAATCAAAATGAAAAGAATCGAATAGAATCGAATTGAAAAGAATCGAATTGAACCGAATCAAATAGAATAGAATCGAACAGAATTGAATCGAATGAAAAGAATCTTATCGAATCGATTCGAAAAGAATTGAATCGAATCGAATGGAGAAGAATCAAATCAAATGGAATCGAAAAGAATCGAATCAAAGAGAATCTAATCGAAACGAAAAGAATCAATCGAATCGAAAAGAATCGAATCGAAACGAAAAGTGTCGAATCGAATCGAATCGAAAAGAATCGAATCGAACCGAAAAGAATCAAATCGAATCGAAAAGAATCGAATTGAATTGAATCGTAATGAAAAGAATCGAATCGAATCGAAAGAATCAAATCGAATCGAAAACAATTGAATCGAATGCAATCAAATCGAAAAGAATCGAATCGAATTGAAAAGAATCAAATCGAATTGATTGAATCGAAAAGAATCGAATCGAATCGCATCGCATCGAATCGAAAATAATAGAATTGAATAAAAATAATCAAATCGAATCGAATTGAGAATAATTGGAATTGAATTGAATCGATAATCGAATCGAATCAAATCGAGTCGAATCGAAACTAATCGAATCGAATCAAATCGATTCGAAAAAATCGAATCAGATTGCAACGAATCGAATCATATTGAATTGATTTGAATTGAAATGAATCGAATCTAATCAAATCAAAAAGAATCGAATCCAAAGAATCGAATTGTAGAAAATCAAATCAAAACAAAAAGATTCAAATCGAAACGAATCAAATTGAAAAGAATCGAATCGAATCGAATCGAAAAGAATCGAATAGAAAAGAATCGTATCGAATCAAATCTAAAAGAATCGAATCGAATCGAATAAAAAAGAATCGAATCGAATTGATTCGCATCGAAAAGAATCGAATCGTATCGAATCGAAAAGAATCGAATCTATTCGAATCGAATGGAATTGAATCAAAAAGAATCGAATCGAATTGAAACGAAAAGAATCGAATAGATTCGAATTGAAACAAATCGAAAAAAATGAAAACGAATCAAATCACATCGAGTGGAAAAGAATCGAATCAAATAGAAAAGAATCGAATTGAATCGAACTGAATCGAAAAGAATCGAATAGATCAAATCAAAAAGAATCGAATCGATTCGAGATGAACCGAGTAGAATCGAGTCGAAGTGAAAAGAATTGAATCGAATCGAATCGAAAAGAATCTAATCGAAACGAAAAGAATCGAATCGAAGAGAATCTAATCGAAATGAAAAGAATCAAATCGAATCGAAAAGAATCGAATCGAAACGAAAACTGTCGAATCGAATCGAATCGAAAAGAATCGAGTTGAATAGAAAAGAATTGAATCGAATAAAATCGATAAGATTTGAATCAAATCCAATAGAATCGAAAAGATTCGAATCGAATTGAAAAGAAACGAACCGAAGTGAAAAGAATCGAATCGAATCGAAAGAATCAAATCGAAAAAAAAATCGAATCGAAATTAAAAGAATCGAATCGAATCAAAGCATAAAGAATCGAATCTAATTGAATCGAAAGAATCGATTGAATCAAATAGAGAAGAATCTAATGGTAAGGAATCGAATCGAAAAGAATCCAATTGTATTGAATCGAATCGAAAAGAAATGAATTGAATAGATTATAAAAGAATCGAATCGAAAGGAATCGACTCGAAACGTAAAGAATCGAATCGAAAAAATTGAATAGATCGAAGAATTGAATAGAAATGAATCGAATCGAAATGAAAAGAATTGAATCGAATCGAATCGAAAACAATCGAATCAAAAAGAATCGAATTGAAACAAAAGAATCGCATTGTATTTAATCGAATCAAAAAAATCTAATTGAATCGAATCGAAAAGAATCGATTTGAAATGAAAAGAATCTAATCGAATTGATAGAAAATTGAATCGAATCGAAAACAATCGAATCGAATCGAAAAGAATCGAATTGTATGGAAACGAATCGAAAAGAATCTAATTGAGTAGAAAAGAATCAAATCAAATTTAATGGAATCGAAAAGAACCGAATAGCATCGAATTGAATCGAATCGAAAAGAATCGAAACGAATTGAATCGAAAAGCATTGAGTCGAATCAAATCGAAAAGAATCGAATCGTATCAAATTGAAAAGAATCGAATCGATCTGAAAAGAATTGAATCGAATCGAAAAGAATCAAATTGAAACGAAAAGAATCAAATCGAATAGCAAAGAATCGAATCGAAACGAATCGATTTGAAACGAGCCGAATCGAATCGAATTGAATGACATATTCGAATCGAATCGAAAAGAATCTAATCTAATGAAATCCAAAAGAATCAAATCGAAACAAATAGAATCAAACCGAATGGAATTGAATCGAAAAGAGTCGATTCGAATCAAATTGGAATGAAAAGAATTGAATCGAATCGAATAAAAAACAAGTGAATCGAATAGAATAGAAAAGAAGAGAATCGAAACGAAAAGAATCAAATTGAATCGAAAGGAATCGAATCGAAAAGAATCGAATCAAAGAGAAAAGACTCGAATCGAATGGAAAAGAATAGAATCAAAAAGAATCGAATTGAAACAAAAAGAATCGAATTGAATTGAATCGAAAAGAATCGAATGGAATCGAATCGAAAAGAATCGAATTGAATTAAATCGAAGAGAATCGAATCGAATTGAATTGAATCGAAGAGAATCGAATCGAATAGAAAAGAATCAAATCGAAATGAATCGATTTGAAACGAAAAGAATCGAATCGAATCAAATTGAATGAAAAGAATTGAATCGAATCAAAAAGAATTGAATCAAAAAGAATCAAACCGAAACAAAAAGAATCAAACCGAATTGAAAAGAATCTAACTGAATAGAATCGAAAAGAATCGACGTACCGAATCGAATCCAATCGAAAAAAATCTAATCGTATCAAATCGAATCGAAAAGAATTGAAATGAATAGAATAGAAAAGATTCGAATCAAATCAAAAACAATCAAATCGAGTAATATCGAATCGAAAAGAATCGAATCGAAAAGAATCGAATCGAATGGAAAAGAATTGAATTGAATCAAAAAGAATTGATTCAAATCAAAAAGAATCCAATCGATTCGAATCGAAAAGACTCGAATCGAAAAGAATCGAAAAGAATCGAATCGAATCCAAAAGGATCGAATCGCAAAGAATCGAATCTAAAGAAAAGGAATCGAATCGAATCGAAACGAATAGAATCGAAAAGAATCGATTTGAATCGAAATGAAAAGAATCGTATCGAATCAAATCGAAAAAAATCAAATGGAATCGAATCGAATCGTATCGAAAAGAATCAAATCAAATGAAAAGAATCGAATCGAATAGAAAAGAATCGAATTGATTGGAATCGACTCGAAAACAATCTAATTGAATTGAAAGGAATCGAATCAAATTTAATGGAATCGACAAGAATCGTATCAAATCAAAAAGATCGAATCGAAACGAATCAATTCGAAAAGAATCAAATCGAATCGAATCGAAAAGAATCGAATCGAAAAGAATTGAATTGAAAAGAATCGAATTGAATCGAATTGAAAAGACTCGAATCGAATTAAAAGAATCGAATCGAATCGAAAAGAATCGAATCGAATCGGAAAGAATTGAATTGGAATGAATCGATTTGAATCGAATTGAAAAGAATCGAATCGAAAAAATCGAATCGAAAAGAACTGAGTTGAGTTGAATCGAATCGAAAAGATTCGAATCGAATCGTGTCGAATCAAAAAGATGGAATCGAAACGAATCGAATCGAATCGAATCGAAAAGAATCGAATAGATAGCAAAGAATCAAATCGAATAGAAAAGAATTTGAATCGAATTGAAACGATTCGAAAAAATCGAAACTAATCGAATCATCGAATGGAAAAGAATCGAATCGAATCAAAAAGAATCGAAACGAACTGAATCGAAAGAATCGAATCGAACAGAATCGAAAAGAATTGAATCGTAATGTAACAAATCGAATCCAAATGATCGAATCAAGCCAAGTCGAAAAGAATTGAATCGAAAAGAATCGAATCAAAATGAAAAGAATCGAATAGAATCGAATTGAAAAGAATCGAATTGAACCGAATCAAATAGAATAGAATCGAACAGAATTGAATCGAATGAAAAGAATCTTATCGAATCGATTCGAAAAGAATTGAATCGAATCGAATGGAGAAGAATCAAATCAAATGGAATCGAAAAGAATCGAATCAAAGAGAATCTAATCGAAACGAAAAGAATCAATCGAATCGAAAAGAATCGAATCGAAACGAAAAGTGTCGAATCGAATCGAATCGAAAAGAATCGAATCGAACCGAAAAGAATCAAATCGAATCGAAAAGAATCGAATTGAATTGAATCGTAATGAAAAGAATCGAATCGAATCGAAAGAATCAAATCGAATCGAAAACAATTGAATCGAATGCAATCAAATCGAAAAGAATCGAATCGAATTGAAAAGAATCAAATCGAATTGATTGAATCGAAAAGAATCGAATCGAATCGCATCGCATCGAATCGAAAATAATAGAATTGAATAAAAATAATCGAATCGAATTGAGAATAATTGGAATTGAATTGAATCGATAATCGAATCGAATCAAATCGAGTCGAATCGAAACTAATCGAATCGAATCAAATCGATTCGAAAAAATCGAATCAGATTGCAACGAATCGAATCATATTGAATTGATTTGAATTGAAATGAATCGAATCTAATCAAATCAAAAAGAATCGAATCCAAAGAATCGAATTGTAGAAAATCAAATCAAAACAAAAAGATTCAAATCGAAACGAATCAAATTGAAAAGAATCGAATCGAATCGAATCGAAAAGAATCGAATCGAATCGAAAAGAATCGAATAGAAAAGAATCGTATCGAATCAAATCTAAAAGAATCGAATCGAATCGAATAAAAAAGAATCGAATCGAATTGATTCGCATCGAAAAGAATCGAATCGTATCGAATCGAAAAGAATCGAATCTATTCGAATCGAATGGAATTGAATCAAAAAGAATCGAATCGAATTGAAACGAAAAGAATCGAATAGATTCGAATTGAAACAAATCGAAAAAAATCAAAACGAATCAAATCACATCGAGTGGAAAAGAATCGAATCAAATAGAAAAGAATCGAATTGAATCGAACTGAATCGAAAAGAATCGAATAGATCAAATCAAAAAGAATCGAATCGATTCGAGATGAACCGAGTAGAATCGAGTCGAAGTGAAAAGAATTGAATCGAATCGAATCGAAAAGAATCTAATCGAAACGAAAAGAATCGAATCGAAGAGAATCTAATCGAAATGAAAAGAATCAAATCGAATCGAAAAGAATCGAATCGAAACGAAAAGTGTCGAATCGAATCGAATCGAAAAGAATCGAGTTGAATAGAAAAGAATTGAATCGAATAAAATCGATAAGATTTGAATCAAATCCAATAGAATCGAAAAGATTCGAATCGAATTGAAAAGAAACGAACCGAAGTGAAAAGAATCGAATCGAATCGAAAGAATCAAATCGAAAAAAAAATCGAATCGAAATTAAAAGAATCGAATCGAATCAAAGCATAAAGAATCGAATCTAATTGAATCGAAAGAATCGATTGAATCAAATAGAGAAGAATCTAATGGTAAGGAATCGAATCGAAAAGAATCCAATTGTATTGAATCGAATCGAAAAGAAATGAATTGAATAGATTATAAAAGAATCGAATCGAAAGGAATCGACTCGAAACGTAAAGAATCGAATCGAAAAAATTGAATAGATCGAAGAATTGAATAGAAATGAATCGAATCGAAATGAAAAGAATTGAATCGAATCGAATCGAAAACAATCGAATCAAAAAGAATCGAATTGAAACAAAAGAATCGCATTGTATTTAATCGAATCAAAAAAATCTAATTGAATCGAATCGAAAAGAATCGATTTGAAATGAAAAGAATCTAATCGAATTGATAGAAAATTGAATCGAATCGAAAACAATCGAATCGAATCGAAAAGAATCGAATTGTATGGAAACGAATCGAAAAGAATCTAATTGAGTAGAAAAGAATCAAATCAAATTTAATGGAATCGAAAAGAACCGAATAGCATCGAATTGAATCGAATCGAAAAGAATCGAAACGAATTGAATCGAAAAGCATTGAGTCGAATCAAATCGAAAAGAATCGAATCGTATCAAATTGAAAAGAATCGAATCGATCTGAAAAGAATTGAATCGAATCGAAAAGAATCAAATTGAAACGAAAAGAATCAAATCGAATAGCAAAGAATCGAATCGAAACGAATCGATTTGAAACGAGCCGAATCGAATCGAATTGAATGACATATTCGAATCGAATCGAAAAGAATCTAATCTAATGAAATCCAAAAGAATCAAATCGAAACAAATAGAATCAAACCGAATGGAATTGAATCGAAAAGAGTCGATTCGAATCAAATTGGAATGAAAAGAATTGAATCGAATCGAATAAAAAACAAGTGAATCGAATAGAATAGAAAAGAAGAGAATCGAAACGAAAAGAATCAAATTGAATCGAAAGGAATCGAATCGAAAAGAATCGAATCAAAGAGAAAAGACTCGAATCGAATGGAAAAGAATAGAATCAAAAAGAATCGAATTGAAACAAAAAGAATCGAATTGAATTGAATCGAAAAGAATCGAATGGAATCGAATCGAAAAGAATCGAATTGAATTAAATCGAAGAGAATCGAATCGAATTGAATTGAATCGAAGAGAATCGAATCGAATAGAAAAGAATCAAATCGAAATGAATCGATTTGAAACGAAAAGAATCGAATCGAATCAAATTGAATGAAAAGAATTGAATCGAATCAAAAAGAATTGAATCAAAAAGAATCAAACCGAAACAAAAAGAATCAAACCGAATTGAAAAGAATCTAACTGAATAGAATCGAAAAGAATCGACGTACCGAATCGAATCCAATCGAAAAAAATCTAATCGTATCAAATCGAATCGAAAAGAATTGAAATGAATAGAATAGAAAAGATTCGAATCAAATCAAAAACAATCAAATCGAGTAATATCGAATCGAAAAGAATCGAATCGAATGGAAAAGAATTGAATTGAATCAAAAAGAATTGATTCAAATCAAAAAGAATCGAATCGATTCGAATCGAAAAGACTCGAATC
The DNA here is from genome assembly GCF_048164855.1 of Canis lupus baileyi. Taxonomy (NCBI): domain Eukaryota; kingdom Metazoa; phylum Chordata; class Mammalia; order Carnivora; family Canidae; genus Canis; species Canis lupus. The sequence continues at coordinate 31,033,320 of NC_132871.1, read as the reverse complement.
GAAAAGAATCGAAAAGAATCGAATCGAATCAAAAAGGATCGAATCGCAAAGCATCGAATCTAAAGAAAAGGAATCGAATCGAATCGAAACGAATAGAATCGAAAAGAATCGATTTGAATCGAAATGAAAAGAATCGTATCGAATCAAATCGAAAAAAATCAAATGGAATCGAATCGAATCGTATCGAAAAGAATCAAATCAAATGAAAAGAATCGAATCGAATAGAAAAGAATCGAATTGATTGGAATCGACTCGAAAACAATCTAATTGAATTGAAAGGAATCGAATCAAATTTAATGGAATCGACAAGAATCGTATCAAATCAAAAAGATCGAATCGAAACGAATCAATTCGAAAAGAATCAAATCGAGTCGAATCGAAAAGAATCGAATCGAAAAGAATTGAATTGAAAAGAATCGAATTGAATCGAATTGAAAAGACTCGAATCGAATTAAAAGAATCGAATCGAATCGAAAAGAATCGAATCGAATCGGAAAGAATTGAATTGGAATGAATCGATTTGAATCGAATTGAAAAGAATCGAATCGAAAAAATCGAATCGAAAAGAACTGAGTTGAGTTGAATCGAATCGAAAAGATTCGAATCGAATCGTGTCGAATCAAAAAGATGGAATCGAAACGAATCGAATCGAATCGAATCGAAAAGAATCGAATAGATAGCAAAGAATCAAATCGAATAGAAAAGAATTTGAATCGAATTGAAACGATTCGAAAAAATCGAAACTAATCGAATCATCGAATGGAAAAGAATCGAATCGAATCAAAAAGAATCGAAACGAACTGAATCGAAAGAATCGAATCGAACAGAATCGAAAAGAATTGAATCGTAATGTAACAAATCGAATCCAAATGATCGAATCAAGCCAAGTCGAAAAGAATTGAATCGAAAAGAATCGAATCAAAATGAAAAGAATCGAATAGAATCGAATTGAAAAGAATCGAATTGAACCGAATCAAATAGAATAGAATCGAACAGAATTGAATCGAATGAAAAGAATCTTATCGAATCGATTCGAAAAGAATTGAATCGAATCGAATGGAGAAGAATCAAATCAAATGGAATCGAAAAGAATCGAATCAAAGAGAATCTAATCGAAACGAAAAGAATCAATCGAATCGAAAAGAATCGAATCGAAACGAAAAGTGTCGAATCGAATCGAATCGAAAAGAATCGAATCGAACCGAAAAGAATCAAATCGAATCGAAAAGAATCGAATTGAATTGAATCGTAATGAAAAGAATCGAATCGAATCGAAAGAATCAAATCGAATCGAAAACAATTGAATCGAATGCAATCAAATCGAAAAGAATCGAATCGAATTGAAAAGAATCAAATCGAATTGATTGAATCGAAAAGAATCGAATCGAATCGAATCGCATCGAATCGAAAATAATAGAATTGAATAAAAATAATCGAATCGAATTGAGAATAATTGGAATTGAATTGAATCGATAATCGAATCGAATCAAATCGAGTCGAATCGAAACTAATCGAATCGAATCAAATCGATTCGAAAAAATCGAATCAGATTGCAACGAATCGAATCATATTGAATTGATTTGAATTGAAATGAATCGAATCTAATCAAATCAAAAAGAATCGAATCCAAAGAATCGAATTGTAGAAAATCAAATCAAAACAAAAAGATTCAAATCGAAACGAATCAAATTGAAAAGAATCGAATCGAATCGAATCGAAAAGAATCGAATCGAATCGAAAAGAATCGAATAGAAAAGAATCGTATCGAATCAAATCTAAAAGAATCGAATCGAATCGAATAAAAAAGAATCGAATCGAATTGATTCGCATCGAAAAGAATCGAATCGTATCGAATCGAAAAGAATCGAATCTATTCGAATCGAATGGAATTGAATCAAAAAGAATCGAATCGAATTGAAACGAAAAGAATCGAATAGATTCGAATTGAAACAAATCGAAAAAAATGAAAACGAATCAAATCACATCGAGTGGAAAAGAATCGAATCAAATAGAAAAGAATCGAATTGAATCGAACTGAATCGAAAAGAATCGAATAGATCAAATCAAAAAGAATCGAATCGATTCGAGATGAACCGAGTAGAATCGAGTCGAAGTGAAAAGAATTGAATCGAATCGAATCGAAAAGAATCTAATCGAAACGAAAAGAATCGAATCGAAGAGAATCTAATCGAAATGAAAAGAATCAAATCGAATCGAAAAGAATCGAATCGAAACGAAAAGTGTCGAATCGAATCGAATCGAAAAGAATCGAGTTGAATAGAAAAGAATTGAATCGAATAAAATCGATAAGATTTGAATCAAATCCAATAGAATCGAAAAGATTCGAATCGAATTGAAAAGAAACGAACCGAAGTGAAAAGAATCGAATCGAATCGAAAGAATCAAATCGAAAAAAAAATCGAATCGAAATTAAAAGAATCGAATCGAATCAAAGCATAAAGAATCGAATCTAATTGAATCGAAAGAATCGATTGAATCAAATAGAGAAGAATCTAATGGTAAGGAATCGAATCGAAAAGAATCCAATTGTATTGAATCGAATCGAAAAGAAATGAATTGAATAGATTATAAAAGAATCGAATCGAAAGGAATCGACTCGAAACGTAAAGAATCGAATCGAAAAAATTGAATAGATCGAAGAATTGAATAGAAATGAATCGAATCGAAATGAAAAGAATTGAATCGAATCGAATCGAAAACAATCGAATCAAAAAGAATCGAATTGAAACAAAAGAATCGCATTGTATTTAATCGAATCAAAAAAATCTAATTGAATCGAATCGAAAAGAATCGATTTGAAATGAAAAGAATCTAATCGAATTGATAGAAAATTGAATCGAATCGAAAACAATCGAATCGAATCGAAAAGAATCGAATTGTATGGAAACGAATCGAAAAGAATCTAATTGAGTAGAAAAGAATCAAATCAAATTTAATGGAATCGAAAAGAACCGAATAGCATCGAATTGAATCGAATCGAAAAGAATCGAAACGAATTGAATCGAAAAGCATTGAGTCGAATCAAATCGAAAAGAATCGAATCGTATCAAATTGAAAAGAATCGAATCGATCTGAAAAGAATTGAATCGAATCGAAAAGAATCAAATTGAAACGAAAAGAATCAAATCGAATAGCAAAGAATCGAATCGAAACGAATCGATTTGAAACGAGCCGAATCGAATCGAATTGAATGACATATTCGAATCGAATCGAAAAGAATCTAATCTAATGAAATCCAAAAGAATCAAATCGAAACAAATAGAATCAAACCGAATGGAATTGAATCGAAAAGAGTCGATTCGAATCAAATTGGAATGAAAAGAATTGAATCGAATCGAATAAAAAACAAGTGAATCGAATAGAATAGAAAAGAAGAGAATCGAAACGAAAAGAATCAAATTGAATCGAAAGGAATCGAATCGAAAAGAATCGAATCAAAGAGAAAAGACTCGAATCGAATGGAAAAGAATAGAATCAAAAAGAATCGAATTGAAACAAAAAGAATCGAATTGAATTGAATCGAAAAGAATCGAATGGAATCGAATCGAAAAGAATCGAATTGAATTAAATCGAAGAGAATCGAATCGAATTGAATTGAATCGAAGAGAATCGAATCGAATAGAAAAGAATCAAATCGAAATGAATCGATTTGAAACGAAAAGAATCGAATCGAATCAAATTGAATGAAAAGAATTGAATCGAATCAAAAAGAATTGAATCAAAAAGAATCAAACCGAAACAAAAAGAATCAAACCGAATTGAAAAGAATCTAACTGAATAGAATCGAAAAGAATCGACGTACCGAATCGAATCCAATCGAAAAAAATCTAATCGTATCAAATCGAATCGAAAAGAATTGAAATGAATAGAATAGAAAAGATTCGAATCAAATCAAAAACAATCAAATCGAGTAATATCGAATCGAAAAGAATCGAATCGAAAAGAATCGAATCGAATGGAAAAGAATTGAATTGAATCAAAAAGAATTGATTCAAATCAAAAAGAATCCAATCGATTCGAATCGAAAAGACTCGAATCGAAAAGAATCGAAAAGAATCGAATCGAATCCAAAAGGATCGAATCGCAAAGAATCGAATCTAAAGAAAAGGAATCGAATCGAATCGAAACGAATAGAATCGAAAAGAATCGATTTGAATCGAAATGAAAAGAATCGTATCGAATCAAATCGAAAAAAATCAAATGGAATCGAATCGAATCGTATCGAAAAGAATCAAATCAAATGAAAAGAATCGAATCGAATAGAAAAGAATCGAATTGATTGGAATCGACTCGAAAACAATCTAATTGAATTGAAAGGAATCGAATCAAATTTAATGGAATCGACAAGAATCGTATCAAATCAAAAAGATCGAATCGAAACGAATCAATTCGAAAAGAATCAAATCGAATCGAATCGAAAAGAATCGAATCGAAAAGAATTGAATTGAAAAGAATCGAATTGAATCGAATTGAAAAGACTCGAATCGAATTAAAAGAATCGAATCGAATCGAAAAGAATCGAATCGAATCGGAAAGAATTGAATTGGAATGAATCGATTTGAATCGAATTGAAAAGAATCGAATCGAAAAAATCGAATCGAAAAGAACTGAGTTGAGTTGAATCGAATCGAAAAGATTCGAATCGAATCGTGTCGAATCAAAAAGATGGAATCGAAACGAATCGAATCGAATCGAATCGAAAAGAATCGAATAGATAGCAAAGAATCAAATCGAATAGAAAAGAATTTGAATCGAATTGAAACGATTCGAAAAAATCGAAACTAATCGAATCATCGAATGGAAAAGAATCGAATCGAATCAAAAAGAATCGAAACGAACTGAATCGAAAGAATCGAATCGAACAGAATCGAAAAGAATTGAATCGTAATGTAACAAATCGAATCCAAATGATCGAATCAAGCCAAGTCGAAAAGAATTGAATCGAAAAGAATCGAATCAAAATGAAAAGAATCGAATAGAATCGAATTGAAAAGAATCGAATTGAACCGAATCAAATAGAATAGAATCGAACAGAATTGAATCGAATGAAAAGAATCTTATCGAATCGATTCGAAAAGAATTGAATCGAATCGAATGGAGAAGAATCAAATCAAATGGAATCGAAAAGAATCGAATCAAAGAGAATCTAATCGAAACGAAAAGAATCAATCGAATCGAAAAGAATCGAATCGAAACGAAAAGTGTCGAATCGAATCGAATCGAAAAGAATCGAATCGAACCGAAAAGAATCAAATCGAATCGAAAAGAATCGAATTGAATTGAATCGTAATGAAAAGAATCGAATCGAATCGAAAGAATCAAATCGAATCGAAAACAATTGAATCGAATGCAATCAAATCGAAAAGAATCGAATCGAATTGAAAAGAATCAAATCGAATTGATTGAATCGAAAAGAATCGAATCGAATCGCATCGCATCGAATCGAAAATAATAGAATTGAATAAAAATAATCGAATCGAATTGAGAATAATTGGAATTGAATTGAATCGATAATCGAATCGAATCAAATCGAGTCGAATCGAAACTAATCGAATCGAATCAAATCGATTCGAAAAAATCGAATCAGATTGCAACGAATCGAATCATATTGAATTGATTTGAATTGAAATGAATCGAATCTAATCAAATCAAAAAGAATCGAATCCAAAGAATCGAATTGTAGAAAATCAAATCAAAACAAAAAGATTCAAATCGAAACGAATCAAATTGAAAAGAATCGAATCGAATCGAATCGAAAAGAATCGAATCGAATCGAAAAGAATCGAATAGAAAAGAATCGTATCGAATCAAATCTAAAAGAATCGAATCGAATCGAATAAAAAAGAATCGAATCGAATTGATTCGCATCGAAAAGAATCGAATCGTATCGAATCGAAAAGAATCGAATCTATTCGAATCGAATGGAATTGAATCAAAAAGAATCGAATCGAATTGAAACGAAAAGAATCGAATAGATTCGAATTGAAACAAATCGAAAAAAATGAAAACGAATCAAATCACATCGAGTGGAAAAGAATCGAATCAAATAGAAAAGAATCGAATTGAATCGAACTGAATCGAAAAGAATCGAATAGATCAAATCAAAAAGAATCGAATCGATTCGAGATGAACCGAGTAGAATCGAGTCGAAGTGAAAAGAATTGAATCGAATCGAATCGAAAAGAATCTAATCGAAACGAAAAGAATCGAATCGAAGAGAATCTAATCGAAATGAAAAGAATCAAATCGAATCGAAAAGAATCGAATCGAAACGAAAAGTGTCGAATCGAATCGAATCGAAAAGAATCGAGTTGAATAGAAAAGAATTGAATCGAATAAAATCGATAAGATTTGAATCAAATCCAATAGAATCGAAAAGATTCGAATCGAATTGAAAAGAAACGAACCGAAGTGAAAAGAATCGAATCGAATCGAAAGAATCAAATCGAAAAAAAAATCGAATCGAAATTAAAAGAATCGAATCGAATCAAAGCATAAAGAATCGAATCTAATTGAATCGAAAGAATCGATTGAATCAAATAGAGAAGAATCTAATGGTAAGGAATCGAATCGAAAAGAATCCAATTGTATTGAATCGAATCGAAAAGAAATGAATTGAATAGATTATAAAAGAATCGAATCGAAAGGAATCGACTCGAAACGTAAAGAATCGAATCGAAAAAATTGAATAGATCGAAGAATTGAATAGAAATGAATCGAATCGAAATGAAAAGAATTGAATCGAATCGAATCGAAAACAATCGAATCAAAAAGAATCGAATTGAAACAAAAGAATCGCATTGTATTTAATCGAATCAAAAAAATCTAATTGAATCGAATCGAAAAGAATCGATTTGAAATGAAAAGAATCTAATCGAATTGATAGAAAATTGAATCGAATCGAAAACAATCGAATCGAATCGAAAAGAATCGAATTGTATGGAAACGAATCGAAAAGAATCTAATTGAGTAGAAAAGAATCAAATCAAATTTAATGGAATCGAAAAGAACCGAATAGCATCGAATTGAATCGAATCGAAAAGAATCGAAACGAATTGAATCGAAAAGCATTGAGTCGAATCAAATCGAAAAGAATCGAATCGTATCAAATTGAAAAGAATCGAATCGATCTGAAAAGAATTGAATCGAATCGAAAAGAATCAAATTGAAACGAAAAGAATCAAATCGAATAGCAAAGAATCGAATCGAAACGAATCGATTTGAAACGAGCCGAATCGAATCGAATTGAATGACATATTCGAATCGAATCGAAAAGAATCTAATCTAATGAAATCCAAAAGAATCAAATCGAAACAAATAGAATCAAACCGAATGGAATTGAATCGAAAAGAGTCGATTCGAATCAAATTGGAATGAAAAGAATTGAATCGAATCGAATAAAAAACAAGTGAATCGAATAGAATAGAAAAGAAGAGAATCGAAACGAAAAGAATCAAATTGAATCGAAAGGAATCGAATCGAAAAGAATCGAATCAAAGAGAAAAGACTCGAATCGAATGGAAAAGAATAGAATCAAAAAGAATCGAATTGAAACAAAAAGAATCGAATTGAATTGAATCGAAAAGAATCGAATGGAATCGAATCGAAAAGAATCGAATTGAATTAAATTGAAGAGAATCGAATCGAATTGAATTGAATCGAAGAGAATCGAATCGAATAGAAAAGAATCAAATCGAAATGAATCGATTTGAAACGAAAAGAATCGAATCGAATCAAATTGAATGAAAAGAATTGAATCGAATCAAAAAGAATTGAATCAAAAAGAATCAAACCGAAACAAAAAGAATCAAACCGAATTGAAAAGAATCTAACTGAATAGAATCGAAAAGAATCGACGTACCGAATCGAATCCAATCGAAAAAAATCTAATCGTATCAAATCGAATCGAAAAGAATTGAAATGAATAGAATAGAAAAGATTCGAATCAAATCAAAAACAATCAAATCGAGTAATATCGAATCGAAAAGAATCGAATCGAATGGAAAAGAATTGAATTGAATCAAAAAGAATTGATTCAAATCAAAAAGAATCGAATCGATTCGAATCGAAAAGACTCGAATCGAAAAGAATCGAAAAGAATCGAATCGAATCAAAAAGGATCGAATCGCAAAGCATCGAATCTAAAGAAAAGGAATCGAATCGAATCGAAACGAATAGAATCGAAAAGAATCGATTTGAATCGAAATGAAAAGAATCGTATCGAATCAAATCGAAAAAAATCAAATGGAATCGAATCGAATCGTATCGAAAAGAATCAAATCAAATGAAAAGAATCGAATCGAATAGAAAAGAATCGAATTGATTGGAATCGACTCGAAAACAATCTAATTGAATTGAAAGGAATCGAATCAAATTTAATGGAATCGACAAGAATCGTATCAAATCAAAAAGATCGAATCGAAACGAATCAATTCGAAAAGAATCAAATCGAGTCGAATCGAAAAGAATCGAATCGAAAAGAATTGAATTGAAAAGAATCGAATTGAATCGAATTGAAAAGACTCGAATCGAATTAAAAGAATCGAATCGAATCGAAAAGAATCGAATCGAATCGGAAAGAATTGAATTGGAATGAATCGATTTGAATCGAATTGAAAAGAATCGAATCGAAAAAATCGAATCGAAAAGAACTGAGTTGAGTTGAATCGAATCGAAAAGATTCGAATCGAATCGTGTCGAATCAAAAAGATGGAATCGAAACGAATCGAATCGAATCGAATCGAAAAGAATCGAATAGATAGCAAAGAATCAAATCGAATAGAAAAGAATTTGAATCGAATTGAAACGATTCGAAAAAATCGAAACTAATCGAATCATCGAATGGAAAAGAATCGAATCGAATCAAAAAGAATCGAAACGAACTGAATCGAAAGAATCGAATCGAACAGAATCGAAAAGAATTGAATCGTAATGTAACAAATCGAATCCAAATGATCGAATCAAGCCAAGTCGAAAAGAATTGAATCGAAAAGAATCGAATCAAAATGAAAAGAATCGAATAGAATCGAATTGAAAAGAATCGAATTGAACCGAATCAAATAGAATAGAATCGAACAGAATTGAATCGAATGAAAAGAATCTTATCGAATCGATTCGAAAAGAATTGAATCGAATCGAATGGAGAAGAATCAAATCAAATGGAATCGAAAAGAATCGAATCAAAGAGAATCTAATCGAAACGAAAAGAATCAATCGAATCGAAAAGAATCGAATCGAAACGAAAAGTGTCGAATCGAATCGAATCGAAAAGAATCGAATCGAACCGAAAAGAATCAAATCGAATCGAAAAGAATCGAATTGAATTGAATCGTAATGAAAAGAATCGAATCGAATCGAAAGAATCAAATCGAATCGAAAACAATTGAATCGAATGCAATCAAATCGAAAAGAATCGAATCGAATTGAAAAGAATCAAATCGAATTGATTGAATCGAAAAGAATCGAATCGAATCGCATCGCATCGAATCGAAAATAATAGAATTGAATAAAAATAATCGAATCGAATTGAGAATAATTGGAATTGAATTGAATCGATAATCGAATCGAATCAAATCGAGTCGAATCGAAACTAATCGAATCGAATCAAATCGATTCGAAAAAATCGAATCAGATTGCAACGAATCGAATCATATTGAATTGATTTGAATTGAAATGAATCGAATCTAATCAAATCAAAAAGAATCGAATCCAAAGAATCGAATTGTAGAAAATCAAATCAAAACAAAAAGATTCAAATCGAAACGAATCAAATTGAAAAGAATCGAATCGAATCGAATCGAAAAGAATCGAATCGAATCGAAAAGAATCGAATAGAAAAGAATCGTATCGAATCAAATCTAAAAGAATCGAATCGAATCGAATAAAAAAGAATCGAATCGAATTGATTCGCATCGAAAAGAATCGAATCGTATCGAATCGAAAAGAATCGAATCTATTCGAATCGAATGGAATTGAATCAAAAAGAATCGAATCGAATTGAAACGAAAAGAATCGAATAGATTCGAATTGAAACAAATCGAAAAAAATGAAAACGAATCAAATCACATCGAGTGGAAAAGAATCGAATCAAATAGAAAAGAATCGAATTGAATCGAACTGAATCGAAAAGAATCGAATAGATCAAATCAAAAAGAATCGAATCGATTCGAGATGAACCGAGTAGAATCGAGTCGAAGTGAAAAGAATTGAATCGAATCGAATCGAAAAGAATCTAATCGAAACGAAAAGAATCGAATCGAAGAGAATCTAATCGAAATGAAAAGAATCAAATCGAATCGAAAAGAATCGAATCGAAACGAAAAGTGTCGAATCGAATCGAATCGAAAAGAATCGAGTTGAATAGAAAAGAATTGAATCGAATAAAATCGATAAGATTTGAATCAAATCCAATAGAATCGAAAAGATTCGAATCGAATTGAAAAGAAACGAACCGAAGTGAAAAGAATCGAATCGAATCGAAAGAATCAAATCGAAAAAAAAATCGAATCGAAATTAAAAGAATCGAATCGAATCAAAGCATAAAGAATCGAATCTAATTGAATCGAAAGAATCGATTGAATCAAATAGAGAAGAATCTAATGGTAAGGAATCGAATCGAAAAGAATCCAATTGTATTGAATCGAATCGAAAAGAAATGAATTGAATAGATTATAAAAGAATCGAATCGAAAGGAATCGACTCGAAACGTAAAGAATCGAATCGAAAAAATTGAATAGATCGAAGAATTGAATAGAAATGAATCGAATCGAAATGAAAAGAATTGAATCGAATCGAATCGAAAACAATCGAATCAAAAAGAATCGAATTGAAACAAAAGAATCGCATTGTATTTAATCGAATCAAAAAAATCTAATTGAATCGAATCGAAAAGAATCGATTTGAAATGAAAAGAATCTAATCGAATTGATAGAAAATTGAATCGAATCGAAAACAATCGAATCGAATCGAAAAGAATCGAATTGTATGGAAACGAATCGAAAAGAATCTAATTGAGTAGAAAAGAATCAAATCAAATTTAATGGAATCGAAAAGAACCGAATAGCATCGAATTGAATCGAATCGAAAAGAATCGAAACGAATTGAATCGAAAAGCATTGAGTCGAATCAAATCGAAAAGAATCGAATCGTATCAAATTGAAAAGAATCGAATCGATCTGAAAAGAATTGAATCGAATCGAAAAGAATCAAATTGAAACGAAAAGAATCAAATCGAATAGCAAAGAATCGAATCGAAACGAATCGATTTGAAACGAGCCGAATCGAATCGAATTGAATGACATATTCGAATCGAATCGAAAAGAATCTAATCTAATGAAATCCAAAAGAATCAAATCGAAACAAATAGAATCAAACCGAATGGAATTGAATCGAAAAGAGTCGATTCGAATCAAATTGGAATGAAAAGAATTGAATCGAATCGAATAAAAAACAAGTGAATCGAATAGAATAGAAAAGAAGAGAATCGAAACGAAAAGAATCAAATTGAATCGAAAGGAATCGAATCGAAAAGAATCGAATCAAAGAGAAAAGACTCGAATCGAATGGAAAAGAATAGAATCAAAAAGAATCGAATTGAAACAAAAAGAATCGAATTGAATTGAATCGAAAAGAATCGAATGGAATCGAATCGAAAAGAATCGAATTGAATTAAATCGAAGAGAATCGAATTGAATTGAATCGAAGAGAATCGAATCGAATAGAAAAGAATCAAATCGAAATGAATCGATTTGAAACGAAAAGAATCGAATCGAATCAAATTGAATGAAAAGAATTGAATCGAATCAAAAAGAATTGAATCAAAAAGAATCAAACCGAAACAAAAAGAATCAAACCGAATTGAAAAGAATCTAACTGAATAGAATCGAAAAGAATCGACGTACCGAATCGAATCCAATCGAAAAAAATCTAATCGTATCAAATCGAATCGAAAAGAATTGAAATGAATAGAATAGAAAAGATTCGAATCAAATCAAAAACAATCAAATCGAGTAATATCGAATCGAAAAGAATCGAATCGAAAAGAATCGAATCGAATGGAAAAGAATTGAATTGAATCAAAAAGAATTGATTCAAATCAAAAAGAATCCAATCGATTCGAATCGAAAAGACTCGAATCGAAAAGAATCGAAAAGAATCGAATCGAATCCAAAAGGATCGAATCGCAAAGAATCGAATCTAAAGAAAAGGAATCGAATCGAATCGAAACGAATAGAATCGAAAAGAATCGATTTGAATCGAAATGAAAAGAATCGTATCGAATCAAATCGAAAAAAATCAAATGGAATCGAATCGAATCGTATCGAAAAGAATCAAATCAAATGAAAAGAATCGAATCGAATAGAAAAGAATCGAATTGATTGGAATCGACTCGAAAACAATCTAATTGAATTGAAAGGAATCGAATCAAATTTAATGGAATCGACAAGAATCGTATCAAATCAAAAAGATCGAATCGAAACGAATCAATTCGAAAAGAATCAAATCGAATCGAATCGAAAAGAATCGAATCGAAAAGAATTGAATTGAAAAGAATCGAATTGAATCGAATTGAAAAGACTCGAATCGAATTAAAAGAATCGAATCGAATCGAAAAGAATCGAATCGAATCGGAAAGAATTGAATTGGAATGAATCGATTTGAATCGAATTGAAAAGAATCGAATCGAAAAAATCGAATCGAAAAGAACTGAGTTGAGTTGAATCGAATCGAAAAGATTCGAATCGAATCGTGTCGAATCAAAAAGATGGAATCGAAACGAATCGAATCGAATCGAATCGAATCGAAAAGAATCGAATAGATAGCAAAGAATCAAATCGAATAGAAAAGAATATGAATCGAATTGAAACGATTCGAAAAAATCGAAACTAATCGAATCATCGAATGGAAAAGAATCGAATCGAATCAAAAAGAATCGAAACGAACTGAATCGAAAGAATCGAATCGAACAGAATCGAAAAGAATTGAATCGTAATGTAACAAATCGAATCCAAATGATCGAATCAAGCCAAGTCGAAAAGAATTGAATCGAAAAGAATCGAATCAAAATGAAAAGAATCGAATAGAATCGAATTGAAAAGAATCGAATTGAACCGAATCAAATAGAATAGAATCGAACAGAATTGAATCGAATGAAAAGAATCTTATCGAATCGATTCGAAAAGAATTGAATCGAATCGAATGGAGAAGAATCAAATCAAATGGAATCGAAAAGAATCGAATCAAAGAGAATCTAATCGAAACGAAAAGAATCAATCGAATCGAAAAGAATCGAATCGAAACGAAAAGTGTCGAATCGAATCGAATCGAAAAGAATCGAATCGAACCGAAAAGAATCAAATCGAATCGAAAAGAATCGAATTGAATTGAATCGTAATGAAAAGAATCGAATCGAATCGAAAGAATCAAATCGAATCGAAAACAATTGAATCGAATGCAATCAAATCGAAAAGAATCGAATCGAATTGAAAAGAATCAAATCGAATTGATTGAATCGAAAAGAATCGAATCGAATCGCATCGCATCGAATCGAAAATAATAGAATTGAATAAAAATAATCAAATCGAATCGAATTGAGAATAATTGGAATTGAATTGAATCGATAATCGAATCGAATCAAATCGAGTCGAATCGAAACTAATCGAATCGAATCAAATCGATTCGAAAAAATCGAATCAGATTGCAACGAATCGAATCATATTGAATTGATTTGAATTGAAATGAATCGAATCTAATCAAATCAAAAAGAATCGAATCCAAAGAATCGAATTGTAGAAAATCAAATCAAAACAAAAAGATTCAAATCGAAACGAATCAAATTGAAAAGAATCGAATCGAATCGAATCGAAAAGAATCGAATAGAAAAGAATCGTATCGAATCAAATCTAAAAGAATCGAATCGAATCGAATAAAAAAGAATCGAATCGAATTGATTCGCATCGAAAAGAATCGAATCGTATCGAATCGAAAAGAATCGAATCTATTCGAATCGAATGGAATTGAATCAAAAAGAATCGAATCGAATTGAAACGAAAAGAATCGAATAGATTCGAATTGAAACAAATCGAAAAAAATGAAAACGAATCAAATCACATCGAGTGGAAAAGAATCGAATCAAATAGAAAAGAATCGAATTGAATCGAACTGAATCGAAAAGAATCGAATAGATCAAATCAAAAAGAATCGAATCGATTCGAGATGAACCGAGTAGAATCGAGTCGAAGTGAAAAGAATTGAATCGAATCGAATCGAAAAGAATCTAATCGAAACGAAAAGAATCGAATCGAAGAGAATCTAATCGAAATGAAAAGAATCAAATCGAATCGAAAAGAATCGAATCGAAACGAAAAGTGTCGAATCGAATCGAATCGAAAAGAATCGAGTTGAATAGAAAAGAATTGAATCGAATAAAATCGATAAGATTTGAATCAAATCCAATAGAATCGAAAAGATTCGAATCGAATTGAAAAGAAACGAACCGAAGTGAAAAGAATCGAATCGAATCGAAAGAATCAAATCGAAAAAAAAATCGAATCGAAATTAAAAGAATCGAATCGAATCAAAGCATAAAGAATCGAATCTAATTGAATCGAAAGAATCGATTGAATCAAATAGAGAAGAATCTAATGGTAAGGAATCGAATCGAAAAGAATCCAATTGTATTGAATCGAATCGAAAAGAAATGAATTGAATAGATTATAAAAGAATCGAATCGAAAGGAATCGACTCGAAACGTAAAGAATCGAATCGAAAAAATTGAATAGATCGAAGAATTGAATAGAAATGAATCGAATCGAAATGAAAAGAATTGAATCGAATCGAATCGAAAACAATCGAATCAAAAAGAATCGAATTGAAACAAAAGAATCGCATTGTATTTAATCGAATCAAAAAAATCTAATTGAATCGAATCGAAAAGAATCGATTTGAAATGAAAAGAATCTAATCGAATTGATAGAAAATTGAATCGAATCGAAAACAATCGAATCGAATCGAAAAGAATCGAATTGTATGGAAACGAATCGAAAAGAATCTAATTGAGTAGAAAAGAATCAAATCAAATTTAATGGAATCGAAAAGAACCGAATAGCATCGAATTGAATCGAATCGAAAAGAATCGAAACGAATTGAATCGAAAAGCATTGAGTCGAATCAAATCGAAAAGAATCGAATCGTATCAAATTGAAAAGAATCGAATCGATCTGAAAAGAATTGAATCGAATCGAAAAGAATCAAATTGAAACGAAAAGAATCAAATCGAATAGCAAAGAATCGAATCGAAACGAATCGATTTGAAACGAGCCGAATCGAATCGAATTGAATGACATATTCGAATCGAATCGAAAAGAATCTAATCTAATGAAATCCAAAAGAATCAAATCGAAACAAATAGAATCAAACCGAATGGAATTGAATCGAAAAGAGTCGATTCGAATCAAATTGGAATGAAAAGAATTGAATCGAATCGAATAAAAAACAAGTGAATCGAATAGAATAGAAAAGAAGAGAATCGAAACGAAAAGAATCAAATTGAATCGAAAGGAATCGAATCGAAAAGAATCGAATCAAAGAGAAAAGACTCGAATCGAATGGAAAAGAATAGAATCAAAAAGAATCGAATTGAAACAAAAAGAATCGAATTGAATTGAATCGAAAAGAATCGAATGGAATCGAATCGAAAAGAATCGAATTGAATTAAATCGAAGAGAATCGAATCGAATTGAATTGAATCGAAGAGAATCGAATCGAATAGAAAAGAATCAAATCGAAATGAATCGATTTGAAACGAAAAGAATCGAATCGAATCAAATTGAATGAAAAGAATTGAATCGAATCAAAAAGAATTGAATCAAAAAGAATCAAACCGAAACAAAAAGAATCAAACCGAATTGAAAAGAATCTAACTGAATAGAATCGAAAAGAATCGACGTACCGAATCGAATCCAATCGAAAAAAATCTAATCGTATCAAATCGAATCGAAAAGAATTGAAATGAATAGAATAGAAAAGATTCGAATCAAATCAAAAACAATCAAATCGAGTAATATCGAATCGAAAAGAATCGAATCGAAAAGAATCGAATCGAATGGAAAAGAATTGAATTGAATCAAAAAGAATTGATTCAAATCAAAAAGAATCCAATCGATTCGAATCGAAAAGACTCGAATCGAAAAGAATCGAAAAGAATCGAATCGAATCCAAAAGGATCGAATCGCAAAGAATCGAATCTAAAGAAAAGGAATCGAATCGAATCGAAACGAATAGAATCGAAAAGAATCGATTTGAATCGAAATGAAAAGAATCGTATCGAATCAAATCGAAAAAAATCAAATGGAATCGAATCGAATCGTATCGAAAAGAATCAAATCAAATGAAAAGAATCGAATCGAATAGAAAAGAATCGAATTGATTGGAATCGACTCGAAAACAATCTAATTGAATTGAAAGGAATCGAATCAAATTTAATGGAATCGACAAGAATCGTATCAAATCAAAAAGATCGAATCGAAACGAATCAATTCGAAAAGAATCAAATCGAATCGAATCGAAAAGAATCGAATCGAAAAGAATTGAATTGAAAAGAATCGAATTGAATCGAATTGAAAAGACTCGAATCGAATTAAAAGAATCGAATCGAATCGAAAAGAATCGAATCGAATCGGAAAGAATTGAATTGGAATGAATCGATTTGAATCGAATTGAAAAGAATCGAATCGAAAAAATCGAATCGAAAAGAACTGAGTTGAGTTGAATCGAATCGAAAAGATTCGAATCGAATCGTGTCGAATCAAAAAGATGGAATCGAAACGAATCGAATCGAATCGAATCGAAAAGAATCGAATAGATAGCAAAGAATCAAATCGAATAGAAAAGAATATGAATCGAATTGAAACGATTCGAAAAAATCGAAACTAATCGAATCATCGAATGGAAAAGAATCGAATCGAATCAAAAAGAATCGAAACGAACTGAATCGAAAGAATCGAATCGAACAGAATCGAAAAGAATTGAATCGTAATGTAACAAATCGAATCCAAATGATCGAATCAAGCCAAGTCGAAAAGAATTGAATCGAAAAGAATCGAATCAAAATGAAAAGAATCGAATAGAATCGAATTGAAAAGAATCGAATTGAACCGAATCAAATAGAATAGAATCGAACAGAATTGAATCGAATGAAAAGAATCTTATCGAATCGATTCGAAAAGAATTGAATCGAATCGAATGGAGAAGAATCAAATCAAATGGAATCGAAAAGAATCGAATCAAAGAGAATCTAATCGAAACGAAAAGAATCAATCGAATCGAAAAGAATCGAATCGAAACGAAAAGTGTCGAATCGAATCGAATCGAAAAGAATCGAATCGAACCGAAAAGAATCAAATCGAATCGAAAAGAATCGAATTGAATTGAATCGTAATGAAAAGAATCGAATCGAATCGAAAGAATCAAATCGAATCGAAAACAATTGAATCGAATGCAATCAAATCGAAAAGAATCGAATCGAATTGAAAAGAATCAAATCGAATTGATTGAATCGAAAAGAATCGAATCGAATCGCATCGCATCGAATCGAAAATAATAGAATTGAATAAAAATAATCAAATCGAATCGAATTGAGAATAATTGGAATTGAATTGAATCGATAATCGAATCGAATCAAATCGAGTCGAATCGAAACTAATCGAATCGAATCAAATCGATTCGAAAAAATCGAATCAGATTGCAACGAATCGAATCATATTGAATTGATTTGAATTGAAATGAATCGAATCTAATCAAATCAAAAAGAATCGAATCCAAAGAATCGAATTGTAGAAAATCAAATCAAAACAAAAAGATTCAAATCGAAACGAATCAAATTGAAAAGAATCGAATCGAATCGAATCGAAAAGAATCGAATAGAAAAGAATCGTATCGAATCAAATCTAAAAGAATCGAATCGAATCGAATAAAAAAGAATCGAATCGAATTGATTCGCATCGAAAAGAATCGAATCGTATCGAATCGAAAAGAATCGAATCTATTCGAATCGAATGGAATTGAATCAAAAAGAATCGAATCGAATTGAAACGAAAAGAATCGAATAGATTCGAATTGAAACAAATCGAAAAAAATCAAAACGAATCAAATCACATCGAGTGGAAAAGAATCGAATCAAATAGAAAAGAATCGAATTGAATCGAACTGAATCGAAAAGAATCGAATAGATCAAATCAAAAAGAATCGAATCGATTCGAGATGAACCGAGTAGAATCGAGTCGAAGTGAAAAGAATTGAATCGAATCGAATCGAAAAGAATCTAATCGAAACGAAAAGAATCGAATCGAAGAGAATCTAATCGAAATGAAAAGAATCAAATCGAATCGAAAAGAATCGAATCGAAACGAAAAGTGTCGAATCGAATCGAATCGAAAAGAATCGAGTTGAATAGAAAAGAATTGAATCGAATAAAATCGATAAGATTTGAATCAAATCCAATAGAATCGAAAAGATTCGAATCGAATTGAAAAGAAACGAACCGAAGTGAAAAGAATCGAATCGAATCGAAAGAATCAAATCGAAAAAAAAATCGAATCGAAATTAAAAGAATCGAATCGAATCAAAGCATAAAGAATCGAATCTAATTGAATCGAAAGAATCGATTGAATCAAATAGAGAAGAATCTAATGGTAAGGAATCGAATCGAAAAGAATCCAATTGTATTGAATCGAATCGAAAAGAAATGAATTGAATAGATTATAAAAGAATCGAATCGAAAGGAATCGACTCGAAACGTAAAGAATCGAATCGAAAAAATTGAATAGATCGAAGAATTGAATAGAAATGAATCGAATCGAAATGAAAAGAATTGAATCGAATCGAATCGAAAACAATCGAATCAAAAAGAATCGAATTGAAACAAAAGAATCGCATTGTATTTAATCGAATCAAAAAAATCTAATTGAATCGAATCGAAAAGAATCGATTTGAAATGAAAAGAATCTAATCGAATTGATAGAAAATTGAATCGAATCGAAAACAATCGAATCGAATCGAAAAGAATCGAATTGTATGGAAACGAATCGAAAAGAATCTAATTGAGTAGAAAAGAATCAAATCAAATTTAATGGAATCGAAAAGAACCGAATAGCATCGAATTGAATCGAATCGAAAAGAATCGAAACGAATTGAATCGAAAAGCATTGAGTCGAATCAAATCGAAAAGAATCGAATCGTATCAAATTGAAAAGAATCGAATCGATCTGAAAAGAATTGAATCGAATCGAAAAGAATCAAATTGAAACGAAAAGAATCAAATCGAATAGCAAAGAATCGAATCGAAACGAATCGATTTGAAACGAGCCGAATCGAATCGAATTGAATGACATATTCGAATCGAATCGAAAAGAATCTAATCTAATGAAATCCAAAAGAATCAAATCGAAACAAATAGAATCAAACCGAATGGAATTGAATCGAAAAGAGTCGATTCGAATCAAATTGGAATGAAAAGAATTGAATCGAATCGAATAAAAAACAAGTGAATCGAATAGAATAGAAAAGAAGAGAATCGAAACGAAAAGAATCAAATTGAATCGAAAGGAATCGAATCGAAAAGAATCGAATCAAAGAGAAAAGACTCGAATCGAATGGAAAAGAATAGAATCAAAAAGAATCGAATTGAAACAAAAAGAATCGAATTGAATTGAATCGAAAAGAATCGAATGGAATCGAATCGAAAAGAATCGAATTGAATTAAATCGAAGAGAATCGAATCGAATTGAATTGAATCGAAGAGAATCGAATCGAATAGAAAAGAATCAAATCGAAATGAATCGATTTGAAACGAAAAGAATCGAATCGAATCAAATTGAATGAAAAGAATTGAATCGAATCAAAAAGAATTGAATCAAAAAGAATCAAACCGAAACAAAAAGAATCAAACCGAATTGAAAAGAATCTAACTGAATAGAATCGAAAAGAATCGACGTACCGAATCGAATCCAATCGAAAAAAATCTAATCGTATCAAATCGAATCGAAAAGAATTGAAATGAATAGAATAGAAAAGATTCGAATCAAATCAAAAACAATCAAATCGAGTAATATCGAATCGAAAAGAATCGAATCGAAAAGAATCGAATCGAATGGAAAAGAATTGAATTGAATCAAAAAGAATTGATTCAAATCAAAAAGAATCCAATCGATTCGAATCGAAAAGACTCGAATCGAAAAGAATCGAAAAGAATCGAATCGAATCCAAAAGGATCGAATCGCAAAGAATCGAATCTAAAGAAAAGGAATCGAATCGAATCGAAACGAATAGAATCGAAAAGAATCGATTTGAATCGAAATGAAAAGAATCGTATCGAATCAAATCGAAAAAAATCAAATGGAATCGAATCGAATCGTATCGAAAAGAATCAAATCAAATGAAAAGAATCGAATCGAATAGAAAAGAATCGAATTGATTGGAATCGACTCGAAAACAATCTAATTGAATTGAAAGGAATCGAATCAAATTTAATGGAATCGACAAGAATCGTATCAAATCAAAAAGATCGAATCGAAACGAATCAATTCGAAAAGAATCAAATCGAATCGAATCGAAAAGAATCGAATCGAAAAGAATTGAATTGAAAAGAATCGAATTGAATCGAATTGAAAAGACTCGAATCGAATTAAAAGAATCGAATCGAATCGAAAAGAATCGAATCGAATCGGAAAGAATTGAATTGGAATGAATCGATTTGAATCGAATTGAAAAGAATCGAATCGAAAAAATCGAATCGAAAAGAACTGAGTTGAGTTGAATCGAATCGAAAAGATTCGAATCGAATCGTGTCGAATCAAAAAGATGGAATCGAAACGAATCGAATCGAATCGAATCGAAAAGAATCGAATAGATAGCAAAGAATCAAATCGAATAGAAAAGAATATGAATCGAATTGAAACGATTCGAAAAAATCGAAACTAATCGAATCATCGAATGGAAAAGAATCGAATCGAATCAAAAAGAATCGAAACGAACTGAATCGAAAGAATCGAATCGAACAGAATCGAAAAGAATTGAATCGTAATGTAACAAATCGAATCCAAATGATCGAATCAAGCCAAGTCGAAAAGAATTGAATCGAAAAGAATCGAATCAAAATGAAAAGAATCGAATAGAATCGAATTGAAAAGAATCGAATTGAACCGAATCAAATAGAATAGAATCGAACAGAATTGAATCGAATGAAAAGAATCTTATCGAATCGATTCGAAAAGAATTGAATCGAATCGAATGGAGAAGAATCAAATCAAATGGAATCGAAAAGAATCGAATCAAAGAGAATCTAATCGAAACGAAAAGAATCAATCGAATCGAAAAGAATCGAATCGAAACGAAAAGTGTCGAATCGAATCGAATCGAAAAGAATCGAATCGAACCGAAAAGAATCAAATCGAATCGAAAAGAATCGAATTGAATTGAATCGTAATGAAAAGAATCGAATCGAATCGAAAGAATCAAATCGAATCGAAAACAATTGAATCGAATGCAATCAAATCGAAAAGAATCGAATCGAATTGAAAAGAATCAAATCGAATTGATTGAATCGAAAAGAATCGAATCGAATCGCATCGCATCGAATCGAAAATAATAGAATTGAATAAAAATAATCGAATCGAATTGAGAATAATTGGAATTGAATTGAATCGATAATCGAATCGAATCAAATCGAGTCGAATCGAAACTAATCGAATCGAATCAAATCGATTCGAAAAAATCGAATCAGATTGCAACGAATCGAATCATATTGAATTGATTTGAATTGAAATGAATCGAATCTAATCAAATCAAAAAGAATTGAATCCAAAGAATCGAATTGTAGAAAATCAAATCAAAACAAAAAGATTCAAATCGAAACGAATCAAATTGAAAAGAATCGAATCGAATCGAATCGAAAAGAATCGAATCGAATCGAAAAGAATCGAATAGAAAAGAATCGTATCGAATCAAATCTAAAAGAATCGAATCGAATCGAATAAAAAAGAATCGAATCGAATTGATTCGCATCGAAAAGAATCGAATCGTATCGAATCGAAAAGAATCGAATCTATTCGAATCGAATGGAATTGAATCAAAAAGAATCGAATCGAATTGAAACGAAAAGAATCGAATAGATTCGAATTGAAACAAATCGAAAAAAATCAAAACGAATCAAATCACATCGAGTGGAAAAGAATCGAATCAAATAGAAAAGAATCGAATTGAATCGAACTGAATCGAAAAGAATCGAATAGATCAAATCAAAAAGAATCGAATCGATTCGAGATGAACCGAGTAGAATCGAGTCGAAGTGAAAAGAATTGAATCGAATCGAATCGAAAAGAATCTAATCGAAACGAAAAGAATCGAATCGAAGAGAATCTAATCGAAATGAAAAGAATCAAATCGAATCGAAAAGAATCGAATCGAAACGAAAAGTGTCGAATCGAATCGAATCGAAAAGAATCGAGTTGAATAGAAAAGAATTGAATCGAATAAAATCGATAAGATTTGAATCAAATCCAATAGAATCGAAAAGATTCGAATCGAATTGAAAAGAAACGAACCGAAGTGAAAAGAATCGAATCGAATCGAAAGAATCAAATCGAAAAAAAAATCGAATCGAAATTAAAAGAATCGAATCGAATCAAAGCATAAAGAATCGAATCTAATTGAATCGAAAGAATCGATTGAATCAAATAGAGAAGAATCTAATGGTAAGGAATCGAATCGAAAAGAATCCAATTGTATTGAATCGAATCGAAAAGAAATGAATTGAATAGATTATAAAAGAATCGAATCGAAAGGAATCGACTCGAAACGTAAAGAATCGAATCGAAAAAATTGAATAGATCGAAGAATTGAATAGAAATGAATCGAATCGAAATGAAAAGAATTGAATCGAATCGAATCGAAAACAATCGAATCAAAAAGAATCGAATTGAAACAAAAGAATCGCATTGTATTTAATCGAATCAAAAAAATCTAATTGAATCGAATCGAAAAGAATCGATTTGAAATGAAAAGAATCTAATCGAATTGATAGAAAATTGAATCGAATCGAAAACAATCGAATCGAATCGAAAAGAATCGAATTGTATGGAAACGAATCGAAAAGAATCTAATTGAGTAGAAAAGAATCAAATCAAATTTAATGGAATCGAAAAGAACCGAATAGCATCGAATTGAATCGAATCGAAAAGAATCGAAACGAATTGAATCGAAAAGCATTGAGTCGAATCAAATCGAAAAGAATCGAATCGTATCAAATTGAAAAGAATCGAATCGATCTGAAAAGAATTGAATCGAATCGAAAAGAATCAAATTGAAACGAAAAGAATCAAATCGAATAGCAAAGAATCGAATCGAAACGAATCGATTTGAAACGAGCCGAATCGAATCGAATTGAATGACATATTCGAATCGAATCGAAAAGAATCTAATCTAATGAAATCCAAAAGAATCAAATCGAAACAAATAGAATCAAACCGAATGGAATTGAATCGAAAAGAGTCGATTCGAATCAAATTGGAATGAAAAGAATTGAATCGAATCGAATAAAAAACAAGTGAATCGAATAGAATAGAAAAGAAGAGAATCGAAACGAAAAGAATCAAATTGAATCGAAAGGAATCGAATCGAAAAGAATCGAATCAAAGAGAAAAGACTCGAATCGAATGGAAAAGAATAGAATCAAAAAGAATCGAATTGAAACAAAAAGAATCGAATTGAATTGAATCGAAAAGAATCGAATGGAATCGAATCGAAAAGAATCGAATTGAATTAAATCGAAGAGAATCGAATCGAATTGAATTGAATCGAAGAGAATCGAATCGAATAGAAAAGAATCAAATCGAAATGAATCGATTTGAAACGAAAAGAATCGAATCGAATCAAATTGAATGAAAAGAATTGAATCGAATCAAAAAGAATTGAATCAAAAAGAATCAAACCGAAACAAAAAGAATCAAACCGAATTGAAAAGAATCTAACTGAATAGAATCGAAAAGAATCGACGTACCGAATCGAATCCAATCGAAAAAAATCTAATCGTATCAAATCGAATCGAAAAGAATTGAAATGAATAGAATAGAAAAGATTCGAATCAAATCAAAAACAATCAAATCGAGTAATATCGAATCGAAAAGAATCGAATCGAAAAGAATCGAATCGAATGGAAAAGAATTGAATTGAATCAAAAAGAATTGATTCAAATCAAAAAGAATCCAATCGATTCGAATCGAAAAGACTCGAATCGAAAAGAATCGAAAAGAATCGAATCGAATCCAAAAGGATCGAATCGCAAAGAATCGAATCTAAAGAAAAGGAATCGAATCGAATCGAAACGAATAGAATCGAAAAGAATCGATTTGAATCGAAATGAAAAGAATCGTATCGAATCAAATCGAAAAAAATCAAATGGAATCGAATCGAATCGTATCGAAAAGAATCAAATCAAATGAAAAGAATCGAATCGAATAGAAAAGAATCGAATTGATTGGAATCGACTCGAAAACAATCTAATTGAATTGAAAGGAATCGAATCAAATTTAATGGAATCGACAAGAATCGTATCAAATCAAAAAGATCGAATCGAAACGAATCAATTCGAAAAGAATCAAATCGAATCGAATCGAAAAGAATCGAATCGAAAAGAATTGAATTGAAAAGAATCGAATTGAATCGAATTGAAAAGACTCGAATCGAATTAAAAGAATCGAATCGAATCGAAAAGAATCGAATCGAATCGGAAAGAATTGAATTGGAATGAATCGATTTGAATCGAATTGAAAAGAATCGAATCGAAAAAATCGAATCGAAAAGAACTGAGTTGAGTTGAATCGAATCGAAAAGATTCGAATCCAATCGTGTCGAATCAAAAAGATGGAATCGAAACGAATCGAATCGAATCGAATCGAAAAGAATCGAATAGATAGCAAAGAATCAAATCGAATAGAAAAGAATTTGAATCGAATTGAAACGATTCGAAAAAATCGAAACTAATCGAATCATCGAATGGAAAAGAATCGAATCGAATCAAAAAGAATCGAAACGAACTGAATCGAAAGAATCGAATCGAACAGAATCGAAAAGAATTGAATCGTAATGTAACAAATCGAATCCAAATGATCGAATCAAGCCAAGTCGAAAAGAATTGAATCGAAAAGAATCGAATCAAAATGAAAAGAATCGAATAGAATCGAATTGAAAAGAATCGAATTGAACCGAATCAAATAGAATAGAATCGAACAGAATTGAATCGAATGAAAAGAATCTTATCGAATCGATTCGAAAAGAATTGAATCGAATCGAATGGAGAAGAATCAAATCAAATGGAATCGAAAAGAATCGAATCAAAGAGAATCTAATCGAAACGAAAAGAATCAATCGAATCGAAAAGAATCGAATCGAAACGAAAAGTGTCGAATCGAATCGAATCGAAAAGAATCGAATCGAACCGAAAAGAATCAAATCGAATCGAAAAGAATCGAATTGAATTGAATCGTAATGAAAAGAATCGAATCGAATCGAAAGAATCAAATCGAATCGAAAACAATTGAATCGAATGCAATCAAATCGAAAAGAATCGAATCGAATTGAAAAGAATCAAATCGAATTGATTGAATCGAAAAGAATCGAATCGAATCGCATCGCATCGAATCGAAAATAATAGAATTGAATAAAAATAATCGAATCGAATTGAGAATAATTGGAATTGAATTGAATCGATAATCGAATCGAATCAAATCGAGTCGAATCGAAACTAATCGAATCGAATCAAATCGATTCGAAAAAATCGAATCAGATTGCAACGAATCGAATCATATTGAATTGATTTGAATTGAAATGAATCGAATCTAATCAAATCAAAAAGAATCGAATCCAAAGAATCGAATTGTAGAAAATCAAATCAAAACAAAAAGATTCAAATCGAAACGAATCAAATTGAAAAGAATCGAATCGAATCGAATCGAAAAGAATCGAATCGAATCGAAAAGAATCGAATAGAAAAGAATCGTATCGAATCAAATCTAAAAGAATCGAATCGAATCGAATAAAAAAGAATCGAATCGAATTGATTCGCATCGAAAAGAATCGAATCGTATCGAATCGAAAAGAATCGAATCTATTCGAATCGAATGGAATTGAATCAAAAAGAATCGAATCGAATTGAAACGAAAAGAATCGAATAGATTCGAATTGAAACAAATCGAAAAAAATGAAAACGAATCAAATCACATCGAGTGGAAAAGAATCGAATCAAATAGAAAAGAATCGAATTGAATCGAACTGAATCGAAAAGAATCGAATAGATCAAATCAAAAAGAATCGAATCGATTCGAGATGAACCGAGTAGAATCGAGTCGAAGTGAAAAGAATTGAATCGAATCGAATCGAAAAGAATCTAATCGAAACGAAAAGAATCGAATCGAAGAGAATCTAATCGAAATGAAAAGAATCAAATCGAATCGAAAAGAATCGAATCGAAACGAAAACTGTCGAATCGAATCGAATCGAAAAGAATCGAGTTGAATAGAAAAGAATTGAATCGAATAAAATCGATAAGATTTGAATCAAATCCAATAGAATCGAAAAGATTCGAATCGAATTGAAAAGAAACGAACCGAAGTGAAAAGAATCGAATCGAATCGAAAGAATCAAATCGAAAAAAAAATCGAATCGAAATTAAAAGAATCGAATCGAATCAAAGCATAAAGAATCGAATCTAATTGAATCGAAAGAATCGATTGAATCAAATAGAGAAGAATCTAATGGTAAGGAATCGAATCGAAAAGAATCCAATTGTATTGAATCGAATCGAAAAGAAATGAATTGAATAGATTATAAAAGAATCGAATCGAAAGGAATCGACTCGAAACGTAAAGAATCGAATCGAAAAAATTGAATAGATCGAAGAATTGAATAGAAATGAATCGAATCGAAATGAAAAGAATTGAATCGAATCGAATCGAAAACAATCGAATCAAAAAGAATCGAATTGAAACAAAAGAATCGCATTGTATTTAATCGAATCAAAAAAATCTAATTGAATCGAATCGAAAAGAATCGATTTGAAATGAAAAGAATCTAATCGAATTGATAGAAAATTGAATCGAATCGAAAACAATCGAATCGAATCGAAAAGAATCGAATTGTATGGAAACGAATCGAAAAGAATCGAATTGAGTAGAAAAGAATCAAATCAAATTTAATGGAATCGAAAAGAACCGAATAGCATCGAATTGAATCGAATCGAAAAGAATCGAAACGAATTGAATCGAAAAGCATTGAGTCGAATCAAATCGAAAAGAATCGAATCGTATCAAATTGAAAAGAATCGAATCGATCTGAAAAGAATTGAATCGAATCGAAAAGAATCAAATTGAAACGAAAAGAATCAAATCGAATAGCAAAGAATCGAATCGAAACGAATCGATTTGAAACGAGCCGAATCGAATCGAATTGAATGAAATATTCGAATCGAATCGAAAAGAATCTAATCTAATGAAATCCAAAAGAATCAAATCGAAACAAATAGAATCAAACCGAATGGAATTGAATCGAAAAGAGTCGATTCGAATCAAATTGGAATGAAAAGAATTGAATCGAATCGAATAAAAAACAAGTGAATCGAATAGAATAGAAAAGAAGAGAATCGAAACGAAAAGAATCAAATTGAATCGAAAGGAATCGAATCGAAAAGAATCGAATCAAAGAGAAAAGACTCGAATCGAATGGAAAAGAATAGAATCAAAAAGAATCGAATTGAAACAAAAAGAATCGAATTGAATTGAATCGAAAAGAATCGAATGGAATCGAATCGAAAAGAATCGAATTGAATTAAATCGAAGAGAATCGAATCGAATTGAATTGAATCGAAGAGAATCGAATCGAATAGAAAAGAATCAAATCGAAATGAATCGATTTGAAACGAAAAGAATCGAATCGAATCAAATTGAATGAAAAGAATTGAATCGAATCAAAAAGAATTGAATCAAAAAGAATCAAACCGAAACAAAAAGAATCAAACCGAATTGAAAAGAATCTAACTGAATAGAATCGAAAAGAATCGACGTACCGAATCGAATCCAATCGAAAAAAATCTAATCGTATCAAATCGAATCGAAAAGAATTGAAATGAATAGAATAGAAAAGATTCGAATCAAATCAAAAACAATCAAATCGAGTAATATCGAATCGAAAAGAATCGAATCGAAAAGAATCGAATCGAATGGAAAAGAATTGAATTGAATCAAAAAGAATTGATTCAAATCAAAAAGAATCCAATCGATTCGAATCGAAAAGACTCGAATCGAAAAGAATCGAAAAGAATCGAATCGAATCCAAAAGGATCGAATCGCAAAGAATCGAATCTAAAGAAAAGGAATCGAATCGAATCGAAACGAATAGAATCGAAAAGAATCGATTTGAATCGAAATGAAAAGAATCGTATCGAATCAAATCGAAAAAAATCAAATGGAATCGAATCGAATCGTATCGAAAAGAATCAAATCAAATGAAAAGAATCGAATCGAATAGAAAAGAATCGAATTGATTGGAATCGACTCGAAAACAATCTAATTGAATTGAAAGGAATCGAATCAAATTTAATGGAATCGACAAGAATCGTATCAAATCAAAAAGATCGAATCGAAACGAATCAATTCGAAAAGAATCAAATCGAATCGAATCGAAAAGAATCGAATCGAAAAGAATTGAATTGAAAAGAATCGAATTGAATCGAATTGAAAAGACTCGAATCGAATTAAAAGAATCGAATCGAATCGAAAAGAATCGAATCGAATCGGAAAGAATTGAATTGGAATGAATCGATTTGAATCGAATTGAAAAGAATCGAATCGAAAAAATCGAATCGAAAAGAACTGAGTTGAGTTGAATCGAATCGAAAAGATTCGAATCGAATCGTGTCGAATCAAAAAGATGGAATCGAAACGAATCGAATCGAATCGAATCGAAAAGAATCGAATAGATAGCAAAGAATCAAATCGAATAGAAAAGAATTTGAATCGAATTGAAACGATTCGAAAAAATCGAAACTAATCGAATCATCGAATGGAAAAGAATCGAATCGAATCAAAAAGAATCGAAACGAACTGAATCGAAAGAATCGAATCGAACAGAATCGAAAAGAATTGAATCGTAATGTAACAAATCGAATCCAAATGATCGAATCAAGCCAAGTCGAAAAGAATTGAATCGAAAAGAATCGAATCAAAATGAAAAGAATCGAATAGAATCGAATTGAAAAGAATCGAATTGAACCGAATCAAATAGAATAGAATCGAACAGAATTGAATCGAATGAAAAGAATCTTATCGAATCGATTCGAAAAGAATTGAATCGAATCGAATGGAGAAGAATCAAATCAAATGGAATCGAAAAGAATCGAATCAAAGAGAATCTAATCGAAACGAAAAGAATCAATCGAATCGAAAAGAATCGAATCGAAACGAAAAGTGTCGAATCGAATCGAATCGAAAAGAATCGAATCGAACCGAAAAGAATCAAATCGAATCGAAAAGAATCGAATTGAATTGAATCGTAATGAAAAGAATCGAATCGAATCGAAAGAATCAAATCGAATCGAAAACAATTGAATCGAATGCAATCAAATCGAAAAGAATCGAATCGAATTGAAAAGAATCAAATCGAATTGATTGAATCGAAAAGAATCGAATCGAATCGAATCGCATCGAATCGAAAATAATAGAATTGAATAAAAATAATCGAATCGAATTGAGAATAATTGGAATTGAATTGAATCGATAATCGAATCGAATCAAATCGAGTCGAATCGAAACTAATCGAATCGAATCAAATCGATTCGAAAATATCGAATCAGATTGCAGCGAATCGAATCATATTGAATTGATTTGAATTGAAATGAATCGAATCTAATCAAATCAAAAAGAATCGAATCCAAAGAATCGAATTGTAGAAAATCAAATCAAAACAAAAAGATTCAAATCGAAACGAATCAAATTGAAAAGAATCGAATCGAATCGAATCGAAAAGAATCGAATAGAAAAGAATCGTATCGAATCAAATCTAAAAGAATCGAATCGAATCGAATAAAAAAGAATCGAATCGAATTGATTCGCATCGAAAAGAATCGAATCGTATCGAATCGAAAAGAATCGAATCTATTCGAATCGAATGGAATTGAATCAAAAAGAATCGAATCGAATTGAAACGAAAAGAATCGAATAGATTCGAATTGAAACAAATCGAAAAAAATGAAAACGAATCAAATCACATCGAGTGGAAAAGAATCGAATCAAATAGAAAAGAATCGAATTGAATCGAACTGAATCGAAAAGAATCGAATAGATCAAATCAAAAAGAATCGAATCGATTCGAGATGAACCGAGTAGAATCGAGTCGAAGTGAAAAGAATTGAATCGAATCGAATCGAAAAGAATCTAATCGAAACGAAAAGAATCGAATCGAAGAGAATCTAATCGAAATGAAAAGAATCAAATCGAATCGAAAAGAATCGAATCGAAACGAAAAGTGTCGAATCGAATCGAATCGAAAAGAATCGAGTTGAATAGAAAAGAATTGAATCGAATAAAATCGATAAGATTTGAATCAAATCCAATAGAATCGAAAAGATTCGAATCGAATTGAAAAGAAACGAACCGAAGTGAAAAGAATCGAATCGAATCGAAAGAATCAAATCGAAAAAAAAATCGAATCGAAATTAAAAGAATCGAATCGAATCAAAGCATAAAGAATCGAATCTAATTGAATCGAAAGAATCGATTGAATCAAATAGAGAAGAATCTAATGGTAAGGAATCGAATCGAAAAGAATCCAATTGTATTGAATCGAATCGAAAAGAAATGAATTGAATAGATTATAAAAGAATCGAATCGAAAGGAATCGACTCGAAACGTAAAGAATCGAATCGAAAAAATTGAATAGATCGAAGAATTGAATAGAAATGAATCGAATCGAAATGAAAAGAATTGAATCGAATCGAATCGAAAACAATCGAATCAAAAAGAATCGAATTGAAACAAAAGAATCGCATTGTATTTAATCGAATCAAAAAAATCTAATTGAATCGAATCGAAAAGAATCGATTTGAAATGAAAAGAATCTAATCGAATTGATAGAAAATTGAATCGAATCGAAAACAATCGAATCGAATCGAAAAGAATCGAATTGTATGGAAACGAATCGAAAAGAATCTAATTGAGTAGAAAAGAATCAAATCAAATTTAATGGAATCGAAAAGAACCGAATAGCATCGAATTGAATCGAATCGAAAAGAATCGAAACGAATTGAATCGAAAAGCATTGAGTCGAATCAAATCGAAAAGAATCGAATCGTATCAAATTGAAAAGAATCGAATCGATCTGAAAAGAATTGAATCGAATCGAAAAGAATCAAATTGAAACGAAAAGAATCAAATCGAATAGCAAAGAATCGAATCGAAACGAATCGATTTGAAACGAGCCGAATCGAATCGAATTGAATGACATATTCGAATCGAATCGAAAAGAATCTAATCTAATGAAATCCAAAAGAATCAAATCGAAACAAATAGAATCAAACCGAATGGAATTGAATCGAAAAGAGTCGATTCGAATCAAATTGGAATGAAAAGAATTGAATCGAATCGAATAAAAAACAAGTGAATCGAATAGAATAGAAAAGAAGAGAATCGAAACGAAAAGAATCAAATTGAATCGAAAGGAATCGAATCGAAAAGAATCGAATCAAAGAGAAAAGACTCGAATCGAATGGAAAAGAATAGAATCAAAAAGAATCGAATTGAAACAAAAAGAATCGAATTGAATTGAATCGAAAAGAATCGAATGGAATCGAATCGAAAAGAATCGAATTGAATTAAATCGAAGAGAATCGAATCGAATTGAATTGAATCGAAGAGAATCGAATCGAATAGAAAAGAATCAAATCGAAATGAATCGATTTGAAACGAAAAGAATCGAATCGAATCAAATTGAATGAAAAGAATTGAATCGAATCAAAAAGAATTGAATCAAAAAGAATCAAACCGAAACAAAAAGAATCAAACCGAATTGAAAAGAATCTAACTGAATAGAATCGAAAAGAATCGACGTACCGAATCGAATCCAATCGAAAAAAATCTAATCGTATCAAATCGAATCGAAAAGAATTGAAATGAATAGAATAGAAAAGATTCGAATCAAATCAAAAACAATCAAATCGAGTAATATCGAATCGAAAAGAATCGAATCGAAAAGAATCGAATCGAATGGAAAAGAATTGAATTGAATCAAAAAGAATTGATTCAAATCAAAAAGAATCCAATCGATTCGAATCGAAAAGACTCGAATCGAAAAGAATCGAAAAGAATCGAATCGAATCCAAAAGGATCGAATCGCAAAGAATCGAATCTAAAGAAAAGGAATCGAATCGAATCGAAACGAATAGAATCGAAAAGAATCGATTTGAATCGAAATGAAAAGAATCGTATCGAATCAAATCGAAAAAAATCAAATGGAATCGAATCGAATCGTATCGAAAAGAATCAAATCAAATGAAAAGAATCGAATCGAATAGAAAAGAATCGAATTGATTGGAATCGACTCGAAAACAATCTAATTGAATTGAAAGGAATCGAATCAAATTTAATGGAATCGACAAGAATCGTATCAAATCAAAAAGATCGAATCGAAACGAATCAATTCGAAAAGAATCAAATCGAATCGAATCGAAAAGAATCGAATCGAAAAGAATTGAATTGAAAAGAATCGAATTGAATCGAATTGAAAAGACTCGAATCGAATTAAAAGAATCGAATCGAATCGAAAAGAATCGAATCGAATCGGAAAGAATTGAATTGGAATGAATCGATTTGAATCGAATTGAAAAGAATCGAATCGAAAAAATCGAATCGAAAAGAACTGAGTTGAGTTGAATCGAATCGAAAAGATTCGAATCGAATCGTGTCGAATCAAAAAGATGGAATCGAAACGAATCGAATCGAATCGAATCGAAAAGAATCGAATAGATAGCAAAGAATCAAATCGAATAGAAAAGAATTTGAATCGAATTGAAACGATTCGAAAAAATCGAAACTAATCGAATCATCGAATGGAAAAGAATCGAATCGAATCAAAAAGAATCGAAACGAACTGAATCGAAAGAATCGAATCGAACAGAATCGAAAAGAATTGAATCGTAATGTAACAAATCGAATCCAAATGATCGAATCAAGCCAAGTCGAAAAGAATTGAATCGAAAAGAATCGAATCAAAATGAAAAGAATCGAATAGAATCGAATTGAAAAGAATCGAATTGAACCGAATCAAATAGAATAGAATCGAACAGAATTGAATCGAATGAAAAGAATCTTATCGAATCGATTCGAAAAGAATTGAATCGAATCGAATGGAGAAGAATCAAATCAAATGGAATCGAAAAGAATCGAATCAAAGAGAATCTAATCGAAACGAAAAGAATCAATCGAATCGAAAAGAATCGAATCGAAACGAAAAGTGTCGAATCGAATCGAATCGAAAAGAATCGAATCGAACCGAAAAGAATCAAATCGAATCGAAAAGAATCGAATTGAATTGAATCGTAATGAAAAGAATCGAATCGAATCGAAAGAATCAAATCGAATCGAAAACAATTGAATCGAATGCAATCAAATCGAAAAGAATCGAATCGAATTGAAAAGAATCAAATCGAATTGATTGAATCGAAAAGAATCGAATCGAATCGAATCGCATCGAATCGAAAATAATAGAATTGAATAAAAATAATCGAATCGAATTGAGAATAATTGGAATTGAATTGAATCGATAATCGAATCGAATCAAATCGAGTCGAATCGAAACTAATCGAATCGAATCAAATCGATTCGAAAATATCGAATCAGATTGCAGCGAATCGAATCATATTGAATTGATTTGAATTGAAATGAATCGAATCTAATCAAATCAAAAAGAATCGAATCCAAAGAATCGAATTGTAGAAAATCAAATCAAAACAAAAAGATTCAAATCGAAACGAATCAAATTGAAAAGAATCGAATCGAATCGAATCGAAAAGAATCGAATAGAAAAGAATCGTATCGAATCAAATCTAAAAGAATCGAATCGAATCGAATAAAAAAGAATCGAATCGAATTGATTCGCATCGAAAAGAATCGAATCGTATCGAATCGAAAAGAATCGAATCTATTCGAATCGAATGGAATTGAATCAAAAAGAATCGAATCGAATTGAAACGAAAAGAATCGAATAGATTCGAATTGAAACAAATCGAAAAAAATCAAAACGAATCAAATCACATCGAGTGGAAAAGAATCGAATCAAATAGAAAAGAATCGAATTGAATCGAACTGAATCGAAAAGAATCGAATAGATCAAATCAAAAAGAATCGAATCGATTCGAGATGAACCGAGTAGAATCGAGTCGAAGTGAAAAGAATTGAATCGAATCGAATCGAAAAGAATCTAATCGAAACGAAAAGAATCGAATCGAAGAGAATCTAATCGAAATGAAAAGAATCAAATCGAATCGAAAAGAATCGAATCGAAACGAAAAGTGTCGAATCGAATCGAATCGAAAAGAATCGAGTTGAATAGAAAAGAATTGAATCGAATAAAATCGATAAGATTTGAATCAAATCCAATAGAATCGAAAAGATTCGAATCGAATTGAAAAGAAACGAACCGAAGTGAAAAGAATCGAATCGAATCGAAAGAATCAAATCGAAAAAAAAATCGAATCGAAATTAAAAGAATCGAATCGAATCAAAGCATAAAGAATCGAATCTAATTGAATCGAAAGAATCGATTGAATCAAATAGAGAAGAATCTAATGGTAAGGAATCGAATCGAAAAGAATCCAATTGTATTGAATCGAATCGAAAAGAAATGAATTGAATAGATTATAAAAGAATCGAATCGAAAGGAATCGACTCGAAACGTAAAGAATCGAATCGAAAAAATTGAATAGATCGAAGAATTGAATAGAAATGAATCGAATCGAAATGAAAAGAATTGAATCGAATCGAATCGAAAACAATCGAATCAAAAAGAATCGAATTGAAACAAAAGAATCGCATTGTATTTAATCGAATCAAAAAAATCTAATTGAATCGAATCGAAAAGAATCGATTTGAAATGAAAAGAATCTAATCGAATTGATAGAAAATTGAATCGAATCGAAAACAATCGAATCGAATCGAAAAGAATCGAATTGTATGGAAACGAATCGAAAAGAATCTAATTGAGTAGAAAAGAATCAAATCAAATTTAATGGAATCGAAAAGAACCGAATAGCATCGAATTGAATCGAATCGAAAAGAATCGAAACGAATTGAATCGAAAAGCATTGAGTCGAATCAAATCGAAAAGAATCGAATCGTATCAAATTGAAAAGAATCGAATCGATCTGAAAAGAATTGAATCGAATCGAAAAGAATCAAATTGAAACGAAAAGAATCAAATCGAATAGCAAAGAATCGAATCGAAACGAATCGATTTGAAACGAGCCGAATCGAATCGAATTGAATGACATATTCGAATCGAATCGAAAAGAATCTAATCTAATGAAATCCAAAAGAATCAAATCGAAACAAATAGAATCAAACCGAATGGAATTGAATCGAAAAGAGTCGATTCGAATCAAATTGGAATGAAAAGAATTGAATCGAATCGAATAAAAAACAAGTGAATCGAATAGAATAGAAAAGAAGAGAATCGAAACGAAAAGAATCAAATTGAATCGAAAGGAATCGAATCGAAAAGAATCGAATCAAAGAGAAAAGACTCGAATCGAATGGAAAAGAATAGAATCAAAAAGAATCGAATTGAAACAAAAAGAATCGAATTGAATTGAATCGAAAAGAATCGAATGGAATCGAATCGAAAAGAATCGAATTGAATTAAATCGAAGAGAATCGAATCGAATTGAATTGAATCGAAGAGAATCGAATCGAATAGAAAAGAATCAAATCGAAATGAATCGATTTGAAACGAAAAGAATCGAATCGAATCAAATTGAATGAAAAGAATTGAATCGAATCAAAAAGAATTGAATCAAAAAGAATCAAACCGAAACAAAAAGAATCAAACCGAATTGAAAAGAATCTAACTGAATAGAATCGAAAAGAATCGACGTACCGAATCGAATCCAATCGAAAAAAATCTAATCGTATCAAATCGAATCGAAAAGAATTGAAATGAATAGAATAGAAAAGATTCGAATCAAATCAAAAACAATCAAATCGAGTAATATCGAATCGAAAAGAATCGAATCGAAAAGAATCGAATCGAATGGAAAAGAATTGAATTGAATCAAAAAGAATTGATTCAAATCAAAAAGAATCCAATCGATTCGAATCGAAAAGACTCGAATCGAAAAGAATCGAAAAGAATCGAATCGAATCCAAAAGGATCGAATCGCAAAGAATCGAATCTAAAGAAAAGGAATCGAATCGAATCGAAACGAATAGAATCGAAAAGAATCGATTTGAATCGAAATGAAAAGAATCGTATCGAATCAAATCGAAAAAAATCAAATGGAATCGAATCGAATCGTATCGAAAAGAATCAAATCAAATGAAAAGAATCGAATCGAATAGAAAAGAATCGAATTGATTGGAATCGACTCGAAAACAATCTAATTGAATTGAAAGGAATCGAATCAAATTTAATGGAATCGACAAGAATCGTATCAAATCAAAAAGATCGAATCGAAACGAATCAATTCGAAAAGAATCAAATCGAATCGAATCGAAAAGAATCGAATCGAAAAGAATTGAATTGAAAAGAATCGAATTGAATCGAATTGAAAAGACTCGAATCGAATTAAAAGAATCGAATCGAATCGAAAAGAATCGAATCGAATCGGAAAGAATTGAATTGGAATGAATCGATTTGAATCGAATTGAAAAGAATCGAATCGAAAAAATCGAATCGAAAAGAACTGAGTTGAGTTGAATCGAATCGAAAAGATTCGAATCGAATCGTGTCGAATCAAAAAGATGGAATCGAAACGAATCGAATCGAATCGAATCGAAAAGAATCGAATAGATAGCAAAGAATCAAATCGAATAGAAAAGAATTTGAATCGAATTGAAACGATTCGAAAAAATCGAAACTAATCGAATCATCGAATGGAAAAGAATCGAATCGAATCAAAAAGAATCGAAACGAACTGAATCGAAAGAATCGAATCGAACAGAATCGAAAAGAATTGAATCGTAATGTAACAAATCGAATCCAAATGATCGAATCAAGCCAAGTCGAAAAGAATTGAATCGAAA
Organism: Canis lupus baileyi; assembly: GCF_048164855.1. Classification (NCBI taxonomy): domain Eukaryota; kingdom Metazoa; phylum Chordata; class Mammalia; order Carnivora; family Canidae; genus Canis; species Canis lupus. The sequence goes on along the minus strand of NC_132871.1, from coordinate 30,995,965 downwards.
AGAATCGAATCAAAATGAAAAGAATCGAATAGAATCGAATTGAAAAGAATCGAATTGAACCGAATCAAATAGAATAGAATCGAACAGAATTGAATCGAATGAAAAGAATCTTATCGAATCGATTCGAAAAGAATTGAATCGAATCGAATGGAGAAGAATCAAATCAAATGGAATCGAAAAGAATCGAATCAAAGAGAATCTAATCGAAACGAAAAGAATCAATCGAATCGAAAAGAATCGAATCGAAACGAAAAGTGTCGAATCGAATCGAATCGAAAAGAATCGAATCGAACCGAAAAGAATCAAATCGAATCGAAAAGAATCGAATTGAATTGAATCGTAATGAAAAGAATCGAATCGAATCGAAAGAATCAAATCGAATCGAAAACAATTGAATCGAATGCAATCAAATCGAAAAGAATCGAATCGAATTGAAAAGAATCAAATCGAATTGATTGAATCGAAAAGAATCGAATCGAATCGCATCGCATCGAATCGAAAATAATAGAATTGAATAAAAATAATCGAATCGAATTGAGAATAATTGGAATTGAATTGAATCGATAATCGAATCGAATCAAATCGAGTCGAATCGAAACTAATCGAATCGAATCAAATCGATTCGAAAAAATCGAATCAGATTGCAACGAATCGAATCATATTGAATTGATTGGAATTGAAATGAATCGAATCTAATCAAATCAAAAAGAATCGAATCCAAAGAATCGAATTGTAGAAAATCAAATCAAAACAAAAAGATTCAAATCGAAACGAATCAAATTGAAAAGAATCGAATCGAATCGAATCGAAAAGAATCGAATCGAATCGAAAAGAATCGAATAGAAAAGAATCGTATCGAATCAAATCTAAAAGAATCGAATCGAATCGAATAAAAAAGAATCGAATCGAATTGATTCGCATCGAAAAGAATCGAATCGTATCGAATCGAAAAGAATCGAATCTATTCGAATCGAATGGAATTGAATCAAAAAGAATCGAATCGAATTGAAACGAAAAGAATCGAATAGATTCGAATTGAAACAAATCGAAAAAAATCAAAACGAATCAAATCACATCGAGTGGAAAAGAATCGAATCAAATAGAAAAGAATCGAATTGAATCGAACTGAATCGAAAAGAATCGAATAGATCAAATCAAAAAGAATCGAATCGATTCGAGATGAACCGAGTAGAATCGAGTCGAAGTGAAAAGAATTGAATCGAATCGAATCGAAAAGAATCTAATCGAAACGAAAAGAATCGAATCGAAGAGAATCTAATCGAAATGAAAAGAATCAAATCGAATCGAAAAGAATCGAATCGAAACGAAAAGTGTCGAATCGAATCGAATCGAAAAGAATCGAGTTGAATAGAAAAGAATTGAATCGAATAAAATCGATAAGATTTGAATCAAATCCAATAGAATCGAAAAGATTCGAATCGAATTGAAAAGAAACGAACCGAAGTGAAAAGAATCGAATCGAATCGAAAGAATCAAATCGAAAAAAAAATCGAATCGAAATTAAAAGAATCGAATCGAATCAAAGCATAAAGAATCGAATCTAATTGAATCGAAAGAATCGATTGAATCAAATAGAGAAGAATCTAATGGTAAGGAATCGAATCGAAAAGAATCCAATTGTATTGAATCGAATCGAAAAGAAATGAATTGAATAGATTATAAAAGAATCGAATCGAAAGGAATCGACTCGAAACGTAAAGAATCGAATCGAAAAAATTGAATAGATCGAAGAATTGAATAGAAATGAATCGAATCGAAATGAAAAGAATTGAATCGAATCGAATCGAAAACAATCGAATCAAAAAGAATCGAATTGAAACAAAAGAATCGCATTGTATTTAATCGAATCAAAAAAATCTAATTGAATCGAATCGAAAAGAATCGATTTGAAATGAAAAGAATCTAATCGAATTGATAGAAAATTGAATCGAATCGAAAACAATCGAATCGAATCGAAAAGAATCGAAATGTATGGAAACGAATCGAAAAGAATCTAATTGAGTAGAAAAGAATCAAATCAAATTTAATGGAATCGAAAAGAACCGAATAGCATCGAATTGAATCGAATCGAAAAGAATCGAAACGAATTGAATCGAAAAGCATTGAGTCGAATCAAATCGAAAAGAATCGAATCGTATCAAATTGAAAAGAATCGAATCGATCTGAAAAGAATTGAATCGAATCGAAAAGAATCAAATTGAAACGAAAAGAATCAAATCGAATAGCAAAGAATCGAATCGAAACGAATCGATTTGAAACGAGCCGAATCGAATCGAATTGAATGACATATTCGAATCGAATCGAAAAGAATCTAATCTAATGAAATCCAAAAGAATCAAATCGAAACAAATAGAATCAAACCGAATGGAATTGAATCGAAAAGAGTCGATTCGAATCAAATTGGAATGAAAAGAATTGAATCGAATCGAATAAAAAACAAGTGAATCGAATAGAATAGAAAAGAAGAGAATCGAAACGAAAAGAATCAAATTGAATCGAAAGGAATCGAATCGAAAAGAATCGAATCAAAGAGAAAAGACTCGAATCGAATGGAAAAGAATAGAATCAAAAAGAATCGAATTGAAACAAAAAGAATCGAATTGAATTGAATCGAAAAGAATCGAATGGAATCGAATCGAAAAGAATCGAATTGAATTAAATCGAAGAGAATCGAATCGAATTGAATTGAATCGAAGAGAATCGAATCGAATAGAAAAGAATCAAATCGAAATGAATCGATTTGAAACGAAAAGAATCGAATCGAATCAAATTGAATGAAAAGAATTGAATCGAATCAAAAAGAATTGAATCAAAAAGAATCAAACCGAAACAAAAAGAATCAAACCGAATTGAAAAGAATCTAACTGAATAGAATCGAAAAGAATCGACGTACCGAATCGAATCCAATCGAAAAAAATCTAATCGTATCAAATCGAATCGAAAAGAATTGAAATGAATAGAATAGAAAAGATTCGAATCAAATCAAAAACAATCAAATCGAGTAATATCGAATCGAAAAGAATCGAATCGAAAAGAATCGAATCGAATGGAAAAGAATTGAATTGAATCAAAAAGAATTGATTCAAATCAAAAAGAATCCAATCGATTCGAATCGAAAAGACTCGAATCGAAAAGAATCGAAAAGAATCGAATCGAATCCAAAAGGATCGAATCGCAAAGAATCGAATCTAAAGAAAAGGAATCGAATCGAATCGAAACGAATAGAATCGAAAAGAATCGATTTGAATCGAAATGAAAAGAATCGTATCGAATCAAATCGAAAAAAATCAAATGGAATCGAATCGAATCGTATCGAAAAGAATCAAATCAAATGAAAAGAATCGAATCGAATAGAAAAGAATCGAATTGATTGGAATCGACTCGAAAACAATCTAATTGAATTGAAAGGAATCGAATCAAATTTAATGGAATCGACAAGAATCGTATCAAATCAAAAAGATCGAATCGAAACGAATCAATTCGAAAAGAATCAAATCGAATCGAATCGAAAAGAATCGAATCGAAAAGAATTGAATTGAAAAGAATCGAATTGAATCGAATTGAAAAGACTCGAATCGAATTAAAAGAATCGAATCGAATCGAAAAGAATCGAATCGAATCGGAAAGAATTGAATTGGAATGAATCGATTTGAATCGAATTGAAAAGAATCGAATCGAAAAAATCGAATCGAAAAGAACTGAGTTGAGTTGAATCGAATCGAAAAGATTCGAATCGAATCGTGTCGAATCAAAAAGATGGAATCGAAACGAATCGAATCGAATCGAATCGAAAAGAATCGAATAGATAGCAAAGAATCAAATCGAATAGAAAAGAATTTGAATCGAATTGAAACGATTCGAAAAAATCGAAACTAATCGAATCATCGAATGGAAAAGAATCGAATCGAATCAAAAAGAATCGAAACGAACTGAATCGAAAGAATCGAATCGAACAGAATCGAAAAGAATTGAATCGTAATGTAACAAATCGAATCCAAATGATCGAATCAAGCCAAGTCGAAAAGAATTGAATCGAAAAGAATCGAATCAAAATGAAAAGAATCGAATAGAATCGAATTGAAAAGAATCGAATTGAACCGAATCAAATAGAATAGAATCGAACAGAATTGAATCGAATGAAAAGAATCTTATCGAATCGATTCGAAAAGAATTGAATCGAATCGAATGGAGAAGAATCAAATCAAATGGAATCGAAAAGAATCGAATCAAAGAGAATCTAATCGAAACGAAAAGAATCAATCGAATCGAAAAGAATCGAATCGAAACGAAAAGTGTCGAATCGAATCGAATCGAAAAGAATCGAATCGAACCGAAAAGAATCAAATCGAATCGAAAAGAATCGAATTGAATTGAATCGTAATGAAAAGAATCGAATCGAATCGAAAGAATCAAATCGAATCGAAAACAATTGAATCGAATGCAATCAAATCGAAAAGAATCGAATCGAATTGAAAAGAATCAAATCGAATTGATTGAATCGAAAAGAATCGAATCGAATCGCATCGCATCGAATCGAAAATAATAGAATTGAATAAAAATAATCGAATCGAATTGAGAATAATTGGAATTGAATTGAATCGATAATCGAATCGAATCAAATCGAGTCGAATCGAAACTAATCGAATCGAATCAAATCGATTCGAAAAAATCGAATCAGATTGCAACGAATCGAATCATATTGAATTGATTTGAATTGAAATGAATCGAATCTAATCAAATCAAAAAGAATCGAATCCAAAGAATCGAATTGTAGAAAATCAAATCAAAACAAAAAGATTCAAATCGAAACGAATCAAATTGAAAAGAATCGAATCGAATCGAATCGAAAAGAATCGAATCGAATCGAAAAGAATCGAATAGAAAAGAATCGTATCGAATCAAATCTAAAAGAATCGAATCGAATCGAATAAAAAAGAATCGAATCGAATTGATTCGCATCGAAAAGAATCGAATCGTATCGAATCGAAAAGAATCGAATCTATTCGAATCGAATGGAATTGAATCAAAAAGAATCGAATCGAATTGAAACGAAAAGAATCGAATAGATTCGAATTGAAACAAATCGAAAAAAATCAAAACGAATCAAATCACATCGAGTGGAAAAGAATCGAATCAAATAGAAAAGAATCGAATTGAATCGAACTGAATCGAAAAGAATCGAATAGATCAAATCAAAAAGAATCGAATCGATTCGAGATGAACCGAGTAGAATCGAGTCGAAGTGAAAAGAATTGAATCGAATCGAATCGAAAAGAATCGAATCGAAACGAAAAGAATCGAATCGAAGAGAATCTAATCGAAATGAAAAGAATCAAATCGAATCGAAAAGAATCGAATCGAAACGAAAAGTGTCGAATCGAATCGAATCGAAAAGAATCGAGTTGAATAGAAAAGAATTGAATCGAATAAAATCGATAAGATTTGAATCAAATCCAATAGAATCGAAAAGATTCGAATCGAATTGAAAAGAAACGAACCGAAGTGAAAAGAATCGAATCGAATCGAAAGAATCAAATCGAAAAAAAAATCGAATCGAAATTAAAAGAATCGAATCGAATCAAAGCATAAAGAATCGAATCTAATTGAATCGAAAGAATCGATTGAATCAAATAGAGAAGAATCTAATGGTAAGGAATCGAATCGAAAAGAATCCAATTGTATTGAATCGAATCGAAAAGAAATGAATTGAATAGATTATAAAAGAATCGAATCGAAAGGAATCGACTCGAAACGTAAAGAATCGAATCGAAAAAATTGAATAGATCGAAGAATTGAATAGAAATGAATCGAATCGAAATGAAAAGAATTGAATCGAATCGAATCGAAAACAATCGAATCAAAAAGAATCGAATTGAAACAAAAGAATCGCATTGTATTTAATCGAATCAAAAAAATCTAATTGAATCGAATCGAAAAGAATCGATTTGAAATGAAAAGAATCTAATCGAATTGATAGAAAATTGAATCGAATCGAAAACAATCGAATCGAAAAGAATCGAATTGTATGGAAACGAATCGAAAAGAATCTAATTGAGTAGAAAAGAATCAAATCAAATTTAATGGAATCGAAAAGAACCGAATAGCATCGAATTGAATCGAATCGAAAAGAATCGAAACGAATTGAATCGAAAAGCATTGAGTCGAATCAAATCGAAAAGAATCGAATCGTATCAAATTGAAAAGAATCGAATCGATCTGAAAAGAATTGAATCGAATCGAAAAGAATCAAATTGAAACGAAAAGAATCAAATCGAATAGCAAAGAATCGAATCGAAACGAATCGATTTGAAACGAGCCGAATCGAATCGAATTGAATGACATATTCGAATCGAATCGAAAAGAATCTAATCTAATGAAATCCAAAAGAATCAAATCGAAACAAATAGAATCAAACCGAATGGAATTGAATCGAAAAGAGTCGATTCGAATCAAATTGGAATGAAAAGAATTGAATCGAATCGAATAAAAAACAAGTGAATCGAATAGAATAGAAAAGAAGAGAATCGAAACGAAAAGAATCAAATTGAATCGAAAGGAATCGAATCGAAAAGAATCGAATCAAAGAGAAAAGACTCGAATCGAATGGAAAAGAATAGAATCAAAAAGAATCGAATTGAAACAAAAAGAATCGAATTGAATTGAATCGAAAAGAATCGAATGGAATCGAATCGAAAAGAATCGAATTGAATTAAATCGAAGAGAATCGAATCGAATTGAATTGAATCGAAGAGAATCGAATCGAATAGAAAAGAATCAAATCGAAATGAATCGATTTGAAACGAAAAGAATCGAATCGAATCAAATTGAATGAAAAGAATTGAATCGAATCAAAAAGAATTGAATCAAAAAGAATCAAACCGAAACAAAAAGAATCAAACCGAATTGAAAAGAATCTAACTGAATAGAATCGAAAAGAATCGACGTACCGAATCGAATCCAATCGAAAAAAATCTAATCGTATCAAATCGAATCGAAAAGAATTGAAATGAATAGAATAGAAAAGATTCGAATCAAATCAAAAACAATCAAATCGAGTAATATCGAATCGAAAAGAATCGAATCGAAAAGAATCGAATCGAATGGAAAAGAATTGAATTGAATCAAAAAGAATTGATTCAAATCAAAAAGAATCCAATCGATTCGAATCGAAAAGACTCGAATCGAAAAGAATCGAAAAGAATCGAATCGAATCCAAAAGGATCGAATCGCAAAGAATCGAATCTAAAGAAAAGGAATCGAATCGAATCGAAACGAATAGAATCGAAAAGAATCGATTTGAATCGAAATGAAAAGAATCGTATCGAATCAAATCGAAAAAAATCAAATGGAATCGAATCGAATCGTATCGAAAAGAATCAAATCAAATGAAAAGAATCGAATCGAATAGAAAAGAATCGAATTGATTGGAATCGACTCGAAAACAATCTAATTGAATTGAAAGGAATCGAATCAAATTTAATGGAATCGACAAGAATCGTATCAAATCAAAAAGATCGAATCGAAACGAATCAATTCGAAAAGAATCAAATCGAATCGAATCGAAAAGAATCGAATCGAAAAGAATTGAATTGAAAAGAATCGAATTGAATCGAATTGAAAAGACTCGAATCGAATTAAAAGAATCGAATCGAATCGAAAAGAATCGAATCGAATCGGAAAGAATTGAATTGGAATGAATCGATTTGAATCGAATTGAAAAGAATCGAATCGAAAAAATCGAATCGAAAAGAACTGAGTTGAGTTGAATCGAATCGAAAAGATTCGAATCGAATCGTGTCGAATCAAAAAGATGGAATCGAAACGAATCGAATCGAATCGAATCGAAAAGAATCGAATAGATAGCAAAGAATCAAATCGAATAGAAAAGAATTTGAATCGAATTGAAACGATTCGAAAAAATCGAAACTAATCGAATCATCGAATGGAAAAGAATCGAATCGAATCAAAAAGAATCGAAACGAACTGAATCGAAAGAATCGAATCGAACAGAATCGAAAAGAATTGAATCGTAATGTAACAAATCGAATCCAAATGATCGAATCAAGCCAAGTCGAAAAGAATTGAATCGAAAAGAATCGAATCAAAATGAAAAGAATCGAATAGAATCGAATTGAAAAGAATCGAATTGAACCGAATCAAATAGAATAGAATCGAACAGAATTGAATCGAATGAAAAGAATCTTATCGAATCGATTCGAAAAGAATTGAATCGAATCGAATGGAGAAGAATCAAATCAAATGGAATCGAAAAGAATCGAATCAAAGAGAATCTAATCGAAACGAAAAGAATCAATCGAATCGAAAAGAATCGAATCGAAACGAAAAGTGTCGAATCGAATCGAATCGAAAAGAATCGAATCGAACCGAAAAGAATCAAATCGAATCGAAAAGAATCGAATTGAATTGAATCGTAATGAAAAGAATCGAATCGAATCGAAAGAATCAAATCGAATCGAAAACAATTGAATCGAATGCAATCAAATCGAAAAGAATCGAATCGAATTGAAAAGAATCAAATCGAATTGATTGAATCGAAAAGAATCGAATCGAACCGAAAAGAATCGAATCGAAACGAAAAGAATCAAATTGAAACGAAAAGAATCAAATTGAATAGCAAAAAATCGAATCAAAACGAATCGATTTGAAACGAACACAATCGAATCGAATTGAATGAAATATTCGAATCGAATCAAAAAGAATCTAATCTAATGAAATCCAAAAGAATCAAATCGAAACAAATAGAATCAAACCGAATGGAATTGAATCGAAAAGAGTCGATTCGAATCAAATTGGAATGAAAAGAATTGAATCGAATCGAATAGAATCGAATCGAATAAAAAACAAGTGAATCGAATAGAATAGAAAAGAATAGAATCGAAACGAAAAGAATCAAATTTAATGGAAAGGAATCGAATCGAAAAGAATTGAATCAAAGAGAAAAGACTCGAATCGAATGGAAAAGAATAGAATCAAAAAGAATCGAATTGAATTGGATCGAATGGAATCGAATCGAAAAGAATCGAATCGAATTGAATTGAATCGAAGAGAATCGAATCGAATAGAAAAGAATCAAATCGAAATGAATTGATTTGAAACGAAAAGAATCGAATCGAATCAAATTGAATGAAAAGAATTGAATCGAATCAAAAAGAATTGAATCAAAAAGAATCAAACCGAAACAAAAAGAATCCAACCGAATTGAAAAGAATCTAACTGAATAGAATCGAAAAGAATCGAATCGTACTGAATCGAATCCAATCGAAAAGAATCTAATCGTATCGAATCGAATCGAAAAGAATTGAAATGAATAGAATAGAAAAGATTCGAATCAAATCAAAAACAATCAAATCGAGTAATATCGAATCGAAAAGAATCGAAACGAAAAGAATCGAATCGAATGGGAAAGAATAGAATTGAATCAAAAAGAATTGATTCAAATCAAAAATAATCGAATCGATTCGAATCGAAAAGAATCGAATCGAATCAGAAAGGATCGAATCGCAAAGAATCGAATCTAAAGAAAAGGAATCGAATCGAAACGAATGGAATCGAAAAGAATCGATTTGAATCGAAATGAAAAGAATCGTATCAAATCAAATCGAAAAAAATCAAATGGAATCGAATCGAATCGTATCGAAAACAATCAAATCAAATGAAAAGAATCGAATCGAATAGAAAAGAATCGAATTGATTGGAATCGACTCGAAAAGAATCTAATTGAATTGAAAGGAATCGAATCAAATTTAATAGAATCGACAAGAATCATATCAAATCAAAAAGATCGAATCGAAACGAATCAATTTGGAAAGAATCAAATCGAATCGAATCGAAAAGAATCGAATCGAAAAGAATTGAATTGAAATGAAAAGAATCGAATTGAATCGAATAGAAAAGACTTGAATCGAATTAAAAGAATCAAATCGAATCGAAAAGAATCGAATTGAATGGGAAAGAATTGAATTGAAACGAATCGATTTGCATCGAATTGAAAAGAATCGAATCGAAAAAATCGAATGGAAAAGAATTGAGTTGAGTTGAATCGAATCGAAAAGATTCGAATCGAATCGTGTCGAATCAAAAAGAATCGAATCGAATCGAAAAGAATCGAATCGAATCGAATTGAATCGAAAAGAATCGAATAGATTCGAATTGAAACGATTCGAAAAAATCGAAACTAATCAAATCATCGAATGGAAAAGAATCGAATCGAATCAAAAAGAATCGAACCGAACTGAATCGAAAGAATCGAATCGAACAGAATCGAAAAGAATTGAATCGAAATGTAACAAATCGAATCCAAATGATCGAATCAAGCCAAATCGAAAAGAAATGAATCGAAAAGAATCGAATCAAAATGAAAAGAATCGAATAGAATCGAATTGAAAATAATCGAATTGAACCGAATCAAATAGAATAGAATCGAACAGAATTGAATCAAATGAAAAGAATCTTATCGAATCGATTCGAAAAGAATTGAATCGAATCGAATGGAGAAGAATCAAATCAAATTGAATCGAAAAGAATCGAATCAAAGAGAATCTAATCGAAACGAAAAGCATCAATCGAATTGAAAAGAATCGAATCGAAACGAAAAGTGTCGAATCGAATCGAATCGAAAAGAATCGAATCGAACCGAAAAGAATCAAATCGAATCGAAAAGAATCGAATTGAATTGAATCGTAATGAAAAGAATCGAATCGAATCGAAAGAATCAAATCGAATCGAAAACAATTGAATCGAATGCAATCAAATCGAAAAGAATCGAATCGAATTGAAAAGAATCAAATCGAATTGATTGAATCGAAAAGAATCGAATCGAATCGCATCGCATCGAATCGAAAATAATAGAATTGAATAAAAATCAAATCGAATCGAATTGAGAATAATTGGAATTGAATTGAATCGATAATCGAATCGAATCAAATCGAGTCGAATCGAAAATAATTGAATCGAATCAAATCGATTAAAAAATTGAATCAGATTGCATCGAATCGAATCATATTGAATTGATTTGAATTGAAATGAATCGAATCTAATCAAATCAAAAAGAATCGAATCCAAAGAATCGAATTGTAGAAAATCAAATCAAAACAAAAAGATTCAAATCGAAAGGAAACAAATTGAAAAGAATCGAATCGAATCGAAAAGAATCGAATCGAATCGAAAAGAATCGAATCGAAAAGAAACGAATCGAAAAGAATTGAATCGAAAAGAATTGAATCGAATCATATCGATTGAAAAGATGAAATCAAAAAAATCAAAGATTATCGAAATGAGTCAAAACGAATCGAATCGAATCGAATAGAAAAGAATCGTATCGAATCAAATCTAAAAGAATCGAATCGAATCGAATAAAAAAGAATCGAATCGAATTGATTCGCATCGAAAAGAATCGAATCGTATCGAATCGAAAAGAATCGAATCTATTCGAATCGAATGGAATTGAATCAAAAAGAATCGAATCGAATTGAATCGAAAAGAATCGAATAGATTCGAATTGAAACAAATCGAAAAAAATCAAAACGAATCAAATCACATCGAGTGGAAAAGAATCGAATCAAATAGAAAAGAATCGAATTGAATCGAACTGAATCGAAAAGAATCGAATAGATCAAATCAAAAAGAATCGAATCGATTCGAAATGAATCGAGTAGAATCGAGTCGAAGTGAAAAGATTGAATCGAATCAAATTGAAAAGAATCGAATCGATTCGAAAAGAATCGAATCGAAGAGAATCTAATCGAAATGAAAAGAACCAAATCGAATCGAAAAGAATCGAATCGAAACGAAAAGTGTCGAATCGAATTAAATCGAAAAGAATCGAGTTGAAAAGAAAAGAATCGAATCGAATAAAATCGATAAGAATTGAATCAAATCCAATAGAATCGAAAAGATTCGAATCGAATTGAAAAGAAACGAACCGAATTGAAAAGAATCGAATCGAATCGAAAAGAATCAAATCGAAAAAAAATCGAATCGAAATAAAAAGAATCGAATCGAATCAAAGCATAAAGAATCGAATCTAATTGAATCGAAAAGAATCGAATTGAATCGAATAGAGAAGGATCTAATGGTAAGGAATCGAATCGAAAAGAATCCAATTGTATTGAATCGAATCGAAAAGAATCGAATTGAATAGAATATAAAAGAATCGCATCGAAAGGAATCGACTCGAAACGAAAAGAATCGAATCGAATCAAAAAATTGAATAGAATCGAAAAGAATTGAATAGAAATGAATCGAATCAAAATGAAAAGAATTGAATCGAATCGAATCGAAAACAATCGAATCAAAAAGAATCAAATTGAAACAAAAGAATCGCATTGTATTTAATCGAATCAAAAAAATCTAATTGAATCGAATCGAAAAGAATTGATTTGAAATGAAAAGAATCTAATCGAATTGATAGAAAATTGAATCGAATCGAAAACAATCGAATCGAATCGAATCGAAAAGAATCGAATTGTATGGAAACGAATCGAAAAGAACATAATTGAGTAGAAAAGAATCAAATCAAATTTAATGGAATCGAAAAGAACCGAATAGAATCGAATTGAATCGAATCGAAAAGAATCGAAACGAATTGAATCGAAAAGCATTGAATCGTATCAAAACGAAAAGAATCGAATCGTATCAAATTGAAAAGAGTCGAATCGATCTGAAAAGAATTGAATCGAATCGAAAAGAATCAAATTGAAACGAAAAGAATCAAATCGAATAGCAAAGAATCGAATCGAAACGAATCGATTTGAAACGAACAGAATCGAATCGAATTGAATGAAATATTCGAATCGAATCGAAAAGAATCGAATCTAATGAAATCCAAAAGAATCAAATCGAAACAAATAGAATCAAACCGAATGGAATTGAATCGAAAAGAGTCGATTCGAACCAAATTGGAATGAAAAGAATTGAATCGAATCGAATAGAATCGAATCGAATAAAAAACAAGTGAATCGAATAGAATAGAAGAGAATAGAATCGAAACGAAAAGAATCAAATTGAATCGAAAGGAATCGAATCGAAAAGAATCGAATTGAAACAAAAAGAATCGAATTGAATTGAATCGAATGGAATCGAATCGAAAAGAATCGAATCGAATTGAATTGAATCGAAGAGAATCGAATCGAATAGAAAAGAATCAAATCGAAATGAATTGATTTGAAACGAAAAGAATCGAATCGAATCGAATCAAATTGAATGAAAAGAATTGAATCGAATCAAAAAGAATTGAATCAAAAAGAATCCAACCGAATTGAAAAGAATCTAACTGAATAGAATCGAAAAGAATCGAATCGTACTGAATCGAATCCAATCGAAAAGAATCTAATCGTATCGAATCGAATCGAAGAATTGAAATGAATAGAATAGAAAAGATTCGAATCAAATCAAAAACAATCAAATCGAGTAATATCGAATCGAAAAGAATCGAATCGAAAAGAATCGAGTCGAATGGAAAAGAATTGAATTGAATCAAAAAGAATTGATTCAAATCAAAAAGAATCGAATCGATTCGAATCGAAAAGAATCGAATCGAATCGAATCGAAAAGAATCGAATCGAATCAAAAAGGATCGAATCGCAAAGAATCGAATCTAAAGAAAAGGAATCGAAACGAATAGAATTGAAAAGAATCGATTTGAATCGAAATGAAAAGAATCGTATCGAATCAAATCGAAAAAAATCAAATCGAATCGAATCGTATCGAAAAGAATCAAATCAAATTGAAAAGAATCGAATCGAATAGAAAAGAATCGGATTGGAATCGACTCGAAAAGAATCTAATTGAATTGAAAGGAATCGAATCAAATTTAATGGAATCGACAAGAATCGTATCAAATCAAAAAGACCGAATCGAAAAGAATCAATTCGAAAAGAATCAAATCGAATCGAATCGAAAAGAATTGAATTGAAATGAAAAGAATCGAATTGAATCGAATAGAAAAGACTCGAATCGAATTGAAAGAATCGAATCGAATCGAAAAGAATCGAATCGAATCGGAAAGAATGGAATTGAAACGAATCGATTTGAATCGAATTGAAAAGAATCGAATCGAAAAAATCGAATCGAAAAGAATTGAGTTGAATTGAATCGAATCGAAAAGATTCGAATCGAATCGTGTCGAATCAAAAAGAATCGAATCGAATCAAAAAGAATCGAATCGAATCGAAAAGAATCGAATAGATTCGAATTGAAACGATTCGAAAAAATTGAAACTAATCGAATCATCGAATGGAAAAGAATCGAATCGAATCAAAAAGAATCGAACCGAACTGAATCGAAAGAATCGAATCGAACAGAATCGAAAAGAATTGAATCGAAATGTAACAAATCGAATCCAAATGATCGAATCAAGCCAAATCGAAAAGAATTGAATGGAAAAGAATCGAATCAAAATGAAAAGAATCGAATAGAATCGAAAATAATCGAATTGAACCGAATCAAATAGAATAGAATCGAACAGAATTGAATCGAATGAAAAGAATCTTATCGAATCGATTCGAAAAGAATTGAATCGAATCGAATGGAGAAGAATCAAATCAAATTGAATCGAAAAGAATCGAGTCAAAGAGAATCTAATTGTAATGAAAAGAATCAATCGAATCGAAAAGAATCGAATAGAAAAGAATCAAATCGAATCAAAAAGAATTGAATTGAAAAAAATCGAATCGAGTCAAATCGATTGAAAAGATCGAATCAAAAAATCAAAGAGAATCGAAACGAATCAAAACGATTCGAATCGAATGGAATTGAAAAGAATCGTATCGAATCATATTTAAAAGAAACGAATCGAATCGAATCAAAAGAACCGAATGTAATCGAATCGAATCGAATTGAATCAAAAAGAATCAATTGAATCAAATTGAATAGAAAAGAATCGAATAGATTCGAATCGAAATGAATAGAAAAAAATCGAAACGAATCGCATCATATCGAATCGAAAAAAATCGAATTGAACTGAATCGAAAAGAATCGAATCGGACAGAACCGAAAAAAATCGAATCGAAAGGAATCGTATCGAATAGAATCGAAATGAATCAAAAATAATCGAATCGATTCCAATCGAGTTGAGTCGAAAACAATCGAATCGAACAGTATCGAATCTAATTGAAATGAATCAAATCAAATAAAATAGAAAAGAATCAAATCGAAACGAAAAGAATCGAATCGAATTGAATTGAAAAGAATCGAATTGAATCGAATCGAAAAGCAATGAATCGAAAAGAACCGAATCGAAACAGAAAGAATCGAATGGAATCGAAAAGATGAAATTGAAAAGAATGGAATTGAATCGAATCCAATCGAAAAAATCGAATCATATAGAATCGAAAAGAATCAAATCGAATCGAATCAAAAAGAATAGAATTGTATTGAAAAGAATAGAATTGTGTTGAAAAGAATCGAATCGAATCGAATCAAATCGAAAAGAATTGAGTGCAATCAAATCGAAAAGAATTGCATCGAATAGAAAAGAATCAAATCGAATTGATTGAATCGAAAAGAATCGAATTGAATCGCATCGAATCGAAAATAATTAAATCGAATTGAATAAAAAAGAATCATTCCAATCGAATTGAATTGAAAAGAATCGAATCGAACAGTACCAAATCGAATTGAAAAGAATAGAATCAAATAAAATCGAAAAGAATCTAATTGAAACGAAAAGAATCAAATCGAATCACATTGAAAAGAATCGAATTGAATTGAAACGAAAAGAATCAAATCGAAAAGAATCGAATCGAATTGAAAAGAATCGAATTGAATCGTATCGAATCGAAAAGAATAGAATCGAATCGAAAAGAATAGAATCGATTCAAAAAGATTCGTATCGAATTGAATCAAATCGAAAATAATCGAATCTAATCGAAAAAATCGAATCGAATCGAAAGGAATAAAATCGAAACGAAAGATTTGAATCGAATTGAATCAAATCGAAAGGAATCGAATCGAATCGAAAAAATCGAATCGAATCGAAAAGAATAGAATCGAATCGAATCGAAGAGAATTGAATCGAAAAGAATAGAATCGAATCGTATAGAAAAGAATCGAATCAATTTGAATGGAAAAGAATCGAATTGAATCGAATCAAATCAAAAAGACTCGAATCGATCGAATCGAAAAGAATCGAATCGAATCAAATTGAATCGAATAGAAAAGAATCTATCAAATCAAAAAGAATCGAATAGATAAGAATCGAATTGAAAGAATAGAATCGAATTGATTCAAATCGAAAAGAATCGAATCGAATCAAATCCCTAACCCTAACCCCTAACCCTAACACTAATCCTATCCTAACCCTAACCCTTAACCCTAACCCTTAACCCTAACCCGAACACTAACCCTAAAGTTAAACCGTACCCTAACCCGTACCCTAACCCTAACAGTTACTCTAACACTAACCTGTACCCCAAACCTAACCAGTACACTAACCTGTACCCTAACCCGTACCCTACCCGTACCCTTACCCTAAGCCTGTACCCTAACCCATACACTAATGCGTCCTCTAACCCTAACCCTAACCAGTACTCTAACACAAACTGGTACCCTAACCCGTACCCTAACCTGTACCCTAACCCTAACATGTACCTATCCATAAACCTAATACTAACCCAAACCCTAAACCTAACCCTAACACCTAACGCTAACCCTAAACCCTAACCCCTAAACCCTAACCAAAACCTAACCCTAACCCCTAAACCTAACCTTAACCCCTACCCCTAACCCTAATCCTAACCTGAACCCCTAAACCTAACCCTAACCCTTAACCCTAACGCTTAACCCTAACCCTAACACTAACCCTAATCCTAAAACTAACCCGAACCCCTAACACTAACCTTAACCCCTAAACTTAACACTAACACTTACACTAACCCTAACACCTAACCCTAGCCCTAACTCCTAACACCTAACACCTAACCCTTAACACTAACCCTTAACCCTAATCCTACCCCTAACCCCTAACCCTAACCCTATCCCTAACCCTTAAACCTAACACTTAACACTAACCCTAACCCTAAATCAAACCCTTACACCTAAACCTAACCCTAACTCTAACCCCTCAACCTAACCCTAACCCTAACACTAACCCTAAACCCTAACTCTAAACCTAACCCTAAACTTAACCTGAACCTAACCCATACACTAATCCTAACCCTAACACTCACCCGTAACCTAAACCGAACCCTAACCTGTACCCTAACTCTAACCCGTCCCCTAAACCTAACCCTAACCCGTACCCTAAACCTATCCCTATCCCGTACAGTAACCCTAACCCTAACCCTTACACTAACCCTAACCCGTACGCTAACCCTAACCCGTACCAATACCCTAACCCTAACCCATACCCTAACCCTAAACCATACCCAAACCCTACCTGTACCCTAACCCGTACACTAACCCTAACCCATACACTAACCAGTACCCTAACCCTAAACCTAACCCTTTCCCTAACTCTAAGTGCAACCCGTACTCTAACCGTAACCCATACCCTAACCCTAACCCTAAACCAGAACCTAACTCTAACCCTAACCTCTAACACTAACCCTAATCCCTCACCCTAACAATAACCCTAAAACTAACCGTAACACTAAACCTAACCTTAACCCGAAACCTAACCCGAAACCTAACCCACACACTAACCCGTAACCTAACCCTAACCCTAACCCATACACTAACCTTAACCCGTAACCTAAACCTGACCCGTACCCTAACCCTAAACTATACCTTAAACCTAACCCTAACCCGTACCCTAACCCTAACCCTATCCTGTACCCTAACCCTAACCCTAACCTTAACCTGTAGCCTAACCCTAACACTAACCCTAACCCATACCCTAATCCATACCCTAACCCTAACCTGTACCTTAAACCTAATCTTAAATGCACCCTAAAGCTAACCTGCACCCTAACCCTAACCCATACCCTAACCCTAACCCCTACCCTAACCCTAATCCGTACCTGTACCCTAACCCGTACCCTAACCCGTATCCAACCCTAAACCTCACCCGTACCCTAACCATAACCCTAACCCTAACGCTAACCCCTAACCCTAACACTAACCCAAACCCCATCCCTAAACCTAACCCTAACCCCTAACTCTAACCCTAAAACCAACCCCAACACCAAACCCAACTCCAACCATAACCCTAACCCTAACGCTAACCCCTAACCCTAACCATAACCCAAACCCCTTACCCTTAACCCTAACCCTTAACGCTAACCCTTATCACTAATGCTAACCCTCACCCAAAACCTAAACCTAATTCCTAACCCTAACCGTAACCTAACCCTAACCCCTAACCCTAACCCCTAACCCCTAAACCTAACCCTAACCCTTAACACTTAACCCTATCCCTAACCCTAACCCTAACCCAAAACCTAACTGTTAACCCTAAGCCAAACCCCTA
This sequence comes from Canis lupus baileyi, assembly GCF_048164855.1. Lineage (NCBI taxonomy): Eukaryota > Metazoa > Chordata > Mammalia > Carnivora > Canidae > Canis > Canis lupus. Next base: position 30,977,517 of record NC_132871.1, on the reverse strand, counting down.
ACCCCTAACCCTCACCCTAACCCTAACCCTTAACCCTACCCTTACCCCTAACCCTAACCCAAACCCTAACCCTTATCCCTACCCTTAACCCTAACCCTAGGGATCCCTGGGTGGCACAGCGGTTTGGCGCCTGCCTTTGGCCCGGGGTGCGATCCTGGAGACCCGGGATCGAATCCCACATCAGGCTCCCGTTGCATGGAGCCTGCTTCTCCCTCTGCCTGTGCCTCAGCCTCTCTCTCTCTCTCTGTGTGACTATCATAAATAAATAAAAACAATTAAAAAAATACCCTAACTCTAACGATAACCGCTAACAATAACCGTAACCCTAACCGCTAACCCTAACCCTAACCCTTACACTAACCCTAACCCGTACCCATACCTTAACCCTAACCCGTACCCTAACCCTAAACCATACCCTAACCCTAACCCGTACCCTAAACCTAACCCGTATCCTAACCCTAATCCTATCCCATACAGTAACCCTAACCCAAACCTTTACACTAACCCTAACCCATACCCTAAATCTAACCCTTACCCATACCCTAACCCTAATCCGTACCCAAACCCTAGCCCATACCCTAACCCTAACCCTAAACCGTACCCTAACCCTAACCCGTACCCAAACCCGTACACTAACCAGTACCCTACGCCTAACCCTAACCCATTCCCTAACCCTAACCGTAACCCGTACCCTAACCGTAACCCGTACCCTAACCCTAACCCTAACACTAAACTTAAACCTAACCTTAACCCCTAACCCTAACCCTGACACTAAACCCTCACCCTAACCCTAACCCTAAACCTAACCCTAACCCTAAAACTAACCCTAACCTTAACTCTAAACCTAACCCGAAACCTAACCCATGCACTAACCCGTACCCTAACCCTAACACTCACCCGTAACCTAACCCTAACCCTATTCAGTACCCTACCCTAACCCATACCCTAACCCATACCCTAACCCGTACCTTAACCCTAAACTTACCTGTACCCTAACATTAAACTGTACACTAACCCTAACCGTACCCTAACCCTAAACCGTACCCTAACCCTAACCCATACCTTAACCCATTTCCTAACCCTAACCCGTACCCTAACCATAACCCTAACCCCTAACCTCTAACCCCGAACCCTAACACTACCCAAACCCCTATCCCTAACCCTAACCCCCAAATCTAACCCTAACCCCACCCCTAAAACCAACCCCAACCCAAACCCAACCCCAACCCTAAACCTAACCCTTACCCGTAACCCCTAACTCTAACCCTAACCCAAAACCAAAACCTAACCCTAACCCTTAACCCTAACCTTAAACCCTAAACCTAACACTAACCCAAACCCCTAACATCTAACCCTAACCCTACCCTTAAACTAACCCTAATCCTAAACCTAACCCAAACCCTAACCCTAACTCCTAACCCTAACCGTAACCCAAACCCTAACACTAACCCCTAACCCCTTACCCTAACCCTAACCCCTAATCTGTAACTCCTAACCCTAACCTTAACCACTAACCCCTAACCCTAACCCTAACCCCTCACCCTAACCCTAACACTAACCCTAACCCCTAACTCTAAACCTAACCCGAAACCTAACCTGAAACCAAACCCATACACTAACCCGTACCCTAACCGTAACCCGTACCCTAACCGTAACCCGTACCCTAAACCTAACCCTAACCCTAACCCGTACCCTAACCCTAACTCTATCCCGTACAGTAACCCTAACCCTAACCCTTACACTAACCCTAACCCATACCCATACCTTAACCCTAACCCGTACCCTAACCCATACCCATACCCTAACCCTAACCCGTACCCTAAACCTAACCCGTACCCTAACCCGTACACTAACCAGTACCCTAACTCTAACCCGTTCCCTAACCATAACCCGTACCCTAACCGTAAACCGTACCCTAACCCTAACCCTAAACCTAACCCTAACACCTAACCCTAACCCCTCACCCTAACCCTAAACCTAACCCTAACACTAACCCTAACCTTAACCCTAAACCTAACCTGAAACCTAACCCATACACTAACCTGTACCCTAACCCTAACACTCACCCGTAACCTAACCCTAACCCGTACCCTAACCTTAAACCTAACCCTAACCCAAACCCTAAACCGTACCCTAACCCTAACCCTAACCCAAACCCTAAACCGAACCCTAACCCTAACCAGTACCCTAAACCGCACCCTAACCCTAACCCATACTTTAACCCTAATCTTACCCTTACCCTAACACTAACCTGTACCCTAACCCTAACCCGTAATCTAACCCTATCCCGTACCCCAATTGGTGTCGGATGTGACATCTCGTTCCCTCTTGGGTCCCCGGATGGGGTTGGCTGCGAGGTCCTGAGCCCTCCAGGGTCCCTGGGCATGGTCAGACCCGAGATCTCGTCCCCTCCCAGACGCAGAAAGATCTGCGTCTTTCTGAGAGTGGAGCACAGGGACTGTCCCTCATGCTCCATAACTACTGTGGACTTAGCTTCTAACTCCCTTATGTTAGAGGCTGTCAGAAGCTACCTGCAAGGAATCCTTGTCCTCAGAGTGTAGTAGGCTGCATTTCCCATGAGTCTCCACACATGCATTTGATCTAGGTTCTAAGAGTGGTAGGTGAAACGGTAGTGCAAAGCTGCTCTCCAGGAATGTAATGTAGTAGGCCGCATTACCTGAGAGGGACAGTCTCTCTGATGAACTCTCAGAAAGAAGCATTCCTTGAATGTAGCTTTCAACCAGCCACACTCTTATGGGAATTAGAAGCTAGCTCCACTCTAGGTGAGGAGGTGTCATGGAAAGCGCTGTATTGAACTCAGAGACACCAGCCTTCCAAGCCTGCAGCTTGCCACTTGCCTCTCAACCATGGGAGGAACAATCTAGCTGTACAGGGGTGGAGTTCCCATGAAAATGCTACATAGTGAGCTGGGAGCAACCAGAGTTCCTGGAGAGCAGCTTTCCACTACTCTCTCACCTACGGGTCTTATTTGCTGGATCAAAAGCACATGTGGAGGCTTGATGGAAATTCGGCCTACTGAACTCTGAAAAACAAGCATTCCTTGCATGCAGCTTCTGACAAGTCTCCAACATTAGGGAGTTAGAATCTATGTCAACAGTTGGTGTGGAGGCCCATGTAAATGCACTATACGTAACTCCGAATAAGAGGGTTCCTTGAAGGCAGCTGTCAACTTGCCTCTATTTAAAAGGAGCCTGACTCTCTCTCTCTCAACAGTAGGTGGCGCACGTGCAGTAGAAGTGAGCTGTACTCATATCTGAGAAAATATTTTTTTCTGAATAGAGCTTTCAACTAGGTTCTCTCATAAGGGAGCTAAGAAGTATCTTACAGGAGGCGCAATGGAAAGGGCCCGTCTTTTTTTTTTTTAATATTTTATTTATTCATGACAGACACACACAGAGAGAGAGAGAGAGAGAGAGAGAGAGAGGCAGAGACGCAGGCAGAGGGACAAGCAGGCTCCATTCAGGGAGCCCAACGTGGGACAAGATCCTGGGCCTCCAGGATCACGCCCGGGGCTGAAGGCAGCACCAAACCGCTGGGCCATGAGGGCTGCCCAAGGCCCTGTCTTAACTCTGAGAATGGGTCCTTCCTTGTATGCGATTTTCACTAGCCTCTCACATACTCAATAAGAAGGTATCTGAACAGTAGGTGTGGAGGCGCAATGGAAATGCACCGTGCTTAACTCTCAGATACAAGTATTCCTAGCATTCCTTGAATGTAGCTTTCTTTTTTTAAAAATAAATTTATTTTTTATTGGTGTTCAATTTGTCAACATACAGAATAACACTCAGTGCTCATCCCGTCAAGTGCCCCCCTCAGTGCCCGTCACCCAGCCACCCCCACCCCCCACCCACCTCCCCTTCCACCACCCCTAGTTCATTTCCCAGAGTTAGGAGTCTCTCATGTTCTGTCTCCCTTTCTGATATTTCCCACTTATTTTTTCTCCTTTCCCCTTTATTCCCTTTCACTATTTTTTATATTCCCCAAATGAATGAGACCATATAATGTTTGTCCTTCTCCGATAGACTTACTTCACTCAGCATAATACCCTCCAGCTCCATCCACGTGGAAGCAAATGGTGGGTATTTGTCGTTTCTAATGGCTGAGGAATATTCCATTGTATACATAGACCACAGCTTCTTTATCCATTCAACTTTCTTTTTTTTTTTTAAACATTTTTATTTATTTATGATAGTCACAGAGAGAGAGAGAGAGAGGCAGAGACACAGGCAGAGGGAGAAGCAGGCTCCATGCACCGAGAGCCCGACGTGGGATTCGATCCCGGGTCTCCAGGATCGCGCCCTGGGCCAAAGGCAGGCGCCAAACCGCTGCGCCACCCAGGGATCCCTCCATTCAACTTTCGATGGACACCGAGGCTCCTTCCCCAGTGTGGCTGTTGTGGACGTTGCTGCTAGAAACATCGGGGTGCAGGTGTCCTGGCGTTTCATTGCATCTGTATCTTTGGGGTAAATCCTCAGCAGTGCAATTGCTGGGTCGTAGGGCAGGTCTATTTTTAACTCTTTGAGGAACCTCCACACAGTTTTCCAGAGTGGCTGCACCAGTTCACATTCCCACCAACAGTGTAAGAGGGTTCCCCTTTCTCCGCATCCTCTCCAACATTTGTGGTTTCCTGCCTTGTTAATTTTCCCCATTCTCACTGGTGTGAGGTGGGATCTCATTGTGGTTTTGATTTGTATTTTCCTGAGGGCAAGTGATGCAGAGCATTTTCTCATGTGCGTGTTGGCCATGTCTATGTCTTCCTCGGTGAGATTTCTGTTCATGTCTTTTGCCCTTTTCATGATTGGATTGTTTCTTTGGTGTTGAGTTTAATAAGTTCTTTATAGATCTTGGATACTAGCCCTTTATCAGATACGTCATTTGCAAATATCTTCTCCCATTCTGCAGGTTGTCTTTTAGTTTTGTTGACTGTATCCTTTGCTGTGCAAAAGCTTCTTATATTGATGAAGTCCCAGTAGTTCATTTTTGCTTTTGTTTCTTTTGCCTTCGTGGATGTATCTTGCAAGAAGTTACTGTGGCCGAGTTCAAAAAGGGTGTTGCCTGTGTTCTCCTCTAGGATTTTGGAAGAATGAAACTAGACCACTCTCTTTCACCATACACAAAAATAAACTCAAAATGGATGAAAGATCTAAATGTGAGACAAGATTCCAGAGTAGCATCCTAATTGGTCTTCCTGCCTCCACTATCCCTCTAGTATCCAGGTGATCATGACACACCTGCCAATTCATCTTCCTAGAAATTCCTCTTTATCATTCTTTCTCATCATTCGTTTCAATAACTTTCCTTGGGCATAGAATTGTGGCTAACAAGCCTTTTGCTATACGGTTCTTCCATTCTTATTAATCTCTTGTTTTGTGTTCTTTAACATTTACCGTGTGTTTCACCAAAATCAGCATCTTTTCTGTTTCTCATACTAGGCTCATGCCAATGCTGTGAGTTTGCTTTCCTCCAAACCTCTGTTTTCTTCTGCTTCTTCTCTGCTGGTACTAAGATGATCAGTCTTTTAAGGACCAATGAAGTTGTTCCTTCTACATGAAGCTTTCTTCTTTTATTCCAGCCAATGAACATAATTTCTTTTTAAAGTGTGTAACTGTGTTTGATTAATGTGAACAACTTACTTTACCTGAAACAGTAAGACTATATCTGTTCTCTTTCCAAAGACACACAAAGTTCCTGGAAGGTAGGAATTCTTTCCCGAACTTTTCTTGTATTCTTTATGAGGTCTAGCATAGTGGCATACCAATTAACTAATTGGTTGAATCAGGTATGAATTAAATATTATATGAATCATTGCTGTTATCATCTGAATATTGGTATCCCTCTTCACCTGTGACTTTGCCCCATGAGTTATCCTGGCTGTTTTAAAAAAATACTTGAATTCCTATTTCAGGGAAATCTAGTGTAGAGTTATGACTGGGGCTCTGGAAGCTTTTATATGTTACATGTAACTATGTGCCACTGTAATCAGTTCTTGCAATCAAGTGATTTAATGAATGCATTGCCAACAAGGGCACAAGGATTGAAAAAAAAGAAAGTGAAGTTCCAGCTCAAGAGGTTTAGGATGAAATGGAGCACCAAATTTCTATGAAAATCAACAAATAAGATTATGTTCCATTCGGTAGCATTCTGATGTAATCAGTTTTAGGAAGCCTTTCATTTTCTTTTAGGTTTTGTATTTTCTTGAGAGAAGGCAGGTCGTGAATAGTAGAATTTTGAAAAGACACTTAGGGAAAGAACCATGCAATTTGCTGTTATATTGCTGTAAAGGAGAAAAAGGTCATGGGGAATGCCTGAACTCTCCCCCAACCTCCGACAGTCTCTAGATTGAAACTCTTGACTATTTACTCTTCCGCACTTCCACTGTTTGATCCATGTTCAAGTCCTATTGGTTTATACCTCACAGTACATCATAAATTTATACTTTCATTTCTACTCTCATCCACAACTATAGGTTAAACTCTATCAGCCTTGGTCTGGACCATTGTAAAGGTTTTCTATCTTTTCTTGCTGCCATGAGTCTCTTTCTTCCAAAATCCATTCTCCATGCTGCATCCTCAATAATATGCCTTAAGCATTATTACATCATGCATTTCTCTATTCACAGAATGCCAAATAAAGTTCAAATTTTCATGTCCCATCTAGAGGTGACCTATTCTTTTTCTAAAATGTCTTTTCACTGCATAACCTATAACCTAGCCATACAGAATTTCTTGCTGTTCTTGGATACAATCTACAATTTTTTTGTTTCCATTTTTGTTGTCATCCTATTATCTCTACTTTGAATGCCCTATCTTTTATCCCTACCTATTTAAAATTTTGGTAGAATTTGGAAAAAAATTGTTACAATTCCCTTTTTTATTTCCAAAGAATTTCTATTGATTGAATCGCTCATTTGTGTCACTTTTGTTTTGTGTTCTTTTAATTTCTAACTTAAATTTTAACCCATTTATTTAACTAATAAACCTAGTTATGACAAGAGAAGGCAGCTTCATATACATCCACATTCCTAACCCAATATTCTTTCAGCCAGATCCCCAAAGTGCCCACTGCTACTCCAATGTCACCTTACACATCCATAATATAGAGAAGTTAGAGTGGAAAGATCCAGTGGTCTTAACTAATTATAGTTATTTATTTCTAAAAAGTTTGCAAGAACAGGTGATAGTATAAACATTCCTAGGAGTTGTCCTTGGGACTTGGTAGTGGTCCACGTAAATTAAGAAGAAGCTTCCTTAACGTGATAATAAATCTCTGGTGTTGGGCGAGCCACTGACATTATGTGACCTCGGTTATAATCATGTGATATCTTTGTAGTTTCTTCATATGAAAGATAAATAATTGAACTGGGTAATCTCTAAAGTTCCTTTTAGGATTAAATTCCATAATAATCATCGTATTGGAGGAAGGATGTTTATGGTAGCCACGTTGCTGAATTAAACATGATGAAGATGTTCAAAGGGCTGAGAGACTTAGTGGGAATGTCAGATAGATCAAGTATTATGTTTTGATTACCTGAGAACACTTTAGTTAGCTGTCCAGTGGGGGGAAGGCATTAGAAACAAATTAGCAATAGGAGCAAAAAGCAATCCCAATTCTATTCATTGCAAAAAAAATTTTTTTTTAAAGATTTATTTATTTATGATAGACATAAGGAGAGAGAGAGAGGAAGAGACACAGGCAGAGGGAGGAGCAGGCTCCATGAAGGGAGCCCGACGGGGGACTCGATCCCGGGACTCGATCCCGGGACTCCAGGATCGTGCCCTGGGCCAAAGACAGGCGCTAAACTGCTGAGCCACCCAGGGATCCCCTCATTGCAAAAATTTTAAGGCTGGAAACAACCCTATGTTCTGTGGTACATCCACATGGTAGAGTACTACAAAGCTGTAAAAAACAATGAGTTATCTCCATTGACATTGAATGAACCTGATAGGAACAGTTAAGTATACAATAAGCAACAATTAGAACATTGTTTAGTAAAATGCCCTTTGCCTACGATGGAGAAAAAAAGAACATGTGTGTATATGGATTTCTGTATATCTGTCTGTTCCTTATGTTGAAAAACCAAATATACCAAAAAAAAAAAAAAAAAAAAGAATAAGAAACTTACTTCTACAAGGAGATTGGAGAAATCTGGCAAAGAGAATGTTGGGGTGGGAATGCATTGGTCCTGGTGTGAATGTATAGGAAGAATGCCTTCTATTGTCACCTTTTGATTAATTGATTAAATAAATAAAAGAAAATTTAAATAAAAAATTAAAGGACTATGCATCTAACCAGGGAAACAGGCTAGATTATCATATGAGGATACAACCAGTAAAACTCAGAAAGTGCGAAAGTCTACAAGTCAAATGACCTAGTGTCCTAAACAAATAAATTATAAATACTAAAAAACCCCATAAGAAGCATATCAGTTGAATGCATTATCAGGCATTTATTTGAATAAAGCTACTGTAAATATAAACAGACAAACACCAACAATAATAAGAGAAACCCAAAAAATTGTATGGGGGAATTTTGACTATAGTCTGTGTGTTTGATAACATTTAGGTATTCTTAAATATTGTCGTCTTTATATGGAGTAATGCTATTGTTGTTATATTATTAAAGAGATATCTTTGTACTTGTGATGATTTATACTTTAGAGATTATACTTTAGACATTCAAGCTAAAGCAATTACAGAAGAAATGATATGAAGTGTGAAATTTTAAAAAAATAAACTGAGGTTATGATTTATGTGGATGGGTCTGTGTGAAAAATCTATAATATGACATTTTAAAAATATAATTAGTGAAGAAAAAAAATTGGGACATGCATGAATTCCAAGGGACTGAGGTCTGTAGGATACTAGACCCAAGGTGGAAATTAGCAACTCATGTGTCTGTAGTAAAGATCATTTTGTTCCAGGGTTCATTTTCAGAGAGCTGAAAAGGGAGAGGGTAGGTGAAGGTGATATAAGCAGAAGATGGCCTCTTTACTTCCATCATTGATCTCAGTTCCTTTCTTCTTCTCACTTTCTCTTCGTTGCCCTGTCACTTCTAACATCTACTTTTCACTCTTGGATTACCCTCCATTTGCTAGTCATGTTATGCAAAAAAGTTATATTCAATATATTTTAGAAAACTTTACATTTTCTCTTTATTAATTGCTGCAGTAGATTGTTTTATATGTAGGTGATCATACACCCAGGTTTGGCTAGAACAGTCATGACAGAAGTTATTAATAGCACCCTTGTCCCTCTTAGAAATGTCCTGGATTATATGATGAATCACAGTAATATTTTCCTATAATTTCGTAATTGTTAGCTGTCATTCATATTCTTTAAAATGTAGTTACTTGGGCAGCCCCGGTGGCTCAGTGGTTTAGCGCCACCTTTAGCCCAGGCTGTGGTCCTGGAATCCCTGGATCAAGTCTTGCGTTGGGCATCCTGCGTGAAGCCTGCTTCTCCCCCTGCCTGTGTCTGTGCCTTTCTCTCTCTCTGTGTCTCTCATGAATAAATACATAAAATCTTTAAAATAAATAATTAAAAATAAAATGTAGTTACTTAATGCTGTTGTGTCTGAATCTGTTCCAAGGCTTTATTTTCCCCTACTGTTGTGTACTGTTGTGGGCTATCTCAAGAGGGTCAGTGGTTCTGAATAGAAATGAAGTTTCCACTCTTCTTTTAACACATTTTGCCATGTAGACATTTGTTTTAATGAAAACAGCTTACCTTTGAGAGATAGAACATTAATGTACTGACAGCCACAGACCCCTTTTAATAGATTCATTTGGCAGAATCAAGATATTTAGAAGCAGAGAGCAGAATCTCCAGGGAGCACAGGAAAGGCATATTTCAATCAGGAAGGAAGATGCCAGAAATAGGTACTTGTATGGAGGGAAGGCCAAATATGGGGGCTGCAATGGGACCTAAAAGCTGAAATGCATTGGTGAGAATGGATGGAGTCAAATATGAAACTTGAGATTAGGAGGAGTCCAAGGCTAAATGAGGTAGCAATTTTGTTTAAGTAGAAGATACCATTATCTCTACTGTAAGTAAGTACAACAACAAAACAATAAAACTACAGTGAAATGCAGATTGGCAATGTCCCTTTTCTCCTATAACTTTGATTACATCTTCAAAACTCAATCTTGGCCAATTTATTGTTCTCTCAAATCAGTTTCTTACCTCCATCAGATTTCTGTTTCAGGGGATAGTTAGATACCAAGACATGTATGGGGGGGATGGTAAATCTGGTTCACGGTATCACTGGCCACATAGGCATCCTTTTAGGTATTTTCATTCTTGTTTATATTTTGGTCCTTCAGCTTCTTTAGTGCTGCTCCCATAGCTACATTCAAATCCTTCTTCCAGCTTTTGGCCACAGAAAATCATCTGGCTGCCCTCTTGGATCTTGGAGTTATGGGGAAAACTCAATGAGCCTTCCTTAGGCTATCTGCCTAGGTACCACTGGTAGCTATCTTTACCCATTTCTGTCTATATCAGATGTCATACCAGGAAGCTCTTCAAGACTTGCTACTTTTTTGACATTGCCTGAGGAGAGAAGCACAGCTGATCTTTGCTTGTGGACTCCCAAATTCATCTGATGATTTGTACCAGCCTTGGTATGCTTGCCTTTAGATCCTTGCTCTTATTTCACTCTGTTCTGTATAGTACATCTCTCACTTGTATTTGTATTTTTCTCTTGGTTATAGGACACATTTTTCTGCTCCTTCACATATCTAGTAATTTTTATTAGATGCTAGGTAGTATAAATATTATATAATTGAAGATCTGGATTTGTTTTATTTTTTATAAAGTTGTGACTCTTGTTTTAGTAGGCAGCTAACTACTGAAGATCAGTTTGATCATGTTGAAGCTCATTTTTGTTTTAATAGTACATATCTAGAGTAGCTTTTTACTCCAAGTTAGTTTAGCTTTGGTATTAATGGGTCGATGTCTGAACTCTATTCTATTCATCAAAATCTCTCTACTCTGGTTACTTACATTTTAAACACCTCTCAGCCCTATAGGAGCACTGGGAATTATTTAGAGCTCTTTGGTTGTCTTTGCCTAGTCTAATGGAGTTTTTACTCTATGCATATGTCTCTTAGTATTTAACAAAGATTCATGGGAGCTCCCATGTAGATTTTTGGAGTTCTTTTGAATATCATTATTATTTTATTTTTAAATTTTTTATTATTTTTAAATTTTTTAAATTTATTTTTATTTATTTAAATTTTTTAAAGATTTTATTTATTTATTCATGAGAGATACACTGAGAGAGGCAGAGACACAGGCAGAGGGAGAAGCAGGCTCCCCAGGAGGAGCCTGATGTGGGACTCAATCCCGGATCCCAGGATCACATCCTAAGCCAAAGGCAGACGCTCAACTGCTGAGCTACCCAGGTGTCCCTATTTATTTGTTTTTTAATTTTAATTCCAGGATAGTTAACTTTCAGTGATAGATTATGGAGTTCTGTTTTTATCTCTTTTCTGACTTCTGCCACACATATTTTAGCTGCTTTAGCCTCCCTGAACCCTGATCTCTATTTCCCTAATCTATACTCCTCCCTTCCAGTTGGGTTTCCCCTCTTTGTTCTACAACCCTCAATATGTATCAAGATCTAGAAAGTAGGGTGGTCATGGGGTCACCTTATTTGTACTCTTCATCTAGGAAATGTAGTACTCCTTTGATTCCTGTCAAAACTCTGAAAATAGTTACTTCATATATTTGACAAGATTTCTCTCATTGCTCTAGACAAATCTACTACCAGTTACTCCATCAAGGCAAGAAGTGGAAATCTATGACTGTCCCTTTTTTTAAAGATCTTATTTATTTATTCATGAGAGACACAGAGAGAGAGGCAGAGAGATAGGCAGAGAGAGAGAAGCAGGCTCCATGCAGGGACCCCTATGTAGGACTTGACTCCAGGACCCCAGGATCAAGCCCCGGGTGTGAAGGCAGATGCTCAACCACTGAGCCACCCAGATGCCCCAGTATGACTGTCCCTTTTTAATTAGGCTTTAATACAGATTCCTCGGACAGATAGCTTATATATCCTCATGTACATCATGGTTCTCCCTGCTGTTGATCCTTATTGAAAACTCCACCACTCTACATGTGGTGGTAACAACTTGATTACTTGCCATTTCCTGAGTCTACTTCCTTTGCCACTTCTCCATCTTTGTACACAGTTTCCCCTCTACTTTTGGGGGTACTCAGATGATACAGTTTTTGTCTTTAAGCATCTGATAAATAGAACCTTACAAAGTACTGTGATACAAAGTCAAATAAGGAAAGTATACAGAGAAGCCTGGAGCTGAAAATGTTTTAAATTGGCCTAAAAAGCAAGAGTAGAATAATTAGGTTTGGTTCTTGGGAGCCAAAAACACTTATTATGTGTCCCAATTATGTCACACACCATTTCAAGGGTTAAAAAAAAAGTAGTTAAAGGCAATCTACTAAAAACAAGCCTTTTAAATGAATGTACTTATTTCTTTTTTTAATGGTATAAATCCGGGGCTGACAAATTATGGCCTTTGGACCAAATCTCTCCTGCTGCCTGTTTTTATATAGCCTGAAAGCTAAGATGATTTTTACTTTTTATAATGGTTACATATTAAGTGGTTATATAAGTACCTATATAATATTCTCAATGTTGTCTCTTGGCTTACAGAACCTGAGATATTTACTGTGTGGCTGGGAAGCTAGGATATGAACATAAGTAGCAGTAACACAGAATTGAATAAAAGAGGAATCTGGGAAGAGAGGTAATGGGTTAAGAATTGTCATATTTCAGAAAAGAATTGCTGACATGGAGCTGAGGAAATTAGGGGAATCTCACTGGAAGAGATGGGATAGGAGCTGGCCTAGGAAAAATGGGTAGGATTTTAATATACACAGACAGGTGCATTCTACGAGGGAAACTTGGTTAAAGCTCTGCCGTAGTTGAAATTCATGTGCTGCAAGCTCACAATTTGAGTCTGAGCCTTATACTCTCAGAAAGGCAATTGACTGATGGTTTGGTGTTTGAAAAAAAACCATTATTTTCCTGTGATACAAATTTTTTCTCTGCCTTCTTACTTATTTTTTTCCTCCTCTAGTCAATATTTAGCCCGAGTTTCCTTGTTAAATTCTAAGGGATTAAGTAACAGGTTTTGAGGAGTTGGTTTCCTATTCTCTGCTCTTGTCTCAGATTAGAAGAGTTTTGGCCAAATGACTCCCCACATCACTCTCTGTGTATGTCTGTGTTCAGCGAGAGGAACTCTGCCAAATTTTTTTCTTATAACTGCACTCTTTCTCTTCATGGGGATCCATGGCCAGCAGTGTCTCTTTTCTCCAGCTTTGCCAGCCTAGTATCTCTGCTAATGATGAGGGAGGGAGGAAACAGATTCAATATTTGTGATGTTTAGAAATTGCTTTCTCTCATGTAAAGAAGCCTCTTAATGGTAGGACCAAGGAAAATTATCTGAGCAAAAAGAGAATCTTTATTTCCCTAATAGAGTTCTGAATACACAATGAGGAGCTCAAATAAATACTGTCATTCATCCTAAATGAAATGAATGTAACCTGAAAATAATTTTCTTACAGATCAAAGTTTTTAAAGTAGAGTTGGGATATAAAAAGATTTTTCAAAGGACTGAAATTCATGATAATTGAGCTTTCCTATGAAATAATCTTTTAATATGATTTGGGATGATGGCACAGGTCCTGACTGATGAGTTAGAGATGAAAGAACAGTTTTGTGGAGGATGTGAATGCAATCGCTTTCAGAAGAACAGCTATTCGATAATAGTACCTATTCTTTGAGGTAAAAGTATTTGTTGTTATTAAAGACTCGTCACCCTTGAATTTGTATCTTGATTAACAAAGTCCCTGAAATTAAACTCTATTCATAGACATACACAGCAGTACTTACTAGTCACAATAACTGAATCTTTTTCATAATAAATTGAATGCATTTCTATTTGGCAGTCAAAATAGTGTTTCTCCAGGTCACAAGTACACTGCTTTCATAACACTTTTAAATTTCTCCCAGGGCCTTTGCAGTTCAGTTTGGATAATTCTACGTTGTTGCTATTTAAATTTTATTTCAGTCTCATATAATAGTCATACTGGCTGATCCAACATAAAGGTAGTGAAAATTGAGTTGAAAGTTATGTTAAAGAATAACAGAGGCACTGGACTTGAGTCAGATCAAATTGAATACTTGAGGGAAACTTCTTACCTTTATTTGGCAACAGTAAAAATTCCTTACATGTATACCACTTTAAAATTTTCAGTGGTTGTCATAATCCTTTAGTCTACTCTTGGTTGCAAATGGTAGAAACTCAACAGGGCTTGATCTCAAAAAGAGAATATATTGTCTCACACTACCAAGAAGTCTAGAGGCATTAGTCTTGAGGAATAGCTTGTTATGCGTTTTCAACTATATAATTAGGGTTTTGTTTCTGTCCACACCTTGGCTCTGATTTACTCTGTGTCTGAGTCTCATTCTACAAGGTGGCAAGGTGACACTGACATTTCTAGGTCACATGGTCCTTATAGCTTAATATACAAAGGGAAGAGGAACAGATCTAAAAATCCTCCCACAACTCTAAAACTCTTGCCACAGTATGCTCTGGCATATATCTTGAATATGGCTGGGGAATAGGAAAGAACTGTATAAGCCTGGGTTATATGAATGTGTCCAGGGTAGGCTACATTAATGTGGTTTGAGAGCTGGAGCTTCCAGATTGATTCATTATGAGTCAATTAGCAAAAGAGTAATGAGCAACTTATTGTATTCATTTTCTTCTAAGAGTTTATTTTCTGGGACACCTGGGTAGCTCAGTGGTTGAGCATTTGCCTTCAGCTCAGGTCATGATCCCAAGGTCCTGGGGTGGAGTCCTGCATCAGGGTCCCTTCAGGGAGTCTGCTTCTCCCTCTGCCTGTGTCTCTGCCTCTCTCTCTCTGTGTCTCTCATGAATAAATAAATAAAATCTTTTGGAAAAAAAGAGTTTATTTTGTAGCCAGATTTTATGTTGCATCTGTAATGACACTTTAAAGGATAGTCAGTTTATCTTTACCTTTATTTCCTACTTCTGCAGCTGGAGACAGAGGGCCAGAGAGGTGGAGAATGAGAAACAGAAAGAAGAGACACATGGCTCTGGTCTTCCATTGCTTTATCAGAGTGTTACTTCATTGGGGATTTTATTTGACAGATCTAAGATATGAGACCTGAATGACTACATTTGTTAGCACTGAGGTATCCTAGGTAAGTGAAGCTTGAGTCATTAGTGGATAAATCCCACCGACAGCTTTTTGGGAATTGAAGTCCCCAGCCCCAGAATGACAAAGCACTCAGAGGGGACAAATTGTATGAGTACATCGTTCACCTGTCATATATTGGATGCCTTGTGGACTTTCGTGATATGCCATTAAACAGTTTGTATGAAATAAAAACAAAGTTTTTTGGAACCATTTTCTAAAGGTCTTTGAAGATAGAAGTCAAAAAGGAATTGTAATGATTTCCTCTGCCCTCAGCCTTGAGCTCTGCCCACATACAAACACACTACACTTAAAACGGTTCAGGCTTTCAGAAGAAAAAGAAAGACACCGTTTTGAGAGAGCAAGATAACATTATAGGGTACTTTATACTTACAGTAAAGAATCTGTGGGATCCCAGGATGGCTCAGAAATTTAGTGCCTGCCTTCAGCCCAGGGCATGGTCCTGGAGTCCGGGGATTGAGTCCCACAGCAGGCTCCCTGCAGGGAGCCTGCTTCTTCTGCTGCCTGTGTCTCTGCCTCTCTCTTTCTCTCTCTCTCTGTCTCTCATGAATAAATAAATAAAATCTTTAAAAAAATAAAGAATCTGCTAAGGTGTAATGTAAAGAGCATTTAATTAGGGTCAAAACATCAGGATTAAAAAAAAAAAAAACATCAGGATTTAAGTCATATTTTTGCCAGGTTCTACCCTTTTGATTTTTGTTATACTCTAGCTTCCTAACCTTTGGTTTCCCCAGTGATATAGCAGATCAATAAAGATTTTTTTTTAATTTTTGAAAAGATCTTATTTATTCATGAGAGACACAGAAAGAGACAGAGAGGCAGAGAGAGACACAGGCGGAGGGAGAAGCAGGTACCCCACAGGGAACCTGATCTGGGACTCGATCCTGGGATTCCAGGATCATGCCCTGGGCCGAAGGCAGGCGCTAAACCGCTGAACCACCAGGGGATCCCCAAATAAAGATCTTTTAAAAAATGGTTACCCCACTTGACGGGCTGAGCACTGGGTGTTATTCTATATGTTGGCAAATTGAACACTAATAAAAAATAAATTTATAAAAAAAATGGTTACCCATAATGGCATTGTGTTACAATGACAGAAAAACATAAGACGAAGCAATTGATTTAGTATTCAGAAGAAATGAGTACAATTTTCTCAACATTTCCAGGGTTTTTGTCAATTCTTGGAATAAAAGGACTTACTTTTTTCTCTACAAGGACATCACGTAAAATACATTTTAGAAGGGTAGGTGAATATCTCTTTGTCATTGGTTATTTAGTAGTGATAGTGGGAGTTTTGGCTGACTGTTTTCAAAAGCTATTCCTTTGTATTGTGGAGTCCTTTAAGCCTGCATTATACCAAATAAGCACCACTATCTCCTGCAGAAATAGCAGTGCAGTACATAGTCACCGTTTGAAATATCAGTGGCTATCAGTTAAAACACCTGGGAAATCTTGAAACAGATTGCTGTGTGGGGGCAAAAACCCGTTTTGATCAGGAAATTACATCTTGAGGAACTATTCTTTATTATAGATATTTCTTAAAGCCCAATTACACTTTGTGTTTGTACACTTGGTCAAAAAAATTCCACTATCAATAGAATTCTAATACGTGATACTCTAGGGTTTATCTTTCCCGAGTTTTCAACATTACATCCTTATGCTTGGCATCCATTCTTTTCCTTCGTGCTCTGGGGCATCACATTACGTCTGTGTATTTCACAGATCCTTTTTGTAGAAGTGCAGTGATTAATGAGAACAATAATCAATTAAGAACTCATTTATTGCACTCTTTTAAACCAGTGATCTATTGACACAAGATATGAACATAAAGTACAATGGAGTGCTTAAAATAGTACAGTGAATTAAATTTAGCATGGACTGTTAGTTCACAGGAAGAGGTAACAAAGATGATTGTTTTCTGCAACACAAGAAGAGTGTCTTATTATGAACTTCTGCTAAAGGAAAAATATGAATTGAAAAAAAGTAAAGTGCCAACAACTTAGTTTTAAAAGCTGCATTATGGAACCACTCTTCTGCCTCACAAAGCTGGAAAACGGGAGAAGGACAACCTGTCACATGCACATTGTCAGAAGACAGTTGGCGTCTGTGACCCACCTGCTGTGTGCAGAGTACTGAGTGCTAAAGACCCAAATGATCAAGACAACCCATGTTCTCTTTTGATTACTAAAGAGTGTTCTTTTACAAAGCATATTTGTATAGCTAAATCAGAGCCAGTGCTATTGGCACAAACATTACTTTCCCTCCTCCTCCTCTTTTTTTTTTTTTTTAATCTATTCTTTATGGGAGTTTTTGTACTTAAGCTTACTCTTAGTGATGAATGTCTCGGACGTCTCCAAGTACTTGCTCTCAGAAGTCACAGTGATGAACTTCGTGGCTGCATTTTTCTGACATTTCTTTCAGGATTGGTCATAGTACATAATTTTACACTTCCGGAATATCTGCTCCAGTTTACATTTCCAAGAGCACTGGGTGTTAATATTTTCTTATATCCTTGCTAGCACTTGCTATTATTCACGTTCCAATTTTCCATTCTGATGACTGTATAATAGTATTTCACATTAGTTTTTATTTGCTCTCTCTCTCTCTCTCTCTCTGATCCTTAGGGAGGTTGAAGATCTCTTCATATTTTAATTAATCATTTGGGCTTCCTCGTTACTGAATTTCCTTTGAATACTCTTAGATAATTTTTTTCTATTTTGTTTAGTATCTTTTGTTTTTAGAATAATTTATGATACTATATATAGTAGCAGTTAATCTTTTGTCAGACTTAATTATTTCAACTATTTTCTTCTAGGTTGGAACCATCCTGCTGACTTGTTCAAATTAAGTCTTTAACTTTTATGTAGAATATATATATGTATATATATCCATTAATTTTTCTTAGGATTTGTGCAATAGAGGCCTTCTTTATGTATAAAAAAATCCATTCCACTCTTCGACATGGCTTTTTATATTTACTTTAATTTTTAGGTTTTTTTTTTTTATCAATTTGGAGTTCATCTACGTATATGGTATACGAAAGTATTCAAATATATTCTCCATGTAATAAACCAATGTTCTCAGTACCATCTACTAAGTTATTAGTTCATTTCCCATTGTTTAGTGATCCCATTACATTCGTGTGCTAACTTTGCATTTATGCTAAATGTT
The DNA here is from genome assembly GCF_048164855.1 of Canis lupus baileyi. Classification (NCBI taxonomy): domain Eukaryota; kingdom Metazoa; phylum Chordata; class Mammalia; order Carnivora; family Canidae; genus Canis; species Canis lupus. The sequence goes on along the minus strand of NC_132871.1, from coordinate 30,959,059 downwards.
TCTAGGCTTGCTATTGCATTTCATTGGTTTCTTCATCTGTCCCTGTACCAGTATCACTCTGGTTTCATGATTTTTAAAGTATGTCTTAAGATCCGGAAAGGTGAATGATCCAGATTTGTTCTTTTAAAAAAATTCATAGCTGGTCACAGATCTTTATTAGTCTATGTAAATTTATGATTCACTATGTCATATTCCAAAATTATTCTTTCTGGGATTTTAGTATGAATTTTAGTGAATACATACATTAATTTGGGAGCTAATCGACAACTTTAAAATGACATCATCATGAATGGAACTAGAGAGTATTACGCTAAGTGAAATAAGTCAGTCAGAGAAAAACAAATACCATATGATTTCACTCCAATGTGGAACTTAAGAAACAAAACAAATGAGTAAAGGGGGAAAAATGAGCTTGGATTTTAAATGCGCTATTTTGTTGATTTTCTTTTAGTTAGTTGTTATCTGCTAAGACAAATTCATTTTTCTTTTAAATTCTTCATGTATTTTATTTAAATAAACTAATTAACTTACTCACCAAGATGTTATATACTATATTGAATAATAAAAAGCAGTAATAGTGGGGATCCTCGCCGTTTTTCCAGAATTTGAAACTGCAGTCTAAAATTTTGTCCAATAATTTTGTTGTGTATTTGTTTCATCATGTTCAAGAAATTTTATTTTATTCCCAATACTTAGTAGTATGTTAAAAATAATAAATTTCTATTGAAGTCTATCAAATAATTTTTGGGATTATTGTGTGAACACCCTGGAACAACTCTTTAGGCCATTTGGGTGTAAATCATGCTGGGTTCTGCAATCAGACAACAAAGGCGATGTCTGTATCGCATTAAGTTCAGTTACTTAATGAAGGATAATAGAGATTGTCGATCTAATCTAATCTGATTGACTTGTTCTCAAGCATGTTTAAAGACTAATTTTTGACATGATTGTATAGCTGGGTCATTATGAATCAATAAGGCTAACATGAAAATTTAATGTTAAATGTTAATCCTTCTGGAATAAAGCTATTCACAATTGGAACTGATATAAAATAATTTTAATAATGCAATAAATACTTTGCATATTTTGGCAGGAAAAGTGACACTTCTAAGTGGAGTTTTGATTGCTCTAAATTTGTACTTAAGAAAAGCCGAATGTGAAGAATTTAAGGTGTACACAAGTTTGAGTGACAGGAAAACAAGCTCGTTTTGAAATTACATTATCCTGTTGCTGTTTTAGTTTGATTTACTATGGTTTTACAATTGCAAATGATTTATCCTTTGTAACATTGCTCAGGAAAATGTTGTGAGTTAATAGACTTCTGAAGAATTCTTCAAGTTTTTATTTGAAAAAGAGAGAAAGAAACAGGAATTCTGTGGAAAATTTCATTTGTAATCTAGAACCAATAAACAGTTTTGGGGATGACCTTAAAGACTGCAAAATCATAAGATACAGGATTTAAAACAATAAACATGCTAGGTACTATAGACTTAGAAATAATTCTGTGTACCTTAGAAAAAAGAGGATCTTGGTTTTTTTTTTTTTTTTTTTTTTTTTTTTACTTAAGGTCATTGACTGATGTCTGAAGCATGAAAAACAGAAGTTCTTTGTGAAAACTCTGATGGCATTTTTTTTTAAACCATAAAAATCCAATATGTGATTCTGGGACCAACTATAAATAACTTCCTTGGGGAATTCAGGATCACTTGTAGGAAATATTTTGTTCAATGGCCTTCACCTTATTTTTTTCTCTAGGTGAAGCTACACTTTAAGAAATAATAAGGTAGGGATAAGAATACCATAAATATGCTAACTTCTTAAATTTCTTGCTTACTTTAATATTTCCCATTTGGTTTGAGTTGGTTATTTAGGCAGAACAAGAAGTGGTAAATATAAATTTTTTTTAAAAAAATTCTTTATTTATTTTTTCATGATTCACACACACACACACACACACACACACACACACACACATACACACAGAGAGAGGCAGAGACACAGGCAGAGGGAGAAGTAGGCTCCATGCCGGGAGCCTGATGTGGGACTCGATCCTGGGACTCCAGGATCATGCCCTGGGCCAAAGGCAGGCGCTAAACCGCTGAGCCCCCCAGGGATCCCTATAAAAATTAATCATAAAAGAATATTAGAAATCCTGTAAACAAAATAAGAGTGTCAGGAGACTGAACTGTGAGACTGCAATATGGTTTTAGCAACTTTGCAATGCTTGTCATACTTTAAAGTGTAGTAAAAGTCTGATTATTTCCATTCCCACATCAACCAGTCTGGTTCAAGCAAGAGGAAGTTATTTTAAGAATATTTGGTACAGGAAGGGAAACTCAGTCTAAGATGGACAGTTTTGGTAAGATAAGTTTTTCTCAGCAAGCCAGGTGGTGGAACTTTGTTCCAAGGGACCCCTGACCCCAATCCACCGGCCAGTGGTGCTCAGCTTTTCTTTGTCATTAGTGCTCTTTCAACCAAAACCTGCTGCTTTTACTTTTTTGCCCAAGACTTCTATGTGAGCATTCTTGTCCTTCCAGAGCCCATGCTGATACCACTTCTTACTATGTTTCCAGTTTCCAGAATAATATTTTAATGCACTCTGTTAATCTTTCCACAACAAGCCAATTTATTAGCCACTGAACAGCTCAAAGATGGTCTTGCCGTGGGTCAGAAACCACCCATTTTTCCATTAGGTGCGGCACAATGGAGATGGAGGTAGAGGAGGTGGGTTATGTGATGTATATATAGTGTCCCCTGTAGAAGGAAAAGCACTAGCACATTTCATCTGCAGGATTTCCTTAGAAGGGGTGGTAGGCCTGATGATTGATGTGTGTAGTGTAGCAGCAAACCATAGATGCTCATGGTTTATAAGGAGGAGCTGAGCTATCATTCTGTATGTTATGGGAGGCAGTACTTTCCGGAGACTTCCACATAGCAGTATAAACATCCTGAGAGCTTTGTTGCTGGAATGTGATACCTAAAGAAAGCAAATGCTTTCATGTGACCTAGAGCTGTTAACAATTGGTAGAAAAGTCCTCTCATAGTGATATGCACTGAAGGAGTGGTTTTATTGTACTTTGTGTTTAGCTATTTTAGAGACTGGAAGAGAATTTTGATTAGTTTTACTACATAAACAAAGGAAGAGAGATGTCTTGCAACTTTTTCTGTGCTCCTTGATTATCATATACTGTGTGATTTTTTTTCTCATCAGTAGGCATTTGAAGACTGACCTATGATAATTAAATGTAGATTAAAATGTGACATGGTTTAATAGAGACCTCTGTATTACCAAGGAAACTACAATTAGTGAAGCTTACATTCCAGACTCTTAAAAAAACTTGCAGAAATGCCATTTTTTCTCATCAATTTGCTCTCGGCTTTGGTTATACTCGTGGTTTTAGAAGTAAAGAGAATTTTTCTCAGTCCAAGAAATGTTAGCTTGTTTATGCATGGAATAAATAATAAACATAGTTAAAGGATATTTGTTTCTATCAAAGTTATGCTATCACAATGTAAACAATTTTTGTTCATATAGTTGACATGGAGTTATACAAAATATAGAAATTGTTAGATGAGTCAGCAATCTTACTTCAGTTTGGGATGTTATAAATATCTGGAAGATTTTCAGAATTATTTAGGAGGGGGCGGCTGGGTGGCTCAGTTGGTTGAGCATCTGACTGCTGGTTTTGGCTCAGGTCATGATTTCATGGGATCATGGGATTGAGGCAGGCCTCAGGCTCCTGGCTCAGTGGAGAGTCTGCTTGAGATTCTCCTCCTCTGCTCCTCCCCCCCACTTGTTCTCTCTGTCTCTCTCAAATAAATAAAATTTTAAAAATTATTTAGGACAAAGTAGGTAATAATCAATTCAAATTTTTGGTTCACTATACTTTGGTCATCTTTAAAAATAATGTGCTTTTCAATTATTTACTTCTTAATCTGGAAGAATTTGATAAGAAATCTTCTGAAGTATTTCTTTTTAAAAAATAAACTTTCTCGGGATCCCTGGGTGGCGCAGCGGTTTAGCGCCTGCCTTTGGCCCAGGGCGCGATCCTGGAGACCCGGGATCAAATCCCACGTCGGGCTCCCGGTGCATGGAGCCTGCTTCTCCCTCTGCCTGTGTCTCTGACTCTCTCTCTCTCTCACTGTGTGCCTATCATAAATAAATTTAAAAAAAATTAAAAAAAAAAACTTTCTCTACTCTCCATGAAATAGAAATAAAATCAAAATCAGCAATAAATCAGTAATAAATCCCAAATCCTCTTGACTAGCCATGAACTAGAAATTACATTTACCAAAAATATATCAGTAATAAAATGGCAAGCTAGTTTTCCAGCTTGTCTATTGGCTAAATTCACCATAAGTTTATATGTACATTATTCCGATCTACATTTAAAGTTTTGAAGCTTCACATAAACAGTGTTGTAATATATTAAGTACTCTCTAACTTGTTTCTTTCACTGAACATTAGTTTTTTGAGATATATCTACACAATTTAATTATAGATAGCTGTAATTCATTCTTTTTTACTGCTATATAGTATTATATCCCATTCCAAAATTTATCTGATTTGAAATTATTTTCAGTCTTTTGCTACAATAAACATTTTTGTATGTTTTCTTGTAGATATGTAAAGAGTTTCTTTAGGAATTCCCCTAGAATTCTGTAGTTTCTTGTATAATCTTGGGAGGAAGAATTGCTGGATGGTAAGCTAAGCACATTTTAGTCACCTCAATATTGGCAAATTTCACTGATTTGTACTCCCACAGGTACTATAAGAATTGCTATTTTCTTACATTTATTAAAACTTGAACTCAGTTACAAATTTGATTGATATGAAAAGTCAATTTCTTTTCATTTTTTATTTCTCTAATTGCTAGTTAGGACAAGGAGCATTTCTTATGCTTGTTAACGATATGAATATTTTAGTCTGTAGTTATGTATATCATTTGTCGTTTTAATATTTTATTGTGATTGTGTCAGTTTAAATTGACCTATAGGAGTTCTTTCTGGATTCCAAATAGCGGTCCTTTTTCATATATAATATGTGTTATGATAATTATAATATAACTTAATATCTACATATTACATAACTTATAATGTATATATATTTATATACATTTATAATTTATATATATATTATATATATATGTATAATATCTTCTCCCAGACTAGCTTGCATCATCACTCAAAAGACAAGTCTTTTATTTGGCAGATTTAATTTTAAATTAGTGTAGTCAATCCATCTCTTTTCACAGTTTGTGCTTATGCATCTTGTTTAGGAACTTGTTATCCCTAACAATGAATTCATTAAAAATATCACCTATGTTTATTTCTGAAAGTATAAAGTTTACTTTTCACAATTAGTTCTTTAGCCCACTTGGAAAAATGTCTTTCATGTGGTGTAAGGATCTAATTTTATTTTTATTCATATAGAGAGCATATTTCCCCAGTGTCATTTGCTGAATACTCCATCGTTTACCTAGTATCTTGAAATGCTTCTTCTGTCGAATACCAGGTACCTCAAAGTAGAGGGCAGCCTGTTTCTAAGTTCTCTCTTCTGTCCATTGGTCTATTTGTCTTTCTCTACATGAATACCACAGAGTTTTAATTATTCTAGCTTTATAATGTAGGAGTAGGCACTCATCTTGATCTTCAAAAATATTTTGGCTATTCTTGGCCCTGTGTTCTTCCATTTAACTTTTAAAGTCCATTTGTCAAGGTCCGTGAAAACCTTTGTTGCTACTGGATATGATATTATCTGCTCTTTTACTTAGGTTGGTTTCATTTCTTTCATGAAGTTATCCACAGAGAAGCTTGACTAGAGGAAAGAGGCATGAAATGTGGGATGGAGGTATTGTGTGAAGCTAATCAGAGCCCATGAAGAACTTGCAGCAGTGGTGACTGGAATGAAGAGACAGGTAGAACCAGGAGGATCCAGTAGGAATGCATGAGGGCAAATAAAAACAGAAAAGCAAACAGAAAGCTTGGTTTTTGTGAATGGAATACATTTTCTTAGTAACATTATCATCGATTAAAGATCAAATATAACTAGTTTTTACTTTAGATACCTCAGACAAAATTCTAGGTGGAAAACATATACAATGGATCATCTTGTGTTGGGAAACATGACGAAGACAAATCATTTGAAAGATATTCCCATCCTACAGCGGGAACTATTTTCAAGGATACTAGTCTTGAGAGAGCAATGTGTTGTTCAGACCATCTGGATAGTGTATGTGACTAAACCCCATAGGCATCTATATAAACTTTTAAGATTCTGGTGGGCAGGTGCTAAGCTTGACCTGTCGTGTGGATGCCCAAGGCAAGCCTCATGAATAAGTTCCCTTACTTATTAAACCTGCCAGTCTGGAATGGCTTGCCTCTTTTTTCGGTCTTTTCTTGCCCTCCATGTAAGAGGGCCAGTTTGCAAACCAGCACATAGTGGGGCCTTAATCAATGTTTTTGGATTAAATAAAAGAGGGAATGAAATAGATTCAACCTGTGCATTGGTTATAGATCAGGTAAATGAGTGATGTATAAATTTTTTTTCCTCTTCAGGCATTAAAACTGAAGTAGATTATTTAGTGATCTTAGGTGAGTTAGTGGCAGGACCCAACTAAAGGAGGAAAATGACCAGATGAATATCTGTGGTCCCTTCTGTTTCCATGATTCTGAACCGTATTTACTAAACCGTAATATTCAATTATAGTTCAGAAATAAGTTTCACTTGAATATTTTCCCTGAGGAAATCTAACACTTTTATTCTACTGTCTTCTGTAAATTTAATAAATGTGTGATGAGATTGCTTTTTTCAAAAAAAATTCCTTTTTATACTAGTGGGTTGTTCAACCTGCTTCCACAATGACATTTCTGGGATATTTTCCAATCTTTTCTTCCTCTTAAAATAGATTGAGGCCTTATGTTCCATCTTGGAAATCATCACATTTATCTGCTATTTGGTATCTGAACTATGCATTCTCAATGCTGAAGGGCAATTCTCTGAAAGACATATAGTTGCTTTCCAAGTTTTATCTGGCTTGAATTCTACATAGGCTTGCAAGACTGTGTTTGTAATGTTCTGTTTCTGTGTGTAAAGGAATATGACTTCTTACAGGAGTAATGAAAAGAAATAGACAAGATATAATTAGTAAATATGCTTGGGGAAAATTCTCAAGGAAATTTCAGGAAATCCTTTTTCACATCAAGATCCTGAAAATAAGAAAGGTTCGGCAATTCCCAGGACTTCAGAGTAAATATCTTCATAGACAAAGGACAATGTAAAAGCATTGCTGTTGTATTATCAATTGATCATTTAAATAGCTGTCAGAGCTTCTAATGAAACAAACATTTAAATCATACGGACATTTATAATGAAAAATATTATCAAACTAATATTTCAAACTGTAAAATACATGTATTCATAAGGTAGGAACAAAATTTCAAATAAAGGGAGAATATTTCTTTCTAGAAGTGAATCGATTATGATATATATATGAAAATAAATATGAATTTCTTTAGATTTGCCATATGATAAAAATAATTTTCCCAGAGTGAATGTGCATTTTGTCTAGGCTACAAATGTTCCTCAAAATGAGCATTAAGGACTACCTGTATTAACAGTATCTGGAATGCTGGTGAAAAACACATATTATTTGGTTTTACTCAGACCTACAGAATCAGATGCTCTGGGGTTAAGGCCTAGGAACTTGAATGATTGACATTTATCTGAGGTGATTCTGATGTACATTAAAATTTGAGAATCTGGGGCTGCATGGTGTAATTTCAAATAACCCAGAAAACAAAAATACAAAGCCCCACTAGAAGTTCAAAAACTCAATTATTTTGTTCTGTTTTAAAAGAAAGCAGTTTTATCAAATTGCATTTTTATGATTAGCTTACCAGTGACATATTAAAATCTTTATGTTATTAATAAAGACTATTTTTTTTCATTGTGGAAAAACAGTCTTCAGATAGAAATAAATCTCAATGAAATTGATTTGATACTTTGTATTTTTATAGGTCCTAAGACTGATTTGAAAAAAAATACAATCTGACTCAGTAATATATACTCTGAATGATTTTCAATGCTCAAAATTCCTAAAAGGATTTAGGAATTACTATTCGTAATGTTAAAACATTTTTTTCTGATTTTTTTCTTTCAGTTTATTGAGATGTAATTGATATACTGCACTGTATGTTTCTGGTATGCAGCATAATGACTTGACATACATATACTGAAATGATTACCACATTAAGTTTAGTTAATATCCATTTGTTAATGAGTATAATTAACACCCATCATCCCATATGAATACAAAAAAAATGTTTTATTCCTTGTGATGAAAACTTTTAGGATATATTCTCTTAGTAACTTTTATTTTTAATATTTATTTATTTATTTATTTATTTATTTATTTAGTATATAGAGAGATAGCCAGCCCCAGTGGGAGGGCAGAGGGAAAGGGAAAGAGAATCTCAAGCAGACCGTGTTGCAGCAGAGCTCACTGTGGGGCTCAATCTCATGACCCTCAGATCCCTACCTGAGCTGAAACCAAGAGTTAGAAGCTTAACTGACTTTGTTACCCAGGCATCTCACTTAGCAAATTCCCTTTTTTTTTTTAAGATTTTATTAATTTATTGAGAGAGCGAGTGAATGAGAGAGAGAGAAGGGACAGACGAAGGACAGAGGGAGAGGGAGAAGCAGATCCCCCCTAAGAGGCAGCTCGAGGTGGGGCTTGATCCCAATATCTGGGGACCATGACCTGAGCTGAAGGCCGATGGTTAACGGACTGAGCCACCCAGGTGCCTGTGACAACAGTGTTAGCTGTAGTCCTCCCTAGTATTTACTTATCTTTTTTCTTTCAAATTTTTATTTAAATTCAAGTTAGTTATCATATAGTGTAGTATCAGTTTTAGGAACAGAATTTAGTAATTCACCATTTACCATAAGACTCAGTGTTTATCACAACAAGTGCCCTCCTTAATGCCCATCACCTATTTAGCCCATTCCCCACCCACCTCCTTCAACAATCCTCAGTTTCTTTTCTATTGTTAAGAGTCTCTTATGGTTTGCCTCCCCCTCTCTCCTTCACTCATTTTTCTTTCCCCACACGTTCATCTGTTTTGTTCCCTAAATTCCACATATGAGTGAAATCATATGGTACTAGTCTTTCTCTGACTGAGTGATTTCATGTAGCATAATACACTCAGGTTCTTCAACGTGGATGGAACTGGAGGGTATTATGCTGAGTGAAGTAAGTCAGTCGGAGAAGGACAAACATTATATGTTCTCATTCATTTGGGGAATATAAATAATAGTGAAAGGGAATATAAGGGAAGGGAGAAGAAATGTGTGGGCAATATCAGAAAGGGAGACAGAACGTAAAGACTGCTAACTCTGGGAAACGAACTAGGGGTGGTAGAAGGGGAGGAGGGCGGGGGGTGGGAGTGAATGGGTGACGGGCACTGGGGGTTATTTTGTATGTTAGTAAATTGAACACCAATAAAAAATAAATTAAAAAAACAAAAACAAACAAACAAACAAAAAAATAAAGTAAAGGCATAAAAAAAAATACACTCAGGTTCTATCCATGTTGCAAATGGCAAGATCTCATTCTTTCTGATGGCTGAGTAATATTCCATTGTATATACATACCTCATCTTCTTTATCCATTCATCAGTCTATGGACATCTGGGCTCTTTCCATAGTTTGGCTATTATTGATAATGCTGCTATAAACATTGGGGTACATGTACCCCATCAAATCTGTATTTTTCTATCCTTTGGGTAAATACCTAATAGTGCAGTTTCTGGGTTATAGTGTCATTCTATCTTTAACTTTCTGAGGAACCTCCATACTGCTTTCCAGAGTGGCTGCACCAGTTTGCATTCCCAGCAAATATGTAAGAAGGTTCCCCTTTTTCTCCATCCTTGTGAACATCTGTTGTTTTCTTAGTTGATTTTAGCCATTCTGACAGGTGTGAGGTGGTATCTCGTTGTAGTTTTGATTTGTATTTCCCTGATGAGGAGTGGTGTTGAGCATTTTTTTTTCATGTGTCTGTTGGCCATCTATACATCTTCTTTGGGAAAATGTTTGTTCATGTCTTTTGCCCATTTCTTGATTTGTATTTTTGTTTTGTTTTGTTTTGTTTTTTGGGTGTTGAGTTTGACAAGTTCTTTATAGATTTTGGATACTAGCCCTTTACTGATATGTCATTTGCAAATATCTTCTCCCATTCTGTAGGCTGCCTTTTAGTTTTGTTGATTGTTTCCTTCACTGTGTGGAAACTTTTCATCTTGATGAAGTCCCAATAGTTCACTTTGCTTTTCTTTCCCTTGTCTCCAGAGCTGTGTCTAGTAGGAAGTTGTTACAGCTTATGTCAAAGAGGTTGCTGCCTATGTTCTCCTCTAGAATTTTGTTGATTTCCTATCTCATATTTAGGTCTTTCATCCATTTTGACTTTATTTTTGTGTATTGTGAGAGAAAGTGGTCCAGTTTTATTCTTCTGCATGTGGCTGTCCAGTTTTCCCAACAACATTTATTGAAGAGATGATCTTTTTTTTCATTGGATATTCTTTCCTGCTTTGTCAAATGTTAGTTGATCATACAGTTGAGGGTCAACTTCTGGATTCTCTATTTTGTTCCATTGATCTATGTGTCTGTTTTTGTGCCAGTAGCACACTGTTCTGATGACCACAGCCTTGTAATATAGCTTGAAGTTCATAAGTGTGATGTCTCTAGTTTTGGTTTTCTTTTTCAACATTACTTTGGCTATTTAGGTGTCTTTTCTGGTTCCATACAAATTTTAGAATTGTTTGTTGCAGCTCTGCGAAAAATGCTGATGTTATTTTGATGGAGATTACATTAAATGTGTAGATTGCTTTGGGAGTATAGAATTTTATCAATGTTTATTATTCCAATCCATGAGCATGGGAATCTTTTCCCATTTCTTTGTGTCTTCCTCAATTTCTTTCATAAGTGTTCTATAGTTTTCAGAGTACTGATCTTTTACCTCTTTGGTTAGAGAGGTATCTTATTGTTTATGGTGGGTGCAATTGTAAATGGGATTGATTCCTTGATTTCTGTTTCTGGTTCTTCATTATTGGTGTATAGAAATGTAACACATTTCTGTATGTTGATTTTATATCCTGTGACATTGCTAGATTCATGTATTAGCTCTAGCAATTTTTTGGTAGAGTCTTGCATGTTTTCTACATACAGTGTCATGTCATCTGCAAATAGTGAAAGTTTGACTTCTTCCTTCTGATAATGGATGCCTTTTATTTCTTTCTATTGTCTGATTGCTGAGGCAAGGACTTCCAGTACTATGTTAAATAACAGTGGTGAGAGTGGATATCCCTGTTGTATTCCTAACCATAGAGGAAAAGCTCTCAGTTTTTCCCCACTGGAGATGATATTAGCTCTGGGTCTTTCATATATGGCCTTTATGATGTTGAGGTAGGTCCCCTCTAACCCTACTTTGTCGAGGGTTTTTAATCAAGAATGGATACTGTATTCTGTCAAATGCTTTTCTTGCATCTATTAAGGAGATTATATGGTTCTTTATCCTTTCTTTTATTATGTGATGTGTCATGTTGATTGACTTAGGAATATTGAACCACCTCTGCAGGCCAGGAATAAATCCCACTTGCTTGTGATGAATAATTCTTTTAATTTACTGTTGGTTTAATCACATACTACTTTAGTTTTTGTTTTTCTGAGAAACTCCATCTCATCTGTTCTGAATGACGGCCTTCCTGGATAAAGTATTCTTGGCTACATATTTTTCCCGTTCAGCATGTTGAATATCATGCCACTTTCTTCTGGCCTGCTCAATTTCTGTGGACAGAATTTAATGGGAGTTCTCTGTGTTTCTGAGAAACTCCATCTCCTCTGTTCTGAATGACGGCCTTGCTGGATAAAGTATTCTTGGCTACATATTTTTCCCGTTCAGCATGTTGAATATCATGCCACTTTCTTCTGGCCTGCTCAATTTCTGTGGACAGAATTTAATGGTAGTTCTCTGTGTTTCTCAGATTTTGATGTCTGTTTCCATACCCAGATTAGCTAAAATTTGCTCAAATAAACTTTCTGCTCCTTTTTCTTTCTCTTCTTCTGGGATTCCTGTGATACAAATGTTATTACACTTTATGTTGTTGCTGAGTTCCCTAAGTCTATGTTGACGATCTGGTACCTTTCTTTCTCTATTTCAGCTTTTTTATTTTCCATAATTTTATCTTCTGTATCACTGATTCATTCCTCTGCTTTGTCTATCCTCATTATCCATTTGGTTTTGCCTCTTGGTTATAGTATTTTTTATTTCATCCTGACTAGTTTTTAGTTCTTGTATCTTTGTAGTAAGGGATTCTTTAGTGTCTTCAATGCTTTCCTCAAGCCCAACTAGTATCCTTATGATTATCGCTTTAAATTATGGTTCAGACATCTTATTTGTATCTGTATTGATTAAGTCTCTGACCATGAAATCTTCTTGTTCTTGCCTCCATCTTTTCATTATTTTTGGTTCATTGTTTGTGTGTGTGTGTATGTGATTGTTAAGAAAGCCTATATTCCTGCTCCTGAAAGTAATGACTACATTAAGAAGTAAAAAAACAAACAAAGAAATCAAAGCAAACCAAAACAAAATCCAAAAATTAAAAAAATTAAAATAAATAAAAGATAGGAAGCTAGATATTAGGTGTGTTTTGGTCTGCTTTTTAAAAGAAGCTAGATTCTATTTCCTTAGAACTGAAGCTTTATAGCATTCTATGGTCAGTAGCGTTGGTGCATGTGAGGGGTTTGTGCTGGTGGTCTTCTGGGGGAGGACCCTGTTTCTCTGATTCTCAGGTGCACTTACTCTAGTGGAGACGCACTTACTCTAGTGGAGTGCAGGGTGCCGTGGGGCAGAGCTTGGTCTAAGAGTCTCCAGCCTCCACTGGATGGCGCTATTTTGCTCCCCGAAGTCAGTCTGTACTGATGGGTGGGGGCAAAGATGGCATTGCACAGCTCTCCTGCCCTTAGAGCAGGGAACTCCTGCCTGCTACTCTTCAGGAAGCCCTCGCAGAAGAGCAAAGAATCATCGCCGTTTTGTCTCTGGCTTTTGCCGGATCCCTGCTTTTACTCTGCCTGTACCCACGCTGTCTGGCTTCCAGGCAGCACAGCACTCCTGTGTTTTATCTCAGCCACCGGGCTGGGTTTCAAAACTACAGATTTTAGAGATCCACAGGCACAGCCCCTCAGTGATCTTCTGGAGGAGGAGCTGCTGTGCCCTGGCTGGTGCCAGCTTTTGTCCCAGATACTGGTCACAGGGCACGCAGTGGTTCAGAGTTCATGGTAAAGCACTGCTAAAAGCCAGCACCGAGTTTTGCTGCCCTCAGCTGGCGTTTTGTTTCTGTGCTAGGGAACCGGGCAGCTCCCAGGCACCCACCATTGGTCATTTGTCCCTGGGCAGCCACTCCTAAATGTACTCCAAGCAGGGGAACTGCTTCTCCCTGTGGGGCCCAGAGGATCCTCAGACCACGCTCTCCATTCCAGGTCTCTACCTTCCTTCCCCACCGGGTGCTGCTAAGCCCCCGGGGCACCCCGGCAAGAGTGTGGAGCTTCAGACTCTGCGCTCCACTCTTCAGAAAGACTCGCCCTATTCAGCCGCTCTCCCTTTCCCAGTCAACAGTTTGGGGAAAAGAGTTTTTCTTGTGTAATTCCCTGTGCATGCTTTTGCTCTTTCTCTCTCACTCCTCTCTCCATGATCAGGGGTCCCTCCACTTCACAGCACCCACAGACAGCTTTTGTCTCCCCCAAATTAACTCTTTGCAGCTCCTACCTTCCATGATGTGATGTTTAGTTGTGCAGTCTCTAGTTGTGCAGTTTTAGTCTCTTAGTCCTCAGAACAATTTCTCGAGTATTCAAAATGATATGATGCTTATGTAGCTGTTTTTTGAGGGATGAGGCAAGCACACACTCTTCTTCTTCTTCTACCATCTTAACTCCTGCCTTAGGATTTACTTAAATTAGAGCTGAAAATTTGCATTTTTGACCATCTTCATCCAATTCCTTATTTCCTACCCCTTGCCTCTGATAACCTTGAATCGGATCTCTTTTTCTGAGTCTTTTTTTTTCCTTTTTTTTTTTTTAGATTTATCATATAAGTGACATCATACAGTATTTGTCTTTCTCTGACTTACTTCACTTGGCATAATGCTCTCAAGGTCCATCCACATTGTCACAAATGTCAGGATTTACTTCTTTTGTGGCTTACTGTGTATATATACTTGATTTTCTTTATTCATCTTCTAATGGACACTTAGGTTGTTTCTGTTTCTTGACTATTGTAAACAATGCTGCTATGAACATTAGGATGCAGATATCTTGACTAGTGATTTTGTTTCCTTTGGATATATATCCTGAAGTAGAATTGCTAGATCATATGATCTATTTTTTTTTTAATTTTTTTATTTATTTATGATAGTTACAGAGAGAGAGAGAGAGAGGCAGAGACACAGGCAGAGGGAGAAGCAGGCTCCATGCACCGGGAGCCCGATGTGGGATTCGATCCCGGGTCTCCAGGATCACGCCCTGGGCCAAAGGCAGGCGCCAAACCGCTGCGCCACCAGGAATCCCCATATGATCTATTTTTAATTATTTGAGAACTCCATAATGTTTTCCATAGTGGCTGTACCATTTATAATCCTATCAACTGTGCACAAGCACTCTCTCTTTTTTTTCCACATCCACTCCAACATTTGCTATCTCTTTTTATCTCTCTCTTTTTTAAGTGGTACCCATTCTAACAGATGTGAAGTGATATCTTATTGTGGTTTTGATTTGCATTTCTCTGATAATTATTGCTCTTGAGCATATTTTCATGGGTGTTTGAACCATTCGTATATCTTCTGTGGGAAAATGTCTGGTCAGGTCCTTTGCACATTTCTTAATTGGATTATTTGGATTTTATTCCTATTAAGTTGTATGTGTTTTTCATGTACTTTGGATATTAACATCTTATCAGATTTGGAAATATTTTCTCCTATTCAATAAGTTGCCTTTTCATTTTGTTGATCATTTACTTTGTTGTGTAGAAGCTTTTTTTTTTTTTAAAGACTTTATTTATTTACTAGAGAGAGAGAGAGAGAGAGAACACACATGTGAGAGCAAGTAAGAGCAAGAGAGAAGAAGAGAGATCAGGGGCAGGGGGAGAGAAAGAAGCACACTCTCTGCTGAGTAGAGAGCTTGATTCAGGGCTCAATCCCAGGACCCCAGGATCATGACCTGAGCCAAAGGTAGATACTTAACTGACTGAGCCACCCAGGTGCCCCTGTGCAGAAGCTTTTTAGTTTGATATACTCCTACTTGTTTATTTTTTATTTTGTTGCTATGCATTAGGTGTAATATCCAAAATATCATTGCCAGGACCCATGTTAAGAGGATTTTTTCCTACATTTTCTTCTAGGAGTTTATGGTTTCATGTCTATATTTAAGTCTTTGATCCATTTTGAGTTAACTTTTGTGAGTGCTGTGACATAGGATTGTAGTTTCAATCTTTTAAATGGAAATATCCAATTTCCCCAGTATCATCAATTGATAATACTATCTTTTCTCCATTGAGTATTCTTTGCTCTTGGGTCAAATGTTAGTTGACTGTACATATTTGGATTTATTTTTAAGCTCTTGATTCTGTTCCATTGGTCTATTTATTATTCTTATGCCAGTACACACTGTTTTGATTACTGTAGCTTTGTAATATAGCTTGAAATTAGGAAATGCAATACCTCCTGCTTTTCTTTTTCCTAGGATTGTTTGGGGTCATTTGTGGTTCCATATTTATTTTAGGAATTTTTTTCTACTTCTGTAAAAAATGCCATTGGATTCTTGATAGTGATTGCACTGAATTTGTAGATGACTTTGGGTAGCATTGACATTTTAACAATATTAATTCTTTTAATTCATAAATATGGGATTTGTATTTATTTGTGTCTCTTTCAATTTCTTTCATTAGTATTTTATAGTTTTCAGTGTAGAGATCTTTTACCTCTTTAGTTAAATTTATTCCTTAGTATTTATTGTTTTTGATGCTATTGTAAATGGGATCATTTTCTTTAGTTCGTTTTCAGATAATTTGTTGTTGGTAGAGAGAAACATGACTTATTTTTGTATGTTAATTTTGTATCTTGCTTGATGTTAACACTTCATCCAGGAAAAAACTCTCAAGTGAGTACTGACCTAAAAATAAAAGACCCTGCAGCTTAGTAAAGTGAATCCTGAAAGCTATGAAAGCAGAGAAGAAACAAATAGTTTTTAAGACTCTAATATGTATAAAGAGCTTTACATATCTAATCTCATTTAATACTTTCTATAGCATTATATTATAGAAAGTATTCCCATTTTAACAGTAAGGGAATTGAGGTTCAGAAGGGTTATGTATATTTAAAAAAAGTCACATAGCTGCTAAATGATAGAAGCAAGGTTCAGACACAAAACTCTGTCATAAATGGGCTTTTAACTCTTCCCAGCAACCTGTGTTGTACTGAAGGATCATGCTTCTACTTGTTACAAATACTATTTCATATCATCTCTCTCTGAAGATCTTGCCTCATATACTGTGACCCACTTGTGGCAAACATTCTCTCAGTCATTCTCTCTTTTGGACCTCAGCACCTGTTGCTCTCTCCCTTCAGTCCAGGTAACTCTCATTTGAGAGTAATCCACTAGGGTGACCCAGTGCCAGTCACTCCTCTAATTACTTCCTCTCTGTCCTGTTTCTCTGGGGAAAAAAAATGCACTGGGAAGATCTCAGAAAATCACATCATGTTGGAGGAACAGAAATAATTTTCTCCAACTCATTGAAGGGCCTTGAATTCTGAGATCTTTGAAGAGAAACTGTCTTAAGGGGGTATTTTCAGTCTGCAGTTCTCTCTCTCTCCCCTCAATTCCCATTACCCCTTATTTCACTATTTTCCGGAGCCCTCTCTCTCAAATCCTATTCAGGTCAACACATTCTGCTGTGGGAGCCTTCACTTCCCATCTTCAGAGGAGGCCGTAGCACCCCCTTTACCTTTCCATTTGTCTCCTCAGGTGAGAATGTTCAGGCTTTGGTTGGATGCTAATAAACTTTAGTCTGCTCAGTGGTATTGACTCAGGTGATGGAGGGTGTTCCTTGGGTGCGGATCAGTGTGGGTATGCCAGTTCCAGGTTAGTCTTCCCACTAACCACAGTGCCTGATTTTCTTATCATTTACTTAAGAAACAGGGACACCCTACCAACTCAAGCTTTTAAGTAGCTCAGAGAAAATACAATCTAATTCATATGGAGACCTTTCTCTTGTTAGCATGGTTTTCACTTTAATTCCTGCAAGCCACAAACTTTATCGAAACTGTGCTGTGGACCTGATTAGCATTATAAAGGCCACCACAGTAAAAGCTCTTTCCTTTGCTGGCCAAAAAAGTGGTTCCCATTTTGATTAGATTTTATAACAAATCATTTCAGCTCTTTCTACCTTTGCCATCCACCACACACAATCTCAAAGATTTCTGAGGGTCTATACCGTCCAACTAGACTGCCTGCAAATATTCTTTCTTCTCTTTATACTCCTCTTTCCTTGCTAAAATGGAGGAATTTCTCTCCTATCAAAAAGGAAATCTTCTACATATATTTTGAATTCCATCTCTTCATGGCATCTTGGAGTCCTTGCTTCATAATTTATTACCTTTATTACCTCTCTATCCTACGTTTTGATTTCTTTTTCTCTATTGGACCAGTCTTACCAATATCCAAATATTATCTAGTGCTCTCATGTTATAAACATGCTTCTTTGACCCTACAAACATCTCTCTACACCTTCTAGCCTATTTGCTTCTTCCTTTTCTTGGTAAAATCGTTCCCAGTATCATTTTTCTCTTGGGTCTCTATATATTTCCTTTTAGCATTTACCATAGTCTATCACTGTATATTATTTGTTTATTGCCTTTCTCTTCTCTATACTAGATTGTAAACTATGCATGGGAAATGGCTTTTTCAGTTCTATTACCAAGATACCTAGGAGAGTACTAGACATATCATAGGTTTCCAATAAATACTTAAGTGAACAGAAGGCCCTTAATCCAGTGTTCTTCCAATGGAATAGTGATAGGAATGGCGAAATTGTGATGTGTGCCATTTGCTGACTCTTGGTCATCATTTATTTCATTGTTTCTACTTAAAAACTTAATAAACTTTATTTTTTTAGAGCAGATTAAGCTTCAAAGAAAAGCTTAGCAGAAAATATAGTGAGTTCCCACATACCCTCTGTCTACACATGTATAAGCTTCCTGTACATCCTGCATCAATGCACCAGTGTGGTACATTTGTTATAATTGATGAACTAACAGTAAAACATCATTATCAGTTAAAGTCCATAGTTAACATTAGGGTTCACTCTTTGTGCTACACACCCTGTGAGTTTTGACAAATGTATGATGACACCATTATAATACATTACAGGATAGGCTAACTGCCCTTAATATCCTTTATGCACCTATTTATCTCTTCCCTTCCCCAAGCCCTTGTCAACCACTGATCTTTTCACTGTCTTCATAGTTTTGTCTTTTCTAGCATGTCATATAACTGGAATTATAAAGTATAGGCCTCTTCAGACTGGTTTCTCTCACTTTGCAGTATGCATTCATGAGTCCTCCATGTCTTTTTGTGGACTAATAGCTCATTTATTTTTAGTATTGAATAATATTACTTTGTATGAATGTATGACAGTTTATCTATTCACCTAAGACATCTTGGCTGCTCCCAAAATTTGGCAATTATGAATAAGGCTGCTATAAACATTCATGTGCAGGTTTTGTGGTGGGCATGTTTTCAACTCATTTGGATGTCAAGGAGTGCAGTTGCTGGGTTGTATGGGAAGGGTATGTTTAGTTTTGTAGGAAGCTATCTTTCAAAGTGGCTGTGCCATTTTGCATTCCCACTAGCAGTGGATGAGAGTTCTTATTGTTGTATCCTTGCCAGCATTTGGTGTTGTTGGTCTTTTGGATCTTGCCCATTCTAATAGATATTTAGTGGTATCTCATTTATTTTGTAATTCCCTAATGACATGTGACATTGAATATCTTTACATATGCTTATTTGGTATCTGTATATTTTCTTTGGTGACATGTCTATTCAGATCTTATGCCCATATTTTAATCAGGTTGTTTTTTTCTTTTATTAATTTTTAAAGATTCTTTCTGTATTTTGGATAATGGCTCTTTATCAGAGATGTCTTTTGCATATAGTTTTTCTTGATATGTGGCTTTTCTTCTCCTTCTCTTGATCATTTTACTTTTTACCTTCTTTCTGAATCTTTTGCCAGCTACTCTTCTGCATGGAGGAAAAAATGTTTGAGTAATTCACTCCAAGATGTAAGTGTCTTAATGTCATTTATTTCTCAAAAGAGAACCGCAGGGAAATGGCAAGGCTTACCAAAAGCAAATAAACCTCTGATGATAGAATTTAAGGCCTCGTGGTACTGAATAAAGTGTTGTTCAAAAGATTTTTTTCCCACAGTTATTCTCTGCAGCTATAGGTGACTATGATGTATAGGCACAATGTATTTAACTCAGAGATTTCCAATTTGCTACCACTACTCAACATTTGAAATGCTTTAGAGACAAATAAAAATGAAATATGACTTCATGAAGCTGGTGGTTATCATTTTCAAATCCCAGGTTCCTACATATAGCTATAGCCAAGAAGGAATTAAGTAACTCCATGGTTGGGACAATTGTATCTGTCAAATTCTTTGCTTGCAGTTGAAACTCAGATCAAATTAGCTTAGGCAAAAAAAGAAGTATGTTGGTTAATGTAACTGCAAAGGCCAAAAGTAGAGCTGGCTCCAAATGGTGCTGTTTTATCACTCAACTCTACTTTTTCTTTTTATTGATTATATTTTCAGACTGGATTCGCCCAAATGGTTGGAAATACAAGTTGCCGGTAACAACAAGCCTGTATCTTTACAGATCACAACCCAAAAGAGAGACCCCAAAGCCTCTCTCTCTTACTGTAAATATAGTAGTATCTGAAAAGTATGATTAGACTTCTTGAATAATATTGCTGTGGTCAAGGAGACAGAGAACTTTGTGTAGTTAGGGGTCTTGTGCTACCTCTATGGTCTGGGATGTGTTAAGTTCAACTCTGCTTGAACTATAAGAAATGAGTTTGGGAACCCTGGGTGGCGCAGCGGTTTAGTGCCTGCCTTTGGCCCAGGGCGTGATCCTGGAGACCCGGGATCGAATCCCACGTCGGGCTCCCGGTGCATGGAGCCTGCTTCTCCCTCTGCCTGTGTCTCTGCCTCTCTCTCTCTCTCTGTGACTATTATAAATAAAAAAAAAAAAAGAAAAAAAAGAAATGAGTTTCCCCAGGCAAGAGGAGTTTTGTTACTAGAAAAAGGTGTAAGAATCTTCAGACAGCAAAACAACAGATATTTTCTGTTAGTTCCTTATCCTGACTGTAAGTTATTCATTTCTTATCTCCGTAGTGCTTATCAAAAAGGAGTCCTTGCTATCAGCAACAGAACACTTTGAATGACTCACTGGTCTGATGCCCTAAGGTATTTTTGTCACTGAAATTAAAGATATACATCAGTTATATACCTAAGAGATATATAAAGAATGATGAAATAATTAGTTTATATATTAAATGGCTATTGTTAGGTATATAATATCTTTATTGGCTCTATTTTATAATTCAATATTTAACAGTACAACCAGGAGATAAGAAGTGCTCATTATTTTTAGTATAGTTGTGATAATTCTTGTATAGTTAGTTATGTCTGCCTTATGGTAACCAGGCCACAAGAATTGCCACAGGAATGAACTGTGAAGACTAAATTTTAATTAAATAAAAAAAATTACTTCCCCATAATTAACATTTTCTAATGCATCCAAATTATTTTTCATATAAATCCTTAAACATAGACTAAACTTTAAGATAAAATGATGATATATATTTTAGTTCTTATTTTATTTAGCTGTTATTTAGAAAATTTCAGAAAAACATGTTTTCTTTAACTTCTTTTTGCACTGTTTTTCTGAAAAAAAATCAGCAAAATAATTTCTTGTAATATTGATTCAGTGTAGCACCAAGATTGTGGATTTGGGTTCACAGATTCTGGGTGTGGATAGGTATTTTGCCAATTCCTAGCTTTGTGCCTTAGGTAGATTACTTAAGATTGGAAGATTGGGAAAACTCAATAATAAAATGCACGCAAACCACTTCGCATATGCCTGAGCACTCAGTGAGTGTTCAGTTAGTACTAGTTCTTTGTAGCTGAATTAATACTTATCTGCTAAGAGATGCAGAAAATTTCTGATTTCAGTAGCTAGTATTAACTCCCTGCTTAAAGAGATTGCTTCCTGGGGTTTGGAGCTGCCCTTTAGGATAGCTGATTCTAAAGTGAGGGTGAATATTTGACACTCAACTCTTATTCAGAAACACAAGATATGGAATGAATGAATACTATTAATTAGATGCTCTAAAGCCATTGGTGGTTATAATTCAGAATCATTCCATACTTTGAAGTATATATTAGACTTAAACAAATGTGTGGTTTGGAATACAATTATGTGGGGCTCCTTGGTAGCACAGTCAGTTAAGCAACCCACCTTTGGTTTTGGCTCAGGTCATAATCTCAGGATTGTGATATTGAGCCCCAAGTTGAGCTCCACAGTCAGTTCAGAGTTGACTTAAAACGCAGTCTCACAGTGCCCTCCCCCTGCAAGTGCTCTGTCAAATAAAAATAAATAAATCTTTAAAAAAATAGAATATGAAAATAAAACAAAAACAAAAACAAAAACAAAATAGAATACGATTATGTGAAACCTTTGTATGTTGCCACAGAACCCGTTTGGGGTTCTTTTTTCCAATAGTATCTTTTTTCCCCAATAGTTTTAATTTATTCTATTTTTCTTTGTTTATGTTTGAATTAATTTATATTTTATATCAACTGACTATGAAAAGAATACACCAATTTTTGTGTTAATTTATGACTTTGAAAGCTTAAAAGAGAGAATCTGCCTACTAATTTGTTGATGCACATGCAATGCAACATGAAGAGAGAAATGCAAGTTTAGACATTTTTGTAATCCATATAGGAGTTTGTCAGCATTTAACTTTGAATCACACTCAGCTAAGCTGATCAGTGGTGAAATAAGATTGCAACATGTATATTTATTTTTCACAGAGTATATATTATTTTCAAATATTTTGGAGCATAAATATTTTATGCCTTCTGTGTGTAATAAGTTGGGCAATACCTTTTAATACCAAGAATTGAAAAACAAAACAGTGACATTGAGTAACGTAATGGACAATGAATGACCTCAATAATATTTTTACGTTGAATTTGAGGCAATTTATACATCTACATATTTTAGTTATCCATGATAAAAGCAAAAATCTTAATATTAAGGGAAAATGTTAAGAGACACTGATAATGGGCCAAATTGCTATTTTTAAAAAGATGGTCTTCCAGAAGCCTAACTTAATTCTAAGTTTCTTTTAAACAATCTACCCACCATATCATTTCTTTTATATGAGATTCGTTTTTCAAATGAGCTTTGTTGGAAAAAAAACTGAGTTTATAACCTAAGAAGTTTTATAACACTGATATTTTATGTTTTAATTTCTTTCAAATTTGATTGTATCATAAATTTATAATTTATAATATAATATATATGATTTTTATCTGGTTTAGACTAGTCTTATGCTCGGCTAGTCTGAATTTGTGAAGGTTGATTAAATAGCTTAAAAGTTTTCAGGTACTTTTGTGGAAGGTAATTATTCTTGTTTGAAATCATGAGCCATGATATCAAGACATAGGAAATCTGACATTTACCAGTAACTGTTTCTGACATGATTTTCATCATTGGTTTTCTTTCCTCTCTTCTACTTGCTCTAATTATGCTTTCTTCATTACAGATGCACAGATATGTTTCAAATGACAACCAATTCTTGATGTGAAATGAGAAATCTTACCCAAATAAGGCGAAGGTTGAGATTCCAATTTGAGGTTTTAGAGAGCAATTCTCTCTTTTTTCTTCCCTGAGGACATTTTATTTATTTATTTATTTATTTATTTATTTACTTACTTACTTACCTACTTGCTTATTACTTATTCTCATTGAGATATAATTGGAATATAATGTTGTGTAAGTTTAGGCTGTACAGCATGTTGATTTGATACATTTATTTATTGCAATATGATTACCACTGTGGTGTTAGCTAATGTCTCTATCACCTCACATAATTATCATTTCTTTTTTGTGGTGGAAACAATTAAGATCTAGTGTCATAGCAGCTTTGAAGTTTATAATACAGTATTGTTGTCCATAATCACTCTGTTATACAGATCCCCAGGACTTTATTCCATTAATTGCAACAGCTAAAAAACAATATATTAAACAACGTCTCAATTCTCTCACACCTCAGCCTCTGGTATGTGATATATCTTCAATGGAATATTATTCCGCCATAGTAAAGAAGGAAACCTTGACATTTATGACAACATGGCTATGGACTTTGAGGGCATTAATGCTAAGTGAGATAAGTCAGACGGAGAACGACAAATATTATTTATATGTAGAATCTAAAAAAGCCAAACGTTAAAAGAGAGACTAGAATGGTGGCAATTCTCTTCTAGCCATTCTCCTCTGTAAAAAGTCTCTTGATGTTACAGAATGCTGACGAAGAAGGGCTGTGGACTTGGCTTGATTGGCATTTCTGCACACCAGGATTCTTCAGGGATTAGAATTCTGGCCAAACCACAAACAGATAAACAAACACTATTCAGCTGTCATGGGTTTTGCCAGTTAAAATATTGTAGAATTTGTTAATTTCTTATCTTCGACCAAATACTCAGTTTTTGCTTATTAATGTGATTTAGTCATACTGTCATATTATTTGAAGAACTTCTGAAAGATTCCTAATGTTTTCTTGTCCCTCTACAACCATTTTTGCTTCTTAAAAAGTTTTAAATTACAAAGTTGACATACTTTCTTTGGAAAAATTTTGAAAAGCCTCAAATTGTATCAAGTAAAAAGTAAAAATTTTTCCTTTCCAGATCCTCTCTTTCTCCTGATCCCACTTTGTAAGTTTAGAGGGATAGTCTGCTTTATATCATTTTAACCTTGTCTATCAGTGTCTTTACTTACACACATACATTCAGGCTTAGGAATCTAGTCACATCCTTTTGCCATTGTCCATCCTCTTCCTATGTTAACAAATAATAATATGTCATGAAACCTTTTTTAAAAAATTTTTTTAATTTTATTTATGATAGTCAGAGAGAGAGAGAGAGAGAGAGAGGCAGAGACACAGGCAGAGGGAGAAGCAGGCTCCATGCACCGGAAGCCCGAAGTGGGACTCGATCTCGGGTCTCCAGGATCGCACCCTGTGCCAAAGGTAGGCGCTGAACCACTGTGCCACCCAGGGATCCCTGTCATGAAACCTTTTTATTTTGTGGTGTATAAATTTGCCTCATTTCTTTTAAGGATTGTACAGAATCATATTGAATGTTTATACTATAAATTATTAATCAATTATCACTTTCTTATTTTTCTCCAAATTTTCCAATGCTGTATTATATTTGTGTGTGTGTGTGTGTGTGTGTGTGTGTGTGTTTGTAACCAGTAGGTCAAAGGGAAAGTAATCTTAAGTTTAAATCTTAAGTTTAGATTGTTACTGCCAGAAAGGTCTTATAAATTTGGAATGTTTTTTTAACATTATGGAGAGTTCCCATTTTTTCAGTTCTTGCTGATAATTACATATTATCAATATTTTTCACTCTTGCCTATCTGATGAAATTAGAAGTGGCACATCCTTGTTCTAGTTTGAATTACCTAATGATGAGTGAAGTTTAGAATCTTTTTATATTTTGGTTGGCCATTTCAATTTTTTTTCTCATGTCAGTAATTTGATGGGGGTCTCTTTTCACTTCCGCTATATCTGGCCCTCTCCTGGTTTAGGCCTGAAGAGCCATTTACTATAGTATTGCTTCCTTTTCCAAATTCTCCTAACTGTTCCTAAGGTGAAGGTCTTATGTCAGTCTCTTTACAACCTATCAATGGCTCTCTATTCAGCCAAATAAAACGTACATGACTTAATATGAGACTCATATTCCTTCATGATCTGGCCCTAATTTAGCTCTCCAGGTTGATTTTTTAAAATTTAATTTTATTTATTTGTTCATGAGTGACACAGGGAGTGAGGCAGAGACATACACAGAAGGAGAAGCAGGCTCCCTGTTGGGGAGCTCCATGTGGGACTCGATCCAGGGAATCTGGAATTGTGACCCGAGCCAAAGGCAGACGCTGAACAGCTAAGCCATCCAGGTGTCCTTCCAGGTTGATTTTGTACTATATTCTTTTATTTCTTCTATACCTCCATCTCTTAGCAAATAAGAGAAATCACCTGCCCTTGATACACTCTGCCCCTGCCTGCCCTTCTGCCATTCTTCAAGCTGTCTCCTCAGTCTGAAATGCCCTTTTCTTCCTATCTGCATGAAGTCTACCTATCCCACCAAATCTGGCTCAAAGGGTCAGGTTCTTTAGGGCATTTCCCCTGACCTACTCCTTTCTTCCCACTTGAAATGGAATTAATTTGTCCTTCTTTGATGTCTCCTTTGGTTTCTGATGTTATAGAACTATAGTTCCACATCTTTTCTCTCTTGAAGGTTTTAAATTTAATGAAAAGATGACCTTGGGGACGCCTAGCGGCTCAGTGGTGTAGTGCCTCCCTTAGGCTCAGGGCCTGATCCTGGGGTCGTGGGATCGAGTCCTGATTGGGCTTCCCGCAGGGAGCTTGCTTTTCCCTCTGCCTGTGTCTCTGCCCCTCTATCTCTCTGTGTGTCTCATGAATAAATAAATGCAACCTTAAAAAAAATAAAGAAAGGATGACCTTGGATGGTTTTTGTTATAGCCTATCCCCCAATGCATTTAGCAAGGTGTGGTGCTCAAAACTATTTCAAAGTGGACAAATATGTAATCACTCTTATATGCCTTTATACTACCAGCTAGCTACTTTGACTACCTGACAAGCAGAAGTTACCGGGAATATTTCCAACTGTTTATGCCACATGGCAAAGGAAAACATTCTTTGGGTGTGAAGATAGTAGAAGATATATATAAATTTGGCACTCATATGTCTAAGTACTAAATGATCGTTCTTGTGTGAAATTTCTAAGATGGCTTTAAGACTAGAGTTACTATAGAATTTATTTTTGTCAAGTTTTGAAAGAAGAGTTCGTTTCAAGCAGCTGAGTATATTTTTAATATATATATATAGTTTATAAAAGACAAATTGAATTCTGTGTTTCTGTAAGGAAATACTTCATGGATTAATGCTAAATGGGCAGAGTATTTTTTAGTACTGATGGACATTTTCAATGAGAGGCATTCAGTTCACTGTGTTTTAAAGTTCATGTAAGAATTAATTTTCTTCAGCTTGCTTTCTTAGTGAATCTCTATTAGTTTTTGTTAGCAAAAATTCATCTCCTATGCAATGTCTCTCTTAGTTGTATTTGCACTAGGCAATTAACTGTTTGGATTTTGTTATTCTCACTGTTTAGAAAAATACAAATATTCTTGGGAGAAATTAAGATAATCTCCATTAAAATTGGAAACACTTCTGCATACAGAAAGTAGTTATGTTCTGAGGGTAGAGGTTTAAAATTTTTATACAAATTCTTTAAATCCCTGTGGAAGTATGAGTAATACATGCATTGAGGTTTATGTGTAACCTCTACATATAAGTATCTGCTACATTTCTGGAAAGCCTGTCATGTCAGAGCACGTCTTACAAGTACATGTTTTTCTAGAAACATGTTGAACACTTTAATTATATTATAGTGGAAAGAGCACAGGTCTTGGACTTGAGAAGAGGAGGCCTACTCACCAACACTGGACTGGATAGCCCTTTATAATTGTACCTAGTTTTCCACTAAATCCTCATAAATACAGTGTATGGTATCATCAATATTTTAAATATAATGCTGTTATTATTGAAATACAGATTTAAATTTTTTTCCCTTCAAGATATTTCTTTTAAAAAAAGCAACCTCAATCTTTCAACCTTTTGCTAACCATTGCCTAACTATCAAAGTTAAGAAAAGAGATGTCCGTTAATTACTTATCCATAGTTCAGCCCCTTGGCTATCTGATTCCTCCTCTTTCTTTTCTCTTTTGCTTAAAAAAATTAAAATATATATGAATACACTAAGTTTTGGCACTAAACTTTTGTAAGTTGGCTTTTCTACTAATGGACTGATGATATCCAAGGGAATCTGAAACATTTTGTTATTCAGTCAATCTGTAAGAATGTTTCAGAGAAACAGTTACCTCAGCCCTTTTCTTTCTCCCAGAGTCTGGGTAACTAACTCAATTGTGTAGCCAACCTGGAAAGAAATCATCTTAGACCTACCTCTTTGAACTGGGTGATAGCAGTCAAGGAAAATCACCCCCAAGCTCACCTCCCCATCACTCCCTCTCTTTAGTGTCTTGGGCCATGATCAAGACAGAGTCCAGGAACTACTCAATTCTGAGGAGAAGCCAGCCCTGGAACAAAGCCATGGAACAATCCTCTGTAGGCATGTACCTATGCATGTCTTTGCGTGTGTAGACAGATGCCTTGGGAGAATGAAGCTCTTGAATTGCGGAAGCTAGAAGAGTGCCATTTTGGAGAGTTGTAAACAGCTTCTCTTACCTAGGATAAAAATCGTACTTTGCATCTATGGAGATCTCCCTTTTTATGAATTTGATCTAGTTTTTACATGTAAGAATTAGATAATTTCTCAGGTAAGGCTAGAGAAGTGGTCCAAATGCTGATGCTTGAGACTGAGATATTAAGTAATCTATTTAGTAATATTAATTCAGATTATCATTAGTAGAATTGCGGTGCTCTAGAATTAGGTAATTTGTTTTCCCTACATCTGGATTTAGGGTTCCCTATAGCTAAAATTTTTGTTTGTCCTCAGGAAATCTTATTGTAGGTTATCCTGAGGCTGTACCAACTCTGGAGGGAAGACTGTGCAGCAAGCTGGGTCTGTGTTAGTGCTATTTCATTTAGAATAATATTTAGGGTTGAATAGTCTGTGCTTTGAGAAAGGGCTGTAATATATTGTAATGGCTTCTCTGGACCTTGGAGTTCAGGCCATAACTTGTGAATAGAGGCAGGAGTTTTTTTTCCAAATACTTGGACATCTGCACCAAGTAGGCCTCAGAGGGGTGGTAGGGAGAACTTTTCTTCTTTCAGGGATAAAAGGAGAGTTAGGGTCCTGGGCTCAGGGGGTGGAGATGGATGGAAATTCTGAATTGTGGGGGCTATTCTGACCCCACCCCTCTACTAAGAAGGAGCCTGAAATAGACTGTGGTTATTCATTCTGAAAATATGTACCAGGCACTGTGCTAGGTGTGAATGAAATGTTGATGAAGGCAGAGAAGAAGTAGAAGACAGAAGGGGAAGGAGGGGAGGAGGGGAAGGAGAAGAGAGAGGAGAAGGAGAAAATAGTCACAGCCTCTCTTCATCAATTAAGTCATATGATTAAAACGTAGATTTCCAAGTGTGAGCAAGTGTGAGATTGCAAGTGTGAGCAAGCTCTAACAGAAATCTACATGATGCTATGTGAATGTGTAATATGGATACTTTACCAAGTCTGGTAGCCTCAAAATCCTTTCTCTGAGAAAATGACAAATCAAACACAAAAGTATGAGAAATAATGAACTAGATGAAACAGCAGGGGAAGAACTTTGTAGGAAGATAATTAAATAGTAAGTGTAAGACCCTGTTGCAGGATGGAGCATGAGGAATATGAAAGACAGAGAAGACTCAATGTGGCTGAAGTGGAAAGAGAGACTGATATGTTGAGGCTGGAGAGACACATAGAGGATATATCAGGCAAGGCTATGAGTCCATGGGCTTTTTAACACATTTTATTTTCCCCTTAGAGTAATGGCAAACCATAGTTTTAACAAGAAGAAGAGAGGCAGGAGGATTAGGTTTGGGTTTTGAAAAGATTACTCTTTCATATTTCTGTAGATTTTCCACTTGGAGCTAATTGGAAGAGAGAAGCCTTGCGAGTCAGTTATATTAGGGCATAGACCAACCATTAGCCCTCTGGACCAGAAGTGGATGTTGGAGGAAGTATGGTTCCTTTGAGAATCCTAGACATTCCTGAATGGGGAACCTGACAGAAGTATGGATTTTTTTTTAAAGATTTTATTTATTTATTCATGAGAGATGCAGAGAGAGAGGCAGAGACATAGGCAGAGGGACAAGAAGGCTTCCTGCAGGGAGCCTTATGCTGAATTTGATCCTGGGGTCCCAGGATCATGACCTGAACCGAAGACAGACGCTCAGCTGCTGAGCCACCCAGACAACCCAAAGTATGGATTTTTATTTCATTTAAGTAAATCTCTTCCTTTTATATATTTATATAGAGAACTTTCCCATTTTATTTAATGTTTCTCTACAATGTTTTTAAATTGCTTTATGCTATACCATTGAATGGATTTACTATAATTTCTTTGATCATGATTTAGTGTATATTTTATTATTTTGTTATCTCTGAGTTTCTATAATTATAAGCAATGTTGTAATGTATATCAGTATAGTTATGTCATCACATATATGCAGGATATGCCCTCGAAATAAGTTATTCTAGGGCTGGGGGTTCCTGAGAATATGTGTATTTTAATAGCTTTTCTATATAATGGCAAATGTTTACTTTTTTTCTTACTAATTTGATCTCTCATATGCAGTGTAAGAGGCTACGCCAACAGTGAATAGTAGTATTCTTTTCATTTTTGCCATTTGATAAGTAAAATTTGGATTTCATTTTAATTAGCATATCTCAAAATTTAAAAAAATAAAGCTGGAAGAAACCCTAGGGAGTATCTAATTTAACCAATTTATTTTACAAAGTTCACATAGGGGGTCCCTGGGTGGCGCAGTGGTTTGGCGCCTGCCTTTGGCCCAGGGTGCAATCCTGGAGACCCGGGATCGAATCCCACATCGGGCTCCCAGTGCATGGAGCCTGCTTCTCCCTCTGCCTGTGTTTCTGCCTCTCTCTCTCTCTCTCTGTGACTATCATAAATAAATAAAAATTAAAAAAAAAAAAAACAAAGTTCACATAGGCTGTATCTTCCTTGTATCCGAGATTTTACAGCTAATGAGCTGCAGAGCAGGGATTGCAATCCCACTCTCCTGGATCTCATCCCAGGGCTTTTTCCATGAAAACAAGCTTAGCAGGGGTCCTTGCTTGGTTCTCTTTCTGGAGCTACTGAAGCACAAGAATTTGGGGATGAGAGTGGGTTCATGTCCAGTGAAAGATTATTAGTTGCTGATTGCAGCCTGCGGGAGCAATTAGTAGACCAAGCTTCCTGGAGATGCTTCATCCTAGCAGGGAGACTGTGAGGATGCCATAGTCTCCAGGAGAAGCTGGCTTTCCTAGTACCAGAAGCTCCACGGGAGAGGACATAGAGCTAAGAAAAACTTATTTGGGTGCCATTGTTCTTACCACCAACCCAGCATGTATCTCACTGGGGTCAGCCTTTATCATCAGTGGGCCTTAAAATGGGGATGGAAGATGTTTAACTATCTTCTGGATAGAAAGAGTAACACGGCTTATTAGGATATTGGGTAGACCAGAGTCCTACAAAGTATGGGGAGAAGCTTGAGTCATAGCCAAAGACTAAATTATAGTCTGACCTCTGGTTTTAGTTTGTGAGGAATGTGTTTCTGGGAGAGAAGGTTATTTAGGTATGTCTTCAGTTTCCTTTTGTTCTTGCACACTGTCAGCAGGGTCACCATCTTAAAGCCCTATTTATGTTGCATACCCCATTTGCCTTATACCAGGACTAAACCGATTTCTTCTTCTATATGATATAATGTTGCATTACACCCAACACATGATATTAATACAAAGGTATTATATTCATAATATAATTAGAGATTTATTGGGCAGCCCCGGTGGCGCAGCGGTTTAGCACCGCCTGCAGCCCAGGGCGTGATCCTGGAGTCCTGGGATCGAGTCCCACGTCCGGCTCCCTGCATGGAGCCTGCTTCTCCCTCTGCCTGTGTCTCTGCCTCTCTCTCTGCATCTCTATGACTAAATAAATAAAATCTTTAAAAAAAATTTTAAAAAATTAGAGATTTATTTCATAGAGTGGAGGAAAATAAAGATGGAAACCAGGCAAAAAGCATCAGAACAGACAGCAATGAATTGGATAAATCATGAGAACTTCTCATCTGTCTATAAAACAAAGCTAGAAATAGGTTTGGCATCAGGGACTGTGGTCTGCCTCCAACCTTTCTTTCTGGGCTCATTTACCCACCTTGTTTCACAGACCCATTGCTCTTGACTAGATGGATCTGCAGTTGTCTTAGAAAACCTGGTTATTCCTACCTCTTGGATTTTGCAATCTTCTCTCACTGGAACACTAGTTCTTCACCATCTACTTGAAAGTAGATGCCAATCCTATTAACTACTGCCTACACTTCTCTCAACTTCCTCTCAGGCCACTAATTTCATTTTTATTATGTATTGAATTTCTGATAGTTATCTTTTAATGAACACATATTTTGCTGTAACTATACCATAAGTTACTTTGGTAAAGGAACGAGGTACTATGGCTGTGGTGGCTTTTGGTATCTACTTGGCTGGGCTGAACTGTCATCTCCCCCAGAATCCCCTTTCCTGAGTGTTTCCCATTAGAGTGAGCCCAAGGGAGGCACTTGTGTGAGACATGGAGGATGGCAGTGAGGCAGCAGCTATTTTGCAGCACACACATGCTGTGGCTGACCTGCTGCCTCTTCCTGCTGCTGTGAGGTACTCCTTGGGTCCATACCTGCTCACTGTCTACTGATGTTCCTTCAAGCATGTGCATGTGTATTTAATTCTTGTGCCCAAGATCGCGAATCCGAGAAACCACGAAGGAGCCGACCCCGATGCAAACACACAAGGGTTTATTTACAAGCTCGAGCTTGGGTCCAAGTGTACCCGGCACAGCGGAGCAGGGACTTGGACCCCAAGTGGGTTTCAGCTGGGTTTTTTTTAATAGGCTGGTCTAGGGGATTTTCAGAAGGGGTGGAGGAATTCCTCAAGTTCTGTTTACATTTTGATATGGGGCCTTCAAGGGCATTGAGCTCTGTTCTTATTCTAATAGGGGCTTCCTGCCCTTGGCTTGGGCTCTGTTCTTGTTCTAATACGGGGCTTTCTAGGGCGTTAAGCTGTAAGCTGTTTTCTTCCTGTAGCTGAAGTAAGGTAAAGTTCAGCTCTTATTCACAGGGGCCTGGGATGACAGTACTTGTGATAACGCTGAACTTAAAGTGGAATGGCCTTAATTTTCTCGGCCTCCACATAATTCCATGATGAAGGGACCCAGCTTTTGCAGGACACCCATACCACTAAGGTAAGAGGCAAGAGAACTGAGATAGGTTTAGGCTCATTGTGGGCTTGTGAGTTTTAGCTTTATCTTGCTCTCTCCAACCATACATCCATCTTCCCTTCCTGATGGTTTGCCTGTGAACTTCAAACTCCAGCAGCAGATGCAGAGAAAACAGCCTTACAGAGACTGTTCCGCCAGCCTCCACAATAGTGTGAGGTCAAATTACTGTGACATGTCCCTTTTAGGAGAAGACTGAGGCAGATGATTGGCTTCACACACACACACACACACACACACACACACGGCATATAGCAGATCTTTATGTGTGTGCACAGAGAGCTTCACAAAGTCAATTTTCTTTTCTTTACAAAGTATTATTTCAGTGCAATAAATAATAATAATAATAGGATGATTAGAAATCATTATAGAGAAGAGAAAGAAATTATGATAGAAATCAGGAAAAAAAGAATCAGAACCAATGACAGTAAACAAATATATCATGATTACCAAAAAGAACAAACTGAAAGAAATCATAATAAGCAACAACTGGATGAAAATATAAACAAAAACCGAATAGGAAAGCAAGGGGAAGCCACATAAAGGAAAATTCACAATTGACAAGGACAGAGTCTCCTAAACCTTCTCAGCTCCTTTAGTGTCCTGGTAAGTTTTGCATAGTACCTCTGGGCCTAGGGAAATACTTAACAGTTTTGCTTATTAAGTAATTAGATCCAAACAACTTAGAAAGTATTTATGTCCTAATAACTTAGTGCATGTTGGGTGCTGTATATCTTCTCAAAGTTTAAATCAAATTAGACACTTCTACCCTAGTTTCTGTACCATACTAATTTCCATGTGATACTTCCTTTTTATCATAGGCACTGCTGAAAACCCAGCTTTGCAAAGATATGATATTTTTTGAAGAAATATAAAAGCTTCAAACTCCCTCCAGCTAGTACTTTGCACAGTATCTGACATGTTGCTATGCTTCTGTTGAAATATCTCATGGCACCCTGTGAGTTTGCTAAGGCATTCTGGGGTACCTTGGTACAAAAACTGACAACTACAGATCTAGGACTTTAATCTCAAAGAATAATGGGAGAAGCTATGGAGGAAAATAAAGGAAGGGCACTTAGCAGGAAGGATATTTTAAGGGAAGTGAAAATGAAGACCTAGAACATAACATATGTTTTGGAATTCATTTATATATTCATTCAATAGATATGTATCCTGCATCTACCTTACGCTAGATATAGGCATTATGCTGGGTTCAAAGTATACAGCATGAATGAGGTGAACATAGTTTCTGGTCTCAAATAGCTTTTAGCCTAGCATAGACAACAGGTATTAGAAAAAGGTGAAAATCATGATTGGAGAGGAACATAGAGCTATGAAAGCATATAGGAATAAACTTCATTCTAGTCTGAAGGCCAAGCTAGGACTTCAATGAAGCGTGTTCTAAAATTGGGCCATGAAGGACAGCTAGATGTAGCCAGAAGAAAAAGTGTGCAGAAAGAATGTCCCAAGATGAAGAATCAACATCCATGAAGGAACAAAGACTAGCAAGGGCATGGCATGAAAGGCACAAAAAGAATTCCAGGATGCCTAGAGTACTAAAATTAAAGGAAATGGATTTTACAAGATGAAGTTGAGGAGGCAGACCCCATAGCTTGAAAGGCCTGTGAGACAGCTCGAAAGATTGGATAGTATGCTGATGGTGAAGGGGAAACTTTAACAGTTTTAACAGTTTTAAGAAACTGAATGACACGACAAATTTATGCCCCAAAACGATCACACTGGTTGCAAAGTAGGGAAGTGGTGGCAGGGGGGAAAAGACTGAAATAGAGAGATGAGTACGAATCCATCGAAATGGCCAGGTATTAGATGAGCTGGTGGCAGTGGAGGGAGGGGGTATTAGTGCTGTTTCTCCAAACCCAAGAATTTATTGGGTGAGATCTAGAGCACGGAGAGAAGGACTAATGTAAGGTAATTGCTCTCAAACTTGACCATGCATCAGAATCACCTGGAGGACATGTTAAAACAAATCGTTGGGTCTCCTCTGAGAATTTCCGATTCAGCAGGCCTAAAGTAGGGCTAGAGAATTTGCATTTCTCTCAAGTTCCCTGTTGTTGCTTATTTAGGAACTAACCTTTGAGAATCACTGGCCTAAAACATGTAATAATAAGAGGAGAGAGGGGAGGACGGGAAGAAGAAATGATAAATAGGGAGCCATAGGCTGGGTACCAAAGGAGCTGCACTCTGTTTTGCCTTTCTTATTTCCGTGAAGAGACACAAGACACAAGACATCTGATGTGTGGTATTAAACTTAAAATAGTGTTTAGTGATAATGTTAAACAAGGCAGAGACTTGATTAGAATACATAATGATATTTTGGGATAGTGCTGAACTTCCCGATGAAGTTGGTGATCTTAAATTTACAGTGATGCAACTGGACCAATTTTTGTGATTTTATACAGCAATCTCAGTTGCCCAAGTACATGTGCAGAGAATGCAAGGCCCTGCAGTTCACCTAGGGTTGGTGTTCTCCTGGGCTAGAGAGGAGTGAAGAAGGTCATTGGAGAGGAGTCAGGGTACTGAAATTTCAGAGACTGTTCTCCCTGTGGATGTTGAAGATCGCTAGGTTGGTGGAAGAAGTTGAGGTGATGGCAGTGAGCTAGCTGTGTACTAGCTATGAGCTTGGTAAGTTCCAATTCATAAACTGGAGTGTAAGGATAATACAGCCAATGACATGAATGAGCCTTAAAGAAGGCTAGGCTTGCAAAAGAGAGTGTGGAAGTTGTATATGAACAGCAGTGAGGAGCAAGAAGTGCCCTGACTCAGACCCTGAAGTGGATGGGGTGATGGATGGCTTCCTTTGAAAGACTGACAGGGGTAGTGGAATCCTCTGGAGAAAGTAGTTTTCTCTTAGGAGACAAGGCAACATTTAGCAAAAAAGTTGATGTCATAGAGAAGTTTGTTAATAATTAAGGATGAGTTATAGAGGACACAGTGGTAACATTTAAATTTATGGAACAGAAGCAGCATATTAGAGAAAATTGTTGGCAAGGAATCAATAAGCTTGTCATAGCATCACTTCTTAATTTATAGTTTGCTGAAGATTAGTGAAATTGATTTGTAGAGTGGCCGAGATTGTCAATTACCTAAGGAAAGTCATTTACATGCTCCTTGAATTCCAACTGGTTTAGTCATATTAATGGCACAGAGGAAATGTCAGAAAAAAATATAATTAGAATATTGATAATTTAAAAGTAGGAAATGAATTTACACACTTTAAGAATTATATTTATAAACCATATAAAAATCAATCGAGAAACTTTGAGACAGAAGTCACCTATTTATGACTGACTAAAAAGATTAATGTAATTAAGATTTATTAATGCTCATTGTCCCTGCTGCAGTTTCATACCAAGTGGTAGATTATTCATACCAGCATAATTCCTTCCTTTCAAAAGGAAGCAATTATACTGAATTTATTATATTGCTAGCCTAGGTATCTTAAACTACATTTTAGAACATTTTAGATCATCTGAGTCTTGTAGGATAAAAAAAGTCTACATGTATCTGTAAAAAAGATTTAAAATCATACTTATGTTTATTTTTAAGATTGTATTTTGGTATAGGTGAGATTTGTAGCTCCACACAATTCCAGAAATCTGTCTTCTGAGATTATATGTAATTATCATCATGGAAGGAACTGAATGCAAAGTCTGATTCACATGCACATAGCTCAGCTATTGACTAGAGTTGGCGTGTTTTCCCCGTGTAAAAAGAAGGAGGAAGTAATGCTGTGCTGGTGTTTACTCTGATTCCTTCGTGGGCCTTCCTTCCCTAGCTTGGCTTTCTCTCTGTTTCATGAGGGAGCTAACTTCTGCAGGATGCTCTCCCTGGGCTTCTGTCTTAGGTTAGGACAAAGGGGAGCACTGGTAGTTTGGCGCTCAGGGGGAAGGGAGATGCCGGAGTATTTCTCCCCCTCTTTCTTTTCCTTGCTGGCATTTCTTGCACTGTTTGTTTCTTCTCTGACTGCATGGTGCCTGGACAGCCCTACACTGAGACCAGCTTTTGCCAGGATAGCTAAGACCCTAGATTTCGGTAATCCACTCCTCTTCCTCTTTTCTCTGCTTCTAACTGCTGGCTGCCTCTCTGATCCCTCTCCCCAGCCTATCCCTCATTAAAATTACCTTTGTTTTAAATTCTTAGAAAGGTTTCTGTTTTCTTGGTTGGAACTTGATTGACATAAATGTCTAACTTATAAAGTTGTGGTAAGACTCTGTAAATATATATCAAGAAAACAGACCAGCGACCGATAGATTCTTAACAAATTCTTGAGCTGTTATGCATCATCCTCTATCCCAGAAAAGCAGACACAGACACCTCAGAAACAATGGAGAGGCATGTTCAACAGCTCCAATCACTTTCTCAACTCCTGATAGATCATGTTGGCGGGAACGCAGTTTGAAAAGAATGGAGACGAAGATGTGGTGATTTCAATCACTTTGATACCAGTTTGAGGAAAATAACAAGTCATCAGAATAATTCACAGCTCTGAAGTACTTACTCCCACAGTTATAAGTAGCTCAAGTACTAGGCATTTGCATATTATGCAAAGGATGCTGTTCTGAAGGCCACCTATAATTCAAAATTCATGTAATTCCAAGACTAAATTTTCCATAAGCCTGAATAAATCTACAACTTTTTTTTTTTTTTTTTTTTTTTTTATCAGTATAAGGTGTCATGGCAATTGATTGATCCTCTTTGTGGTCTTTTTTACCACATTATTATTGATTTTGGTGTATTCCTGCACTAACACCAGCTGCACCACTGGTTCAATAATATACAGAATATTTTACATATTAGGAAAAAATAAGTCTGATCATAGTGAATGAAAATAATGGCACAAAATTTCCTGTATATTCTGATGCAAGTAAACAAAGGTGATTTAGGTGCTACAGAAGAAAGACTGAGTATAGTTTACATGAAAGGGTTATCTACTTGGCAATAGTATTCACCCTGTTTACAGTAATGTTGGCTTGCCTGCTCTCAAATCCTCAGATTTTTGGTGAGCTCTTACAAATTGGAAAGGTTTAAATAATTCTTTTTTCCCCCAAGTTTTGTACCTGAGGCAACAATTTAGTATCATCTTATTTCACATCATATCAAATTTGCATAGCTTAACACTGAGAACCCAAGTCACTGCAAAAAATTTAACTCTTTGCTAATCTAATCCATGGCCATAGATGTACTCA
Source organism: Canis lupus baileyi (assembly GCF_048164855.1). Lineage (NCBI taxonomy): Eukaryota > Metazoa > Chordata > Mammalia > Carnivora > Canidae > Canis > Canis lupus. The sequence continues at coordinate 30,921,398 of NC_132871.1, read as the reverse complement.
AATGTTTTTAAACAATTATTATGTAATTTTTCAAGGGAAGTTTAAAAAATTCTTCCGTTCAATCTTTGAATAAAAATAGGGTTTAATTAAACAGTATTTTGTAAGCACGCCACAAATGTGAGAATATCATACATATACACACACATCTTTGATTTTTCCTTAACTATTATCCTATTTGATAATCAGGAATAGTGTTGATATATTACTTGAAATGGTTATTCATGTCTGGTAATTCCTCTACCCTAAAGCCTGTTTCCTGTTGAAGCTAAAACATATTATGACTTAGGTATCCATTGCTTTAGGGAAAGGTTGTTATAGCAGAAGAATGGGAAAATCTGTCAATTCTTAGCTTTTAGTTTTAAAAATAGGCTTATAAATGTGGGGGAGAAACAATAGTTTTGAGAGAAAAATGCTTTTGAGTTTCAAGAACTGGGCATTTGTATTGGCTTAAAAAGCACTTGGGGCATGCAATTATGCTATGAACAACTATGAAAAAATACCACTAAGGACAGTTTTCCTTCCCCCAGACTAGATAAAAATCTCAAAACCTGGGAGGCAAGGAGAGTCTGAGAGTCTGAAGGCAGAATGTGAGTTCTAAGAATATGTTCCTGATAAAAGAGCCTGTCCCCTGCTCTCTGGGGTTGGAAGGGAGGTAGTGGAAATTAAAACCCCCAGATAGATTTGGGCACTCAAGATCAGTAGCAACTGAAGCCTTAACTTGAAGAGTGAAGCCCAGGAAGACAGGAGATTATGAAGGGGAGCACTCCTGAATACCTAAGAATATAAATATCTATGTGGCATGCCTGGGCAGAAAGGATTTCAGAGAACTTCATTCAGAAAGCCCTCTGCTGTTATCAAGAAGCGTGGGAGAGTGGCCACATGTGTTTCTGTGCATCTCTGTATGAGGCCTGAAGGAAACTGAGAAAAAACTGGCACTGTGGAGACTTTGTAGGTAGTTTATGGAGGATGTCGGCAATGATTGGACCTCATGTCTGGAGACACAGTAGTCACATCAATGTCTTATGCAGTGTTCACCCACAATTTTGGCCCATGGCCAATATTGATCTACAGTGAAAAAGACATTTTGTGTTGTCTTGTAGGTCAATAAAATATTCATAAAACAGTATTTGTGATGCTGCCTTATGTTTTCTTTAAATTCTATTCTAGGTTTTTTTTTTTTTTTTTCATTTAAAAGTGTCTGGTGTGATCTACTAAATTGGTGTCATAGATTAAAACAATTTAGGAGTTTGAAAACATTCATTAGTGGATGCTCCCTAACTCTTCCCCACCTATAGGACATAAACAAAAGGGAGTGGAGACTTCCAAACTGACTGAGATTTGAGGCCAAATGAGATTAGGTAAAGTTATAAAATATAGTCATATTTCATGCATACCTAGGTAGATAGAAATTTGCATCCATTATAATATTCAGTGCTTATACCTAATAAAGAAGCACATTTGAAAATCAAAATTAAGTGGCAGAGAATGCTAATCTCTTGCTTTCCATAAACTGCTCATGAGCTTTTTGAACTATTGGCAAAATTGATGCAATGTCTACCCACCTACTGGTAACTACCTGAATCTCAGGGAAAACACATGGTTGTCAATAACCTCTTGGAGCATCAACTTTCCCAACTCTATGCTATCACAGAGTGCACATTTCTCCAGGAAAGTGTGGGTAATATTTAAAGAAATTTTTTCAAATCAGAATGAAATATTTTCTCTTATGTATGTCAAGGTAAGATCAGTGAGAGAACATTTTGCTGAACTAGATCACCCTCCCCAAATAAGTATTGCAATAATGAGCTATTGTTACTGCTGGCGATAGGACCGAGTGTTGCTTTGATATGCTGGGGATATGAACAAGATTGAAAACCATTTCTTTTAAAGGTCACCTACTCCAAAAAGATTTCAATTGTTTTGCATTAATTCCTTTTCTTTCAAACTTCAATATAAAGTTCCAATAAAGAATCAGAAGGAAATCTAATCTCTTCTTATAAAAACACTATTTCTTTTCCCCTGAATCATTGTTTCTTCATTATCTCAGATACAGTTCTTTGGAAAACACTCAAAACATAAATCTGAAAGATTTGTCTACAATGGGAACCCCTGCATGCCCTTGCCCTACTACTAGGTGAAGAGAAACACTTTTATTATTTTCTTGGAGTTCTACAGATGAACATGCATAAATATAGGCAAGGAAGTCCACAAAATTTGCCAGAAACTAAAGAAAAGGCTTACAACAGGCTTTTAGTAATTTTATGTAGAGAGGAGAAATGCAGGTAGGTATGTAATAAATCAGAGAAAATGTTATTCTCCAGAATTAGGGATTGGAAAGGGCAGACTGGCTTGACTGGACTGCTTAGCCAAGATATGAATACCTGAGATGGGGGAGGGAGCCCAGCATAGCATTCTGCAGAGGTGTGTGTGTGGGCAGGAGAAGTTTCTAGAGGAGCATGAGGGGAGGAGGCAGTGACATAGAAACCTGTAACTCCTGATGCTTCAGTAAAGCTAGAAAGCTCCTGTTTTATCACTAGTGTGACTGGACTTTTTAAGTGGAAAACAGGAGTGTCCATGCAGTGATTCTTGAAGTCTATTTCACAGTGCAAGTTCCTTCTTTCTCACTTAGATTGTTGCAGTTGTGTCTTAAGACATTGGTATCCTTGTTTCAAGCAACTTTTCTAACACATTTTCACTCAGTGGCCAAACCGATGCTTGCAAAGCATTTAAAAAATTGCTCTCTATTTAAAACATAACATTGGTGACTCTTGGCTGTATTACAATAGAATGCCAAACTTACCACAATGTATCTGTGACCCTTCACAGTCTTGTCCCAATGTAAATTTCTAGGTTTTTGCCCTTTCATTCTCTCTTCCAATCTTGCCATAAACCTCGGTCCCAATGTGGAAGGGCTTGCTGACGCTTCCTGAAGGGGCCATTCTCTGTCACACTTTTATTTCTCTTTGTTCACAATGATGAACCCAATGTTTAATGACTCTAGGTCAGATGTAATCCCTAGTGACAACCTGAGTTACATTAAGGAGGAGAAAGTAGCGTTGCATTAAGAAGCAAAGACAGAGTCAACACAGGTGACTCTGATATCTCTAATTCATTAACAATTTAGTTTTAAGTGTTCCCACATTACTTAAGAAAAACTAGGAAAAGGAGGATTTGTCTTCAATGCCTTGGATACGAATTGGATGCTGCATTGGCTTCATTAATTCATATGATCAAAAACCTAGTGTTGGAAATCAGATTTTTCAACATTCCTATTCGCAATAGTGTCTTGTTTTTTTTTCTGAATAGCCATGGCAACCAGTTCTCTGCGAGTTATTTGGCTATAGTTCAATAGGGTCTCTTTTGTAGAAAAGCTGCAAGCAATTCGTTTCCCTTAAAAAATGAACTGACTGAAATGAAATTATACAATATGAGACTATCAAATTGTATTATGTAAATGCAAATAAAATAAAATATATTCTCTCTAAAGTGCCAGCGGGCATTAAGAAGAGCCTAATGGGATTTATATGAATTCTCATAAATAAACCTCCTCAGGTTACCTGACCTCAAAGGACAGTAAACCGCAGTCTTTGACATCTTATGAGATCATGGGGTTTTTTGTTGTTGTTTTGTATTTACTATTTTTCAGAAATCATTTAATATCATTCTTTATGAAATGATAGAAAATTATAAAAGATTACTGCTTCAATAATTGGTGCTCAGCATACAAATTTTATTTGACCCATTTGGATTTCACTGGTCTGTAGATGAAGAGGGTCATTCTGAGGGCAATGTTATGTAGTCAAATTCATGCCAGGTTGTTGTCATTGAAAAATGATAGTAATACTGTTTCTCATTTAGTGGGAAACTATGGATAAATTGTAATCCCACTCAAATTAGAAGTTCCATATGGTAAAAAAATTGCAATGTGTGCATTCTGCATTTTATTAAGCAGTCTAAGTAAGAAGGTCATTTAGATATTTGAATACTAAAATTTGAATGCTGAAAACTCACATAACCTTTTCTTCCTCCTGAATAATTTGGGTAATATAAATCTTTTATATATATATACATATATATACACACACACTATATACATGTACTTACATACATATATATACATATTTGTGTGTGTGTGTGTGTATAAATGTATATACATAAAAGCTTTGCATTTTCTTTTAAGGTCAGCATTAAGATTTTGTTTTATCACCAAAAAAAAAAAAAAAAGATTTTGTTTTTTCTTTTTGGCGTCCCTGCCTCCTATATTTTGATCTACCGCGCTCATTGGTATAAATATAAATTGATGTATGTTTAACATGTAGCTAGAATTTCAATCTCAGAGCCAAACTTTTTTATTTTGTACACAGTGGTATGCTCATGAATGTTTAATAATAGGCTTTCTAGGGAGGGACAAAGCCCTGATTTGTAATATTTGCTGATTTCCAGGGTGTAAATATTCCCACCTTTGATATCAAGCTACCACTGTGACATCACTGAATGCACAATTGGAAAGAGATGTGCCATGGATCACCATTATGTAGTATTTCAGCTGTTCAGATATTTTAGACATAAATAATCCTGAAAGCATAGAAAATAGTAAAATAATTAGGAGGTGATGCATTTTGAGTAATACCCTTGTTCTTAATAGAATATATTTAATTTAAGGTAATATAATTTTCTCTTTACTAGCTGGCCGTAACAACCAAATCACATAAGTCTTGATAATGTAACAACCTGCTTGCTCATTCTGGCTTGAGGCTGGCTATAGCACGTCACTGCTTAGAGGCAACGTACCGTGGTACAGAGTTTGAATATCCCTTTCTTCAGCTAGTCTTTGAGTGGTTGAGCTTTGAATATGTTTATAAACTTGTTAGTTACTTTCAAAAATAAGAATACAGAAAATTGATCAAATGAGGAAGATGCCCCCAGTCTGTGGCTGTAACATCTAAACTGCATATTTTGGTTCTCAGATACCCTCCCCTTCCCCTCACTGAACCTCTCAAAAATTGGTGTGCATCTTATAATTGAGATATGCACTGTCACATAAATTACTTTGCAGTATTTTTCCATGGATTCTAAAATAATGATGGATCTTAACAAGTTATGCCATCTTCATTTTGATTAAATGTGGCATTTTAAAGTGTGAGAAATTGCTGATTTGATTAAGACATGGTAAGATGATTTTTCTTTTCTTATTGGCAAATACAAGAAAGTATCTTCATGTTCCAAGAGGCATCTTAACATTAATTCAAAATATCTAAGTATATATTCATAAGAACAAGAAAGTCCTGATCCATCAAATAAAAGGAGTTGATATTAAAATATTCTAGCTCTTAAAGTCAAAGTGATCATGTTCTGAGAAGAAAACATCATTATTTTTCTCCTCATCGTAGCTTCAATGCTAAACATCCATTGTGTGAATAATGAAGTCTGTGCAAATCTATTTCTTGTAATAACTGGCTATATCCATTATGTGTTTTAGCAGTGGTAAATAAGGGGTTGTAAATGCAGAAAATGCCTGTAGGTGACATCTGAAAAACAACTGAGTATTAAGATCCAGAGAGATAGAAAATTGCCTTCAGTTCACTTCTGCTGACAAGTCATTCTGTCTTTTAATTTTAGAGAAAGACCATGTTGATTCTGTGTCAAGGCATAAACAGGGGATTCTATTTTCTCTCTGCACGTGGCTTGCTGTGGTGAATTAGTTCACTCTCTCATCATGCTTGTACGCCTTAATGGGATGAAAGTAGGAAAAGCAAAAGGGTGGTGCTTCACTTGTGGAATTTAATTGTTGATTCATGTTTTATCTTTTAATATAGAAAGTGATTTTTATTTTGTTTTTCTACTTATTTATAGTTGTATATATTTTGTGGAAATATTTGAAAACTACAGAAAATGAAAATAAAAATCATGCATAAAAATCCCATCACTAAGAAATAACACCTTTGTGCAAAACTTTTTATGAATATCTCTGCTTTTCCCAGAGGAAAATTCACTGGAAGGGTACCACTCATGTTAAGAAATTAAACATTTGTAAAGCTTATAAATTGCTTGCAGGAATTTGGATCAGTTTACACTCCTAGCATTAGTATATGTGACTGCCTATTTCACTGCACCCCTGCTAACATTGGATATTATCATTCAAAGTTGCCAGTTTAACAGTGAACAAAGGTACTACATTATAACTTTTGTCTATTTGATTAATGGTGCTTTAAGGTTGAACTACCTTGCACATGTTCATTAACATCTATATTTCTTTTGTTATTAGCTTGTTCATGTCCTCAGTCCATTTTTCTTTTAGAATCTCTACATTTTATATGGTGACATATAAAAACACCTACATGTAAAGGATAAAAATGCTTACCATGTATATTTCAGATATCCTTCCCAATTAAAAAATAGTTTAAAAATTATAAAAGTAATAATGCTCATGATGGGAAGCTTAGAGACTGAAAAGAAAGTGGAGAGACAAAAATAAAAGCCCTCTTCCTAGATATAATTATCATTTACATTTTGGGGATTTTTCCTTATGGCCTCATTTGCTTTCACACATTCACATACATTATTTACAAATTCAAATGCATATAGTATGATGTATTTATATCCAGATTTTTTTTTTTAAAAAAAGATCATATGGTGACCAATTATAAAAGTGACATATGCCTATCTCAGTTTCAGTTCTTCAGTTGCAGACCCTGAGACAAGGACTTGGGTATGGGTGTCCAGCTCACAGATACAAAAGAGGGCAAAGCCAAGGTGTGATAATTCAAATGGTAGAGCTAGACTGAGCCACTTGTAGATTACACACCTGATTAATTACAACAAAATGAAGAATAAGTCAAAAGAGCCAGTCATCCTCGGCCCTTGTTACACACACACACACACACACACACACACACGGAAGCAAAAGGACCCAGAAGACTGCAAGAGTTTAGATCAAGTCTAGACTGCCACACTAGTGGTTTCATGTCCTGGGGCTCTATTCCGATACAGCCAAGGCCCACGGTCCTGGATCTCATCAGAATGTGGGAGGTGGTGAGAAGTCCTTCTGCCATGGTCAGCGGGGAGGCGAGTGGGAGACGGCCTCAGATCAGCCCCTGGCAGGCCTCCTGTCCTCTTCTGTTTCAGATGGAGTATGAAATGTGTAATCAAGACCTGGTGAGCAGCAGTTGCAGCCTTTGCCTATGTGGTACCTGCAAGAACAGCAGGGCTGTTCTCCGGCAGCTGGTGGTTTATGGAGAAAGCGATCCCAGGAAGCAACAGTAATGAAATGGAGCAGGGGACACAGGGCAGAGTGAAAGACCAAGGAAGTGTGTTTGAATGGATGGGTAGCTACCGTGGGCACCTGCGGCTCAATCCCGGTGGGGACCCTTCAGGAACTGTGTAGATTGTGCCTCACTCATGCTATGGGGCAGGGAAGGGGGTATTATTGCCAACTCTTATCCCTCATTAGTTGTAAGTTGCCCATCACTGCCTTCCTGGCTTTTCTAGGAGGTTTTGAGTGTAGGTTAAGCAAGCTCCAAAGAAACCCCCCTGGGCAGAAAATTTGAGAATCAAGGGCCTTGAGGTTGGTCTCTGCTGGCAGCTTAGGAATTGTTCTTTGCAGCTGCAGGTGAACTCAGAGGTGGGTACAAAGGATCTGGGCCGCATCTGCCACAGTGCAGAACACAAAAAAAAAACAAGCATTATTAAAAGAGATAAATCCCTTAATTACATTACTATATAGTAATTTCAATATTCCAATCATATTTCTCTACATTTCCTTCTGAATATACAGTATCATCTGTTTTTTTTAAAAGCTTTGCTTTTTTAAAGCTTCCTACCATTTTATAATAATTTACTCATATTAGTATAAGTGCTTTGTAAATATCTTTTTTTTCCATAGAGATGAAAGTTTTTGATGGGGTAAAAATACACATGAAACAGAATTACAAAAGTAAGGCAGCAAATTAAGAAATTACTGTTCCAGAAGTTCTGTGAATATTTTTGGTACAGATCATTAGCTTAAGTAGGAGATAGGATTTTGGAGGTAGAGAAAAAAATTTCATAGTGAAGAAGAATTTTAAGCTTGATGTTTAAGGCCTAAGTAGAAAATGGTTCAGGGGCACCTGGGTGGCTCTGTGGGTTAAGCATCTGCCTTCAGCTCAGGTCATGATCCCAGGGTCCTGGGATGGAGGCCCTCAGGGAGTTGGGCTCCCTGCTCTGTGGGAAGTCTGCTTCTCCCTCTCCCTCTGCCCCCACCCCCTGCACTCTTTCTCAAATCAATAAATGAAATCTTAAAAAAACAATGAATAAGAAAATGGCTCAGACGTTTAGGAGAGCATCAGCTAAATTAGATCAGGCATGGTGTCCTTACAGATTCCGAAACACAATTAAGCAAACTCTATTAGGAGGCTCTATTAGGTAGGCAAAACGCCCCCCCCCCCCCCCCCCCCCCCCGCCCCCCAAGGTCTCCTTCCTAATCTCTGGAACTACGTTACCTCGCATGGTAAAGGGTTATTTGTGTTGCAGATAGGAGGTTGCTAATTAGGTGACCTTAAAATGGGAAGATTATTCTGGATGATTCAGGCGGAACCAATATCAGCACAAGCATTCTTAAAAGAGGAAGGCAGACGTAGAACTAGAGTGATGTGCCCAGAAGCGAGAACTTCATCTGCCCTGTTGGCTTAGGGGCGGAGGAAGGGGGGAAGGAGCGCACACCGGGGAGCGCATGAGAGAGGCTGAAAGCTCAAAGAGGCAAGGAAGCAGGTTCTCCCCTAGAGCCTCCAGAAAAGAACACAGCCTGCGACACCTCAATATGGCTCAGTGAGACCCAGATTGATTTTGTCTGAAAAGCAGTGAGTCCTTTCAATTTGCATACTTGACTTCATTTTTTTTAAACCAAGAAAGTTTTCTTTGCTCATGCCTCTGTTCCCATCTTTAACTCCCTTTCACATTTTTGTTATGTTGTACCTCTAGTCTGAGTGTTTTTAAAAATCTTTTCTTGCACATTATAAGAGAGGTTCTCAGTTTAGATTCCCACATCTCTAATTTTATTTTTCACAGAGCCAGTTACATTTAGCTGTCACATTTTATATTTCCTTATAAGTGCTTTTACTGCCCTCCCTTCCCCCTGCCCCATCTCTTTAAAAAAACAAACATATTTTGTAGTCCTCTCTCCTGATTTATACTTTTTTCCCCCTTTCAGGATCTTTTAGTAAGTTATTTTTAAGAGGCCCATGTTTTTGTTTCATCTGTTTAGGATATTGTTCCCTGGCCTTTGTTATGAGCAACCATCCTCCCCCACTTAACTCCCTCCCCCTTATTTTTCCTTTCTATCTTGCAGCTCTAGGGTTGGAGGGCAATTGCACTATTTTATATAAACTTACGATAGTTTATTATCATATGTACTTTCCTTTGTAGGTAAATTATGTTTTGGCCCAGTGCTTCTCTTTCTCCCAGGTATCCTGCAATTCCATTGTGGAATGTCTAGAGGTGCTTTTACTCTCCTTTGAGTGGGTTCTTGAAGCACAATCTTGAATGGCATACTCTTTGATTCAGGTGATTTCTTCTCCTTTACTGTCTCCTTGGACATTGTTTCTGCACCACAGTTTCCGTTCTCTTTTTCTGAGATGTCTTTTTGGGGAGCCCTGCTTGGTGTCTCTTGAGCGCACTTTCATGCTGCATTCTGGAAAGTTGCTCCTTTCTGTCTTGCAGCTCTCTAGATGTCTGTTTCATCTCTCACTGGCCCTCCTTAACATCACTGTGTCTATTAATAGGTTCCACCCACTGTATTTTTCTTTGCAAAAAAATATTTTTTCATTTCCTTCTGTACTTTGTTCTCCCCTATTTTATTAAAATTTCTAAGTGGGAGTTTTTTCCTTATCTTCTTGAACATCCCAAGGATGTTTAAAGACTCTATCAGACTATTTTGTAAAGTTAATGATGTGGTGAGTTCACGTTCTTGTGTTTTCATGTCGTGTATGGTTTTACTTTGGGCAGTTTTGTTTACATCCTCTCACTTTTTCTTTTCCCTGAATCTTCAGCCTAGATCAGGTTTTTATTGTTCTTTGAGGGCTCCTATCTCCTGTGATGGGATGCTTCAGATCTAGTCACAGAGCCAGTGGGTGGCTTGACTCATTTCCTGCTCTTTAGATATGTCCTACACCTCTTGCCTTCCTCATCCCGAAGCTTCTTTGAAACTACAGCCACAGGTGGTAGTTGGTAACAGTTGCATTCAGGTACCTTTCTGAGGACTGGGTTTCTATGGCACCCCGGAACTCTGTTCTTCAAACCAGCTGGGCTGCAGTTCCTTTTCACAGGGAGTACTCAGAATGATGGGGGCTGAACTTCAGAAGTTTCCACTCGCCAGAACTCAGGAGGTTCAAGGCCTCAGTTCTTTTTACTGCTTTGTACTTTTGTTCAGTTTCCACTAGAAAGAGATGTTTATCTAGGTTTTATGTATTTGACTTTTTCGCCTCTTTAGTACACCACCATTTCTGTGTTTGGAACGGAGATAGCTTCTTCAAGAGCAAAATCCCAACATTCTGACTAGAACTGGAACCTTTGTTTTAGAAGCCGCTTGTAGACTGCCCGTGTTTACATTCAGTATTTTGTTTGGTCACATTATGCATTTGAAAGTAAAGTTAGATATTTCTGGTGCCAACATACACCAAGATTAGGTGTACTACTTCACTCTGGTGTGCTTGGTGCCTGCTGGGCTCTCTCATGAATATAGTATTTTGATTTGTGCCTGACTGCCTGGGCTCATGTGAGTCAGGTTCCCTTAGGGAGGGTTGTGCTTTGAACGTTTGCATCCATTCAGTCAGTGAAGGTGGGGCAGGTCTGCAGCTGGAGCTACAAGAGGAAACCAGGTTTAATCCCACTTCAGCATTCAGTCGGGATGCCCCCTTTGCTTTGCCGCAGTGAAGGGGTGCCCTGGAGACCCTTTGGTTGTGACACCTCTTTGCTTTTTAACCACCAGGAGGTGTGGTCTGCTTTTCAGACTGGTCTGCTACCAGGGGAAGCCTGGTGGTTTACCCCTGGTTTATATATTGCAACCACAATGATTTTCCTTTTAGAAAGATTTTGACGCTTCCTTTTTTGAGGCAAGACTGATTGTCCTTTCCTATGACAGTTCATTTTGCTTTCTGGCTTACAGAGTCTCTTGTTTGCCTACTCAAGCAGGTTCCTTTATGATGTCCTCCCTGATACCATCTGACCTGGGATGAATGTAGGGGCTCTGTAGAAGAGGGATGGTAAAGGAGTTGGAGAGGGGAGGTGATCAAATAACATCATTAGCATTCTTACCACCGTGGCAACAAGAGTAAACCTTTTAGAGGTTTGGCAGTGTTTCCCCATGCATCACCTTTACCTCCCTCTTCATCTCAATCTCCTTTGATCCTCACAATAGCTTGGAGTTATAAGGGGCAGCACACTTTTCTCCATGCTACAGATAAAGGTCCAGAGGCTCACAGAGGAAAAGTGACTTGTCGAAATCAGCTAGCAAGGGTCAGAACAGGGACAAGTGTCTTGTGCTCGTTCCACCACTATTTGCTGAGATATAAGCTATACGAAGTGGAGCTCTTTTATAAGAAAATAGACATCCTACAACGGCACAGACTTAATTGAAATATGGATTATTTTCCTATTTCCAGAGCCTAATTGTACCTATTTGCAAATGGATACCTTTCTGAAGGTAGGGAGGTACATTTATCTCCTTTACCTTTCCTTGTTCTGGTGGTGCCTGACTTTGATGTTAATCTGGAGTGAGAAACAATGTGTAGTTAAGTATATTCCTGCCATTTTTGGGGGGGATGCCATTATATTTGCAAATTCTGTCTAGCACAATTGTGTAGCAGTATCTTGTATGAAGAACCCGAAAGAACAACTTTTGGCAGGAGAATGTTTACCTTACCGGTAAGCTCACCTATTTACTTAGAACTATTTAACATCCTTCAATAAACCTCTTTCGGTAAGACCTTAAATTTTTTTGAGAATTCCTTTTTTTTTTCTGTTTTAAAGAGCCAGTGATAAAAAGAGATGAGCTATCAATCACAATGAGACATGGGGAAAACTTAAATGCATATTGCTAAGTTGAGGAAGCCAGTCTGAAAAGGCTACATACTGTTGAATTCCAACTATACAGAATTCTAGAAAACACAAAACTATGGAGACTGTAAAAAGGTCAGTGGTTGTCAGGGATCCAAGGGGAGGAGGAAGAGGGATGAACAGGTGCAGCACAGTATTTTTCAGGCAGTGAAACTATTCTGTATTACATGGAAATGGTGGGTACATGATCTTCTCTCAAAACCTATCACTTTTGGGTTATTAATTATTAATGTTCATCAGTTATAACAAATGTCCCACATTAATGGAAGATAATAATAATAGAGGAAACTGTTTTAGGGAAAGAGAGAAGGTATATGGGAATTTTCTGTACTTAATTTTCCTATAAACCTAAAATTGCTATAAAAATTCATTTAGGGGATCCCTGGGTGGCGCAGCGGTTTGGCGCCTGCCTTTGGCCCAGGGCGCGATCCTAGAGACCGGGGATCGAATCCCACGTCGGGCTCCCGGTGCATGGAGCCTGTTTCTCCCTCTGCCTGTGTCTCTGCCTCTCTCTCTCTCTGTGTGACTATCATAAATAAATAAAAATTAAAAAAAATTCATTTAAAAACAAAAGATGTTCTTTGTTCCCTGTAATACATATGGAGTCACTAGAAGTTCTAAGGAACTTTTCTCAGCAAAGTGGTTTGCATCCCCTAGAGAAACTACATACATGCATCTCTGTATATTAAGATTACACAAGTTTTATGTTAGAAAACTCCTTTGTTCATTCTTCTCAGCACTTTGCTCACTTCAATCTGAAATATCTCTAAATCTTGGTCTTAGCTCAAGGGTAAATTTTAAAGGGAATATGAAATTCAGTTTCTTCAAATATGAGTTATGGGATGAAGATTTAAAAACACTGAAAGTATTTTCTTGTATTTCACTCATAGGTATTTTGACACTCATAAATCATAAACAACTCGGTTAAACATACAATTTTGGGGTGCAATTCCCTTAAAAAGGCTGCAATTAAAAAGACTCTCCCTCTGGGACATGTTTGGTTTGGTTCTTTGGTACCTCAAACTTCTTGCTGATGGCATATCTATAGTTGTGTGGGAACAGAGAATACTTTTAAAATTTATGTAAATGTAAATATAAGGAGTTGAACGTTTCATATCCAGCTTGATGTAAAAGTACAGCTTGATCTGTACTAAGGACATTGTTGGCAGAAGCAAATAATTAATCCTATAAAGTTTATGCCTTTCTGCATCCCCATTTCTTATGTGGCATTTAGTCTCTTTACTTTTAATTTGTACCAACAGATACTACCAAGATTCTCTGGTAGCATAATACCTTGAGGAAGCTTCACTTTTCCTAGTAGAGCATTTGTACACATGCAACTTCTAAAATTACTGCATATATTGGTAAATAAACAATGTGCATGGTTGTATTAAAGTGTGTGTGTGTGTGTTATGTAGAGGGTCTTATAAGCAACATCTGAGAGCCTGACATCTATTACTATGCAGGGGCCAGAGCCCCAGGGTGTCTTAAAATCTACTTCATTGACTGACAGAAAATGGATCTTCATTTATTGGAACTTAGTTAACAATTTTTACAAGGACATAATCCCTTATTCCAAGGGATTCTCTTCGGACTAAAGCTGAACAAACCATAGGCCAAATCTGGCTTATAGTCAGGTTTTGTATAACCCACAGCCTTTTCATTTTTATTTATTATTATTATTTTTTAGAACAGTCCAGAAGCCAAGAATAGCTTTACGTTTTTAAAGGGTTAAAGTTAACATATATAACAAAACACAGATGTCCAGAAAGTCTAAAATATTTTTATCTGGTCCTTTACAAAAAGTTTTCCCACCTCTGTCTTAGAAGATAGAAATGTGTAGTTCCAATCTTGTTTCCTGTAACTAGATTAATTAGCTCTTACGTCAGCTTTTCCACACAAAATGCCTGAGATAATTTACTTACAGCCTTTTTTAGCTCCTCTGTTGAAGGACTGTTAGTGTGTTTCTATTGCTTATATTATTAATGAAGTCTTTGAGTTGGTTCAATAATTAGCATCCTCCTCTCAACCCAAGTCCAGACTAAAATGCTAAATAAGACAAAAGGAGGGTACATGAAGGCCAGACCTCATTGTCCTTGCTGCTAAAGGCTAATTTTACAGGCGTAGCTTTGTATGGATGCCTGTGGAGTGTGGGACCAGGGCAGACCCTCTACGAGGAAGATTGTATGTGCCTCTGAAGGTGGCTTAGCAAGGGGAGGGAGGAAATAAGGGGAGAGCTGTACAGGGCATCCTCAATTCTTAAACTTCCCACACAATCCAGTCTCCCTCCAAAAAGAAAAAATGAGTTAAGAGAAACCAGGGGTCAGATGCTCCGCATGCTTGATCCATACTGAAGAATAACTCAGAAATAGGAAAGAAGCACTACTACCTATAGTATTCATCTCCAAATTCTCAATGTATCCTGCAAGACATGTCCTCCTTCCCTTTTCTCCCCCTGCACCCCCCACAGTCCACCTCTCCAGTTTTGTTTCTTTTTTACTTCAGCTTATGACTATATTAAATATGATTTGCTATAGCTGGTCTCTGTACCTCAACTCACGTATCACCCCTGGTCAGCCGTGTCTTCTGCAGTCCTTACCTACCTTTTGCATACAAACCCGGGTTTGGAATTCACTTGCAGGCTCTCTGCTACTTAAACAATTCTGGGACGCCTGGGGGCTCAGCAGTTGAGCATCTGCCTTAGGGTCAGGGCGAGACCCCGGGGTCCTGGGATCGAGTCCCACTTCGGGCTCCCTGCACGGAGCCTGCTTCTCCCTCTGCATGAGTCTCTGCCTCTCTCTCTCTCTCTCTCTCTGTCTCTCATGAATAAATCAAATCTTTACAAACAAATAAATAGCACGATGGTTGCTCTCTCCTATTGTGCTTCCTTCCCTTTCCTACATTTTCTTTATCTTTAATTTTTTAAAGATTTCATTTATTTATTCGAGAGAGCGCAAGAAGGAGAGAAAGAGCAAGCTCAAGCTGGGAAGATGGGGAGGGGTCTCCCTGCTGAATTGAGGGATCCCAATGCCAGAAGGTGGAGGTGTTACATCCTAGGACCCTGGGATCATAACCTGAGGCAATCACTTAACCGACTGAGCCTCCCAGGTGTCCCTATATTTTCATTTTAATACAGTAGAATGTTTTAGTACAAGATCCTTGGACTAAGAGTTGGTGGTTTTCATAGCTACCATTTACTGAGCACTTATAGGCCAGGCATGAAGCTGAGTGCTTTATTCTCCTTTAATCCACAGTATTCCTGATGCTCTAGATGATCAGTGGGTCACACATTTTGAAATATAATGTGCTGTGCAAAAATGAGGGCTTATTTAATAGGGTCATGGATCAGTTTCCTAAGATGTTTACAAATATATTTTTCTTAGTAAATTTCAGTGGTCTCAAGGAAAGGAGTAGTGGCTCCAACTCTTTTGTGGTTTCCGTTGCATTTAGCACATTGTTTGAAGGAAAATAGATGTTCAATATGTATATTTTTATTTCCAGTAAAATGAAATGATAAAAGGAATAGAAATGTTAATTATTTTTAACATTCTGCAAACCAGCTGGGAGTTAATGGCGCAGCAGAGGAAAAGAATAAATCCTGAAAATAAAACCAGTCAAAGCTGTGTAGATTTTTCTTCTTCAGCTTGTTAATATGCAAAATGTCAAACAGGCAAATGTAGAGAGAATAATAAAATGATCACACATAATCTGCCACTAAGCTTCACTCTTACCAACTCCTGGTCAATTTTGTTTGATTTATACCCCACTCACCCTAGATTAGGAAAATTATAGACCTCCTGTCAGTTTCTATGAATATTTCAGTATGTCTTTATAAAGATGAAGGCTTATTTTAAAAACAAAATAATTACATTATTGTCCAAAAATGTAAAAGTTCTTTAATGTTCTTTAATATTAATTATCTAGTTAATGATTGGATTTTCCCAGTTGTGTACAATTTGTGGTTAGTTTGCTAAAGGATCTGAATATGGCCAGTGCAGTATAATTGGCTGGCTTGTTGCTTAAATCTTTTAATCTATAGGTTGCTTCCTTCTAATTTAATTTAATTAAATTTAATTTTTTAAAGAAGCTGGGACTTTGGATTTTCATAGTATGAACTTGGCTGATTTTTATCCCATAATATACCCTTTACCATGTTTCTTTTTTCCCTATATTCCTGCAAATTGATGATTATATCTAGAGGCTTGATTAGATTAAGGTTTAAATATTTTATCCAGAATTGTTTGTGGCATTAAATATTTAGGAATTTTTGTTTCTTTTGTGATGTCAGCAGCAGTTGGTAATCATTGCCTAAATCCATTTACTCATTAGGGATTATAAACTGGTAGTATTCTATTTTTACCACTTCTTTATTTGCTGGGATACTTTATAAAAATAGCACTGCATTAACTGTAGGCTACTCTGAAATACACTTATCTATTCAGAAGTAATTAATTTTTTCAACTTATTTTTCAAAATAATTTTTCAAGATAATTGAAAATAAGAATAATCCCTTTCCTAACATCTTTTGAAGGTGACTAACAAGATCTTATTTTGAGAATCACTATGAACTTACAAATTTAAACATTTGTTTCAGTTTGCTACAATATTCATACTGATGCTCAAATTTTGTTTTTGGCCAATGGGAGCTTCATCAAGCTGGTTCCTAAATCGTTTTATTTTAGTCATGTACATTTTCTTGACAAGATCTGAAATCAGCCTTCTCTCCAAAGAGCTCTGTTTTTTTGTTTTGTTTTATGAAAAATATTAAGGGATTATATTTGGGTGGTGTGGTGTTAATTACTATAGGGCTGATCATTCATTGTGTGTAGGCTTCTTCAGGTAGTCATATTAGTAAATGTATTTTTTTTTTAAATCTGTAACTCTTTTCCCATTTAAAAAACATCATTCTATAAAAACACTTACATACTCATTTTCTTTACAAGTCACAGAAAAGGTCATAGGGTGATATCAGCACTACCATTTATATTATGATTATTAGAAACAGTTTAAAGGTTTCTTTTTTAAAAACAGTTAATAAGGCAAATATCACCAGGAATATACAACTGAAAAATTGCTTTCTGTGTAGTTATATCATCAACTCAAGAGTTGAGTTTGTTTTAAATTTTTAAGGAATTGTCTTTTACTATAAAATTGATTTAGTTTAACAATTACATATAATATTTATGGTTTCAAAGTCAATTGTTAACATCCAAAAACCAAAATAAAAACAAGATAATTTCAGAAAAGTCTAGCTTCTATTCTTATGCCTTTCACTGTCTTTTCTCCCTCCCTTATAAGGAACCACCAAACATTTTTGTGGTTTATACTTCTTCTTGCTTTTTAATCCTTCTGTTTTTAGTGTGTGCATGTGTGCATTTTTATTGCCCCTTTACTTAGATAATTTGTAGAAGAGATTAAATTTCTCTACCTTGCTTTTTATTACAGTATGGTATAAACTGGGAATTGCCACATAGATCTAAGGAGTGAATCCTTCTTCATTTTCACAGCTGTATAGGGCTCCACTGTGTGACTATTTCATTGTGTATTAATTCAGTCTGTTATTGGTGGACATTTCCACTTTGCTTTACAAACCATACTGCCATGGATTACTTTGTGAAAAGTCCTTTAGTGTTTTTGTCAAGGCATCTTTGGCATGGATTGCTGGAAAAGGAGTGCTGGGTCAAAGGTTAAATACAATTGTATTTTGATGAATAGTGTCCAATTCCTCTCCAGTGGCATTCATCTATTTTACATTCCTATCCACAGTATGTGAAAATATCTGTTTCCCCATAGCCTCGCCAATAGTATATGTGCTCACTTTTGAATTTCTTTGCCAAAACTCTATATTATTTACTCTTATGTTGCTATTATCTGCTATGAGAGAAATTGATCATCTTTTCAAATGAGTAAGAGCATGTGAATTCTTCCATAGATGAATTCTTTCCATATTTTAACCCCCTTTTTCCCCTCTACATTTAGCAGACTAAAATTTTGTGATATAATTTGCAAGTGTATTCTCCCAGTATATCATTTGTCTTTTACCTGGTGTACGTTGTTGAATATTTTGTGCCATAAAAATATTCTCATGAAGTTTATCCATCTTTTCATTACATCACTGGGTTTTATGTCCCAGTTAGGGAAATTTCCTACTTCAAGTAATGAAGCTTTTCACCTATACTTTCTTGAATACTTTTATGATAAACTTTTTACATTTAAAATATGAAATTTATGCTGTTGTATAGTTGAGGAATGGATCAAATTTTATACTTAGATCTCTAATTATTACAATATACTTTATTTAAAAGTCCATTTCCTTACTGGTTTTTTGGCCACTTTTCCTTATCTAAAATTCCATAAGCAATTAAACTTATGTTTGGATTGTGTGTTCTATTTCATTGGTTTGTTTATCTGTTCAAACATAAAGCACACCAGTGTTAGTATTAAGGCTTTATGATATGTTCTAATGACTGCTTGTGCAGATCTCTTTTTAATTTATCTTTTAAGGACTATTCTGACCTGCTTGTCTTTATTTCTTCTAATGCACTTTTAAAAATAACTATCAAGCTCCAGAAAAGAAAAGATATTTTTATTGGATTTGTGTTTTATTTAGAAATTAGGGAGAACCTTCATTTTTATGACTTGGAATGATCTTTTCTGAGAATGTTGTATGTGATCATTTGTTTAGGTCTAGCTTCATATTTTTTAGGAATATTTTATAGTTTTCTTCATTGGTTTTAGACCTTTCTTGCTAAATTTGTGCCTCAGGTATGGTCTTTGTCCTCCCTCTCACTTTTGTAAATAGTGACTTTTTAAAGTTCCAAGTGTATAAGTAAATGCCATTGATTTTTGTATGTTGGTTTTAAAACATGTTATTTCCTAAATTCTAATGTTTGCAGTAATCTTCCATTAATTTGGGGTTTTGCCAGATGTATAATCATATCATCTGTAAATAGGTGTTACTTCCCTTCTCGGGTTCTTATGCTTCTAATTGCTTTCTCCTGTCTCCTCATGTTCATTTATACATCCAACACAGTAATAAATAATTATCAAGAGATTTATTTTTTTTTACTTGTTTATACTCTCAGTAGAAAAGCCTCTTGTGTTTCTCCTTTAAATTTTGCCTTATGTTAAAGAAGCACCCATCAATTTGCATTTTATTATTAGTATAATGAATGGGTGTTATTTTTTTTTCTGAAACTATGGAGCTGATTATGATCTTTTTTTTCCTAAGCTCCATTAGTGTAACAGATTACACTAGTAGATCCCCTAGAATCTTAGAATAAACCCTCTTAGACATGATGTTTCTCAAGATTACAATAGCATATAAAAATAACCTATGTTTGGTATTTTTACATTGATAACCATAGTGAGACTGACATATAATTTTTTTCGGGAGGTGCAGTCTTGTTTTTGGATCCATGCCAGACTCACTTTATTCAACTTGGAAGTTTCTTTCTTTTACTATGTTCTAGAATCCTCTAATTGGAATTATATGATCTTTAACATTCTGGTAGAACTCTCCTGTGAAACCATCTGGGTCTAATGGTTTTTGTTTTGGTGAGATGAGAAGGAAGTGCTCTTCAACCATTTCCTCTATTTCCTATATGAACACTAAACCTTTCAGACTTTCTCTTGTAGAGCCAATGTGGTATTTTACCATACAGTATTATTTAGATATGGCCAAGCCATATCTATCTATATATATATAGATTAGGAGGCAACCATCTTTTTTTTTTTTAGGACTTTATTTATTTATTCATGAGAGAGACAGAGAGAGGCAGAGACACAGGTAGAGGGAGAAGTGGGAGCCTGCTATGGGACTCGATCCCAGGACACCGACCTGAGCCAAAGGCAGACGCTCAACCACTGAGCCACCCAGGTGCCCAGGATTACTGATTCATTTTAGGCTAGTAACCTATTCAGATTTTCTATTCAGTAATCTATTCCTGATTCAGTTTTGGAAGGCTATATGTTTCTAGGAATTTATCAATTTCTTCTAGGTTGTCCAATTTGTTGACCTATAATTTCAGTAGTAATCTCTTTTGTTTTACATTTCTATGGAGTCAGTTGTAACTTGTCTTTCATTTCTGATTTTATTTAGGTCCTTTTTTTCTTGATCAATTTGACTAAAGGTTTATAAGTTTTATCTTTTCAAAGAATTAGCTATGAGTCTCATTGATCTTTTCTATTGTTTTCTAGTCTCTATTTCATTTATTTCCATACTGATCTTTGTTATTTCCTTCTTTCATTAACTTTTGGGCTTTGTTCTTTGTCTAGTTCCTTTAGGAGGTATGTGAAATTCTTAATTATTTTGGTATGTTTTTATCTATTTTCTTTGAACGTTCACTCGTTTCTACTTTATGAAAAGTTTTATTTTCTCCTTTAAATGCTTTTTGTTCTGATTTTTTTTTTCCTGCTTAAGTATGAGCATTGTAGCCACTGCATTTATTTGAATTTTTTTGGTATAAATTGTTCATCCTTTTATTTTAAATGGAATCCCTCCCATTTAAATGTCTCTTGTAGAGAGATCCCTGGGTGGCCCAGCGGTTTGGCGCCTGCCTTTGGCCCAGGGAGTGATCCTGGAGTCCCGGGATCGAGTCCTGAATCGGGCTTCCTGCATGGAGCCTGCTACTGCGTCTCTCTCTCTCTCTCTTTCTCTCTCTCTCTGCCTATCATAAATAAATAAATATAAATCTTTAAAAAAATAAATCTCTCTTGTATAAGGCATAGTGTTTTTTTCAATTTCAGGTTATCTGAATCTATCTAGTTTAAATTCCATATTTTAAACACACATGCATGATTAAAATAATCCAGTACATGATATATATTTTCATTGATATGGTAGCTCACTCTCTTTTCTTTTCTATTTTTGGTTATCTATAAAAGTTTAAACAATTAGGTGTACACAAATTTTGTTCTAATTTCTGTCAGTTAATGGAGTTTATTCTACTTTTCCTGTAATCTTCCCACTTTATTGCTAGACGATATAGCTCTTACTTGACAGACTATCTCCTTTATAACCATCGTTTTAGTTTGAGTTCTTTTTTTAAAGATTTTATTTATTTATTTATTTATTTATTTATTTATTTATTTATTATTTATTTATTCATGAGCGACACACAGAGAGAGACCTAGACAGAGGGAGAAGCAGGCTTCTCACAGGAAGCTCAACGTGGGACTCGATCCCCAGACCTGGGGTCACTCCTTGAGCTGAAGGCAGATGCTCAACTGCTGAGTCACCCAGGCATCCCTAGTTTTAGTTCTTATTTCTTCAAACATGTTTAAAGCTTAGCGCTAGTATTTATATCAATGTTTGGTCATTTTGATTTTTCTGAAGTTTGTTTTTTAAAACTTCTTTATTAAGGGCTCTTAGAAATGGCATGCTCTAAACTCTTGCTTATTCATAACAATTTGTGGCCTTTCTGCTCAAAGGCCAACTTTTTCGAGTGGCTGCTTGGCTTGTAGCTTAATGAATTTCAATAAAGCAAAGAATTATGTTCTTAATTGCAAACTTTTCTCTAAAATTCATCACTATTATTGTTTATAGTAACTTTTCCTCCCTTACTTTATATTTTAATTACCTGAGTACATATTCCTATATTTTAGTTTTGACTTATGAAAACTTTATAGAAGTGAAACTATCTATATAGTGTATATTTTTTACTTTTTTAAAGTTTTGAAGTAGGCTCCATGCCCAGTGAGACCCTGAGATCAAGAGCTGCATGCTCTGCTGACTGAACCAGCCAGATACCCCTTTAAAATTGTTTTAAACTTCCTATTGAGATCCATCCACACCATTGTGTATGGCCATAATAGATTCCTTTTCATTGTTGTATAGTATTTTACAGAATACATATGTGATAATTTATTATAGTGTTGGTGAATATTTGGATATTTAAAATTACATGTTTTAAGCATTCCTCCATATTTTTCTCATGGCGGAATTGCCTGGAGTGTATTTCAGAATCATAGAGTATATGTAGCTTCTACTTGATAGAGATTTTTCCAGAATGGTTGTAGCAATTTATAAGCAATTTATATTTTCACCAACAGTCTTTGAGATAGGCTCTTTTAGTTGAAAGAAGACTTGGAAAGCATTTTTTTTTCAATTTTTTAACTTATGAGTTTCTGTGAGGTCAAAAATGATGAATTTGAAATTCCATTGCCAATGAGTCACCAAGTTTGTTGTAGATTCCTGATCATTTCCCGCCCCCCCCCCACTTTAATGTTCTATGACATTTTGAAAATAAAGGAATAAACTGAATGATGACCAAAAGAGGTACAAAATCTCAAGTCTTATACTTAGAGTCATGCAGCATCTTGAGCTACATGTAGTTCAAATGTGTTCTAGTGACTCACAGTTATAGAAGTGTATGATATTCTTATTGATAACCTGAATCATTAAAGAAAATGTTGTTTTGATATTGTACATGGTTTATAAAGGCAGAACAATATAGAATACATTTTAGAAAGTTTCATGAAATGTTATAATTGAAATAAGTAAAAGGAGAAATTATTTATTTATTTATTTGTTTATTTATTTATTTATTCATGAGCAACAGAGAGAGAGGTAGAACACAAGCAGAGGGAGAAGCAGGCTACTTGCAGGGAGCCTGACCTGGGACTCGATCCAGGTCTCCAGGATCACACCTTGGGCTGCAGGCGGCGCTAAACCGCTGAGCCACCCGGGCTGCCCAGGAGAAATTTTGATAGCTGAATATCTTCATGTAAAGTAACACCATACAAAACTAGGCATAACTAGAAGTCAGTGTTTTGTAGAGGTCATTGCTTACTTTACGTGTTATCTAAATTATAGGTTCTTGTAGAGTAGACATATTGTTTTTTCATTTTCCTCTTATTTTGCATAATATAACTTAGGTATGATTTTTGAAAGAACAAAGTATTCTGTATTTTCCTACAAGAATGCAGCAAGTCTGGAGTCAAATTGTGGCATTGCCTTCAGTTACACAGTTGAGTCTCATGCTATTTCTGAGGAGATTTGAAAATAGTGTAGAAGACATCTTGGTAATTATGGCTGTAAGTTGGGAAAACTTGATTTTGTAACCTAATAGATATTTTTGTATGAAACAAGAGATTGAGGGAAGAAAAGTTACTAGGCTTTATTTCTCCCCTGACTCTTTTAGTACCAGCTCTAGAAGAAGTACAAGTACTTTTCATTTAATAATGTAAACAATAAGTAGAAAATTCATAAATTTTTTGAAAGGATCAGGTAGGTTCTGAAGTATGTCTTACAGCCCAGAGATGCTTGAAATCAAAATTTGATGAGCCTGAAAAGCAAGTGCGTTTCACTGAAAAAGAAAAAAAAAAAAAAAGCAACCTCAAACTAAAAGCAAATTCTCCAGGCTGTGTAAAATACAGCAGAATCTGGCATATGGATTCCCCAGCTACTGAGCACGTCCCCTGAACTGCTCTGGCTCCTGTCCACAGAAGCCCCGTGAAGGACAACTAGGAAAGCGGTCCCTTCTTATCAAACCAGGAACAATAGCAGATGTAATTACAACATTCTGTCAGCTGCCTGTGAAAACGGATTTCTACTTAGTGCTGTGCAGAGAAGCCTATTGTGTCAACTTGGGGACTTTGAAACAATTGTACTTGGGGAAAATTGTTGTGGAAGAAATAAGGAATTATTTTCAAGAGTGACCTATAGAGTCTATGACTCTTGTAGGATTATCAGTCTCATTATGTCATGCTCCAATGAAAATGAATACTTTCTTTGCTCACCTTCATTCTATTTGACCTTAAATATTATATTTTATTTAATTAATAAAGCCTGAAAAAAGCATATCCCAACTGGCTAGTAGTAATACCTAAGGTCTATATAGTTTATATATACTTACATGTTCATAACATAACTTATAACTTATGAAGTATATAACACAAATGGTTATGTATAAGTATATGTATATATATATATTTTTTTTCTGTCAACACATTATTAAGGCATATAAAGAAACATTTTGATTATACATCAGTGGTATATTAGTAAATGTTTAGCAATGAGTTTTTGGAGAAATATAAAATACAGATTTTTAGCATTTGCCTACTTTCATGGGGTAAATACTCCAAGCATGGCTTAATTCAAGCTATCAACACTCTTTGCTACTAAATATGGAATAGAGAAAGTGTGCTGGCTCCTATATCAAGTTACTGGACACCTTGTGTCTCTTTTTTAAGATAAAACTGAAACATAAAAATTGATTTGTGTAAGAACAATAGAACTCCTGTGAAGAAACTTCACAAACCCAGGTTATTTTATTTCCTGAATATCTTTTTTTCCCATTAATTTGTTATACAACAAATTTAAAGAGAAGTATAACATCTTTATCTTTTTGACATTAACTCCCCATACATATTATTTTAGCACAGATATGTATCATGTATCATTGCAAACAAAATGCAGTAAATTGGACATACTTAAAAATCTTTTATCATTTATCTGGTATTTACACTTAACTAGGGGTTCTGCATTTTATTTGGCAACCCTCGCTGCATCTTATATAAGCAATGTTTAAATTGAAATGATAAAGACCATTGCATACTGAGGGGAGAAGAATGAGCAAAGGCATAGAGTATGGTCTCATGAAACTCTAAGGAATTTAGTGCTATTGTATTGCATGTAAAATCCTTGTTTCTGGAGATTTTCTGTTCCTTTCCAATCTTTGTTGCTTTGGTCTTTTTTCTCCACTCAGAGTCCCCTTTAATATTTCTTGAGGGCTGGTAGTGGTCACAAATTCCTTTAGCTTTTGTTTGTCTGGGAAAGTATCTCTCCTGGATGACAGCCTTGCTGGATAAAGTATCCATGGCTGCATGTTTTTCCCATTTAGCATGTGGAATATATCATGCCCCTTTTTATTGGCCTGCAAGGTTCCTGTGGAAAGATCTTATGCTACTCTGATTTGTCTTCCCTTGTAGGTTAGGGATTTCTTTTCCCTTGCTGCTTTCAGGATTCTTTCCTTGTCTCTATTTTGCAAATTGTACTACAATATGTCTGGTTGTTTGCTGGCTTTTGTTGATTTTGATGGCAGCTCTCTGTGCCTTCTGGATTGGGATATCTGTTTCTCTCCTCAGATGAGGGAGGTTTTCAGCCACAATTTGCTCAAATATACCTGCTGCCCCTTTTTCCCCTCTCTGATTCTTCTGAGACTCCTTTGATATGACTGTTATTTTGCTTTATGGAGTCACTGAGTTCCCTAAGTTTACACTCATGATCCAGAATTTTTCTTTTCCTCTCCTTTTCAGCTTCATTATTTTACACAATTTTATCTTCTATATTGCTGATTTATTCTTCTACTTCTTCCATCCTTATGGCATTGCATCTAGTGCATTTTGTATCTTGGTTAGAGCATTTTTTAATTTTGGCCTAGTTAGTAGCCCTTTCATCTATGTAGTAAGGATCTCTCTGGTTTCTTCTATGCTTTTCTTAAGCTTAGCCACCCTTATGATTGTTGATTTTTAAACAAACTCATTGATAATAATACAATAATAGGGTACATTAACACCTTACTTACAGCAATGGGCAGATCATCTAAGCAGATCAACAAGGAAACAATGGCTTTGAACAACACACTGGACCAATGGACTTCACAGATATATTCAGAATATTTCATCCTAAAGCACCAGAATACACATTCTTTTCTAGTGCACATAGAACATTCTCCATATTAGATTATATACTAGATTACAAATCAGCCCTCAACAAGTTTAAGAAGATTGAGAGCACACTAAGCACATTTTCCAACTACAATGCTATGAAACTTGAAGTCAACCACAAGAAAAAATTTGGAAGGCCCATAAATACATGGAGTTTAAGGACTATCCTACTAAAGAATGAATGGGTTAACCAAGAAATTAAAGAAATTAAAAAATACATGGAAGCAAATGAAAATGAAAACATGACAGTCCAGAACCATTGTAATGCAGTAAAAGGCAGTCCTAAGAGGGAAGTATATAGCAATACAGGCCTATCTTAAGCAGGAAAAGATTCAAATATACAATATAACCTTAAAGAGCTAGAAAAGAACAACAAATAAAGCCTAAAGCCAGCAGAAGAAGGGAAATAATAAAGATTAGAATGGAAATGATATAGAAACCAACGAGAAATAGTAGCAAGAGGGATTTTTGCCTGGGCTGCAGTGGTGGTTCAGTATCTGCAAATCATTCAATGTGACACACTATAGTAATAAAATCAAGAACCATATAATCCCTTCAATAACACAAGAAAAGCATTTGACAGAATACAGCATCCATTCTTGATTAAAAAACCTTCAACAAAGTAGGGTTAGAGGGAATATACCTTACCTTCATAAAGGCCATAAATGAAAGACCCAATGCTAATATCCTCCTCAGTGGGGCAAAAACTGTGCTTTTCCTTTTGAGGTCAGGAACAAGCCAAGGATGTCTGCTCTTACCTCTGTTATTTAACACAGTACTGGAAGTCCTAGTATCAGAAATCAGACAACAGAAAGAAATAAAAGGCATCCATATTAGCAAGGAAGAAGTAAAATTTTCACTATTTACAGATGACATGACATTGTATGTAGAAAACCCAGAAGACCCCAGAAAAAAAAAATTGCTGGAACTGATACAGGAATTCAGCAAAGTCACAGGATATAAAATCAACATACAGAAATCTGATGCATTTCTATATGCCAATAATGAAGAAACAGAAAGAAATCAAGGAATAAATCCCATTTACAATTGCACCAAAAACAATTAGATACCTAGGAATAAACCTAATCAAAAAAGGAAAAGATCAGTACTCTGAAAACTATAGAACACTTCTGAAAGAAATTGAAGAAGACCCAAAGAAATAGGAGAAGATTCCATGCTCATGGAATGGAAGAACAAACATTGTTAAAATGTCTATACTGCCCAAAGAAATCTACACATTTAATGCAGTCTCCATCAAAATAATACCAGCATTTTTCATAGAGTTAAAACAAACAATCCTAAAATTGTATGGAACAAGAAAAGACCTCCAACAGTCAAAGCAGTCTTGATAAGGGAAAGCAAAGCTAGAGGTATCGCAATTATGGACTACAAGCTATATTACAAAACTGTAGTCATCAGGACAGTGTGGTATTAGCACAAAAGCAGACACATAGATCAATGGAACAGGATGGAGAACCCAGAAGTGGACCCACAAATATATGGCAACCAATCTTCAAAAAAGGAAAGAATATCCAAAGGAAAAAAGACTGTCTCTTCAACAAATGGTGTTGGGAAAACCAGACAGAAATATGCAGAAGAATGAAACTGGACCACTTTTTCACACCATATACAAAAAGTCAAAATGTATGGAATACCTGAATATGAGACAGGAAACTATCAAAATCCTAGAGGAGAACACAGGCATCAACCTTGTGTCATAAGCTGTAGCAACTTCTTACTAGACATGTTTCCAGAGGCAAGGATAACAAAAGCAAAACAAATTATTGGGACTTCATCAAGATAAAAATCTTCTGCACAGCAAAGGAAACAATCAAAAAACTAAAAGCAGCCTATGGAATGGGAGAAGATATTTGCAAATGACCTATTGGATAAAGGGCTGTAGCCAATACTTACAACTTATACAACACCCCAAAAAACAGGTAATCCAGTGAAGAAATAGGCAGAAAACATGAAGAGACATTTTTCCAAGAAGACAAGCAGATGGCTAACAGACACATGAAAGGATGTTCAACACCAGTCATGGGGGAAATAAAAATCAAACCATGATGAGATATGACCTCATACCTGTCAGAATGGCTAAAACACAGGAAACAGATGTTGGTAAGGTTGTGGAGAAAGGGGAACCCTCTTAGTTTGTTGGTGGAAATGCAAACTGGTGAAGTGACTCTAGATAATAGTGTGGAGGTTCCTCAAAAAGTTAAATATTGAACTACCCCATAACTCAGCAATTATGCTTCTAGGTATTCACCTAAATCACACAAAAATATGGATCTGAAGGGCCGCATGGATCCTGACCTTTATAGCAGCATTAGCAACAGTAGCCAAATTATGGAAACGGCTCAAGTGTCTATCAACTGATGAATGGATAAAGAAGAGGTGGAGTGTGTCTGTGTGTGTATAAAATGGCATATTACTCAGCCATCAAAAAGAAGATCTTGCCATTTGCAACAATATGGGTAGATCTAGAGTGTATTATGCTAAGCAAAATAAGTCAGAGAAAGATAAATATGATTTCATTCCTGTGGAATTTAAGAAACAGAACAGATGAACAGGGAGAAAGGGAAGAAAAGAGAGAAACAAACCAAGAGATTCAAGTATAGGAAACAAACTGATGGTTGTTGGAGGGGAGGCTGGCAGGCTATGGGCTAAATGAGGGATGAGTGTTAAGGAGGGCAATTGTGATGAGCACTGATGTTACATGTAAGTGATGAGTCACTAAATTCTCCTGAAACCAATACTAGACTCTATGTTAACTAAAATTTAAATAACAATTTGAAGAAATAAAAAAAATAAAACAAAGGGGGCAAAAAATCTCCAAGGAATCTCACTTGACAGAAGAGAACTATTTGTAAAGAGCTCTTTGGACAGCAGCAAAGGTGTCTTATTTACTCCAGGGCTTCGTCTAATGCCTGAATACCACAGAATGGGTGACTAATGAGTGTTGTTCATTGTTTAAATGTACAACTGCTCCTTAGCAGAGAGAAATGAGGTTGGATCTGTGGCATGAGGTCAGATGGGGAGAGCTTTGAGAGCTGAGAGGTAGGAGTTTGGAGGAGGTGGAGGTAAGGATCAGGTTTATGTGGGATTGCTATGAGTCTCAACCAATTTACCTAGGTCTAATGGAACCCTTTAAAGCATTCATACTTTCACACCCAGAAAATACCAAGTTTTTCTATTGCTTCTAGATCTTTTGTTGTCAAAGAAGCAGGGGGAAATATTAAGTTTTTAGGATAAGGAAAGGACCCAAAGTTGTAAGAACATTTTCACTTAGGATTATAGGATCATTTGATAAGTGGCTTTCACTTAGGATTATAGGATCATTTCATAAGTGGCATCTTTCCAAAAGTTGCTAATGAATGAAATAGATAAGTCTTGTCCTGACTTAGGTTTAGGATATGTCTGAAACACTGGTGAGACAGTCCAAGGAAGAGAAATAGGACATGCGTGTGTCAGTTCTGAGGCCAGCCCTGTGTGTCTCACTAAGACTGTCCTCAGGCCCTGCCCAGACACTCATGCAGACAGCAAGGAGGAGAGAAGACTTGATTGTGGTTTTATGAGGGTCCAGTGCAGCGTCGGGGGCCAGTGAGGGGCAGAAGCACCAGTTTGGCAGTGACTGGTAGCTGTACCCTTAGGGCCTCTGGTTCCCCCAGCCCTCGTGATGCGGCAGTCCTGGGTGTCATCCGCAGAGGGCGTTCTCTGTGTAGTGGCAGTAGCAGCTGCGTTTCAAGGTAGTATCATTCTTGGTTTGGGTTTCAGCAGTTACAAGAAGCAACACTACAATGAGCAGGAACTGAAGAAGAGGAAGAAGGAAAATTCAGTTATCAGGGCATCAGTTAAAGGGACTGGTTCATGGGGCACAGAGGAGACATTCCCGGAGAATCACATTAGGAAGAATTCGAGATAAGCTTGTGTTCTTGCAGAGAAGTCAGATGAGAAGCAGAGAAATTTGATTTGTGTCACTCTGACCCTGTTGTCCGTCCTGCCCCACCTGGTGGACTGCTGTGTCCAGGCACTACGGATGGCAAGGGATGGTTTAGCCTGTGTTACTTGTTGAATATATTCAAAATTATATGCATGCAGATAAATCAGCATTATCCACACTGAGGTTCACAAGTATACTTGTGACACATGGCAGGCTAGTTACTTGTTGCTTCTTAAAAAAAAAAAAAAAAACCTGTGTAAATAAATATGAGGATTTATGGGTTGAACAAAACACAGTTTTCCCAGTAGTAAGACTTCTCAGAACCTTAAAATGTTAAAATATTTATTATAAGTATCTAAGAAGCAGATTTAGGGTTATTTCCCTAACTTCAACAATTTTCCCCCCCTGTGGTGCATCTTTTAAGACATGTGTTCCAGAGAATGTACTTTATGAAAATGTTTCTACTCACCATGATACACAAATTACCTTGGAAAAATCACTCCAGAGACACATTTGCTTTATTTTTTGTTTGAATCTCATTGAATTAGTTTAGTGGGCAGAGGGTAGCCTTATTTAATTACATGCTTACACTTTCTCTGGTGTACCTACTTTCTCCTAGGTCATTGTCTCATGACCAAAAAGAACATCTGTGGACTTGCCATTGGAAAACACACTGTTTGCAAATGTTGTATCTGAGATTATTCTTTTTATGAGCTGAGCAGAAATAGAAAGGAACCTTCAAAATTGACAATGTTCAAGGAATGTTAGTGTTCATTGGTTGTTTACCATCTGTCGTGGTTTTATGGCTGGAGAAAGGATTTTTTTTTCTTTTTGGAATGTTTGAGACCCCATTCTCTTCACCCTCCATTATCTCAATTGTAATGTACTGTGTTATGGTGATTTTGTATGTCTCAGAACATTTCAGATCAATAGCGAAGAGGATTTGTGAAATTTAACAACTGATTACTTTTTACATAATTATTTGAAATTGACCTACCTGGCCATTTGTCATTATCTTTTGAGAGATATTAAAAAACATGAAGGAGACTGACGAAAATATATTTTCACTTAGAATTACAGCTATAAATATCTTGTCTCATTTTCTGCAATATATGTGCATACACACATGTGTGTATATATACACATATATACAATCTCCATCTAGTTGGAGATAACATTTACCCTAACCTCACCCTCAATGTTCTTCTCTCTTCCTAATCTCAGAGGTAACCATTATTGTTCCAGTTTATGCTTTTCCGTAAATATGTGCCCATAAATCTATACATTTATATAATACAAATATATGCACACATAAATGCTTATGTATCCATATATATCCATTGAGAGCATCGTACTTTCGGCATTTTTGTTTTTTACTAATCTGCATGAACACATACTAGATTTGGTTTATTGCTCTTATTGGTTATATAACATTCTATCTTAGTATTTGTACATCACTTTTGGATTTGGGGTTGATAGTCTTTTTTGCCCATTATACGCATAGCTCATTTTTTTGTGTGTGCACTCCTGTGAGTTTCTACACATTGCCACTGAGGTATAGGATAGGGGTATATTTGCATTTTTCCTAGATCCTACTGGGTTATATCTCAAGGTAGCTATAACAGTTTTCATTCTATTTTGCAAAGTGTGAGAGTATCATTCCCCCTAAATTCTTGCCAAATGGTTTATTAGATTAAAAATTTTTGCAAGTATGATAGAAAAATATTACTGCTATTTTAATTTGTATTTCCCTGATAATAAAAGAATAAGCATATTTTCATATTTGTACATTGAGTTATTGTTTTGAGAATGTTCTATTTTGCACATTTTATCATTGTGATTTGTTTTTTCCTCCTTGATTAGTTGAAGTTCTTCCCATATTTACAATATTATTGCTTTGTGTAATACATGGCAAATGTCTTCTCTTTTTTAACTTTATAACTAAAAATATGTTTATTTAAAATTTAGTCCTTCATGTGCCTTGCTTATAATTAATTATATCATAAATATATTTTCCAAAATTGTAGAGGCTGCTTTCTTACATTTAGATATCCAATGTATGGGGGACTGATTTTTGTTTATGTTGTGAAATTATAAATCAGATTTTCTTTATGAGAGTCATTTTTGTAAATGTAATTTTTTAAACATAATTTATGTAGGAGGGTCACTTTTGTTAACATAATTTATTATAAACACTATTTTTTTCACTGATTCATACATACTTTGTGTACCATGTTCTTCTGCATTTATGGGTCAGTTTCTGGGCTCTTTCTTCTATTCCATTGATTTATTTGACAATTATGGTATCAACATTGTACTGTTTTAATTACTATAGATTTACTTTTGGTCGGCAAGAAATGTCTTTTCTTTCTTAAAATTTGTTCTTATTTTGTTTTACTTCACATATGAAGTTTAGAACTAGTTTTAGTTCCATGGACATGTCAATATATTTTTATTTGGAGTTGTTTAAAGTTTAGCTCAGTTTTGGGAGAAGGCATTTACACTTACTCCTCCCAGTTACTCAGAGCTTTATGACTTAAAGAGTTTCATCATTTTGTCCAAAATGGTCTCATACATTTTTTGTTAGGATTTGTCATATGCTGAAACTGCTATTGTGAATTGGATCTTTTTCCTTTTTCTTTTTCCTAAGCAGCTTTTGCTGGCATAAAAAAATGAGTAATTTTGAATGTTGATCTTGTATGTAAAAACATTATTAAACTCACTGTTTTTTGTGTTTTTTTTTTCTTTTTGGCTTTCCTTGGAGGATGAACCCGAATAATGACAATATTTCAAAGCTTTCTGTGACATAGAACAATGTTTTTTCTCCAATATCCTTTTTTCTCTTGAAGATAGCCCTGCGTTTTAACTGGATATAAGTTATACAGGATAAAGCCTACATTCCCCTGACATTCTTATTGTTAGCTGTGGCCTTATGATTAAGTTTCCATTATGGTGATGTAATCGAAAGGAGTGTGTACAATTTCAGGGCAGTGCAGTTGAAGGGAAAACATATAATCTCTTGCTACCCCTTACCTTACATGAAATGCAGAAATGATGACAGGTGCTAGAGTGTTCATGTTAGGCCAGAAAGTGAAAACTGCA
Source organism: Canis lupus baileyi (assembly GCF_048164855.1). NCBI lineage: Eukaryota > Metazoa > Chordata > Mammalia > Carnivora > Canidae > Canis > Canis lupus. The sequence continues at coordinate 30,888,595 of NC_132871.1, read as the reverse complement.
TGTCAAATATGGAAATTCCACAAGAAAAAAATAAATCCTGAATCTTTGTTGTGTGTTAGATCTATTCTCCATCCAGGCCACTGTAGTTTACAGGAAGGGGGAAAATACCCATAAAAAACCCAAACTACTATCTTAATTCTTTGTGTTTTCTGTTCCTTGAAACAGAACCTATTCTTGCCAAGCCTTATATTCCTTTCCCCTTGTCTTACTTCTGGTTTTGAGTAGGCTCTTTATTTTTATTTTTATTTTAATTTTTTTCTGTTTTTTTTTAAATAATAAATTTATTTTTTATTCGTGTTCAATTTGCCAACATACAGAATAACACCCAGTGCTCATCCCATCAAGTGCCCCCCTCAGTGCCCGTCACCCATTCACCCCCACCCCCCGCCCTCCTCCCCTTCCACCACCCCTAGTTCATTTCCCAGAGTTAGGAGTCTTTATGTTCTGTCTCCCTTTCTGATATTTCCTACCCATTTCTTCTCCCTTCCCTTCTAATCCCTTTCACTATTATTTATATTCCCCAAATGAATGAGAACATATAATGTTTGTCCTTCTGATTGACTTATTTCACTCAGCATAATACCCTCCAGTTCCATCCACGTTGAAGCAAATGGTGGGTATTTAATTGGGGTTCCCGAGGGCGCCAAAAGGGACAGAGGTCCAGAATATGTATTTAAACAAATCATAGCTGAAAACTTTCCTAATCTGGGAAGGGAAACAGGCATTCAGATCCAGGAAATAGAGAGATTCCCCCCCCCCCCCCAAATCAATAAAAACCGTTCAACACATCCTTAAAGTTCACCCTTATTTCATTTAACATTAATTACATCCTTACATTATGCCCTGTCTCCAAATATATAAAACTAGGAGTTAGGAAATTTGGGGAGGATGTAATTCAGGTCACAGCAGTGACATCTTTGTTGAGTTTTTGGTATCAGAGTAATAGTAAGCTTATAGAATTGGGAAGTGTTTCTTGCTCTTCCGTATTTGTTGTTATTTGTGAAAGATATTGCCAAGTTTGGTATTCTTAAATGATTGGGTTTTTTCTTGCTACCTGTCTTACACCAGTTTTACTGTGATGCATTTGGGTGTAGATATCTTTGTTTTTATCTAACTTGGAGTTCATTGAAATTCTATTCCCTTTAACTATTATTTATATTCCTCAAGTGAATGAGACCATATAATGTTAGTCCTTCTCCAATTGACTTATTTCACTCAGCATAATACCCTCCAGGTCCATCCACCTCGAAGCAAATGGTGGGTATTTGTCATTTCTAATGGCTGAAGAATATCCCATTGTATACATAAACCACATCTTCTTTATCCATTCATCTTTCGATGGACACCGAGGCTCCTTCCACAGTATGGCTGTTGTGGACATTGCTGCTAGAAACATCGGGGTGCAGGGGGCCCGGCGTTTCATTGCATCTGTACCTTTGGGGTAAATCCCCAGCAGTGCAATTGCTGGGTCATAGGGCAGGTCTATTTTTAACTCTTTGAGGAACCTCCACACAGTTTTCCAGAGTGGCTGCACCAGTTCACATTCCCACCAACAGTGCAGGAGGGTTCCCTTTTCTCCTCATCCTCTCCAACATTTGTGGTTTCCTGCCTTGTTAATTTTCCCCATTCTCACTGGGGTGAGGTGGTATCTCATTGTGGTTTTGATTTGTATTTCCCTGAGGGCAAGTGATACAGAGCATTTTCTCATGTGCGTGTTGGCCATGTCTATGTCTTCCTCGGTGAGATTTCTCTTCATGTCTTTTGCCCTATTCATGATTGGATTGTTTGTTTCTTTGGTGTTGAGTTTAATAAGTTCTTTATAGATCTTGGATACTAGCCCTTTATCTGATACATCATTTGCAAATATCTTCTCCCATTCTGCAGGTTGTCTTTTAGTTTTGTTGACTGTATCCTTTGCTGTGCAAAAGCTTCTTATCTTGATGAAGTCCCAAGAGTTCATTTTTGCTTTTGTTTCCTTTGCCTTTGTGGATGTATCTTGCAAGAAGTTACTGTGGCCGAGTTCAAAAAGGGTGTTGCCTGTGTTCTCCTCTAGGATTTTGATGGACTCTTGTCTCACATTTAGATCTTTCATCCATTTTGAGTTTATCTTTGTGTCTGGTGAAAGAGAGTGGTTTAGTTTCATTCTTCTGCATGTGGATGTCCAATTTTCCCAGCACCATTTATTGAAGAGGCTGTCTTCCTTCCAGTGGATAGTCTTTCCTCCTTTGTCGAATATTAGTTGACCATAAAGTTGAGGTTCCACTTCTGGGTTCTTTATTCTGTTCCATTGATCTATGTGTCTGTTTTGGTGCCAGTACCACACTGTCTTGATGACCACAGCTTTGTAGTACAACCTGAAATCTGGCATTGTAGGGCCCCAGCTATGGTTTTCTTTTTTAAAATTCCCCTGGCTATTCAGGGTCTTTTCTGATTCCACACAAAGCTTAAAATAATTTGTTCTCACTCTCTGAAGAAAGTCCATGGAGTTTTGATAGGGATTGCATTAAATGTGTAAATTGCCCAGGGTAACATTGACATTTTTACAGTATTAATTCTGCCAATCCATGAGTTTGGAATATTTTTTCATCTCTTTGTGTCTTCCGCAATTTCATTCAGAATTCTATAGTTTTTAGGGTATAGATCCTTTACCTCTTTGGTTAGGTTTATTCCTAGGTATCTTATGCTTTTGGGTGCAACTGTAAATGGGATTGACTCCTTAATTTCTCTTTCTTCAGTCTCATTGTTAGTGTATAGAAATGCCACTGATTTGTGGGCACTGATTTTGTATCCTGCCACACTGCCGCATTGCTGTATGTGTTCTAGCAATTTTGGGGTGGAGTCTTGGGTTTTCTATGTAGAGTATCATGTCATCAGTGAAGAGGGAGAGTTTGACTTCTTTGCCAATTCGAATGTCTTTAATGTCTTTTTGTTGTCTGATTTCTGAGGCTAGGACTTCTAGTACTATGTTGAATAGCAGTGGTGGAGAGTGGACATCCCTGTCTTGTTCCTGAGCTTAGGGGAATGGCTCCCAGTGCTTCCCCATTGAGAATTATATTTGCTGTGGGCTTTTCATAGATGGCTTTTAAGATGTCGAGGAATGTTCCCTCTATCCCTACACTCAGAAGAGTTTTGATCAGGAATGGACGCTGTATTTTGTCAAATGCTTTCTCTGCATCTAATGAGAGAATCATATGGTTCTTGGTTTTTCTCTTGCTGATATGATGAATCACATTGATTGTTTTACGGGTGTTGAACCAGCCTTGTGTCCCAGGGATAAATCCTACTTGGTCATGGTGAATAATTTTCTTAATGTATTGTTGGATCCTATTGGCTAGTATCTTATTGAGAATTTTTGCATCCATGTTCATCAGGGATATTGGTCTATAATTCTCCTTTTTGGTGGGGTCTTTGTCTGGTTTTGGGATTAAGTCGATGCTGGCCTCATAGAACGAGTTTGGAAGTACTCCATCTCTTTCTATCTTTCAGAACAGCTTTAGTAGAATAGGTATGGTTTCTTCTTTAAACATTTGATAGAATTCCCCTGGGAAGCCATCTGGCGCTGGACTTTTGTGTCTTGGGAGGTTTTGGATGACTGCTTCAATTTCCTCCCTGGTTATTGGTCAGCCCAGGTTTTCTATTTCTTCCTGTTCCAGTTTTGGTTGTTTGTGGCTTTCCAGAAATGCGTCCATTTCTTCTAGATTGCCTAATTTATTGGCGTAGAGCTGTTCATAATATGTTTTTAATATCGTTTGTATTTCCTTGGTGTTGGTAGTGATCTCTCCTTTCTCATTCATGATTTTATTAATTTGAGTCTTCTCTATCTTCTTTTTAAAAAGGCTGGCTAATGGTTTATCTATCTTATTAATTCTTTCAAAGAACCAACTCCTGGTTTTGTTGATCTGTTCCACAGTTCTTCTGGTCTTGATTTCATTGAGTTCTGCTCGAATCTTTATTAACTCTCTTCTTCTGCTGGGTGTAGGATCTATTTGCTGTTTTTTCTCTAGCTCCTTTAGGTGCAAGGCTAGCTTTTGTATTTGAGTTCTTTCCAGTTTTTGGATGGATGCTTGTATTGCGATGTATTTCCCCCTCAGGACTGCTTTTGCAGATTTTGCATGGTTGTATCTTCATTCTCATTAGTTTCCTTGAATCTTTTTATAATTCTTCCTTAATCTCCTGGTTGACCCTTTCATCTTTTAACAGGATGGTCCTTAACCTCCACGTGTTTGAAGTCCTTCCAAACTTCTTATTGTGATTTAGTTCTAATTTCTAGGCATTATGGTCTGAGAATACACAGGGGACGATCCCAATCTTTTGGTATCAGTTCAGACCTGATTTGTGACCTAATATGTGGTCTATTCTGGAGAAAGTTCCATGTGCACTTGAGAAGAATGTGTATACAGTTGAGTTTGGATGTAAAGTTCTGTAGATATCTGTGAAATCCATCTGGTCCAGTGTATCATTTAAAGCTCTCGTTTCTATGGAGATGTGCTTATAAGACCTATCGAGTGTAGAAAGCACTAGATTGAAGTCACCAAGTATAAGTGTATTATTATCTAAGTATGTCTTAATTTTGGTTATTAATTGATATACTTGGCAGCTCCCACATTCGGGGCATATATATTGATGATTGTTAAGTCCTCTTGTTGGATAGATCCTTTAAGTATGATGTAGTGTCCCTCTTCATCTCTCACTACAGTCTTCATGGTAAATTTTAGTTTATCTGATATAAGGATGGCTACCCCTGCTTTCTTTTGAGGACCATTTGAATGGTAAATGGTTCTCCAACCTTTTATTTTCAGGCTGCAGGTGTCCTTCTGTCTAAAATGAGTCTCTTGTAGACAGAAAATAGATGGTCCTGCTTTTTTATCCAGTCTGACACCCTGCACCTTTTGATGGAGTCATTAAGCCCATTCACGTTTAGAGTTACTATCGAAATATATGAGTTTAGGGTCATCATGATATCTATTCAGTCCTTGTTTTTGTGGATTGTTCCACTGAACTTCTTCTTAAAGGGGAATTTTAAGAGTCCCCCTTAATATTTCTTGCAGAGCTGGTTTGGAGGTCACATATTCTTTCAGTTCCTGCCTGTCTTGGAAGCTCTTTATCTCTCCTTCCATTCTGAATGAGAGCCTTGCTGGATAAAGTATTCTTGGTTGCATGTTCTTCTCATTTAGGACCCTGAATATACCCTGCCAGCCCTTTCTAGCCTGCCAGGTCTCTGTGGAGAGGTCTGCTGTTAACCTAATACTCCTCTTCATAGAAGTTAGGGATTTCTTGTCTCTTGCTGTTTTAAGGATCTTCTTTGGAATTTGCAAGTTTAACTATTAAATGTCGAGGTGTTGAACGGTTTTTAGTGATTTTAGGGGGTGATCTCTCTATTTCCTGGATCTGAATGCCTGTTTCCCTTCCCAGATTAGGAAAGTTTTCAGCTATGATTTGTTCAAATACATATTCTGGCCCTCTGTCCCTTTCAGCATCCTCGGGAACCCCAATTAAACGTAGGTGTTTCTTCCTCAGGCTGTCACTTATTTCCCTTAATCTATCTTCATGATCTTTTAATTGTCTCTTTTTTCCTCAGTTTCCCTCTTTGCCATCAACTTGTCTTCTATGTCACTCACTCGTTCTTACACCTCGTTAACCCTCGTCGTTAGGCCTTCTAGTTTGGATTGCATCTCATTCCATTGATTTTTAATTTCTGCCTGATTGGATCTAAATTCTGCAGTCATGAAGTCTCTTGAGTCCTTTATGCTTTTTTCTAGAGCTGCCAGTAGCTGTATAATAGTGCTTCTGAATTGGCTTTCTGACATTGAATTGTAATCCAGATTTTGTAACTCTGTGGGAGAGAGGACTGTTTCTGATTCTTTCTTTTGAGGTGAGGTTTTCCTTTGAGTCATTTTGCTCAGTGCAGAGTGGCCAAAAACAAGTTGTATTGGGAAAAGGGGAAAAAGAGAGAAGAGAAATAAGAAAAGAAAAAGAAAAAAAGAAAAAAGAAAAAAGGAAGAAAGAAAGAAAAAAGAAGAAAAGAGGGAAAAAAGGGGGAGGAAGCAAACAGAAATCAAAAAGCAAACAAAACAAAACAAAACAACAACAACAACAACAAAACCAGGGGGGAGTATCCTCTGATTCTGTATACTGGAAGTCCCTTGGCTTCCCCTGAAACGTTCCAGCACTGCTTGGTCAATATTTGTTTTTCTCTTGTCCGTCTACCTGGTCTTCTGGGGAAGGGGCCTGTTGTGCTGATTTTCAGGTGTTAGAACTTGGGGGAGCTGCTCAGCCCCCTGCCTGGTGCAGGGCTCAGTGAGTGATGTTTAAGCTGTTTATCCGGTGAGGGCACTGTGAGGCTCAGTGGGGGTTGTTTACCGCGTGAGGCCCCAGGAGGAACAACCCCAGTGGCGGTGGCCAGCTCTGGAGCCCTGGAGTCAGCTCCCGCAGTAGTTACAGAGCTCTTCATCTGTAGGGCCTGGATGCTCCGGGGGCGGGGCCGCTGATCTGCTCAGTTCCGGCCGCCAGGCGGCAGGAGCATCCTCGCTGTCCTGGGCCCTCCCGGCCTCTGCGTGTCCCGGGGGGAGGCTGGATCCTGGGCTGTGTCCCGGCGCCCTGTGCTCCGGGGCCTGCGCTGTTGGATTCGTGCTCCCTGAGCGCGCAGCCCCCTCCGCAGAGCCGCCGCTGGAGCTGCCCCCAGCTGCTCCCAGCCCACCGAGCGCACTGCAGCCCTTTTAGGGAGTTCAGCCGTGGGTGTGGCGCTCTCCCCTGGGGCGCAGGTGTCTGTTAGTGCCCCCGGGAGCCTGAGAGCATCCCCGGCCTCCTGGGGTACTGCTCCACCTCCCTGGGAGCGCCTTTCCATCGGGAAGGTTGATGATGCTACTGCTTCCCCGGGTGGGGGTTCTCCTTGTGGAGGCCGAGCAAATGAAGGCCATTCCACTTTAAGTTCAGCGTTAGCACAAGTCCAGCCATCCCAGGCACCCGGGGATAAGAGCTGAACGGCGCCTTACTTCAGTTACAGGAAGAAAGCAGCTTACAGCTTAAAGCCCTAGAAAGCCCCACATTAGCATAAGAACAGAGCCCAAGCCAAGGGCAGGAAGCCCCTATTAGAATGAGAACAGAGCTCAATGCCCTTGAAGGCCCCTATCAGAATGTAAACAGACTTGAGGGATTCCTTCCCCCCCTCCTGGAGGTCCCCGAGACCAGCCCATACAACTCAGCTGAAACCCCCCTCGGGGTCCAAGTCCCTGCTCCAATGTGTCGGGTGCACTTGGGCCCAAGCTGGAGCTTGTAAATCAACCCTGGTGTGTTTGCATCGGGGTCGGCTCCTCGGTGGTTTCTCAGATTCCCGATCTTGGGCACAACACTCCTGTCCTGGGGACACTCGCCCTGGCCTCAGCCCGGCTCCTCGCGGGGCCCTGCCCCCTTGGATGCCTTTTGTTTCTTTATTCCCCCCCGCCCCCCCGTCTTCCTACCTTGATAGAAGGGCCAACTCTTCTCACTGTAGCATTCCAGCTGGTCTCTCTTTAAATCTCAGGCCGAATTCATAGGTTTTCAGGACGATTTGAAGGTTATCTAGGTAATTTGGTGGGGACAGGTGACCCGGGGACCCTCCTCTTCCACCGTCACGCCCCCCTCCAATATTGAGCAGGCTCTTTAGTTCCAGGTTTCACTGTGAGGCCAGACTTTTCCCGAATTTAATGGGAATATATCTAAAGTACCACCATATGTAAGATGTTTGTTATATGGCTTTAGCAGATAATCTTTATTAAGTTTAGGAAATCCATTCTATTTCTGGTTTCCTAGGGTTTTAAGAAATCTTATAACAGGGGGTTAAATTTTTCAAATGTGTTTTTTATTGTTTAACATCTGTTGAAATAATCCATATGCTTTTTCCTTTCATCCATTACAGGAGTAAAGTATGTTGATAAATATCCTAATGTGAAATTATCCTGTCATGCTCATGATGAATTCCCTGTGGTTATGATACATTTTTACTTTAAAAATTACTTTTGATTCCAATTTTATATTTAAGATGTTATACAGTTATTTTTACTTCATATTTTTTCTTCTGCTTTCTTCTAGTTATCAAGATTATGCTTGATTTATAATGTAAGTTGGATAATTTTTCTTCAGGAGGAGTTTATATATGATAGAGATTATCTATTCCTGGGAAGTTTAGTAAAATTAGAGTATAAGGATATTGTGTTCAGTTTAAAAGGAGAATTTTGCATATTCTCTCAATGTTCTTAATAACTATTGGTCTACTTAGGTAACCATTTCATTTTGGATCAGTTCTCTGTCTTCTGATATATCATTGGATACAGAGCATATCTAACTCCAGAAAAAAATCATTCCTTCTTGATTTCAGATTGAGTTTTTAATTTTTATTGTCTTTTCAAAAAAATCTCAAAAGCATCTTTAAGTATTTCAGTGGTTATATCTGAAGTTAAATTATTGAATAATTTTTATCCCTTGGGGAAGGGGACATTTGCTATATTGGGGTTCTCCAATTTTCAGTATAAAAATTAAATGTTGACATTTCCCTGTAGAAAAATGTTATCAACATTAGAGAAAGAACATAGTGAAAATCCGGTTGTAGTAGGCTGTGAATTGCTATGTATTTTAGATATATTATTTAAATTAGTATTTTTTGATGCTAACAATACTTAATACTGAAAGGTCATAGCAAGGGTTGGGGTGGTATATAAGATCTTTTCAATTTTGTTTGTTCTTTGAACCATTTCCCAAAATGGCTATTTCTTTTCTAGTTAAGTCTTCAAGTTAACTTTTTTTTTTAAGACTTTATTTATTGGAGAGCACTAGCTGAGGGTGGAAGAGGGGCAGAGGGAGAGGGAGAGAGAGAAACAAGCTCCCTGCTCAGCTGGAAACCCTATGGGGGCTCCATCCCAGGACCCTGAGATCATGACCCGAGCCAAAGGTAGACGCTTAACCCACTGAGCAACCCAGGCACTCCGGTCTTCAAGTGAACTTAAATCAGTTCCTCAACTTGGTGTTTAACAGTTGGCACGCCATGTCACGTGGTATACTAAAAACCCATCACGGGCATGACATCAGATGCAAATCAATATGAAAATATATTTTTGCCAATCCTGTCATAGCAATACATGTCAGAGGGATCCCAGGATTGACTTAGTTATATGATAAGGTATATTGCTAGCTACAGCCTCTTACACCAACGGGTAAAATACGTGGCTGTTGGCAGGAGGGATGGCATCTTTGCTGAAACACAGAGTAGCAAATGCTGAGCAGCTTCCTAGCTGGCACCCAGTCTCCATACTTACTCGTCATTCCCCACTGTCATCTCTCCTTTACCAATGAGACTGACCTTTCTGAGGCCTGAACCACATGATGTTATTTTCCTGTTTAAAATCCTCCAGTGGGGCAGCCCGGGTGGCTCAGCAGTTGAGCGTCTGCCTTCCGCCCAGGGCGTGATCCCGGTCCTGGGATCGAGTCCCACATCGGGCTCTCTGCGAGGAGCCGCCTCTCCCTCCGTGTCTCTGCCTTTCTGTGTGTCTCTCATGAATAAATAAATAAAATCCTAAATAAATAAATAAATAAATAAATAAATAAATAAAATAAAATCCTCCAGTGACTTTACTCTGTGCCCTGAAGAAATTTCCCTCCTGCCGTGGCTTCAAAGCCCGTGAGACCTGCCGCTGCGCACGCCCGGACCCAGTCTTTCTTTCTTTTCTTTCTTTTCTTTCTTTCTTCTTTTTAATTTTTATTTATTTATGATAGTCACACAGAGACAGAGAGGCAGAGACACAGGCAGGGGGAGAAGCAGGCTCCATGCAGGGAGCCCGACGTGGGCCTCGATCCCGAACTCCAGGATCGCGCCCTGGGCCGAAGGCAGGCGCCAAACCGCTGCGCCGCCCAGGGATCCCCATCCGCAGCCTTTCTATGCTACGTTCCTCGCCCTCACCAGGCTGACCTCCTTCCGTCCTGGAGGCGAGTGCGCCCGCGGTCTCCCTGCCCCACCCCTCGAGCCGCGCTCGGAGCTCCCCCGCCTGCGGTCTCCCTGCCCCCCCACGGGAGCCGGGCTGGGCGCTCCCCTCCCCGGGCCCACGCGGATGTCCAGCGGCTTCTGCAGAGACGCTCTCCTGCCCTCCCCGCCCTCCCCGCCCTCCGACGCGGCCTGTGTGGGCCCCAGGAAATTTAACAAAAATCCCCTACCCCTGGACAAGCAGAGCACGACTGATTCCATTTTGTGCTACACCCGCCGCCTCCCGTATGACCCCACATGACCTGCTTATGGCTTAAGGCGCTGCCAAGTCGAGCCGCTGGGCACAGCCTAATCGGAAATGGGCTCATAACCATGTAACCCTGCTTTGTGCCCGCCAAAACTGCGCGCCGATTCTGACCAGAGTAATAGGCCAGCTCAAGTGGTTTGCCATCGTCCCCTCTGGTCTTGCCTCATTTGTTTGTAGTTCATGCTTAGACTCTTGACACCTTGGAGTCTGAGACTCCACCTTTACCTGATTTCTACACTGTAATTTCAGCTAGTGATGATCTAATCATAACTACTTAAAACCACCTACAGTCCAACCCAGCCTTATTTGACTTTAAAGTCTGATATGTGGGGGATCCCTGGGTGGCTCAGTGGTTTAGACCCTGCCTTTGGCCCAGGGCGCGATCCTGGAGTCCTGCAGTCGAGTCCCACGTCGGGCTCCCTGCATGGAGCCTGCTTCTCCCTCTGCCTGTGTCTCTGCCTCTCTCTCTCTCTCTGTCTCTCATGAATGAATAAATAAAACACCTTAAAAAAGTCTGATGTGCTTGCATTATCTACCATATTTATGTATAGCAGTATGTAAAGCTTTGAAAGAAAGAGGATTGTATAATCTCACAGAAACTTCAATTTCTTTTCTTTTTGTTGAAAGATTTTATTTATTTATTTATGAGAGACACAGAAAGAGAGAGAGAGGCAGAGACACAGGCAGAGGGAGAAGCAGGCCCCATGCAGGGAGCCCAACGTGGGGCTCAGTCTGGGACGCAGGATCAAGCCCTGAGCTGAAGGCAGATGCTAAGCTTCAATTTCCTTAGGAGCAATACGAGGAGATGAAATTAATATAGAAGTTAGAATGCTTGGGTTCTCTTATTACCTTTTCACAGATTTATTTTGTGATCATTTTACCACTTTGGGCTGTAGTTTTCTTCTACAAAGTAGAAATGGTAAGTGTTGATTCCTAGGATTCCATCTAGCTCTTACCATCTTAATGAAAAAAATGTTTTCTTGATATGTTGCTTTCAATTATTAACCTAGACATACATAGAGCTGATCAGTCTCTATTCACCTGATATTTGTTCATAGGGCAGTGTCTTCTCTGTGTTATGAACACCTGTTCGATGCTTTCTAGGCACCCTGTGGACATTCAGAAGTGTTAATTAAATTGAATACTATTATTCAAATAACTTCCCTAAAGACTACATTTGGTGGAATTGAGCTACGTCGTTATATTTCTCTTGACATATACTTAGATTTCTAAATGAAAGGGGAAGTTCATGGCAACATGTATTTTGGCTTAAAAAAAAAAATAGTGGGGCCGCCTGGGTGGCTCAGCGGTTGAACATCTGCCTTTGGCCCAGGGCGTGGTCCCAGAGGTCCAGGATCGAGGCCTGCGTAGGGCTCCCCACAGGGAGCCTGCTTCTCCCCCTTGCTGTGTCTCTGCCTCTCTCTCTCTCTTTCTCTCTCTCTCTCTGTGGGTCTCTCATGAATAAATACAATTTAAAAATCTTTTAAAAAGAAGATGGTGATGGATTATGCATAGCTTACAACATGCCTGTATAGTTGGCATATCTTTAGAAAATGGATCACTTGGCCCATGCTCAAGGGAATTCGGGCCTTCCACTGAACTCGACCTGTCTGAACTCCTCCTTGAAGCACTTGGTGCAGCCTACCCTCTCCCATTCACAGCGTGAATCTGTGTTAGACATGAGTGAGTGGTGTGCTCCTGACCATGACTCTTTCTACAGAAGCAGACAGAAGTCCCAGCACATTAAGCATAAGGCTTCCTTGCTCCTTAGGCAAGTGTTTTCTTAACAAGGAGTAAAAATGAGACACTCCAGCCTAAGCATGAAAGGAAATCTAAGACACCTTCACACTTGCTTTTTAATTAATGAGGTGGTCAGATGTTGCTTTCCAGCTAGTGTCAGTGTGAAGTGATGCGTACGTAAATATTAGACACCGAGAAATGTAGGTCTGAGCACACAGTATTACGAGTGAGGATGAAAGATTTCTTGATGACTTGCGAATGAATGCTAGAAGGAATATTTTTTTCCCCACTGATGTGAGGCATGGAAATTAGTGCTCACCTACTATTTACAGGAAACTCTTTTTGTTAAAAGCTTTGGGACTTGTTTTCTCTGGGAGATATTTGTAGCTATAATTAAGAAATCTGTTTAAATTGTGCTGATTATTATCATAATTGGTATGAAAATCTGATTGAATACTTAAAGATGTAAATTGCCCCAGCTGAATTTTATGAGCAACACACTTTTTAAAAAGAGAAGCTAAAGTAGGTAAATAGGTTTTCAAAAATAAAGACCCTGCTAACTTTAAGTAGGTCACATTTAGAAATCTTCTTTGTGTGTCTGTTTATCTTAATTTGGACAACTTGGTGGCCTTGCAATATTTATATCCAAGACTGAAATAAGGTCCCAAATTGCAGTTGAATTGCTTGAGATGCTCTAAGAGAACAGGTTCTTACGGTCAAGGTGCAGATGCGAAAAGCTCACAGAGTCACGGGGCTGAGACCAGGACTGAGTGAGGGATGGGATGTGGAGGCTCCAGGGTAGATCTGTCCTGATCTGCATGAGACGAGTGGTTTTCCAAATGTGTCTGAGGAGCAACTGTAGTATTCTTTAAAATGCATGTTTCCAGTGATTAGCCTATCTGGGAGAAGGACCTGAGAGTCTATTTTTAAAACCTATTTTTTGGTGACTTTTATTAATTCACTTCCAATTTGAGGTCCTTACTGTACAAATTTGACCAAACAGGGCCAATTTCAAGGAGCAGAAAAGAAGGCAAACTATGGGGAAAAGACATTTGAAGCAAGAGTAAAGTAGATTATCTCCCTGAAGAGGAACAGAGGAGTAAAAACGGATGACCTCAAATCATTTATATTTGCCTTTGGAAGATGTCCTGACCATGTTTTGGCAGCAGATTTACCATCATAACTTAATTTTGCTTAGGATAATAAATAAGTTTTCATTTCCAAAATACACACCCGAGAATGTGTGTGGGTGGAGAGAAATAGCTCCCCACATTGTAAGAGAGTGACGAGGGAAAGCCATTTTGGGATTTAGTTTGCCAAGGAAAATCCACAAAGTGAAGAATCCAAATATAGAGAAGTAAGGGCTAACCGTTTACAGGTTAAACACCCTCTACAACACATACCGTTCCTAAAATGAAGCATATTGCCTTATGTGTGGTTGATGGCAATGTAACTTTTGGTACTTTTCCAGTAAGTGGAATACAATAAATCCCTAAGGAAAAAGTATTTTTTCATGTGATGGTTACTTTGTAACAAACCCTGAATTAAATGCTTCGTGTGCTGCAGTTGGGGAGAGAGGGTAGAACTGTGAACATTTTGGCCAGTTTGTACTTTTTTTTTCACAGATTACAATCACTTAAACTATGCCCATTTATCAAAGCAAAATAAAACATTTAGACACTTGAGAAACTGGGGTATTGGCTCCATTTTTCTATGAATTACTTTTTATTAGAGCATTATAAATATATGTTCACACATACTACCTCGTGTTAATGACCTTAGCCGAACTCTGAGTGGACGAGGATGATCCCATCAATTGAAGACATTCTTAATGGATGAGGAGCCTGAGCCTCTCAATTTAAGTAACTCCCAAAGGTCAAAAGCAGTCCTAGAATCCTACGTCTTTGAACTCAAAAACTGGTGCTCTCTATAGTGATTTCCCTCTGTTGCATCTCCAGGTGGTCTAGGTTGGGAATATGATTTGTAGCCACGTTACCCTATAATGACATTTCATTGAATAAACTGGTATATATGAGAATTGTGATTTGGGGTCAATTATAAATACATACACAGGAATATTAAAGATACACCTGGAGCCTTAATTGAGCAAGCGTAGGTTAGGCTCTGATAGGGATACGATAACAACATGATTGTAGCCTTGAGGTTTTCATGTCCAAGAGATAATCAGGATTTCTAGATGGACTTACTGCAGGACTGCTTAATAGATCTCTTTTCTGTCTTATTCCTTTTACCTTTCATGGGATTTTTTGATAATTCATATTTATCACAAATGGGGAGAATTGATTCTAAAGATGAGAAAACAAATTCAGAAAGGAGGTGTCCACATGGATAATAAAATAGTCAAACCTAAGATTTGAAAGCAGGTCCTCTGCCTCTCTGCATAGTGTTTTTGAGGAACTTTAAAGATAACATTTGGTCATAATCCTCATCGCTGTTGACAAGGCTTTCATGGGCTCCAAGCTGGACACAGCAGAAGCAAATCACTGTAAAATCTGGTCTTGTTCTAAAGGAATGCACACGCTGTTTTGGGAAACAGAGCAGACCATTTCAGAAAGATAGTTCTTTTCATTCTGTTAACATTTAGGGAACCAGACTTTTCTATTCACTCTTGCAAAGAGGCCTTCCAGTGTTTCATGATGAATAGAAAACAGCCTAAGGTCTCCTGCTGCAACTGAGGTGGAAGTTGTACCGTACTTGTGTTATGACCTGTCTATGCAGTCCTGCAGGAGGGTCTGCAAATTTCCACTTCTCCAGTTCTATTCCCCTTCTGTGGACCCTTCTGTTCACTGTCTTCTCAGGACAATAATCTGACATTTTCAGTAAGCCTGAATCAATCATAATTCTTTTAAAGTGTTAAAAATAAAGGCTCAGTGATGATGTGAGTTTACAGAAAGCAGGATGACATGGGCTGTATTGGGTTTGAAAATTAAACAGTTTTATTTATAGACTTGAGTTCTGCATGAAATATTAAACTATAAAAGTACAAGGTAAACTTTATTTTTAATTTGTATATATGACATCCTAGACATCTTATCAAGCTTTAGAATGGGCTGAGCAATTCTGTGGTTTGGGGTCAAATGTACATCTATTTTCTGTCTTGAGAAGATAACTCATAAAAATTCATTTTCAACAGATGGTTGTAAATGAAGACAGAGCTACCTTATTTGGATTAATACACATTCATGAAGAAAATGTTACTTTCTGATGAAACTAAGTCATCTCATAAATCCTATCAATAAACTGATCTGGAATTTCTTCAAAATGTATCAAAACATGAACAACAAGTAGTTGGAATGCAGCCTTCCACCATCTATTGCTACCCCTTGGCCCCCTCCCCATTTCCCACATTTGATCATTGGTAGCTTTAGAGTAGAGACAAAACTTTGTTCTAAAAGACTTAAGTATAGGTCTGTCTTACTGAGGTTGGAAAAACTGAATCATATTACAAACTTTCTCAGGTACCTAATAAACACCACCAACTTACGAAACGTAAGTTTTAAATCTTTGGTAACGGACTCTTTTTGGAAAAGCTCTTCTCATACTAGGGTTTTAGGAGTAAAAGAACTGTTTTTTTCCTTATTCTTTCTAATGGTGTTTAAGCCTCTCCTCTTGCCCCAGATTTGATAAAAGAAGGGCCACTTGACTTGCATGAGAACCTCTTGTTTCTCGCTCTGGTTCTGTCTCTTACCAGATCTGACTCCAGGCAAGAGAATTTGTCTGGGATCCCTAGTTTCACTGCTTTCAGATGGGGGCCCCAAGTGGTCACTGCCATTACAGTCTTGATGTTCTAGATTACTTATGGGATTGTAGTCAGGGAGGTGGGGCAAGATGCCTTGCGGTCATCAGTAATATGGCTTTCTTTCTAGCTTTGGGCTGTATTTAGGGAGAAAAGGTGAAACTATTACACACACTGAATCTTGCTAGACTCAGTCGGAATCTTAGAAGAAATCACATTTTATTCTACTTAACAAGATGCTTTCATGGAATATAAGAGAAGACAGTCTATTAAATCACTCATGAACACAAGTGACTTTGAGATTGAAATGACTCCACAGAAGTTTTTGTTTGTTTGTTTTTTGGTTGTTATTTTTAATAAAAGAACTACCATAGCAGACCAGTCCTTGTCAACCTTCACCTCATCTATTCTTCCCTGCTCTGTAGTCACTGACGGCAAAGAGAAGTAGGTAAATATGAAATTGCTGTAAATGGCACAAATTATTTAGTTGCCACAATTCAACAGAGGTTTCTAAAGTTGTATTTGTCATTGTTACAAGTATGCATATTACATTGCTGAGGATTTTTTAAAAATTCTTTATAAGAGCGTGATCCTATTTCTTATTGAATTCATTAAAGGATGTTAATAAGAATTTAGTAATCCATTTCAGCATCTTTTGACAACCAAAAACAAATCTGAAATACTGGAATGACAATCAAAATAAAAATTTGTTTTAATTTTTATGAAAAATAGCACCTTTCATAATGCTGAGAATCCTCTTGGCTGGAGCTTCCATATAATCTTATTCTGAATAAAGTCTTATAGTTCAGTTTTGTCACTAAATTTACAGGTGAGAAGGGGGATGTGACTAATTTAAGTCTGAATGTTTTAAAAATAGAGAAATTTACCCAGTGTGAGAGTGATTTGGAGAGCTAACAGGATGGGGAAATGTGATTTTAAAGCAACATCACTAGATATGGGAATAGTTTCCTACCCAGATTGCCAACCTGAATAATTCAACTTGATTTGGATGTAGTTTAGGTACACTTTCTCATAATTCATATGAGTAGCAGAGGAAAAAGGAAACAATTTTAGTAGGCTTTCCTAAGAACTTCTTTATCATAATAGGTCACACTAATACTATATACTTTTCTCTGAAATTTGAACTGCCTTTCCTTCTTTTCCTCCTGACTGTGAGGGTCTTTTGCTAAAATAGTGGAAAGTTCTAATCAAACATAAATGCCTCTGTGTTATCGGTCTCTGGGCGTTGACTGTTACATTGTGAGGCATCTAATCCTTATGATCTTGGCTGTAATTTACAGAGAATATTTTTCTAATATCTGTTTAAAGGATTATATTGAGCAATGGGAATATGAATTTGCTACCTATCCACCCCCAAACCAAGTGCCTACCTGGCTAACAGTATTATTAAGAAGTGGCACATTTCCCCCATTTCCTGAAGTGTCCCTCCATCTAGAGGAAGGCTAGGAATGTTAATTCCTAGCCTCTTGTTGCTAACCCATTCCCCAGGCAACTGAATGCTATCTGATGGATGGCAATAAATATTAAAAAATAAATTTGCCATGCTCGGATCTATTTTTTTCTTTATGCCCCCCTGGGAGCCAGCTCCTATGGGAAATATTTGCTCTACCACTCACCATAAAGTTTCTACCCTTCATTGGCTGAGTGTGGAGGGAGAGCCGGGTCTGCCAGGCAGTGCCTGGGACTGGGTAGATTAGTCTAATTCTGAATTCTGAATTCAATATTAGAAAACACCTTCTTCCACTGATCTAACCCACATTCATCTATTCAGCTATGTTAGTGATAACATTTTTTGTTCTGGATCTCTTCTATTTTTTAATTCCATATGCAAATGGGAAAGAATATCTTAATTAGCCCCTATCAAATACCAAGGATATGTATACTTTCTGACTACTACTATTCTGTCCCCAGGCTAATATTTTGTTAGAGAATAAATAAGCACAAACATTCAGAGAATGAAAGAGGGTATTGAACTAGGCTTATCTTTATGTTCTTAATTATAAAACTACATTTTGATATCCTCATTTGAGATTTTTAACTTCCCTTCTTAAAAACAAACATCCACTACCTGTTCAATAAAGTTGTAAGCAGAATGAGAATTTGTAAATGTGCTATTCACTGTTAGGTATTTGTGGCTGTGGTTTAGCTTTAAGCTATGTTAGAAAGCACGAGGGGAATATAGATACAGAGAACAACTAGTCAAATCTAGCTCTTAGCTTGTTCTCTCATGTATGTTCCAATCAGATAAGCTGCAGTTAGAAAGAAGGGACAGGAGATAGTTCACTAAAATATAGGTTTCCAGATCAAAAATCTATTTAAGGATTGCCAGAGTGGAAAGGAAGAGAGATGTTTGAGAATCATGTTGGTGTGTATATCCTCACTTTGATTCAGTCCAATTATGGATTTCTAAAAAATGTTCATTAATGTATTTATGTATTTTAAGAAACTATTTGTTGAGGACTTTAGTGTGCCTTTCTGTTCTGGCAAGAATCATGGATGTTTGGTTCATGTGATGGTGATTTTAACTCCCCACCTTTTCCTAAGAGGGTACTGGACAGAGATTGAGTATCTTCTGTGCATCTGGGCAGGAAGACAAAGCCTAATTCTCTGTACTTTGGAGGTGCTGACTTTGATGTTTCATGGATTCCACATTGCAAGCATCAATAGTATTGCAAAACCTTCACAAAATGGTCTAAATGTTTTTTTTTTGTTTGTTTTTCCTGTAAGCAGTGAATTGTTTTCTTTTTTCTTTTTTTTAATTTTTAAAAAATTTTTTTTTTAATTTATGATAGTCACACAGAGAGAGAGAGAGAGAGATAGAGAGAGGCAGAGACATAGGCAGAGGGAGAAGCAGGCTCCATACACCAGGAGCCCGACGTGGGATTCAATCCCGGGTCTCCAGGATCGCGCCCTGGGCCAAAGGCAGGCGCCAAACCGCTGCGCCACCCAGGGATCCCTAAGCAGTGAATTGTTAAAATTTTACGACTCAAATGCATCAAGTAATATCATTCCTTAATCTTGTACTGAAGGGTTCTGACAATTTTTAGGGAAGCAGATGTGAAATATTGATGTTTTCATGAGCAAAACTGAGCCCTGTGAACTCAGAGTACCCACAATACTCTGTGGACACTGATGGAGTTTTGGGGATAGACTCTGTCTTGTACTGTCTATAGGTTGGCTAATGTTTAGCATTGCCCCTTGGTACTCACCCTTCTAACAGATACATACATTGATCAAAGCCAAATGTTGTAATCATATCTAGCTTCATATACCATTCAAAGCAATATGTTCCTCTCACCCCAAGATATTGAAAAGATCTACATCATTGTTAGACATCACATTTTATGTTAGGAAGAAACTGAGAAATAGACGATGTGACTTGCCTAAATTTGTTAGTAGCCAGTTCAGAATCAGAAACTTATAATTCTTATTGAATCTTGTGTACTTTTCATTATCATGTTAAATAGAAAAGGCATAGTTTTGAGAGGGTTTTGGCCCAGGATGAGAAGTTCTTTCCAAAATTTACATTTACTATTTTTTATATTTATCTCAAGTTGAGACAGCAGTGAGATAGCCTGACCTAAATAGTGAAATAGTGTTTGTCTATTGACAAAAATTGAAATAGACTGGGCAGCCCGGGTGGCTCAGCAGTTTAGTGCCGCCTTTGGCCCAGGGTGTGATCCTGGAGACCGGGGATCAAGTCCCACGTCAGGCTCCCTGCATGGAGCCTGCTTCTCTGTGTCTGTGCCTCTCCCTCGGTGTCTCTATGAATAAATAAATAAAAATCTTTAAAAAAATTAAAATAGACTACTTTTATCTTGCCACTTTTCTTAACTTTGTGTCTATTTCTAACACCTAGCCCCATTGAGTCATTTTGTGGACATGGTTACAGTGCTTAAGCATGAAAAATAATGGGGTAGATACTCTGGATTATTATCCTAGTTCTGCCACTGATGAGCTGTGTGAGCAACAATCAAGGATAATTTGCTTAAGATCCTTAAGCCTGTGTTCTCCTCTAATAAATGAGGATATCAATTGCAACATTGTCAAGATGAAATGAGCCAACTCACAGAGCTATCTCAAGGGAGTACGATGGGACTAGATCAGATTTATGTCAAAAAAGATAGTGCTGGAATTCCAGGTTCATTGATTCCACATTATATGAGGCTGTTTAGATTCCTGACCCATATTTGCTAAATGCAGTAGTGACCTCAGTCATTATTTCAACTCAAAATGCTCTCATAACTTCATAATGGACCTGTTTGAGAACCATCAAACTGTATGTATAATTTTAGCACATAGCTTAAATATATATATATATATTATATATATATATATAAAGATTTTATTTATTTACTCATGACACACACACACGGGGGCGGGGACGGGGCAGAGATACAGGCAGAGGAAGAAGCAGGCTCCACGCAGGGAGCCCGATGTGGGACTCGATCCCAGGTCTCCAGGATCAGGCCCTGGGCTGACGGTGGCGCTAAATCGCTGAGCCACTGGGGCTACCCAAATACTTATAAAAATCATCTCCATCATCATCCCAGAATCTTCCATAAGAAACTGTTTGGAATCCTTGACATCTTCTCCAAGATGAGAATTGTACTATGGACTTGAGCAGGCTTCTCTTGTGCAATGAGCTGTTTCAAAGGGGTAGGATTGACATAGATCAGATCTGGGGACCCATTTAGGCCTGCTGTCCCAAAGTTTGCTTTGTTTAATGATTAGATCTGATTATCTATTTACCTGATTCAAGGTCCATCCATTGGCCAGAATGAATAACAAAGATTCTATGATTGCTGGAGAGAGCTTCTTGAGCAAGTCTGGGCCACATGCTTGTATTTATTATTATTATTATTATTATTATTATTATTATTATTATTATTATTTAATCTCATCACTGCCATTTGAGACAGCCCAGAGCTTTATCTCAGCCATTTAGTTTGAGCCTTTCTTACCAGGCTCTCCTCAGAACTACATTACTTGTGTCTCCCTTACCCTGCATCAAATTGCCCACATGGGCTAATCCTGTGGGGATGCCCTGACAGTTACATTGCCCCAACCTGAACTTTTAAAGACGATGCTTGTCGTGCCTCACGCAAAATCCCAAGATTTGCCAAAATTGGATTATAGTTCCACATTTTTGTTTGACCTTATGTTTTATTGGTCAGCTCCTCCCTGGGGCTGTGATTTTATTGTGTTTTTTTTTTTGTTTTTTTTTTTTCTCTTCTCCCTGTGGAGGTTCTTTTCCTACCCTGCTGAGGAGCCAGCCCCATGGTTTTACTCCTCCTGGTCCTGGCTGTTGCACTGGGACCCTCTGCCCTGACTAGAGAAGTATTCAATTCTTCTACTCATCATCAGTCTGAGAAGAATGAAGAGTTTGGAGTAGAAACTATTGACTAAAATAATTATCCTCTCATCGTCAATCAATTTGAAGTCGACTTCAAAGAGATAGTAATAGCTTAGGATCTCAGTGTGCAGAAAAAGGTGAATACATCTGATAACTGCCACCAGTGAGGGTTTGATCTTAAGACTGCTTTTGACAACTCAATATGGGAAAGAGATAACAATCGAAATGACAGGCTAATGGGAACCTACAACCTATCTGGAGGTGTAAAGCTGTAATTCTTCTTAGTTTTTTTTTTCTAAGATGTAGATCAGACATGGGAAGCTATTTCTATACTCTCTTTTTGCTGTAATTGGTTTGGCAATGAGTTTAAACTGGAATGGTAAAACCTGGTTTTACCAATACATTTCAATAATGATCACTAGTAAACATTCTTCTCTCTTCTTCCTCCTTCTTATTGTTATGAAACAGTATAGCATAGTAGTTAAGACCTGGGCTTTCAAGTCGTACAGACCTGAGTTTGAAAATATTTTCAGCCAAGCACTAACCGTGTGACTTTGGGCTTACTACTTTTTTGAACCTTAGTTTCTTCACTGTGAAATAGGAAGAATAGCACCTAACTCATGGGGTGGCTGTGACAGTTAAATGAGGTACCCCGTGTAAACTGCTAAGCAGAATACTTCATAGCGAGTGCTTGGGAATAAGAAAACTATTACTGTCAGCATTTGAACAGCTTTGGAAATAGCAATCTTAAACCTCCATAAAAAATGAAGTGGTGGTTCTTATGCTTTGGACTGTACCTCTGTTATCTCTCTATGCCCTTTACTTCTGTCTGTTACACATTCTAGAAGAATGTGAAAATTTTCCATAGGCAAGCTATCTTCTTTGACCTACTCCTTCTTTCCTGGGTAATGGTGAAATACAAGATCAAAACATCTGTTTATTATCCTGCAGTGCAATAAAACAATGCCACTCAGAAGAAATGTGCTGGTGAGGCACATCAGCATATATTGTCATCAAGTTAACTCATGCTTTTATTAACTTAAGACCATTTAAAATTTTCTCCTATTCTGACTATTTTGGCGATCATACTTGAAGTTTTCATCAAAGTGATATATAAGTGACATCTGATCATTATTAGTATCTCTTTTAATATGCAAAAGGGGGACAAATGCTGTAGAATCGGCATTTTGTTCATGATGTGTTCTAAGACCATAAACTCTGAAAGGATAAGAATCATGCTTGTATCTGTCTTGTTTTCCACTGTGTCTTTACTACGTAGCATCATGCTTAATTCATGGTACATACTAAAAAACTATCTGCTTTGTGTATAATAATATAAATCACTGGTCTATAATTATACATTTATAAAAGTAGTTGGTGAAGAATAGTAGTTGGTAAGACGACATTCAACCAAAGGTTTCTCTCATATTTAGCTAATAAGACTCCTTTTTATGTGAACCAATTATACTTAGGTTATTTCTCTGCCTTAAGGGAAAAGCATTCCTTCATGATCAATCTGTGTGACCCTTTGCCAAAGGGTTTTTTATTTTTAATGAAAAATTGGCTAGGGGTATATTTTAGACTTGTTCATTAACATTTTAGCTGTGTTATTTGAAATGTTGATGTATGGTTAAATTAAGGTTGTGGTTTTAGGGCATAAACTAAAAAATACCAGGATATTACATTATACATAAAGGACAAGGAAGCTTAAATTAGTAATAAACCAATTTAAATTGGGTTGTCTTGAAATCCTTAATGATGACTGTGCAAATGACTCAAGGTAAATATATTTTTAAAAAGCTTCAGCATCTATTAAACTTTGTCTAAAATTAATTTTTTTGAGAGGTCTCATTGAAGTTTTCCATTAAAAAATCTAAAAGAGTAGTGAAATACTAAGATTTTATAACAAAGTAATGAGATTTTTCCCCTTTTTAATGAACAGACTAGAACATATAATTTTATATACATTTTCCTCAAAGTGGTCATTGATTCCAAGAATATATTCAGATTTAGATTTTGTGTTTTGAATAAACCTATGGCAATGAGAAAATAGTAGAAAACTATTATTTTATGATTATGTTTCACTTTCAAACTTGTTTACTTAATCACTTAGCTGCAAATGATATTTAGTTGATCATAAAAATCAAATCCAACTTTAAAGAATGAGAATTTTCTGTCATTATAAGTACACCAAATAAGAGTGGCAGACTTTGATTATCTTCAAAAAATTCTAATATCTTGAGAGATGGTACCATCATTGGGGGGAAAAAATGTCTAGCCTCTTAAATGTCCACTACACTGAAGGTGAGAACACTTAGAGTTATATGTCTCGTTTTTTCTTTGGAAACAAGCCTTATTATTTTAGAGATCTAGCAGAGTAGCACAGCTTAAGGCCTTAAATATAAGCCTCCTTTATTTAGGAAAGTCTTTGTCAATGGTACAACCTTGAGATAAATACATATATGGTAACAAGGGAGAAAGAGCCAACCACTCTGTGAAATCAATCTTGGACATCAAATGATTACTGGTAGATTAACCTCAGAACAACTGAATAATAATTATGGCTCATATATTGTTGAATCAAGATTGGACTTTCTCTGTCAGTTTTAGAGTGCATATGTTGGAGTAGCATCATGAAATGGAATGGCCACCTAACTTCATTGTAAACATGAAAGGGAAAATGTTACACAGTGATTTCCATTTAAGATTTACCCATTGAAAATCTGGGAATGAAGATGTTATTTAGGTTAATACATATACCATTTTATAGGTTACTTTGGTGTAGTCGAGACATCAAAGTATACTATAATTTTCTTCCAAGAAGTGTATTACCTCTGGGTGAGATAATCTACATACTCATATACTGATGTCTTTCAAATCCAAAGATAACCAAATAGAAACCTTTGTCTGAATTTCCTATAGGCTCCTCAGATCTACCCTACCATTATCTAATCTTGTGATGGGCTCCTCCCCCTTTCCCCACTAATTTGTCTTCTGTAATCCTTATGCCTGTTCATGCTGTGGCCAGCCAAGTTCCAAGAGGGAGAAATTATAGTATCTTTCTTAAACCCATCCTCTTCCCTGCTCAGACCTATCCAATTTGTCACCAACTCTTAAAGTTTCCTTCAACATGCCATTTGCTTTTTATCCCCACTGCCCTAGTCTTAGTTACCTCTGACTTGGACTGTAGCCACAGCAGACTTTTTGCTTCCTTGATTCCAATCAGTTCTTCACATTGATGACAATTCTTTTTTTCTGAGATGTCACTTCTGCAGCAAAAAGACAAACAACATCTCTGGCTTCTTTCATTATAGAAGAAAAGTCATTCTCTATTTGGTGAGCAGAGACGATTATGCTCCAACTTAATACATCTTTGTGCACAACACTCTAAATTTCAACCACACTAATTTGTTACCATTCCTCTAGTATGCTATGCCAGGTCATAGGTCCTCTTCTTTGTACAGGCTTCCCAGAGCCTCCATCACCTCTGCTGGGCCCTGACTACCTGCTTCCCTTCTAACACAGACTCCAAGGATGAACTTGTCCCAGCTTCACCCAAGTAGTTGATTGTTCCTTGTTCT
The DNA here is from genome assembly GCF_048164855.1 of Canis lupus baileyi. Lineage (NCBI taxonomy): Eukaryota > Metazoa > Chordata > Mammalia > Carnivora > Canidae > Canis > Canis lupus. Next base: position 30,863,884 of record NC_132871.1, on the reverse strand, counting down.
GTGCTCTTACGGTCCTTACTCCCTTATGATACAGTTATCTGTTTAACTACAATTTGTCTGCCCATTTTAATCTCTTTTTACTAAACTGTTGAGTTCATAGAGGACTGCCATATATCTTGTTGATCTGCATAATTATAGGGTCAAGAACAGCCCATAGCACAAAGAATAGGCCCAATAAATGATCCTTGTTATTTCCTCAACAGACATTTATTTTTTTTTTAATTTTTTTACTTATTTATGATAGTCACAGAGAGAGAGAGAGGCAGAGACATAGGCAGAGGGAGAAAGAGGGAGAAGCAGGCTCCATGCACCGGGAGCCTGATGTGGGATTCGATCCCGGGTCTCCAGGATCGTGCCCTGGGCCAAAGGCAGGCGCCAAACCGCTGCGCCACCCAGGGATCCCCCTCAACAGACATTTATATAGGGCTCAGTATAAGCCAGGTACTATTCTAGATTATTTATATAGACTCATGAAAATTTCACTATAGCACTTATCCAATAGGTAGAATTGTGACCCTCATGTTATAGGTGAGGGCATTGAAGCACTGAGAAGTTAAATAACTTGCTCAAGGTGCAAGGCTGTTACATATCTGAGCACAGTATGGAATCCATGCACCAGACATGAGTTCTTAACTATATTATCTTTCAGTGTAGCCTAAAACCAGAACCCCAAATTAATTCATTTTGTGAAATCCTTGCTTTTAGAGAAAAAGGAAAATAACAAAGAAATCTTCGTAATGAATGCATTATACATTAAAAATGAGGATAATGTATTTTCAGTTTCTTCGAGGAAGTAAGCTTCAGTTGCCTACTGTGGTAGATGTCTTAACAATGGTTTATTTTTTGGATTTCCTCCCCCATCTCATTTTTTCTTTATTTTGAAATATCACCCTTTTATTCCTTATATATTTCCTATATATCACAAACCGTTTTCCTTGGAATATACTTTTCAGAGTCTACTCCTGAAGAAACTCCACTACGACAATGATGTTTATAATAATTACCTTGGTTGCAAAATACTGTACATAAAAAAAAGCTTCAATCTGTTAACATATTAAGAAGAAAGTGTTGCAGCACATTGGGGAATATCTTTTACAATCCTTGATTATAAATTCACCTTGGCGCCCTGCTCTGGGCCTCTGGCACTCTGCCCAAGTTTACTGTTTTAATTCCACTTTAACCAATAAGACAAAACAACAACTTTAATACAAATAAGTACCTACCCAGACCTACTCTTCATGTAATAGATTCTTTCCAGTAAAAAGGAACATGAATATTTCTCTCAGACACCAAATGAATGAGCAATGAGAAAATGGCCTTTTATTATATACCAAGGGTTGAAGTGACTACCACTAGAAAACAATTTATTGGGGACTCTTGAACTCCTCTCTGCATGGATCATAAGGCCTTGGGTGAGATTTGTCTTCAGGCAAAACTTTTCCTTTTTGGGATACTTCGGCCTCTGAGGACAAAGTAACGGGAACACAACAGTTGTTTTTAATATTGTAAAAATCCTAATGGAATTCATACTTTTGCCTCCCAAAATCATTGTCCAGGATAACCCAAGGGTTAAACATACAGTTGGAATCTTACTATCTCATACTTGTCTAAAGCTCTGACCAGAAGTTAGTTTTTATCTTTAATAAAAATGGAGATTAGTTACTTAATAAAGGCAGTTTTATAAGTTAACATCTTAAAAACTTGGAGTTAGGGATGGAGGAGGAGTAGGAGTGAATGGGTCCTTGGTGAAAAGTTTGTATCACTAAATACACAGCACAGGGCACACAGAAAGCCACCAGTTCATATGAGTGAAGCCAAAAGTAATATACCAAGGAAAAATAATTCAAACTCTAGTTATTGTGTGATATGCTCCAAAATGCCAGTTGTGATCAGGAAAAGGAATCTTGGAGTCACCTAAAACATATGGATTCAGTCCTATAGACTTAAGCTGAATGCTTGTTAGATTAGGTGCTGCTTTAGTTAGACCAGAAAACTACTGGGCCCCTGAAGGAATAAAGAAGCATGAGGGCGTGTTGGATACAAGTTGTTTACAACCTTGCAAACCTGAAGGCCGCTGGATCTACCTGACACTTGTAGTTTTACTGCCATGCACTGTAACCTGATAGTATGCAATTAATTTAAAAATGTTTTTTCCTTTTTTTTCTGATTTCAAAAGCAATTCCTCTGTTAGAAAGATTAAAACAAAAACCAAACTCTTATAAAGAAGAAACTAGGGGGATCCCTGGATGACTCAGTGGTTTAGTGCCTGCCTTCGGCCCAGGGCGTGATCCTGGAGTCCGGGATGCAGTCCCACATCAGGCTCCATGCATGGAGCCTGTTTCTCTCTCTGCCTATGTCTTTGCCTCTCTCTTTGTGTCTCTCATGAATAAATTAAATAAAATCTTTAAAAAAAAAGGAGAAACTAGTGCTTCCATCAGTGTGTCTTAGAAAAAAAGTCATTTATAATGTTACCACTGTTTCATTTCAGTTGATCTCAGTCCATTGTTCTCCCCATAATATATTATTTTTATTAAACAAATACTTAATTCAATTAACCAACAATCTATTATTTTTGTTTTTATGTATTTGTAATCATGGTGTACATGTAGCTTTGTACTTTAATTTTTATTTCACATTAAATGCATTTTTCCACATTATGGCATAGTCTTCATGCCTGCAGGGTGTTTCACGCAGTAGATAATTTTTTTCTATTGTTAGATGTTTATTGTTTCTGTTTGTTAATGTTGTAATGAAGAGTTTTATGATTTATTTGAATATTTTAGATCATTTCCTTAAGTTATAGTTCCTCCAGAATATGGAGTATAGGCTATATTTATTGTTCACTGTTGCATTCTGAGTGCCAATCTCAATGTCTAGCATTGGTATGTACTTCATAAATTTTTGTTAGATAAATGGTGAATGAAGAGGAAACACTGGATTAAATGGCATGAAGAAATGTTTATTGTCACTCTTTGAACTGGATAGATACTTTTGCAAGTGTTACTTCATTTAATTCGAAGAAAGACTCAGTGATGTAGCTGAAGAATCAGAGGTTGAGGGACTGAGTTATAGTCCATATGGGTAGTGTGGAGCAAGTATTCAGACTTTGGTTCTTTAATGTTAACCTCAGTGTCTCTTCATTTTGCCACATTGTCCCTCTTCTAAATGTTTTCATTAAGAAAATCAAGAACACTAAGCCTGGAGGCTTCACCTGTTGCTTGTCAACAGTTAGTAGGAAGGTCTAGCTGGTTGGCTTGAGTAGAGTTTGCCAAAATGTGGTTGGTGTACCGCTCCCATAGAACATACCTGCAGGGCTTATTAAACTGGCAGATCTTTATACCTTTCCCAACACCTAAAGAATCAGAATTTCTAAGGGATAGGGAGGTTCCTGTGCAGTTGGAATCTGCATCTTTATCAAGAAGCCTGTTGTGTGTCATGGTCCCCCAAATGGTTGAAATCTTAACTCCTGGTACCTGTGAATATGACCTTACTTGAAAATAAGACTTCTGCAGATGTAATCCAGTGAAGGTAGATGAGGTCTTATTAGTTTAGGGTAGAACTTAATCCAATTATAGGCAGCCTTGTATGATAAGGGAACTTTGGATACAGAGGAGACACAGGGGAAAATGCTATGTTGAGACACAGAAGACAGAGGGACAAGCACCTCTGAACACAGAGGTAGAGATTGGAGTGATGCATCTATAAGCCAAAGAATTAAAGCCAAGCATTACTGGCAACCTCTAGAAGCTGGGAAGAGGCAAGGGAAGATTTTCCTCTAGAAAAGAGAGAACATGGCCCTTTCAACACCTTGATTGCAAACTTCTAACCTGCAGGACTGTAAAAGGATACATTTCTGCTTGAAGCAGCCTGGTTTGTGTTATTTTATTGGCAGCAGCCCCAGGAATCTAATACACATCCCTAGAAACATTTTGTGCCTGCTTAAGTTTGAGAGCCACTAGTTAGACTTGGTTTTAAGTCCTAAATTGATTATTAACGAAAAATAGCATTTTAAAAACTGGAGTGATCAAATGAAGGGCAAGACTGTGTTACCATCAATGAAAGTCAGGGTTAATAAACATGGTACATTTGGATTAACGAACAAAATTCTATTTTGGCACATCTGGAATTGTGGCTACATTTTGAAAAAGGGATAGACCAAATCTCAGTGTGCATGTTTCACACCAGAAAAGAAGCATTCATATTTGAGATATTTAGATCTAAAGCTTTATGTCTTTAATATTGCTCACCAATATTGGGGCACCTTTGTGGCACATTGGTTAAGCATCTGACTCTGATTTCAGTTCAGCTCATGATCTCAGGGTCCTGAGATTGAGTTCCCTATCAGGCTCTGCTCTCAGTGTGGAATCTGCTTGAGATTCTTTCCCTCATTCTCTGCCCCTCCCCCTGCTCACATTCTCTCTCTCGACTCTCTCAAATAAATTAAAATAAATAAATAAATAAATAATAAAATCTTCAAAAAAATTACTAGTCTTTTAAGGCCCCAAATATAGAGCTTCTATTTTTTTAAGTTTTTTTTTTTTTAATTTATTCATGAATGAGAGACACAGAGAGAGAGAGACAGGCAGAGAGACACAGGCAGAGGGAGAAGCAGCCTCCATGCTGGGAGCCGGATGTGGGACTCAATCCCAGTCTCCAGGATCACACCCGAGGCTGAAGGCGGCGCTAAACTGCTGAGCCACCAGGGCTGCCCCAGAGCTATTTTAATAAATTATTGATAGATCGATAAATGATAGATGATAGATAGATAGATAGATAGATAGATAGATAGAGTCAGTTTTCAAGTTTTAATTTAAATTCCAGTTAGTAAACATAGTGTAATATTGGATTCAGGTGTAGAATTAATGATTCATCAGTTACATAGAATGCCCATCACCCATTTAGCCAACCCCCTGCCCACTTCCCCTCCATCAACACTGTTTGTTCTCTATACTTAAGAGTCTTTTATGATTTGCCTCCCTGTCTTTTTTTCCCCCTTCCCCTGTGTTTATCTGTTATAAATGAAACTTACCTAAGAATAGCTCTTCAGTAACTTTTCCAGAAAAACATTTTTAAGGGGTGTTAGGGGGTATCTAAAATGATTTCCGATTACTCCCAACTTCCGGCACTCAGATTTTGTATGATGCTCTCCCTTTGATGTGGTCTACACCTGCTGACTTGCTTTTAGCAAATAGTATATGGTAAATGTGGCGACATACTACTTTAGGGATTAGGTTTTAAAAGACTGTGTCTCGGGACACCTGGGTGGCTCAGTGATTGAACATCTGCCTTTGGCTTAGGTCCTGATCCTGGGGTCCTGGGATCAAGTCCTGCTTCAGGCTCCCTGTAGGGAGCCCGCTTCTCCCTCTATGTCTCTGCCTCTGTCTCTGTGTCTGTGTCTGTCATGAATAAAATCTTAAAAAAAGTAAAAAGACCTTTACACTCTCTGGCTCTTCTTGCTTGGTGTTTTGATGGAATAAGTTGCTATGTTGTAAGTATAGGCCATAAATATATATGGCTTCCTTCTTTCTATAGATCTCAAGTATAAATGCTTATGATGTTCCCTTAAGGGGAGACCTGCCGCAAAGAAATGAGGGCAGCCAACAGCTAGCAAGGAACTGAGGCCATCAGTCCAACAGCTTGCAAAATATTGAATCCTGTCAGCAGCCACATGAATTAATTTGGAAGAGTGTCCTTTTATGTTTGACCTTTGAGATGGCTATAGCCTAGCTAAAACCTTCATTGTAGTCCTGTGAGATCCCAAGCCAGAGGAACCAGTTAAGATTTCATGGATATCTGACCCAAAGAAACTGAGATAAATGTTTTATCCCACTAAATCTTGGTATAATTTCCTTTTTTAAAAAACAATTTTTATTTAAGATAGCACTCACAGGGCGGAGGAGGGGCAGAGGAAGAAGCAGGCTCCCCAGTGAGCAGGAAGCCCTGTATGAGGCTGGATCTCAGGACCCTTGGATCATGACCTGGGCCAAACAGACACTTAACCAACTGAGCCACCCTGGTACCCCAAGTTTGGAGATAATTTCTTATGCTGCTATGCAGCAATAGATAGTAAATACAAAAGTTTTAAAATATCTGAGCTTTTTTTCCCTCCACATTTGGAAATTTATGGAGATTCCATGTCCATCTCTACCATTAGCTTCCTTGGTTTTAAATATGAATGATTTTATGGATCTCTGCCTAATAATTAGGGAAAACAAATATGGTGAATTTTGCCCCTTGCCTACTTTTGAACTCAGTGTTTTTTATGGTGTCTCACTTGGGGGTCATTTTGTCCAATCCCTGCACCTCTCAGATGATGGAGGCAATATTAGCTTGACCAAGTAAAGTTGCCAGACTTAACAAATAAAATTTCAGGATTGGTTAAATTTGAATTTCAGATAATCAGTGAATCATTTTGTTTTTCAGAGATCATATGGTTAAGTATTTTAGTTTTTTAATTTTAATTCTGATATACTTAAAATACAGTGTTATATTAGTTTCAGGTGTACAATATAGCAATTCAACAATGATATACATTATTCAGTACTCATTATGATATGTGTACACTTTTTTTGGATACATGTACTCTTAATCCCCTTCACCTATTTCACCCATTTCCCTACCCACCCCTTTGCAAACCATCATTTCTCTATAGTTAAGAGTCTATTTCCTGGTTTCCCTCTTTGTTTTTCCTTTGCTCCTTTATTCCTTAAGTTCTACATATGGGTGAAATCATATGTTATTTGTCTTTCTCTGTCTTATTTTGTTGAGTATTATATTCTCTAGGTTCATCTATGTTGTTACAAATGACAACATTTCATTCTTTTTATGGCTGAATAATATCCCCATGTGTGTGTGTGTGTGTGTGTATACATATACACCACATCTTCTTTACCCATTTATCTATTCATGGACACTTGGGCTGCTTCTATAATGTGGCTATTTTAAATACTGCAGTAAACACGGGGGTGCCTGTATCCCTTTGAATTAGGGTTTTTGTATTTTGGGAGTAAATACCTAGTAGTGTAATTAATAGATTGTAGAGTAGTTCTACTTTTAACTTTTTGAGGAACCTCTACACTGCTTTCTACAGCAGCTGCTCCAGTTTGCATTCCCACCAACAGTGCAAGAGAGTTCCCCTTTCTCCACATCCTCACCAAGTGTTTTTGTTTACCCATTCCGACAGGTATGAAGTGATATCTCTTGTGGTTTTGATTTGCATTTCCTTGATGATGAGTGATGCTGAGCATCTTTTCATGCATTAATGAACAAGTGTGTATGTATTCTTTGGAGAAATGTCTCCATTTATTCAAATGATCATATGGTTTTTATCCTTTCTTTTATTTATGTGACGTATCATACTGATTTTGCAAATACTGAACCACTCTTTCATACTGTGAACATATCTCACTTGATCATGGTGAATAATTTTTTAAATATATTATTGGATTCAGCTTGCTAATATTTTATTGAGGATTTTTACACATATGTTCATCAGAGATGCTACCCTGCAATTCCCTACCCCTCTCTTTTGTGGCGTCTTTACTTGTTATTGTTGTTCTTTGTTTGTTTTAATCAGGGTAATGCTGGCCTCATAGAATGATTTTGGAATTCTCCTTCCTCTTCTAGTTTTTGGAATTGTTTGAGAAGAATATGTATCAACTCTTCTTTAAATGGTAGCATTCACCTGTGAAACCATCCGGCTCTAGACTTTCTTTGGGAGCTTTTTGATTTCTGATTCAATTTTATTGCTGATAATTGGTTTGTTCCAATTCTCTGCTTCTTCAGTTTGGGGAGGTTATATGTTTCTAGGAATGTATCCATTTTTTTCAGGATTGTCCATTTTGTTGGCATTTAATTTTTCATAGTATTCTTTTACAATTTAAATTTCTGTAGTGTCACTTGTTTTTTGTCTTCCCTTTGTGATTTTGTTTATTAAAGTCCTCTCTCTCTTTTTGATGAGTCTGTCTAGAGTTTTATCAATTTTGTCGATATTTTTTAAAAAAAAAGCTCCTGGTTTTATTGTTTTGTTACTTTTTTTAGTTTCTATTTTGCTTACTTTTACTCTAATCTTTGTTACTTCCTTTCTTTTGCTAGTTTGGGGTTTTGTTTGTTCCTTTTCTTGCTTCTTTAGGTGTGATGTTAGATTGTTTGAGATTTTTCTTGCTTCTTGAGGTAGGCCTGTATTGCTATAAACTTTCCCCTTAAAACTGTTTTTGCTGCATCCCAAAGATTTTGGACTGTTGTGTTTTCATTTTCATTTGTTTCCATGTGATTTTTGATTTCTTGGTTGACCTATCATAGTTTAATAGCATGTCACTTAACCTCCATGTATCTATGGTCTTTCCAGATTTTTTCTTATGGTTGATTACTGGTTTCGTAGTGTTGTGGCCAGAAAAGATGCCCTAATATGAAAAGAATGTATATTCTGCTCCTTTATGATGGAATGTTTTCAATATATCTATTGGATCCACCTGGTCCAGTATGTCACTCAAAGCTACTACTAACTCGTTGATTTTAGTTTGGATTATTTGTCCATTGGTATAAGTGTGATGTTAAAGTCCCCTACTATTATTATATTTCTACTGATTAGTTCTTTTATGTTTGTTATTAGCTGCTTTATGTATTTGGATGCTCCAGTGTTGGGTGCCTACATATTTATAGTTGTTATATCTTCTTGTTGGATTGTCTCTTTGATTATTATAAAGCGTCCTTCTTTGTCTCTTGTTAGAGCCTTTGTTTTACAGGCTATTTATATGTAAGTATTGCTACCCTGGCTTTATTTTGACATCCTTTTGAATGATAAATATTTCTCCATCCTTTCACTTTCAGTTTGCAGGTGTCTTTTGGACTGAAATGGGTCTTTTGTAAGTAGCATAGAGATGGGTCTTGCCCAGTGAATCATGTTTTAACCTAAGTATGCTCCATGTGATATTTAGGACATACTCAAAATGTAATTTGTTCAATTAAAATTGACTTGGTGTCTTGTATTTTTTATGGCAACCCTCTGCCCAAGGTCATGTAAACAATCTGTAACAGCGTCTGTACTAGCGGCCAGATGTCTTGTTCCTGGGCCAATATTTTTCCTTTCATATGACCCTGCAACACTGATGAGGGTGGTACTTTAGAAACTCATCTTGTGGTTGAGCATGTTTGAAGTTTTAATGTAGTAGCCATTACTGAACTGCTTTTGAAAAGAACTCATGGGTTATTAAAGGACAAAACTAATGTTCTCTGACACAATCAATGGGTCTCATTCTGCAAATGAAAGTCTAGGCTGATAGCATTAATGGAAGGCAGCTGTAGATCCTAATATGCCCAAGCAAACTGGACTGTATGATGTTAGTTTCTGACTTGGTTGCATTGATACAATGATTTAAGAATTTTAAAGAAGGGTAATTTGTCAGGAAAAAGCCAAATCAATTTCAAGGAGCTTTTATATTTATATATTTAACATATGCAGATATATAAACATTAAAATAATTATATAAAATATATTAATATACATAGTAGGCATTAAGAAGCCACTTATTAAATGGTACTAAGAGAAACTAAACCTGTGTCTGATTTCTCTGTAATTAGAATTAGTGCTTCTTTGCTTTTCTCCTTTAACTTTGAATACCTGTGTGGCTTTAATTGTTTAAGTACCTTTACATGGTTAATTCACATAATCTACTCTTGTTGACAATGAGTTTTTTTTTTTTTTAAGGTTTATTTATTCATGATAAATAAGAGAGAGAGAGGCAGAGACACAGACAGAGGGAGAAGCAGGCTCCATGCAGGGAGCTGGACCTGGGACTTGATCCCAGGACTCAAGGATTGCGCCCGGGCCAAAGGCAGGCACCAAACCACTGAGCCACGCAGGGGTCCCTGACAAAGGGCTTGTAGTGCATGGTCTTTTGAGGAAAACCAGTACAATGAGAAAATAGAATGGTAAAGTGAAAAATAAGAAAGTCTGGTAATTAGGTGTTTGAATTAATGACACTCAGGTTTTGTGCCTTTGCTTATTTCAGTTTCTTTAATCCAACACATCCCAAAACCTAGAAATGTTTTATATTTCATGGCTTAAATAAAACCAGTTGTTTTTTCTTTATTTCACCGATGAACCTTTAATAATTTTATCGTCTTTGGGGACAAATAGCCAAGTAAAATATGAGCAGTAACTTAGAGCTCAACTAAATGTTAGGAGTTTCTTTTTATGGGGAAGGATTATATTATACTTGTTCTATGATCCAATACTTGGCTAGGCAAACTATAGTGATTATATATATTTATGTGTTATGATTTTAAAGAAAACATATTAACAAATATTAAAGTAAAATAATTTCCTTATATTAATAATTATGAATGAATAATGCTCTACTTTTAATATTCTCACTTACATTAGTTCCTCAACTCTCTAGAACAATTCTGAAAACTGGCTTAAAGAGGAGATAATCTACCTAAGGTCACATGGATAGAATGTGACACAGTCTGGTTCCAGCTCATATTTTCTGACTCCTAAACCCAAGAATCTATCTACTGTGCTATACTGTCTTTAGATTTCTGATACTCTTCTGTTAAAGAATGTATTCACTTTGCAAATATAGAAACTGTGCTGTAATGAAGCAAGGACTTATTTATCAGGTACTCTAGAGCCTTGTTTCTTGGAATTTAGCATTTGAACCTCTTGAAGCCTGAAAATCACTTATTTAGAAATACTAAAGGAGGAGGAATGGAAATTCACTTTTTTCCATTTAGAATTCTTGTGGCTGATCTCATTTCCATTCAGAGTGGTGTGTCTCCCTGAATATTTTATTAGAGTTCTGTTGCAGCTGAGTTAAAGTTGTGCCTGCCCTACTGCCCTAAACCAGTGATTGGATATGTCCTATAATTTTTTGCCAACTGGCTAAGTGACTCAAAGCTTTCAGAATCGATGCGAGGAGTGCTAAGGTGGCCGAGAGAACACAGAACATCTCAGCAGCCAGGAAATGAACCAGAAATTAAAAGGATATGAAATCTAATCCCCGAAGAAAATAAAGTGTGTCAGTGTTTCATTTTGTTGGCATGGATAACAGAAAACTGGGTCTATTTTTCCTTTTGTCTTTAGTGATAGCCTAGTACATTATAAATCAATAATTTTATGATTTTATCCACCATTCTAAAATAACCATTAGACTTTACAATATAGGCCCTGAACCCTAGTAATTGATTTTCCCCTTCAGCATATGGAGCTGAGGAATTCTAGACATTTGAATATTAGATTTATTTGATTTAACTGCTTTATTGTGTAGCCTTTTGGATCCATATATTCCTGATGAGTGAAATTCTCGAATAAACTTGAAGTTATTGAAGAATATGACTCCAGTTTTCTTCCCTTAATTCATTATTTCTTACTGTCTTCCCCTATGTATCCCTTGGCCCCACCACACACAAACATCTGGAACAAGTAATAAGAATGATACTGACATATCTAGTTCCAGAGGAATTTGGAGACTATAATCTTGGTATCTAAACTGCAGTCTTACCAGTCTTTCTGATTTGTCTTTTTACTTGTCCTTTTAATTTTCTTATTACTTTTAATTCCTGGATTCACAATACAGCTCTGAAGTATGTTTTATGGACTATCTTTGGGTCTTTATTCCATTCTGAGCTTGCTGTTTTTGGAGCTTTGACACCTTCTTGATATATATTCTTTATTTTATTTCATGGCTCTTTTTCCTAAGCCTTTGGTAGTTTTTTTTTTTTTTTTTTAAGATTTTATTTATTTATTCATGAGAGACACACACACACAGAGAGGCAGAGACAGAGGCAGAGGGAGAAGCAGGGTCCATGCTGGGAGTCTGACGTGGACTCGATCCCAGGTCTCCAGGATCAGGCCCTGGGCTGAAAATGGTGCTAAACCCCTGAGCCACCTGGGCTGCCTGCCTTTGGTAGTTTTGTATACTTTTTAATGTAACCTGTTTCTATCTGATAAAAGGACGAAGAGGGAAGTTAGTTTCTTTGACCATTGTAACAGATATCTGCTGATTATTTACTGTGGCAAGTGCTATACTCTATCTAATACTCATTTAATGACCACTACTACCATAAGAGTTAAGCATGCATATTATCATTTATGGGTGAAGGGAGCAGGTGTTATAGCCCTTAATGACTTCCCCAAAGTCAACATACAGATGTGACATCCAGCCAGGCTTTGGATCCATATCTCTCTGACTCCAAAGCTCATGATCTTCACCAATGTTGTGCCTCTTCTGTCATATTATCTCTTATTAGGTACTGATGCCTATTCAGATTGGAACTATGCCTTCAAACCATTTCAAAGAATATGTTCTTGTTATAAAGAGAAAATGGCACTCTATTTTTATGTGAAAGGCAGCTATCTATATCATTAGCTCTTCTGTGTATGTGAGAGTTTACGAAGAGAGTATTGACAGGGATTTCTTAGATAAGAGTATGCTTTAAACATGTATGTGAGAAAGCTACCAATACTACTTCTGACTCCCTCTGGATATTGGTCAACTTGCATGACCATATATCTTGGACCTTCAGCTCACCAGTGCAAGCTAAATTATCAAATGGCATTTCTATTTATATATGAAGGAAATGCAATCTGGTCTTGCTTAGTGGTTGATTTGTGGAAGAAAGATGACAAGAGGCTAATCAAGGTCTTTCTACTCATAATTTTCTAGTGCTCCTTCCAAAGGTTGTTTTTCTCTTGCAAAACGAAAGTCCCAAACCAAGGCAAACAAGATGATTTCTAGAAATAGTTTATTTCTTTTCACAGATTGAGGCCTAAAATGTTCATCTGGTATATAGCTACTACAGTCAGCAATGGGAGGTGAATTGGATGGAGGTATGTGTGGTGAACAACCATTTATTAAGAACCGTTTTGATGTTTGAATACCAACAAAAAATATAGGATACAGAAAAGTGTCTCAGGATTAGGTGTGTTAACACTGAATATGTATTTCCAGAGTAAATAAATTAATAAAAGGAAGAAAGCAAAGGCTGAGTTTAAGAATGCTAGAGTCAGTGGATTTATCAAAAAGAGATTGAAAGAGACTTTTAAAATAGTCATTTACTTTATTCAGGCCTTCAGAGAAATGTGTCCTGCAATAATCAAAGTATCAGAACGTAAGGATAAATGTACAGAGTTTTTTCCCCAATATCTCTAGAGGTAACATCTCTCACGCCCAATGTTTGTTGAGAGCTAAAATGGTGTAATAATTTGTCATATTTTCCTTCTATGAAGTATTATACAGCTATTTAAAAATAGCTCTATATTTCATGGGAGAGATATTTTTTGAAGCATTAAGTGTCAAAATGAATTTTAGTGTGATTTTATGTATATATGTACACACAAATATATACATATATTTTATATTGTATTTCATATACTTATATATTTTAATATATGTATGTAGGCACACATATATATATGGTATCACCACTTTACTAAAACAACATAATCACATATGTGTGTGTATATATAAATATTTATATAAGAAAGATGAACTTATTTCAGAAGAGTAGGAATGAGGAGATGAGGGAATCACTAACTTGCTCTGCACATAACCTTGCACTGTTTCATTAGTTATGATAATACACATCATTTTTAATAAAAGGGAGTAAAAATGTTAAAGGAACACTACCACTTAAGGGATCACTAATTGAAATTTGAATGGATTTCTGTTGTATCTTATGTCTGAAGAGCTCTAATATTAAAAGGTCCTCCTATCTGATGTAGCAATGGATCCTTGGGTGAGAAACTAAGGCTCTTCAAGGTTCAGTGGTCTAATATGGGATCTCAGATGTGAGACAGATGCATTTAGAGATCTCATCTATTTCAGATATTCTATCTTGTTGTTTAAAGATAAAGAAATTTGTGTGAAAACAGTGATGATACCAAGGCACAGCCTGGGACTTTAGCCCGCTCTCTCCTCTCCATCCATCCACTACTTCGAAAGGGCTTGTAATCTAAATCAAAACAGAGGGCTTGTTATACAAACTCAGCTTCAAGATATGACCGACCCCTGACCATTCTCCTACATCATAAAGCTGTCTCTAAAGCCTCTCCAAAGTAGAAGCTCTAGGTCTGCTCCTATTAGGACCTGGATGTGTAGAAGAAATCAATGTGCGATTAGGATCGAAGTAGGTCTAGTCACTGTCCTCTGCAATCTGTTCTCACTTTCCTTCTCCTCTCACCTCCTTTTCTTTTACCCCCTGAGTACCTCCAGACACACAGGCTTCCTGGCTGTTTCTCAAACAGACCAGGTATACCCCCACCTCAGAGCCTTTGCGTTGGTGGATACTTCCTCCAGTGAACCTCCGTTAGGTTTTAATATATCAAACATCCTGCACAAGGATCCCCAGAAAATTATGAGTGGAAGAACCTTGATTAGCCCCTTGTGTTTTTTTCTTCTGAACCAAACTCCTCAAGCTAGACCAGAAAGTATTTCCCTTGTATATAAGATTTATCATTTGATAATTTAGCTTTCCCTTGTATATAAGATTTATCATTTGATAATTTAGCTTTCATCTTGCTGAGAATGCAAGATAAAGGTTTGTGTTGTCCAAATAACTGCCAAAAGGAATTGCAGCTAGTACTGGTGTTTTTTTGCATACATGCTTAAAACACATTCTTATATAACAAAAATCCACATGGTCACATGCATAGAAGCTAGCATACATATACACAGGAAAAGTATGTGCACAATGACCAGATAACTTCTACTATCTCTTCCAGCACAGATATTTGCCAACATATAGTATAATACCCAGTGCTCATCACATCACATGCCCTCCTCAGTGCCTGTCACCCAGTTACCCCATCCCCCAGCCACCTCCCCTTCCACGACCCTTTGTTTGTTTCTCAGAGTTAGAAGTCTCTCATAGTTTGTCTCCCCCTATAGATTTTCCCCACTCAGTTCCCTTCCTTTCCCTTATAATCCCTTTTGCTATTTCTTATATTCCATGTATGAGTGAAACCATATGATTATTTTCCTTCAGATATTTTATCATTCCATTGTTAAAAATTAATACTAACACAGACTTTAAATACTATGTGAAAGCAGAATTAAAGCATAGCTTGAAGTGATTTAACTCCTCCATTTCCCATAATCCATTGGTTAACCCTCAAGTGATGCTAAATAACTGCACAATTTAAGTAAAAGTAAAAGCAGTGGTCTTGTTGCCCATTGAAAGTTCAAAGCCTCCTGTCCTCACCCTTCAGAACACATTGTTGCCTCTGGAATGCCCCCCGCCTAGAATTCCCAATATGTACCTTCTGGGTAAGCTTTTGGGATTCACTCTTTTGAATAATTCCGTCTGTGTATTTAGGTAATGTGATTTACTCATGTGGTTTAAAAAACCTTGTCTTTTAAAAATGCCTATTAGAAAATGTACACTTTAAGTTTGATTATTTACATTTTAGCATATGATGATCATAAGAGTGATTCGTAAATAGTGGGAGCTCATGAACATTTGGAGAATGAGTAAACTGATGATTTTTTTATTGTTTTCTGTGAGACTGATGTTTCCATGCATAGAGAGAGACCTGGTCTTGGGTTATCTTTTCATGCAAGAAGACTCTAGAAGAGGAGCTGACAGTGGAAACTGGAGGGATTGCCATATGCCTAGAGATGAGTGAGGAAAGAGCATTCGCTGATGATATGGATAATTCATTTTCATGTCAAGGGCAGCTGAGAGAGCTCCAGCTTCGTGTATATGGGTGAGTTTGTATGTGGGTGATCTCAGAAGAACCCACAAAAAGACTCACCTTCAAACAATCAACAAACCTGGAGAAGACTAACACCAGTTCACAAGAATATCAGTCAAATGAGGTCTTTTTGAATTTCATGTCTTCCAGCTTTTCCAATTTATGCTGTGGGTGGAGAAGTAGAAGCACAAAATGGAAAAAGAGAGAAACCATTCACTCTTCTCCCTCCTGTAGCCTTTACTCATGGGAAGGGTGAAAGTTTGGCTTTATTTTAAGTTGGACTTTTGACTTGTTATGGAATTAAGTGCGTTGTTGTTGTTGTTTGGCAATTTGAAGTGACTCTAGGACTTTTTATTACTTAAGGATACCCAAAAAAGTAATGGGGACTGTTCAACTTTTCCTCTGGAAACATTGGAAATACTCAAAATACTCAAAATACTCAAAATACTCAAAAGAATAAATCTGAAAATTGGAAGAGACTGTGGGAAATAAAAATGAAGTTGCTTATGATTTTACCACATGAGTCATATTTATCACATGTCTACTTCACAGCTCAGCTCTGGTTGGCATATTGATTTTCATGTTAGCCTGAAAATATTTCTGTAACAAGTCAAGCACATTTTTAGTTGGTGCTGAAATTTTTGACAAATTATTATCTTTTAAAATATTTATTTATTTTAAAGTGGGAGAGTGAGAGAGCTCTGATTGTGGGGCAGAGGGAGAGGGAGAAAGGATCTCCAGTAGACTCCACACTGAGTGCAGAGCCCAACCCTGGGCTTGATCTCAAGACTCTGAGATCTCGATCTGAGCTGAAACCCCGTTGGAAGTTCAGCAGCCTGTGCCCTCAAAAACTTTATTTATTATTTTGTTAAAGATTTTATTTATTTATTCATGAGAGACACAGAAAGAGAGGCAGAGACACAGGCAGAGGGAGAAGCAGGCTCCATACAGGGAGTCCGATGCGGGAGTTGATCCCAAGACCCCAGATGATTCACTGAGCCAAAGGCAGACGCTTAACCACTGAGCCACCCAGGCATCCCACAATTTTTTAAAGGGAATTGTTATTTTTAAAGGGAATTGTTAAACTGGGTTAATTTTTCTCAGACTTTAAAAGGAGAGCCTATCAAGGAAGTCTTTCCTTTAGAATAGCCAAAGAATTGGAATAAGTCTAATTTGTGTTACTGGGAGAGTTCCACTGGTACTACCCTCAAAGCTCAGTTTGAAGCCTCTGAGTCACACAAAGAGTACCTCATGCTAATTGGATCTGTGGAAATTATCAGTTATAGGCACTAAGAAACTTTTTCTCCTTTTTTTTTTTTTTTTTTTGATGTACCTCTACTGAAGACAGATGGATTCTTCTTCATTTATTTTTAATTCTGGTATAGTTAACATATAGTGTTATATTAGGTTCAGATAGATGTACAGTGATTCAACAATTCTATACATTGCCATGTATTCATTGTGACGAGTCTACTAATCCCCTTCACCTAGTTCACCCATTGCCTCCCCTCTGGTAACCATCAGTTTGTTCTCTATAGTTAAGAGTCGGTTTTTTGGTTTATCTCTTCCCCCCTGCTTTTTTTTTGTTTTTAAAAGTTTACATATGAGTGAAATCATATGGTATTTGTCTTTCTCTAACTTATTTATCATTATACCTTCTAGATCCAACCATGTTGTTGCTAATGTCAAGATTTCATTCTTTTTTCTGGCTCACAATATTCCATTGTGTATATATATCACATCTTCATCCATTCATCTATTGATGGGCATTTGGCTTACTTCCATAATTTGTCTATTGTGAATAATGCTGCAATAAACATAATGTGTATATCCTTTTAAGTTAGTATTTTTGTATTCTTTGGGGAAATACCTAGTTATGTAAACTTCTGTTTGTTGGGAGTGTTTTGATTATAGATTCAATTTCATTGCTTGTAATTGGCCTGTTCAAATTTTTTATTTTCCTGTTTCAGTTTTGTAATGCTATTGTTTTTAGGAATTTATCCATTTTTTTCCTAGGTTGTCCAATTTGTTGGCATGCAATTAATAATATTCTCTTAAAATTGTTTGTATTTCTGTGGTGTTGGTTGTGATTTCTACTTTTTCATTTCTGATTTTGTTTATATGACTTCTCTCTAATGACTCCGGCTAAAGATTTATCAATTTTGTTGATTTTTCTCAAAGAATCAGCTCTTGGTTTTATTAACCTGTTTTATTTTTGTTGTTGTTCCTATCTTGTTTATTTCTGCTCTCATCTTTATTTTTCTTTTCTTCTACTGGTTTTGGATTTTGTTTGTTCTTTTTCTAGCTCCTTAGGTGTACGTTTAGATAGAGATTTTTCTTGCTTCTTGACATAGCCCTGACTGCTATAAATTTTCCTCTAAGAACTATTTTTGCTGCATCCCAAAGATTTTGGACTGTTTGTGTTTTAATTTCCATTTGTTTCCAGTAATTTTTTATTTCTTTTTTGATTTTTTTGGTTGACCCAGCATAGTTTAATAGAATGTCACTTAACCTTCATGTATTTGTGGTCTTTCCAGATTTTTTCTTGTGATTGATTACTAGTTTCATAGTGTTGTGGTCAGAAAAGATGCATGGTATGACTTCAATATTTTTGAATTTGTTGAGACTTGCTTTGTGCCTTAATATATGATTTGTTCTGGAGATGTTCCATGTACACTTGAAAAGAATATATATTCTGCTGCTTTAGGATGGAATGTTTTCAATATATCTGTTGGATCCATCTGATTCAGTGTGTCAACTAACTCATTGATTTTAGTTTGGATCATTTATCCTTTGATGTAAGTGTGTTAAAGTCACCTACTATTATTGTATTGCTATTGATTAGTTCCTTTATGTTTGTTATTAGCTGCTTTATGTATTTGGATGCCCCAATGTTGGGTGCCTATATATTTATAGTTGTTATATCTTCTTGTTGGATTGTTCCTTTTATGATCACAAAGGACACTTTTTCTCTGATTACAGTCTTTAAAGTCCATTTTGTCTGATATAAGTACAGCAGTATATATATATATATATATATATATATATATATATATTAGGGCTTTCTTTTTTTAATAATAAATTTATTTTTTATTGGTGTTCAATTTACCAACATACAGAATAACACCCAGTGCTCATCCCGTCAAGTGCCCCCGTCAGTGCTTGTCACCCATTCACCCCCACCCCCCGCCCTCCTCCCCTTCCACCACCCCTAGTTCGTTTCCCAGAGTTAGGAGTCTTTATGTTCTGTCTCCTTTTCTGATATTTTCCACACATT
The DNA here is from genome assembly GCF_048164855.1 of Canis lupus baileyi. NCBI lineage: Eukaryota > Metazoa > Chordata > Mammalia > Carnivora > Canidae > Canis > Canis lupus. The sequence goes on along the minus strand of NC_132871.1, from coordinate 30,844,910 downwards.
TCTTCTCCCTTCCCTTATATTCCCTTTCACTATTGTTTATATTCCCCAAATGAATGAGAACATACAATGTTTGTCCCTCTCTGATTGACTTACTTCACTCAGCATAATACCCTCCAGTTCCATCCACATTGAAGCAAATGGTGGGTATTTGTCGTTTCTAATGGCTGAGTAATATTCCATTGTATACATAAACCACATCTTCTTTAAGGGCTTTCTTTTGACATCCATCTGCATGCTAAATGGTTTTCTATCCTTCTACTTTCAATCTATCTGTGTCTTTGGGTCTCTTGTAGACAGTGTAAAGGTGGGTCTTGCTTTTTTTTTTTTTTTTAACCTATTCCATCATTATATGTCTTGATGGGAGCATTTAGTCTGTTTACATTCAAAATAATTATTGATAGGTATGTACTTATTGTCATTTGGTTACTTGTTTTATGGTTATTTTTTGTAGTTCTTCTCTATTCATTTCTTCTCTTGCCCCCTTCCTTCGCATTTTGCTGGCTCTCTTTTGTGATATGCCTGGATTTTTTCTCTTATATTTTTTTTGCATATCTATACCTGTTTTTTTGTTTTGTTTTGTTTTTGCTTTTTAGAGAGAAAGAGTGTGCATGAATGGGGTAGAGGGAGAGAATATCTCAAGCAGGCTCCACACTCAGCACAAAGCCCACCACAAGGATTGATCTCACAACCCTAAGATCATGACGAGCTGAAATCAAGAGTTGGATGCTTAACCAACAAGCCAGCCAAATGCCCCATGCCTGTTTTTGATTTATCATTACCATTTGGTTTGTATATAGCATCTTAAGCATATGGCAGTCTAATTAAGTTGATGGTTGCTTAAATTGGAACTCATTCTTTACTCCCCTTCCCCCATATTTTAAGCATATGATGTCATACTTTATATCCTTTTATTTTGTTCAAACCCTTATTTTATAGACATACTTAATTTTACTGCTTTTGTGCTTCCTACTTTCCTTACTTCTACTTGTGATCTTTCCTTTCAACTCGGGGTCCCCTTTAACATTTCTTATAAGACCAATTTCATGGTGATGAATTCTTTTGTCTTGAAACTCTTAATCTCATTTATTCTGAATGATAGCCTTGCTGGATAGAGTATTCTTGGTTGCAGATTTTATCCTTTCAGCATTTTGAATATACCATGCTATTTCTTTCTGGCCTACAAAGTTTCTGCTGAAAAATCTAATAACCTCATGGGGTTTCCTTTGTATCTAAGTATTTGCTTCTCTCTTGCTGCTTTTAAAATTCTCTTTATTACTACTTTTTTTCCATTTTAATTGCTATTTATCTTTTTTTAACCTATAGTTTTTTTTAAAGATTTTATTTATTTATTCATGAGAGACAGAGAGAGAGAGAGAGGCAGAGACACAGGCAGAGGGAGAAGCAGACTCCATGAAGGGAGCTGGACATGGGACTGGATCCCGGAACTCCAGGATCACGCACTGGGCCAAAGGCAGGCACTAAACCGCTGAGCCACCCAGGGATCCCAATTGCTATTTATCTTGATGTGGACCTTCTTGGGTTGATTTTGCTGGGGGATTTCTGTGTCTCCTGGATCTGGATTTCTGTTTTCCCTCCCCAGTTTCAGGAAGTTTTCAGCTACTATTTCTTCCAATACATTTTTTGCTCCCTTTCCTTTCTTCTATTATAGGGGTCCCTATAATACAAATGTTCATTTACTGGATGGTCATTGAGTTTCTTTAGTCTATTTTCTTTTATTATTTTTCTCTCTCCTGTTCAGTTTGGTTGGTTTTCATTACTCTGGCCTTCAGGTCACTGATCTATTCTTTTTCCTCCAGTATACTATTTATCCATCTAGTGTAATTTCAGTTTTTGAATTCTTCATCTCTGATGGGTTCTTCTTTATGTTTTCTATCTCTTTATTGAGAATTTCATTGATATCCTTTACTCTTGTCCATCAATGAATATTTTTGACTATTACTTTACATTCTGTATCAGGTATATTACTTATCTCTGTTTCATTTAAGTCTCTTGCTGTGATTTTGTCCTTTTCTTTCATGAGACATATTTTTCTATCTCATTTTGTCTCTCTGTGTCTTCTTCTATGTGTTATGAAAGTCAACTATATATTTTGTTGTTTAAATAGTGATCTTAAGAAGAGGTCCTATAGGGACACCTGGAATGCACAGTTGGTTAACTATCTGACTTTTGGTTTTGGCACAGGTCGTAATCTCAGTGTCATGTGATGGCATCTTGTGTCTGGCTCTATGCTTAGCACAGAGTCTCCTTGAAATTGTCTCTTCCTCAGCCCCTTCCACTTGTTCTCTCTCTCTCTGTCTCTCTCTTACACACACACACACACACACACACACACACACACAAATAAATAAATCTTAAAAAGAAAAAAGAGGTCCTGTAATGACCTGCATTGTCCCCTGTTCACCAGAACCTGGTACTTCAGCAGTATTTCCTATGTGACTTGTATGCACCCTACTACTGTGGCTGAGCCATTTTTGCATTTAATTTAGTCATCTACAATGACTCTCTTTGCTTATTGTGGGCAGGGTTTGGTCCCTTTGTTCTGAGCAAGCCAATTTGGGGCCATCTTGGACTTAAGTTGAGTCATACTAGGTATTTGCCAGAAATTTAGTAGCACCAAACTGTAGGGTGCTTTCTCTGTTTTGTTCTCTGAGAAGCTTTCATTGGCTGGCAGGGCCTGCAGTCAGACTTGATGTCTGCCCTCAGCCCATGCTGGGGTCACAGTGTAATGGTGTATGTGGTTATCTTCCCCTCTCCCCAGCAAGAAGTCACTTTGGAAGGGTATGGCCCCTTTTGGGGCTGCTTTCATACTGCCAGGCTTGTGGCACTGCTATGGATGGGCTCTGGCCAAAGGCATATTTGAGGGAGTGTTTTTGCTTGAGAACAGGGGGCAAGGCACATGATGGCAGCAAGGTTGGAGCTTGTCTGATGCAGAACTGGACTCACAGCCACTTAGGAAAATTCTTGCCTAAAATGGGATGGAGAGGGTATTTCTGCAGAGGAACATGGGGATAGGGTGGGCCCTGTTAGCAAATAAGGTAGAGAGTATTCACACTATCCATGTATATAATAGGCTTGTGGGCTGGGGAGGAAAATGACACCTATCAGGTCTTTGGTTCTTAGAAGAGTCTCCCAAAGATTCCTATCCCTGTAGCACATGCTCTGAGATAAGTATATAAATCTCCTTCCTGTATACCCCAGATGTTTTTCAAACTGATGCTTCTGTGCCATATCTCAGTGGAGCCGTTTGTTCTCTCTCTTTTAAGGGTGGAGACTTCACCCTCCTAATTTTCCTCAAACTGATCCTGCTGATGTTTAAAGTTCCAGGTGTTAAGCCTCACTGATTGTTAGGCCTCTCTGGCTTTTCAACATAAATGTTATAGGGATTCATCTTCCCCATGTGGATCCCTTGTGCCTGGGTTCCTGGTGTGGAGTCTGGTCCTTCTCAGGCTTGTGGCATCCCTTCTTCTTGTGAACAGTCCTGAAGGTCCATCTATCTCCTCACAACATCTCCACCCTTCCTACCCTTTTAGATGTGTCCCTTTCTCTACTTGTGGAGAGTCTGTTCTGTCAGTCTTTAGGACATTTTCTGTGTTATTTATACTGTTGTGGGTGTTATCTAGTTGTATCCATGAGATGAGGTAAGGTTTAGGATCCTCCTACTTATCTTCCCTGGAAGTCACTAAGGAACTATTGATAATGGGCTGTATTTTTTTTTCTTGAGCTACATCAAGTAATAGGCAAAATTGAGATTTTCCTAACAAAAATGAGAATTAAAGTCTCTTGAGGTAATTATTCTGTTTAAATTTAGGGAACACACCTTTACATTTATCTATAAGAGAGATAAAATTTTATCCTTAACAGTTGTCATCAACTCTGACAAAACGGCCTCTTTTGGGGATGGCTTCAGTCCTGGTCTATTGAGACCTGCAGCCTGTTTAGCTGAAAGATAAGGACTGTCTTGTGTTTCTTTTATTTTCTTCAGACAGCAGCCAAGCATGGTGCTTCTTATACAATAGATGTCAAAGAAGGCTATGGACCAAATGTCTGGGAGTTTCAGTCATTTGGAATGCATCTTGCTGCCTATTGTTCATATTTGAAACACAAACAGCATTAATACTGATGTCCTGTGGCTTCTGAATTCCTTTCCCAGCTCTCTCCTCATTTTTACTAATTACTGTAATGGGCAGAACACCCTTCTATTTTGACAGTTAAGATGGAAGAAATTGAAAATTAAAAAAGACCATAAAGGACAGAATTTCAAAAAAGAATCCATTAAAGTCACTTAAAAGTTATCACAAATCTTCAGGATCCAATGTCCCTAACTTAAAATTCCCTATTTTGTTAAAGGTTAAATGTAGTGGCTCCTTTCCCCAATCTGAAGATCACAAAAACCATTTTGCTTTGGATAATTCCTTTACCATTGTGTTGTAAGTATATTTAAAATTTTATATAGGCATGAATAAGGATAGGTAATCTTTCCTCTTGTCATTTCTGGAAGTGAATTTTCTCCTTTCTTCCTGTGAAAGGGTGAATAATGAAGTGCATATGAAGAACTGGTAAGTGGGGTTGTTTATCCGTCTGCTATAAGACTAATAACACACTAAGCAATTCTCACAGTTATATTTATGAACAGAAAAGCTTTAGGCAAAATTGAGAAAGTTTTCTTTGCTACCAACAAATCTTATTTTATCTACTTTATTAATCTCCTTCCCAAACTTCTAGAACTTAGTGCCCAACCTTTCTGATGTCCTTTAGATGCCCAATTCCTAACCCACTCCTCAACATACACTTCTGTATTTCTCCCTTCCAGGCTTTGCTTGATACTTAGTTAATAAATGTGGTCAATTTCTGCATTCAAGGTAGCATTAACCAATTATTATTCAGTGTGTTACGGAAGAGTTGCATCATATCTTAAATCAAGCACAAGCACAGGTTTTGAGGATTGAGGAAAATGAGAGGGAAGGAGAGAATGAGTTATAATTTGTTCCCCCATTCTACCAGTGAGCTCCAATAGACTGGGAAGCTCAACCAACAGACATTTATATCTTGCAGTTCTGAAGGCTGGAAGTCAGAGATCAGGGTGCCAGCATGGTAGGATTCTTGTGAGTCCTCTCTTCCTAGTTTGCTGACCAACTTGCTGTCTGTTCACGTGGTGGAAAGAGAGAGATTTCTCTCTTTCCCTTTTTTTAAAGCCACTGAACCTATTGGATTACTGCTTCACCCTTATGATCACATTTAACCTTAATTTCCTCCTAAAGCCCTATCTCGAAAAACAGTCACAATGAGTTAGAGCTTCAACATATGAATTTTGGAGAGGGAACATAATTCAATCTATAGCATTCATTCTACTCTATCTATAGGTAATCAAGATGAACAAAATGGCAGACATATCTGTATCATTTATGTATGTGTATATGTATATATGTATGTATTTCTCCTTGGTCAATCTCAAGTTCTATTTTCATTGAGTGAATGTTTTATTGGGCTACATTTGATTCTAAAACTTAGATGTATGTAAATTTCCTATAGTATGACTGACTACTTCATTTGATGATCAAAGAAATAGTTTTCTGTTCCAATAATATTGGGGAAGGAAAAAAATAGTATGTTTGATTCACCGAGAAAGAGCATATATGCATGCTTTATTTCATGGGTAATTTAAGGGACTTGCATTTTGCCTGTGATTTTTTTTCACCTTAGGACTTGCCTTCAGATTTGAATAGGACTTTATTATATGTTTTAATTTTAACAGGCTTTTATAGCACAACTCGAGGTCATGAGTAGTTTGGAGATTATGATCCTTGTTAGGATGTATTTGGGTGAGGAGACCTAAGAGTACTTTGAAAACATGCATAGTCAGTGTCCTTCTCTGACTACAGATAAAAAACTAATCTTTTATGTAGGACTTTGTGATATATAAAATGCTGTTATAACCTTCACATGAAAAGTTAATGTGAAATAAATTACAAACCCCAGGTGACTTGTTGATTAATTCAGGATTTTTATTAACATGACTAAGAAATGGTCAATAAGCTCCATGCAGTGAGACAGTCATTTTCAGATGAACTTCCCTGGAAACTTGCTCCCTTGTTATTAAAAGTTGAATTTAGGGATAAGTAATTCCCAGGTAGGAGACAGTTGTTGGAGAATGGATTATTTAACATTTATTTATTCAGGAAGTATTTAAATGCTAACTAAATGCAAGCACTGTTCTAGGTTCTAGGGAACACTTAAGAACAGAGTGGGCAAACTTGTTCAAACGGTGCTTGCATGCAGCGGGGAGGGATAAAAGCAATAAATACAATAAACACAATAGCAGCTCGTAGTAAATTGTGCTGACATGACAGGGTATCCTATTGCTGCTTTAGATTTCAGAGGTTAAGGAATACCAATCAGATTTTTAAAAAGCTCTGAATGACAAGGAGCCAGTCACACAAAGAAGGGAGAGCACATTGTTACCAAAGCAATAGCTAGGACAAAGGCCTATGGTGTGAATGAACTGCTATGTTTGAGGACCAGGTACAAAGAGCATGTCTATCTGCAGCAAAATGGAAAAAGGGTAGAGTGGCTAAAATACTACTGTTCCTCAAGAAGATGTGGAGGAATTTGTAACAAATAAATGACAGCAGTAGATTGAACTACACAAAAATAGTTGAGGGAAATTGTGTTTAAACTGTATACTCTAAGCTAGTGCAAAGAGATTGAGAATTCTCTGAAATTATCATAAATGCACTGATTTAAGAAAGTGATCATTTCAAGGTAGACAAACCTGGAGACTGATAAAATGAACAGGTTTACCTCCATGTGCCATACCAATGGTACCATTTATTATGTATGTCACAGCAATGGGAGCAGAAGAATATAGAACAAGGATTTTGCCAATACCTTAATGATTCTTAGCTCTCGCATTACCATCATGATAGTCATCCTCTATAATGTGGGAGGATAATCCTCTAATATATATATATATATATATATATATATATATATATATATATACACACATACACACAATAATGTGTTATATATATGCATCATTGTATAATCTATTATAATTGTGTATATTTGTGTGTTATATATATAAAGTAATTCATTCCATTTTGCATCTATCTATCTAGCCATTCATTCTCAGTTAAACATTGTGTTGTCACTACATAAGTCAAGATAATTTCTTCAAGAACTGCAAATGATAAATACCTGAAGAAAATTACTCCACTAAACAAAATGAAAAACCCAAACAACAACAAAAAGTCCATTACCTTTACACAATTATCTTGGTTTAGAGGTGACACCCCTTTATATTCTTTCAAACATGATTTCACATGAGCTAGATTCATAAACCTCATTTTAAAGATAGAGATAGGGACTTGGGGTAAAAGGCTTATTTTTAAAGATGGAACTCAACACAGCACCCTCTGAATGTTTATTTGAAAATTCTGAGAGAATCTGCTTGGCCAATGAATATGCTGCCTTGTGTTCTATATTTTGAATTTGGCCAGCTATGATTGAGGACAGGCAAGGAGTGGAAACATGACTGAGAGTATGGGCTGCAGCTATTTCTAGGAAAGAGGGAATGAGCAATTATTGTAAAACATAACCCATACACGTACCAGCAAGAAAGGATGTAGAAATATTTTTCAGCTACTCGGCTAGAATAAATAAAACCTGTACTTTAAGAAGTAGATTTCTGACAGTGAGAGAGTTTCTAATTAACATCGGAGTTATTATTAGAGGTTTCCATAACTAAAACTACTCTTGATCATTTTTTAATCTCTTTTGCATGGAAGGATGAATACAGTATAATATGTACTTGAATATTTCAAATCAATTAAGAACAGGTTCCCCAAATAGAGTGTGTGGGTTATTTGTTTTACTCTTTGTTCAAACTATGGCATTCACACCACCGAAACACTTACATCTGTGGTCTAGAAGTTAGGAATGATTAGGGTAGCTTCGATGACCTCTCTAAATGGAGTCAGAGCTACACCTGCCTGTTCTGAGGATGTTGTTGTTGGATGAGACCCTCTCCCAGATATGTGCTTATCACATTGCTGATATGTTATGAAATGGAGGACACTTAAAACAAATAGGAGATGAAGTTTCAAAGAAAATAAATTAAAATGGGTCTGGCTGTGTTTATTTTATTCCAGTTGTACTAGCAAAATAATCGCAAGGAGGGAGGAAAAATATGGGAAGGATGGATAAATTTCAGAATTTCATGCTAAAAACAGGGCTGTGTTTTCCAAGGGGAACTATTAATAAAGAGTAAGGAGAGTGGTAAACAATAGAACTTTCTTTGATGTTTTTATTAAGTTCAACAAGATGGCAAGAGCTTGACTCCTAACTTTTTATATGTACAGCTGTGGCATTGACAAGTGGCACTATCAAAATCCCTAAGAAGGCACCATACTGTCTGAAAAGTCAGGGATAAAATGGTGAGACCAACAGTTTTTGAACTTTAAGGGTCTATCTTGACTAACTTATTATTCTTGTCTGTTCTGAAATGGTTCTGAGCTGGCTGGGGCATGAAACCACTCCTTTCTAAAGGAGGCTATCTTATAACCACTCTACAAAGTGGAACAAAACATTCAAAACCACAGGCTTTGGATTCAGGCAGATTTAAAGTCCATCTCTGGTCATGCCTCATAAGGCTGTATGTCCTTGTGCAAGTTACTTCATTGGTCAATATCTGAGTTTTCCTTTCCAAAGCAAGAAGGACTGTTGGGTTGTTGGAAGGACTAAATGGTACAATACATGTTATGTACTGACTAGTGAGTGCATGATAGAAGTTTTTTTTTTAAAAATGGAGTCTCTTACTCTCTTGAGTTCTTTTGGGTGAACAACAATCTAGGTTTGTACTGAAAGTCCTGGACTCCGGGTTTTAGCACTGAAATTTCTATTTCTCAAGACTATTCAGTCCTGGACAAATCTGAATAGTGTTCCCTTTAGTTGTTCACTTTCTGGGGAAATGGTCTTCTTGATTCCACAATGAACTTCTTGTGTTCTTTTCGTGTTTCACTACCATGTATATTTATTTAGTAGACCTTTACATAATGCTTAGTATATGCCAGGCACTGTTTTAAGCTTTCTCAAATACTTACAAATATTTAAAATATTTAAGCATTGAAAAAACTGTGGTAGGTATTATTTCCTATTTACAGATGAGAAAACTGTGGCAAAGATGAGGAAACTGTGGCAAAGGTTAAGTAAGTTGTAGAAGGCCACACAGGTATTAAGGTGGAGAAGTCTGGGTTCAAACCTTCAAATTCCGATTCTAGAATACATGCTGTTAACTGTCCTTATGTTGTCTGCATGTGATATGTGTAGTTTAACTAGTAGTATTTGGAATTAAGATGAAAATTCCATTTTACTTTCTTTCACTGATTTAAAATTTGGTTTTACTATATACCTCTGAGTTTGCTGAGCTGTAACCTAACACAAATACTTGAATATGGGTGTTAAGGGCTTTGAGCATCATGGTGGAAGGGATGTTATATGAAAAACAGGGTAGTAATATTGGCAAATGATATATTATGCTGAATTTTCCAGTGTATGAGTCTCTGGGATTCTTGTTTTTAGCTTTCTTTTCTTATTGATTTGTCACATCAAAGATGAGAGTTGTTTCGCCTTAGAATATGCTGGTTTCTTTGAAAGAATGAAAAAAGAGATTTGATAGAAGAAAATACTTAAAACGTTAATCAAATCAATTATTTTGACTGTAGAATTGGATAGTCACCTAATTGTTAGATTAACATAGATTCTAAACATTACTTATGTTGTATTTTGAGTTGAATAATTATTTTTTAATTGAAATCTATCATTCTCTCCCCCTCCACCCTAACACACCTCATCCCAAGCACATATCCTCACAGCTTTGTCAGTCTCTTGACTACTGGTAGTGGCTCTGCTACAAACCTCAATTGATAGTTGCCACAATAGCCTGTAGCCCTTTAATATGATTAGTTGTGCAGATGGATTCAGGGACATGAGTAAGTCCTCCTCAGTCTTCTCTTTGCTTACTTTACCACTTTTCCTGGAAATGTTTGAGAATATGAAAATCTTATGTCTGTCCCCTTTTTATTGATTTATTTAGAATTCACAAATGCTTCATTCCAAGCATTTTTTCCTTTAACTTAAATCACAAATTTAAATTCAGCAGAAGGCACACTATCTTCATTTCATGTTATTTCATATATTTTTATGGCAGTCAACATGAGATTTCTAAAGGGTAAGGTACTATTTTGGGCATTTTCTGAGATTAAATGGTGGTGCTTCAGGATTATTCTAGAACTATTTCACACAGCACATTGTGTTAGCCCCTAGAATATAAACCAGAACTTGCCTCTCATAGGCATGCTACCAAGAATGTGTTCATGATTAGCTTTTCAATTCATTTCAGGACTTTTGGAGCACCTATTATATGCAAGGCAGGGTGCTCAACAGTCTCTTTTTGGATGCTTACTTTCAAAAAATGAGGTCCCCAACTTCAAGAAGTTATGTCTGGAAGGACTGCAAAGTAGAACATTATAAGATTTATAATTGATTTCCAAAGGGCTACTGAAAGGCAGAAAAAAGAACAGATTTTTATGGTGGGGTAGGAAGGGAGAGAAAAGTTTGGGGGGAGAGGCATCTGAGATGAGGTGGCATTTAAACATACTCTTGAGGGTCAAATAGGTTAGGAACAGATAGAGATGGAGAAGTAGGGCAAATCAAAAGTGAAGGACAACAAAAACAAAGGCACATTAAGCAAATGACAAAATAGAGAAGGACAAGTCTTCCACACAATGGTCAGTCACCTCATGTACCTGGTACAGAGGCACATGAGTGTTGTACTGACAGAGAGGTAGAAAGATATTTGGGCATCATGATGGAAAGTGTTGGCATGCTTTTAGTGTGGACTTTGTAGGCAAAAGGAGCAATTGCTGTGAGTGGTGTATGTGAGCTCATCATATAGAACACAGAGCACAGAGCAGTTTTTAGATGGCGTTAGTTGTTATTATCATTATCCTTATTTTGTACAGATGCTCTTGATGAGGTTGAGGAAGTTTTTGTCTATTCCTACCTGGATATGTATGGGGCTTTTTCCTCCTTTTTTTTTTTAATTATGAAATGGTACTATATTTTGTCACTTTTTTTTCGGTATCTACTAAAATGATCATGTAGCTTTTGTACTTTATTATGCTGATATGGTTTATTAATAGAGTTTTGGATATTGAACTAACCTTGCATTCTTGGTATAATCCTACTAGGTATAGTGAAAGATATTTATAATGTTTAAATTTGGTTTGATAGAAATGTCTTGAGGATTTTTGCATTGATATTCTTGAAGGTCTATAGGTGTTATTGTTTTGTGATTATATTAGTCTAATTGGGTTCTCACAATAAAATACCACACACTCTGTGGCTTAAACAACAGAAATTTATTTCTTTGGAGTTCTGTAGGCTGGAAATTCCAAGATCATAGTGTTAGCTGGTCTGATTCCTGGTGAGAGCTTTCTTTCTGGTTCATGGATGGCCACTTTGACTTCACATGCCTTTCTTCTGAGCATGTGGAAGTGGGGAAGAGAGAGGTATGGAGAAGGAAGTGTGGAGGATGGAGGGACAGATCTTCCTCTTATAAGGCTACCAATTCTTTTTTTTCTTTATAGATTTTATTTATTTATTCATGAGGAACACAGAGAGAGAGAGGGCAGAGACATAGGCAGAGGGGATACAGGCTTCGTATGGGGAGCCTGATGCAGGACTTGATCCCAGGATCCCGGGATCATGACCCAAGCCAAAGGCAGATTCCCAACCACTAAGCTACCCAGATGTCCCAAGGCCACCAATTCTATTTAATTTGAGCTTCACCCTTATTTCTTTTTTTTTAAATAATAAATTTATTTTTTATTGGTGTTCAATTTGCCAACATACAGAATAACACCCAGTGCTCATCCCATCAAGTGCCCCCCTCAGTGCCCGTCACCCATTCACCCCCACCCCCCGCCCTCCTCCCCTTCCACCACCCCTAGTTCGTTTCCCAGAGTTAGGAGTCTTTATGTTCTGTCTCCCTTTCTGATATTTCCTACCCATTTCTTCTCCCTTCCCTTCTATTCCCTTTCACCATTATTTATATTCCCCAAATGAATGAGAACATATAATGTTTGTCCTTCTCCGATTGACTTATTTCACTCAGCATAATACCCTCCAGTTCCATCCACGTTGAAGCAAATGGTGGGTATTTAATTGGGGTTCCCGAGGGCGCCAAAAGGGACAGAGGTCCAGAATATGCATTTGAACAAATCATAGCTGAAAACTTTCCTAATCTGGGAAGGAAACAGGCGTTCAGATCCAGGAAATAGAGAAATCCGCCCCCCCCCCCAAATCAATAAAAACCGTTCAACACATCCTTAAAGTTCACCCTTATTTCATTTAACATTAATTACATCCTTACATTATGCCCTGTCTCCAAATATATAAAACTAGGAGTTAGGAAATTTGGGGAGGATGTAATTCAGGTCACAGCAGTGACATCTTTGTTGAGTTTTTGGTATCAGAGTAATAGTAAGCTTATAGAATTGGGAAGTGTTTCTTGCTCTTCCGTATTTGTTGTTATTTGTGAAAGATATTGCCAAGTTTGGTATTCTTTAAATGATTGGGTTTTTTCTTGCTACCTGTCTTTCACCAGTTTTACTGTGATGCATTTGGGTATAGATATCTTTGTTTTTATCTAACTTGGAGTTCATTGAAATTCTTAATGTGTTAATAAATATTTTTCATCAAAATTAAATTGTCAATCATTTTTCTTTGATTATTTTTTTCTGCTGTTCTCTTCTTACCTCTTTTATCTTTTCCTGTCCCCTCATAATGTGCATATATTGGTGCACTTAATGGTGTCCCACAGTTCTAAGATTATTTATTTTTCTTCATTCTTTTTTACCTCTCTGTTCTTCAGACTGCATCAGTTCTATTGATCTGTATTCAACTTCACTGTTTCTTTTTTCTGCCAGCTCAAATCTGTTGTTGAGCTCCTCTAGTTAATTTTTCATATGTTTTTGTACTTTTCAACTCCAGAATTTCTATTTGGTTCCCTTTTAAAAAATAATGATTTATATATCTTTATTGATATTTTCTATCTGATAAGAGATTGTCATCACATTTCCTTCTTTAAGCAAAGCTTTTTTGTTGTTGTTTATTTTTGTTTTGTTTTATTAGTTCTTTGAACAGATCTCTAATAAGTGTTTGGAGTCTTTGTCTGCTAAGTCTGACATGTGGAACCTTTCAAAGGTAACTTCTGTTGCCTGCCTTTTTTTCCCTGTGTTGTGGGGCGCAGCTTAATTCTCTGTTTGTTTTTTACATATATTGTCTGTTTTTGTTGAGTATTCAAAGATTTTGTTTTATGCCTGTTTCTCTCTCTGACTTCTCTTCTATTTCTCTTCTACTTCTCCAGAGCTGGGTATGGAGACAGTGGCCTGCTTCTTTTGGAATGACACTCCAGTTTTTCAAGCAGAGTGCCAGTCTGGGGCAAGAACCACTGGTTGTCTCAACTTCTCTCTCCTTATATGGAACTTCTGACCTATGAATTAGCTGAAGTGAGGGTGATCTAGGCCCCTAGGTCTTGGGTAGAGCTTCCACCCTATGAGTGGGGGTCAGCTAAATAGAGGAAGAGAATCCCAGATCTCACAGGTGTTTTTACTTGAGATAGAACTCCTGCAGTACAGATCAGAGGGTGGGTGGAAGAGCTCTGGGAAATACTAGCAGTCTACCCCTCTTGAAGAACTACTGTTCCACTAAATTGAGAGCTAGGAGAAGGGGAGCCCTATGTTCTTGGTTTCATCTACTCAGAGTGGAGCTTCCATCATGATCAACTGGGATGAAGGATGTATATGACTCAAATGCCACAGACTCTTCCTGTTCTTACCAGGATTTTGTAGATTTTTTCTCTTATTTTTTTAAAGTTGTATTTAGTTATTTTAGAGAGAGATTGTGTGTGAGCAAGAGGAAGGGTAGAGGAAGAGGGAGAGAGAGAGAATCTCAAACAGACTCAGTGTTGGGCTAAATCCCAGGACCTAAGCTAAAATCAAGAGTCAGATGCCCAGTTGACTGAGCCACTCAGTTGTCCCAAGATTTAGTAGATGTTCTTGAGTAAACGTTTCTTCACTTATTGTATTCTCTTAAATCCATTTCTAGAATTTTTGTTCACTTGTTCTTTTTTTTTTAAATCTTTTTCATCAGTTATAATTGTTTCCTTGGGAAGAGGATTTTGGAAGTCTTCATGCTACCATCCAGAAGTCATTTATTTACATATTTAACTTCTAAGCCTGTTATCTTTGTTAATCCCTCAAACAACCTAAGAATAAGGTGGTTAAATATCAAGCCAGGATTTAAACCCAGAGACCTTACACAATACCTTGCTTATGGGAAGTGCTTAATAATATTTGCTGAATAAATTAATGAGCCAATAATATCAAACAATACAATTTAGGGAAGAATAAGTTTCTAGTTGAGGAATATTATAATAAGGGCTATTGTAGTTGGATTGGGATATCATGAAGCTTTTTTTAAATGGAAAAAATATGTAAGTTCTTACAAATTGCAGAGTTCTTAAACTTTGCACCTAAATTGTGAGTCTTCATGACTAAGACATGCAGTACAGCCAATTTTGTTAATTACACAGATGCATGATATTATAGTGGTTCTTAAATTAATTTACTGTAAGAGATGGTTCATTTGGTGACTTCATGTACAGAACAAAGACCTTGGAGGGGAAGTGCTTACTTAATGCTACACTGTTGAAATTACTGGGGCATATTTGGGAAAGGCATTGGAAGTTTTATTTGCATGAGTGCCCAATGGTATTGTTGGAAGTGATTGAGCATATAAGTGCGTGGATGAAGTTGGGGAGAAAAAGCCTTTTTTGAATATACCAAAATAGTGTCCTAATGGGCAGGGAACTTACCCTGGAATGAAAAAAAATGTTTAAATGGTCAAACCAGTTAAAGGAAACAGGGTAATGATCTGGGCTGCTATATTGTGGTATAACACATACTGTCTTGTAGCCCAATGCCTCGAAAGAATGTGTTTCAAGATCTCCAAAAGATAGTTTCTTGAGTAACATGAAAGAATGAGAAAGAGAGGAAGAAGAGAAGAAAGGAGAAATGAAGTGGAATCAAGACTGGTAGCTCTAAGAATGTTGTAAGCTTTCTTTGCTTTTGTTGTAATCTTATGTATGAAAATGAGAATATTGACAAAAGTCCTACAAGAAATCAGTGAAGTCAGTGTGACAAAGTCAAGTCCCAAAGTTTTGTCTTATTGAGCTCATGCTATTAGATGTGAAATCAAAGGCATAAAACAGGTGGTGAGATGTATTTTTGAGGATTACAGAGAATTAGAAGGAATGATGTTAATATTGTGACTTATTACAGCTAGCTACTCTTGCTGCATGTGGAACAGTAACTTAGAAAAGGTGTAATTAAAAAAAAAAAAAGAAAGAAAGGGTGTAATTTCTGAAGGAGAATGTGGGGCCAGTTGGTAATCATGAGTAAAAATAGAAGGCAGTGAAGAGGAGCTTCAAGGGTGTGAATGGGTAGTTACTACTATTATTCCCAGCAATAATTAAGGGAAACTTTAGTGGCCGAAGAGAAATCCAAGTGAGTGATTGCAGAACCATACCAACAAGGAAGAGATTGGGAAATCTGGTATTTTCTGGTTAATTTGTGGTAGAAGAGCCTAAGACTCTTACTATCATCATTCCATCCTTTGGAAATGCCTCAAGGACAGGACAGGTCAAGTATATTTCTGATTTTATTCTTTTTTTTTCTTTTCAAAATGGCTAAAATGGGAAAAAGAAAAAAAGGAAACTTTTCAATACTCTGATGATTTTTTGGTCTTGTTTATATCTCCTTCTATTTATTCTTTTGCAAGAAATCTTTTGGCTCACACCCATCTACACCTAAAGCCAGATTCCAGGATCTATGATAATTTTGTCTGTCTGGTTCCTCTCAGAGCAGTCAGTCTTTCTCTTCAGGATATAATAACCGCAGTGCTGTAGTCTCAGAGCAATGAAACCAAGTTAGATGTAGGCATAGAACACTGCCTACATTGAATTGAAACCTTGAAAAGCAGCCATGGCTGCTTAAGCTCCATTCATCTCCCAAAGCAAGTAGCAGTGTCTGCCAGATGGAAGTAGTCTAATTTGGTAGATGGAAACATTTCTAAGATTCGTGGACTGTATCACTAATGTTGCCAGTTGAAGTCTCTTTCACTACTCAGAATTGTATTCTAATAGTATTTAGAAAGCCCCGAAAAAGAATACTGAAGGAAAATAGAATGGAGCAAAGTCCATCCCAGACAACTCTTGTGGAGGTCATTTAGAGCTCACACATTTTGTTACCTACCTCTAAGGGTTAAAAGCATTTCAAAGGTTTTTTTTCCTGCCTTTAGCACATCTTTAAATGACAGGCACAGATGTTTGCCTTCACTTCCTAGCATCCTTAACCTGGGCATTCATTGTCTAAGCAGTGGAGTTTCAGTCATCACATGAAGGATTACAAAATACACGGCCAAGTCCCCTGTCCTTAGCCACCTTCCCCTCTGTGTGGGTCAATGGATAATTAGATATTTGAAAAGCACCTTGAAATAAGGGCTATAAATAATTCCTTTCTCCAATTTTAGAAAGCTCCATGGAAAGGAGGGTCATTGGAAAAATCCTTGGATCGCCCTGCATAAAGGACTGCTATTTGTTTGCCTGGGAGTAATTCAGGGTGAGAGGGAGTATTGTGTGCTGGAAACAGGTCCTGGTGGGGAGGAGAATGGGAGTTTAGTCTTACTGTGTCACTAATTAGCCGTGTGAGTTAGGGAAGTCCCTTCTCCTCATGAGCCTAGGTATGAAGAGTGAGGAATAAACTAAATGATCTTTAAGATGTTTTTTGAATATTCTGTGAACATGTGTTTTACCTCTGTGCCACGTTTGTTGTCTTCTTGTACTATCTTACTGGTGGTTCCTGGTTTGTTACTAAGTAAGTGGCCCCTCTAACCTAGTAGAGAGCTCAGGAAGCCTATTCTGAGCCCTTGAATACTTGAAGTTTCAAGTTTACTTAAGGTGTCAAGTTTTCCATTATGGGAGAGAAGTTGGTGTGGTGTACTTGTACCAAGGCAGGACAGAGATAGAAGAATTGTTGTCCCAGGAAGCAGCTGGCATAGTTAGTCAGCACATACAATTCAAGATGTTAGCTCACTGCCTGGAATTCTGGAACACATAACGATTGTCTTCCACAAGGCCTCCTGCTGACAGACGACGACAAGAGGGTGTGTTCATGGCTGAGGGGAAAAAAAGTAATTAAGGCTGTGCGTTCTGAAGTCAGACAGATCTGGAAGCTCCATTGGCACAATTGATTAGTACGTGGTACTTAAATGAAGTCAGATCTGAGTTTGTAACTTCAATTTGTCATTTTACCAGCTTTGTGTCCTTTGGAAAATTTCTTAAGCTCTCTAAGCTTCAGGTAATTTATTTGTAAGGTGGGGGGATGTCAGAAATTATCTCAGATGAGTTTTGGGAAAATTATGTATGTAGCGTATGCTTAGCACAATGTCTGGCAAATAGAAAGTTCACAATAAGCATTAGCTATTCCCGTTTTTATTGGTAAGATCACGGAGTAATGAAATTTAGGTTTACTTTATGAATACTTATTTATGAATGAATACCTTTAATAGATACCTATTATATGGTTATCACACTATAAAGATGTGGAAGACATGGGTTTTTTTCCTCAAAAGAACCTTAAAATTCTATTTTTGAGATGAAATGGTTACCTATTTAATCAAAGCCTTATGAATTCTATCAGGCCCAAAAAGATATTTAAAAATTGTGTTAATTATGAAAAACTATGCATAGAAACATTTTAATTATATTTAAAGTTACCGAAGCATACTGAGAAATGTTCTAGTTTAAAAAGTATACCCAACTGATTTCATTTCAAAGATTGCTGATTAAAGTTTAAGCCTGTGAAAAATTAAGCTTAGTTCTAAAAAATATTTAACTGGATCACTTTGAAACCTCCGGTCCTTGATTCACATGTAATTTTGGCATTGGGGTTTCAGAGTGTGTGACTATCAGGCACCTGACAGAGATGGATTAGGTCCAAATCCAACCGGACGCTTAGTGGCAGATGGCTCCTGGTGCAGTTACTCCAGACTTGGAATGTGTGAGAAGTTAAATGCTCAGAGGCTGAAACCTAATTCACTATGGACATATGTGCGATGAGTTTGGGGGAATCTGTGGCCACCAAAGAACACTGTTGTGTATCTAATACTGAATGAGGATTCATGAATTAGCATAACATTCAATATCCCCAAGACAATGGAACATTATTCTCAGGTACTCTAAGGACACAATTCAGTTTATTTCCATTCAGTTTATTTATTTGCCAAATTCCTTAAACATCCAGCTGAATCTGTTTCTTCCAAACCCAGTGGAGCAGATTCTCCTATTTATTTTGAGCAGATTCTCCTATTTATTTTGGATTAGAGAAACTCTTGTGCTAAGAGCCTTCCCCAAAAGTCTGGGAGAAAAAGTCTGTTTCTAGTACAAAGAAGCTCTAATGGACTATTTTAGCCAGCCATTGAACTCAGTGGTAGGCACAGGTTCTCACATACTCCTTAGGACTGTGAAGCACATCAGAGAAATGTGCTCATTGACCAGGATTCCTGAACAAAGCATCGCCTGTTGCCCTCTTAAGATTCAAATCAGCCATTCTCCTTGAATCAGAGTGGCTTCTCTCAAGGGTTTCCTTCATCCAGAAATTCCTAAAGCACTAAGATTCTGGTAGGAAAACAATACAGATGCTAGAGAAGGATCCTTCAGCCTAGAAGATCAGACGACAAATATTCATAGAGTGTTTATTATGGAATAGGAATAGCTGATGATATAGATATTTGCTCATGGGACTTATATAGTCCAGTGGACTGGTCCTTTCCCTAAATATAGGTCAGGAATAGATGGGGTTATATCCTTGAAGAGAGACTTTTTCGATAGTGGCACTATTGACATTTTAGACCTTATAATTCTTTGCTGTGGGGAGCTTTTGGGGAGCTGTCTTGTGCATTGCATTGTCTGATTATCAGCATCCCTAGTTTCTACCTGCTGAGATACTAGTACCAACCCCTAGTTGTGACAAAGTCTCCAGACATTGCCAAATGACTCCAGGGGTCAAAATCATCCCCAGTTGGAAACTGCTGCTGTAAGACCATGCATTCTACTCTCTGTGCTCCTCCAGAGTCACTTGGGAAGAGGCTAGTTACTCAGTCTCCATTCAGGAATCAGGGCTCACATATCCCATAAACCAGATTTAGAAGAGTTTAAATAAGGGTGCCTTGGTGGCTCAGTCTGTTAAGCATCCTCTTGATCTCAGCTCAAGTCTTGATCTCAGGGTTGAGTTCAAGCCCCACATTGGGCTCCATGCTGGGTGTAGAGTCCACTTAAAAAAAAGGCTTAAATACATTTTCATGGCTCTAGACCAGTTTTTCCCAGGCTGATGTTTCATAAATGCTGTTCTTTAGAATACAAATTGATGCAGGATTAAAAACAATGAATCCTATTGTCAAGTATACTTGACACATACTAGGTTAAATAAATTAAAACAAATTTCTTTATGTAGAACTTCTTATTGTTTTTGAAGTGCTCCTACAACTCTCTACAAGAGGATACAGCACTTCACATTCTCAAATTTATTTCAGCAGAGATCCCTTTTTTTGCAGAGTGTTTATTGATGTCCTTGAGAACAGAATTCTGAAGATACCATTTGGGAAACAGTACTCAAGGACATTCAACATTAACTCCAGTTTTCACTGGAGCTTGTTGGCCTAAGAAGAGGTCCCCTCTAAAGTCATCTGAAGGAAATTTAGCAGCAGGTAGAAGCAATAGGAGGTACAGCAGCAAGGTAGTTAAGTTCTGGAGTCAGCCTGGCTCTGTTCAAATCACAACTCTACCTCTTACTATTTCTGTATCCTTGAGCAAATTACTGAAGCTATCTGTGCCTCAGTTTTATCTGGGAAATGCAATTATGAAGGGTGCTACTTCAGTGATATCTGGGTGAGGATTAAGTGAGTAAATAAATATAAATCATTTAGAACATCATTTAGCATATAAGTCCTGAACTGATACTAGATATTGTTCTTATCAGGCCTTGGAAGTAATATAGTGAATCCAGACCTCAGCTATCAGGTCTGTGAGGCTAGCTCAGTTGGAGACAAAAAACCTGTTCTAGCAAATCGAAAGAGCCTACTTATTTGCCTGAGGCTTCGGGATGTATGGAACACAGAAACACTATTCTGGCTGAACATTGGTAAGTACTATTTCAGGTGTAGAAAGATCAAAAGCAGACTGGTGAAGAAATGGATTTTCTTTTCTGTTCCCTCTTCTGGTATGTGCGGGGCATTGGTTTTAAATATTAGCTTGGATCCTTTGCAATTGACCAGTTGTTATGAAAGAAGGAGGCCAAAGCTGAGATGGTCTTTGATCTCTCACTGTGTGTTTCAGAAACCTAGCATAGGAATTCCTTATAGAATCACAAAAGATGGGATCCCTGGGTGGCGCAGCGGTTTGGCGCCTGCCTTTGGCCCAGGGCGCGATCCTGGAGACCCGGGATCGAATCCCACGTCGGGCTCCCGGTGCATGGAGCCTGCTTCTCCCTCTGCCTATGTCTCCTCTGCCTCTCTCTCTCTCTTTCTCTGTGACTATCATAAATAATAAATAAAAATTTAAAAAAAAAGAATCACAAAAGATGATGATCCCTCATCATCCTTTCAGCAAAAGGAGTGGGTAAAATTAACCAGTGATAGAGGGAAATAATCTCAAGCTGTAGTCTTCCTGAGGCAGAGGAAGGCTTCTGTGAAAAGGTAATAGAACAGACTATTTCATTCCCTGAATTAGAGGCACTTTGCCATAGCTGCAGCCACTGAAATACCAACTATGCATTTAGGCCTCAATCAAAGTTTTGGATCCATCATGTCCTTGGAAGTTTATGATTTTTAAGAAGCTTAGACCAGTGGACTGAAGGCTGTCTCTCTAGAGGTTCTGTTCGCCTCTCCTTGTCAGTAGTATCTGGAACTTTGTCATATAACTTTGTGATCCAGTCCCTCTGCTGTATCTGGCTTTCCAGGAATTACGATTCTGTGTCTTCTTCCCACCAAACTTACATTCCAGGCTTTACCCCACTTCATCGCTACCTTTTTTTCCCCCCCTGGGCCAGGAAGTCTGCTTTATCCCTTGTAAAACCTTCTGTAACCTGTTGAACAAGAGAGGGTTGGATCTTTTCTGATAAGCTCATTAAAGCTAAGGCATTATTACCCATTTCTTTTCTCAGGTATACTAGGATTTTTAAAGTGCTCAAGATCTCAACTGAGGTACCAAGGACAGCTTCATAGAGGAGGTTTGAGCATATTAGTTTCCATGGTTTTCCTTAAATCACACTGCATGTGATGGGCCATCCCTAGCATTCATTATAACTCAGGGTTTTTCTTGTGTACTTTTGTCCAATAATTGTCTCCATCTTATATCTACAATGAACTTAACACACCCTTCTTTTATTATTATTTTCATTTTATCTCAGAGATGAGGTAGCAGAATATATTAGGTGAAACTATTAATTCATGCCTGAGTTATTCTGAAGAATAGGTCAGGAAAATCTCATTTTGTAGATGAGGGACTGAGATTAAGGGAGGAGAAATGAGTTGTCCAGGACATGCAGCTAAATAGACCCCTTGCCCTTCTAGGTCATAAAAGGCATTTGGTACATGATGAGGATAGCTCTTTTTGCTATGCTTATTATCATAGGTTCTAGGATCTGATAGTGATGGAGCCTTATTTATGGATGAATGACAAGGCCACTTAGAATGTAGTCTGAATTGGCTTTGAACTTTCCATGCTCAGAGGAGCCAGCAGCAGCTGGCATTATAAAATAAGCCCAGGACTCATACTCATTCTGAAAGCATTTTCTTAGCAAAGTTAAAGGATGTCTGTTTTATCTTGTCTGTTTAGCCTTGTCCAAAGGAGAGTAAAGAGGCAAGCAGAAAAGAAGAAAAGAGTCAGTCATTTCTGGGGATTTGTCATTTCACACTCCTTTCACAGGGAGTTGAGGAACAAGAGATTTTTCTCCTCCCACATTTTCTGGAAATTTCAAAATCAGTTACATTGACTAGGAGCAATTCCTAGAGATGTCTATAATGATCCAGCAGAGTTACCTTATATAAGGCATAATTTAAGGTGTAAGATGATTTCAGGAATTGGGGAAGCCAAAGTTTACAGTTTACAGTTTACAGTTTACAGAAAAATTTAGATATAATTTCTTTGCCCTGCTCCATTGAAAATCGGTCTTTGAGTCATCTTTGATGGCTCAACTGCCTTAGATAATTAGACATTCTTCAGATGGTTTGTAGAATATCTTGAACTTTCTTCCTAATTGGGCCTGGGGGTGGTGAAAGGGAGGATTGCATTGCACTCATAGTAGCTAGGAGCTCAGTGTTCTTGCAAGTACTGGAGGACCCCCAGGATGCATTGTGGAAGTCAAACATGCTTGAGTCAGGGTTGTCTGAGTTATGTCAAAGCAATACCAACTGAATGTATAAGAAGAACTAAGACTAGTGGGTAGGTTCTTATTTTCTAAGATAATATTTCAGGTTTTTCCTTGACCGAGGTCAGTATATGCGCAAGCACATTTTCAGGAACTCTAATAGAAGAAAAGCTGCCACTTCCTTTAAAAATTCATTAGGAAACACAGCAAAGATAATCCAGAAGCAGTCAGAATGCTTCATATTTCATTTTAAATCATTCCTTTGTGGGTGTTGAGTGTTTCTTTACTGTACCTCTGGTACTACCAGAAGTGATTTGTAACAAAGCACTGGAGAGAAAGTATCCATCTCGAGTTAATCCAAACCCTACAGGACAACACACACTCCAGGAATAATATTGGTTTCCTAGTTAGGCAGCAGCTGCTGCCTCTCTTGCCACCTGAATGATTGTGTTGACAGATCTTTGTAGTGTGAATCGAAAAGCTAAAAGGCATAATGAGAAAAAAACACCAGAGCTCCCATCCACTCTTTCTGGTAAGGATTTTACGTAGTTGTTTCAAAACAGGGAGTTGGAGGATGGATCTGTCTTCTCTGGATCTGGATCCAGTAGTGCTTAGTGTTGAAGGTATATTCATTTACCTGTGTTCAATTGAGCTCTTTAATGAGGAAGGCAAAGTTAGGGAGGGAATGAAAATGTTGGTTCCATTGCTTATTAAGACATCCAGGAATTCTGAATCTTTTTCAACCTAGTTTCTGAAAGCATAGTAAACCTTCAGAAATAACATTCTGTTGACCAGATGCCTTGGGATTTCCAAAGTTTTCAATCTGTTGCTCCAAGAGAGAGAGAAAGAGAGAGAGAGGGAGAGAGAAAGAAAAAGAGAAAGGATGAGAGAAAAAAGATACAAGGGAATTGAAAAGCAAATACCTGAACTTCAAAGATTAACAATCAGGTTAAAAGCCTCAGGAGGGACCCCGGGTGGCACAGCAGTTTAGCGCCTGCCTTTGGCCCAGGGCGCGATCCTGGAGACCCGGGATCGAATCCCACATCGGGCTCCCGGTGCATGGAGCCTGCTTCTCCCTCTGCCTGTGTCTCTGCCTCTCTCGCTCTCTCTGTGTGACTATCATAAATAAATAAAAATTAAAAAAAAAAGATTTTAAAAGCCTCAGGAATATTGATGCTGAAATACTCATTAGAAAGCAGAGAAGATAGGTCTGTGGTAAATGAAAGGTAGATGTTAGTATGTGTAGAGTTTGATCTAGTGCAGTGCACTTGAAAGGGCAGAAGCTCAGATACACACAGGATGATTTTAAATGCTAGAAGAGTCTGTGGTCTGATGGTGCTGAACTTGAAATTTGCTTTAGCCTTAGGACCATTATGAAAACCATGAACCATTTAAATAGTAGTAACAATGGCTGCCATATGTTTCAAGCTTTAAATTAGACAATTATGTAGATGACTGACTTAATCGTCATGACAACCTTGCCAGGTGTTTTACTCTTCCCATTTTACAAATGGCAAAACTTAGGTGAAGAGAGGTTACATAACTTGCCCAAAATGCCATAGGAGTCAGTCCCTCATGTTCGACTACAGCCCTCATGCCTCTTGAGTCAGAGACATTGATTTGTGTACTTGCATTTCACAGACTCCCTGCTAGGGGACAGAGTTCTGGCCGATGAATCGGGAGCAGAAGGCACTTGTGTGACTTCCAGGGCGAAGTAATTAAGAGTTTATCCCGGTTCTCTCTTACCCTTCTACTGAGAATGTAAAGTTCTTGAGTTTTTAAGATGTCAGTATCTCAAGATACAAGAATTTGGAGTCTGCATTTATGAAAATCACCAAGGAGATCCTTCTAACACATATTTGTCTATGATGTGGGCAATAAATAAGTCTTTGTTAAGCCACTTACACTTCAGGATGTATTTGTTACCAAAGCATAGCCTATTATATCCTAATATATTTCACCATTTTCCTTACCTACTTTGAATTTTAGCTGTTAATACAGTATACCCTATGTTTTAGTCTTACTTATGAAGGGTTAACATACTATTATGTTCAATTTGATTATTTTATTATTTCTAGAAATGTCCTCTAGAATAAGATAATAACACAAAAAACTTCGAATGGCAGTTTTTGCCTGAAAATAATGCCTTTGGTGCTATAATCAGATTTGGGGTTCAGGGGCTTGCTCATCTAATTTATGAAGAATCCACTTGATAGCTCTTGTTTCCATATGGCTCATGATCTCTTGTCAACTTCACTCTAATCAGCATATCTATGAACTGTAAATTAAACTAGTTCTCAAAAAAATAAAATAAATAAATAAACTAGTTCTCTTTTCCTTCAAATTTCCTTAAAGGAAAGTCTGAAGAAAGAGGCTGGCCAGCTGTTATGTCCTGAGAGAAGTGGGTCTAACTTGCCTCCATCTTACAGATGGGGAATATGAGCTCAACTCTATTTTCTGGAAAAGTGGTATTTCAAAAAAGTATTTATTTATTTTAGAGAGAGAATGGGAGGAGGGGTGGAGCTAGAGAGAGAATCTCAAGCAGACTCCATGTTGAGTGCAGAGCCCAATCTGGGGCTCGATCCCAGAACTCTGAGATCATCATAACCTGATCTTCTGAAACCAGGAGTGGGGTGCTTAATTGACTGAGCCACCCAGGCGCCCCTCTGGAAGAGAGCCATTACTGAACTTTGACATCTAGCACCCTGCCTTTTGTTATGTATTTTGAAACCTGAAAGAAGAAACTCTCCAAAATTTTCCTGATAGGGAATGACCTTTGATTTCTTTGTTGTATATTGACTGTCCACTCATTATAAAAGGCTAATTGTGCATATGACTGATGTAGGGGAACAACTTCTCCTCAGGGAAATGTCATTGAATGGGATGTGGCAGTGACAGCAACTTGGAAATGACCATGTACAACATTAAATTCCATTTGTGATATTAGGGTTCTGTTGAAAAATCTTAAGAAATACCTTTATGTCTTAGCATTTTTTACTATTAATTCCATCTAACATTTGATGACATCTAGATTGGGAACAAACATTGGACTTTTGATCTGAGATGCTTTCTATTCCAGGTTTCTCTCTAATATACTCACATATTTTAAACACATCCTCCTTTAGCAATATGTCCCCAGAAAGGGTAAATTTTGATTATATCCTCTTTAAACATGGGTAGAAGTTGAATAACGATATATGATTCATACATTCAGGGGGAAGGAAAATTGGTGTTTTGGGGAGAATGATGAAAGGGTTAGATTTTTTGCTGTCCCCGCCCTTCCACGTGGTTGTGGTTGCTATTAGAAACCTCAGTGTTTGATTCTTCTAATAGATTATATATAGGCCACCTTTCCTTTCTTTTAGATTTATGTTGGTCCTTTAGCATTGAAATATCAATACCAACTAACACTATTAAGGGGTAGTGGAGGGGGAGGTGGGCAGGGTGATGGGGTGACTGGGTGATGGGCACTGAGGGGGGCACTTGATGGGATGAGCACAACATACAATATGTTGATAAATTGAACTCCAATAAAAATATACAAAAAACCCCCAAATCCTTGCTCAAAATTTATTTATTCAATAATTACCAGTCCTGATTCTATGGCTGATTTATCTGATTGTTTATTTATTTTTGACATATTATATGCAGTATGATGTTAATTTCAGGTGTACAACATACTGATTCAACAATTGTGTACATTATTCAGGGCTCACCATGATAAGCACAGTTACCATCTGTCTCCATACAATGTTATTACAATATTACTGAATATATTCTCTGTGTTGTACTTTTCATCTTCATGACATATTTATTTTATAACTGGACATTTGTACCTCTTTATCCCCTTGATATATTTCACCTGTCCCTCTCCTGTGGATGTTTAGAAACTGATCCTGGGTTAAGAGACTCAGGACATGGTACACCTGTGTTAGAGAATGAGGCTATAAAGATGCTTCTTCCCTTTCTCTTTGTACAGAGGTAAAGGCTTTTATGATTTTGATAGAAAGTAAAAGTTGTGCCACATTGACAGGACAGATGAGGCAAGGCACAGCCTTAGCTGTTCCATCTGGTGTTTCTTAAGTAGGACAAACTATTCTTGGAGCTCTACAAAGTGCCTGCTTCCAAAGAGTTGGAAATGACTGGGCTTCTCAGTGAACTCAATAGGTGGGAGTTGTGACTTGTAAAGCTAAATGAAAAAAAAAAAAAGAAAAGGAGACATACAGCCTACAGAGAATAAATGTCTAGCAAATTATGCTGTTTCTACAAGAGCTCAGCAAATAGACTTTTTATGATAAGCACAATTCTGTTCCTAATCTACAAACCTTATTTTTAATAAAGAACCTACTCTTTCTCTTTAGTAATCCTTTTGAGATTACAACTGCAGTTTATCATTTGCAGTGATAAACTCACCAGTCACCAGGTGTTTAGCACAGGATTTGGGGAGGTGAGTAAAATTGGAATTTCAGAGCCACTATCTCTGCATGTGCCTCATAAAATTTTTGGCAACTATTGCTGGAATAAAGCTTCCCTTCCATCTTCTTCCCTTGGCGCTAAAAGAGCTAGTACATTGCAATGAGCTCTGTGTAACTGGATGTTCTGTGAAGTTATCTTGGCTTATTTCTCATTTTTCTGTTTTATAACTGCTATTTCAAGCTTGATATAAACATTATTAGGTTGCACATATGTTTCTGATCAGGAAGTCCTTAAATATTTTCTTAGGATCATTGTCTTCTAATGTAGTTAAAAAGACAAGCTTGGGATCCCTGGGTGGCGCAGCGGTTTGGCGCCTGCCTTTGGCCCAGGGCGCGATCCTGGAGACCCGGGATCGAATCCCACGTCGGGCTCCCGGTGCATGGAGCCTGCTTCTCCCTCTGCTTGTGTCTCTGCCTCTCTCTCTCTCTCTCTCTGTGACTATCATAAATAAATAAAAGTTAAAAAAAAAAAAGAAAATTTCCTTTAAAAAATAAAAAAATAAAAATAAAAAGACAAGCTTATAAAGATTGTGACTTGACCTGATGAGTCATATTGATAATCAGGTCCAGTAACACTAGATTTCAAATGTAATTTCCTTTGGCTTCTTATATCTCTATGTATTTGCAGAAAAAAATGCATTTATTATAGCACCAAAAACTTCAAGATACCTAGGAATAAATTTAACAAAAAAATTTAAAGGTACACATTTCCCAAAGAATATAAATCTGTACTGAAGGATACAAAAAATACTGAAAAACAGAGAGGTATAACATGTTTCTGGTGTAGATTATTCAATATTGTAATTGCATAAGTTAGTCATGAGTAAATCTATAAATTCAATGTCATAATTGTAATAAAATTCGCAATTTGACTTATGATTACCTTGAGCGTCTTGATTCTAAAGTTCACCTGGAAGAGGAATTTCATGAAAGTAGTTAAGAAAATGTTGAGGAAGAAAAATCAAAGAGGAAAGTAATAGTGATTGTTGATATTGGCAATACATTTTTGGACAGTTCAGTTTAATAGTAACTCATAACTTTTTAAAAAATAGTGCACAAATTACTTTTTGCTGGATTAATTCAAGAGTTTAATGTCATGCCACATCGTTGCCTTCCTGGTTGAATTAATTCTATGTATGTCAAATTGCTCTTAAACTTCTATTAATAGGATTTTATAAGAATATGATTCTGGATGTTTGTGACAGAATAATGCTGTAAAGATTTTATTTTTTTTATTATTTTACTATAAAAATTTCTAAGGCTAAGAAGTAATAGCAGTTTCAATAAGAAGTTAAATATTGAAATTGAAACTAAAATTATTTTTCTAGTCTTATGTATTCTGAGTGAGCTAATGACCAGAACAAGTATTTTATTTTTTCTAAAAATAGTGAATCCATGAAAGAATGGTCATCTGTTAATTGTCATGCTTAAGTATAAGAAAATTAGTCTGTTCCTGGTTTCTTAACTCTGTGTCAGTGACATCTTACAAAAAGATTCAAGCTGAGAAACAGATACAGATTTGTTGTCTAATTCACACCTAAGGGGATGATGGGAATTAAAATGAATCCATAAACTGCTTTGCTGCTTCCATGACCTAGGACTTGACAGAAGGTATCCTGAAGAAAGCTCATGGTTTAAGAATATGATATATTTATGAAATGCTGTAGTGTATGAAGTCTTTAATTTTCATCCTAGGCTGCTGCAATGAACCATCTAAAAACAGGACAATGTGGTATTTGAAATAATGGATGTTTTACTAAAGATTCTAAGAGTCAAATTAAATCAAGCTGAGACAGCCTGATGTTCTTCTATATTAACTGAGTTTCTAATGATCATTGCTTTTGTATTAAAAAAATGTCTTAGGATGTGAAAAGATCATAGCCACCATCCTGTGAGGCTCAGCCTTGTGAGTAAAATACAGCTAATAAGACAGGATATAGAACTGGGATTTGGGCCAGCATTATAGGTAAGAAGAACTGGTATGACATAATTTTATTCATTTACTTATTTAAAAGTATTGATCAGCTGCTATGGGCCAGGCATCTTGTTAGCTATGGAGCTAGTGATGGGTAAGATAAGCATGATCACTTAAAAAGGAGCTTATAATCTAATCAATGGAGTAAAACATACACCATTTCTTATGAAATTTCTTGCCATATTAAAATGGGGTAAAAAAAAAAAAAAAATGGGGTAACATCTGTTAAGTATGTGACAAGCCGTAGCCAAACAAACATTAGATTTCTTCTCCTTTGTATTTTCATGTAGAGGATACCTCACTATATTCAGTTGTCAAGAAGACTTAGTATTCAAGTGATATTGTTTACCAATTCAATGTGGCTAATAAACAACATGAGTGATGCAGGGAAGAGGTCAGAGCACAAATGTACTCTGTAACTTGTGAGCAAACAAGAGAGAGAAGCAATGTATCCACAGAAGAAAAGCAGTCATTGCAATGGTAGACATTTCAGGTACACAACAGAAAAATTCTGAGGGGATAAGAAAGTGGTTAAGAATCTCTCCTGACCCAGTCAACTGAATATACATGATGTAGTATTTTTTACTAATAATGAAGTGGTGCCCCTAGAGGTTAATTGTTCAGAGGAGAATGAATGGGGCCAAGTTTCAAGTTACTGGAATAGTTATTTATTTATTTATTTATTTATTTATTTATTTATTTATTTATTTATTTATCTCTTTATTTATTTGAGAGAGAGACAGAGCAAGCCAGGGGGGAGGACCAGAGGGAGAGGGACAAGCAGACTCCACAACGAGTGCACAGCCTGATGGGGTGCTTGATTCCACGGCCCGGGGACCATGACTGGAGCTGAAACCAAAAATCAGACACCCAACTAACTGAGCCACCCAGGCACCCCACAAGCGACTGGATTATTTACATTTGCCCTCTGGGTCCTCTATCCTTTCAGGGAAGACATTATTTCAAAGAGAAATGGAAACTGAGGGATTATGATCAGAGAATGACTGAAGAGTCTCTAAGTCAGAGACAGTATTTGTTCAGGATAATGTGAATAGGTCGACTAGAGATGTTCTAGATTAAAAAACAGAAAAATCCTTCAGGAGCACTGTCCATAAGCCACTGTTGTCTTAGACTTAATTCTTGCAGTTACTATTGAAGATTTAAGTTCTGCTACACTAACTTTGGCCCTGTTTGTCTCTGGCTCTGTGTATTCCTCGCGCACCACTTGGCAGCTCCAGACACAGGGCTGTGTCTTTGACCTGGGCTTGCTTGTACGTACACTGCACAAAGAAGCAATCTGCAGAACAATGGTAATATCTTCTTGCTTTCATTTGTTTATTTAACAACATTGGGTTATTGAGTATTTACTAGACACTTATCTTCTAGATGTGGATGAGGCATCAGTGAAAAAAACAGACAAAAATTTCTGTTCATGTGGAGATTACATTATCGTGTGTGTGTGTGTGTGTGTGTGTGTGTGTAGGTAGGTATTTGGGATAGATAGGAATACATAAGTATAATGGTTGAACTATATAGTATTTAAGAAGCTGGTAAGTACTATGTAAGAAATAGATGAAAGTAAGGTGATCAGGAATACTGGGGGAGAGGATGGTGACATTGAGGTGATAGTTGAACCAGACTTTAAGGACCACAGGGAGCTAGCCTTGAGGATATCTGAAAGGAGCATTCCAGGCCAAGGAAACAAATGGAGAGGACTGAGACAGCAGTGTGCCTGGCATGTGAGAGATAATCAAGGAGGTGAGCTTGGCTGAAGTGGAGGGAGAAGGGGACACACAAAAATGAGGTCAGAGGGGGATTGGGCTCTGATTTGCATGGTTTTATAGGCCATTGTAAAGACTTTTCAGTTTCCACTCTTGCCTTGACTATGTATGGTAACCCTAATATTTTGCAATCAGTGATCAGTTGAACTTCTTTCAACATCTAATAAGGGTCAACTCATAGTTTTTGACCTTGTAAGAGGTCTATTCCAGACTATGGGAGGAGAGTAAGAGGGTTTGTGGTCCCACAAGCTGATGACTGGCTTGAAGAATGCTAAGGCTGATTGTTGGTGTTTGAATATCGGTTTGTGATTGGATGTACTCTCTGAAGATGTGATGTACCCTTCCTGCCATAGGCACAAACTTTTAGCACAACAAGATGGTCAGTCTTGCAGAGACTCCCAAACCAGGAGCCCCCAGAGGGCTGTCAATCAGGATATTCGACCTCCACACGCTGGAGATGTCCATCTCTTTTTAGCTATTTTAAACACACCAAAGAGCCACTTCTTGCTCAAGGAATATTTACAAATTGTTTGACTATGTGTAGTTTTAATTTTAGTGGTAGGTTGTCAGAATTTTCATCCATATTTTAGAATATAATCTTTTGGTCTATTTTATTTAAAAAAATCATTACCACCTTTTAATCTTTTGCTTTTAAAATGAAGAATGGGAAGCATAAGAGAGGAAGATCTAAGGATTTTATCTTTAATCCTGGAAACGTGAGAGACTTCCTCTTCCACCTCCTAACTCTATAGGGGTTTTTCAATGATATCAAAACATATTTCTCTTTCCTACCTTAGATGAAAAAAGGCAATTTCCAAACTGTGGAAGGAGCCTCGGTGTCCATCGAAAGATGAATGGATAAAGAAGATGTGGTTTATGTATACAATGGAATATTCCTCAGCCATTAGAAACGACAAATACCCACCATTTGCTTCAACGTGGATGGAACTGGAGGGTATTATGCTGAGTGAAGTAAGTCAATCGGAGAAGGACAAACAGTGTATGCTCTCATTCATTTGGGGAATATAAATAATAGTGAAAGGGAATAGAGGGGAAGGGAGAATAAATGGGTAGGAAATATCAGAAAGGGAGACAGAACATAAAGACTCCTAATTCTGGGAAATGAACTAGGGGTGGTGGAAGGGGAGGAGGGCGGGGGGTGAGGGTGAATGGGTGACAGGCACCGAGGGGGGCACTTGACAGGATGAGCACTGGGTGTTATTCTGTATGTTGGCAAATTGAACACCAATAAAAAATAAATTTATTATTAAAAAAAAAGAAAAAAGGCAATTTCAAGAAGTCAGCCCTTTAGGGAGTATTGCAGATTCACTAAAACTAAATAAAGCAGAAGAAATAGCTGGGCATTTGAAGGAATCTGCAAACATATCTATTTCTTCATTTTTATTAACACCTGCTACTTAGGAGCCCATAGATATCTTGATATTAATATGAAGATGCTATGTATTCCAGAAACAACATTCAGATACCAAAGCTTACGCTAACACTGAATTCAGAGGACACCGAATCTGGTAAGGTAAATATAAATGATTTAGTTCTGACCATGAGATTCAAATTCTTCCTAAGAGTGTTAGGTCATTTACAAGATGAAGTAACACATATGTGTCTTCGGTAATTTAGGGCACACTGACATGACATGTTATCAACCCACATGAGTACAAATCAGGGCTAAAAAATTAGTTATAGCTCAGAGAGGCTGGGGCATATGACATTGAGTAAAATTAAAACTGTGACATTTGAAAGGGGAATGAGGCCAGAAGAAAAGGCCTTGCAAAGCACGGGAACATTTTAAAATACTTTATTTAAAACAAAAATTTGTCCTACCAATTATTGTTTTCTCCATCTCAGCCTCCACCTATACTGCCAATTCTAGAGATTTGTGCCCTCTCTGATGGCCAATTTTATTATGTTTTTTAATTTCTGGGAAGTTTTACCATCTTCATGAGAAAACAAGTCCCATTCATAGGAATCCAGGGCCACAGTTAGACAGAAAGTAATCTTTCCTCTGACCACCAGAGGATAGTCTGAATCTAAGAGTAAGTAAATTACACCAAACTATAAGGTGGGTTTGGGAATTTGGGTTGTTTTTTTTGTCCATTTTTAGTCTTCAAAGTCTGGGAATCCAGTTTTTGGACTGCCTTCTACTTTGGGAATAAAGGACCTTGTCAAAGCAATTTTGCCTAATCACATTTTGAGAGGGTTCTTGATTCCTTCCACAACATGTGACTTCTAGCCTCTGCAGTGGTATGATCTAGGCTTTGGGACTATCCCAGACTACATTCTTAACCCCAGAACATCAACCCTGTCACCTTCAGAGTATGACCCTGAACCTAACAGGATGAATTTCTTGAGGTTATGCTAGTCTTGAAGCTTCCAAAGCCCAAATGCTACACAGAACTCCAGAGAAAGCAATTAGCATTCTGAGTGGCAAGTGTCCTATCATTCGTTTTGCCTCTTAAGGACATTTAAAATGTAGGTAGGCTGAGAAGCCAAATGTAACTCTAATTAGCATATGACTTTCAGTGTATCTGATTCATTCAGATGAAGTTGGTTTCATTTTCTTTTTTCTGTTTTTAATTAAAAAGAATGGAAAGGTAAAATTTTCAACTACTAGAAATTACAAATAAAAAGTAATATATATTTTTACTTCACAATTCATCTCTCTTTGCTAGAGGTAACTATTACTCACAGGTTTTTTTGTTTATCCTTCCAGGAAAAGAAAAAAAAATGTGTGTACCAAAGCATAGATGTCTAGACCTCCTGCTGTTTTGAAATGAGCGGCAGCATCTCACGTACATCCACATCTGCTTTGCCTTTTTCAAAATTTTCAATCTGGTATTTTTTGGAGGTTAGTTTTGAGAAAATGTCTTTACTGTGATGTGTGAGTCTAAATCTAGGCAGAACACCTTGGTCAGTGTCTACGCGTATTTTAATTTTTTTGATGGATATTACCAGATGGCGGGCCGAAGAGGATGCTCCCGTTTCTAGTCTCATTAACACATCATGAGAGTGCCTGTTGCTCTACATCATGGACAACATGCACTTTCATAACCGTGATCTTTGACACTATATTACCTGAGAAGTTATATCTCACTGTTTGAATTAGTATTTTGTTAGTTATGAGTCAAGTTGAGTATCTTCTGACTTGTAGAGAAGCCCAGTTTCCATTTGGATTGTCATGCTACCTTCCAGTATCTTTGAGAACAAGAACAGCATGCAGCCTTTGAGATCAGAAATGATATTGTCATTGGTGTTGCCAATGCCATCTAGTAGCTGTGTATAACATTTTGTTATGAAACCCTGTTGAGAGACAAGAGTACTTTCCTTATTACACTGCGAGAGAAACCTTATACTTCCCATCTAACAGGCACTTTATTAGTATTACAACACAACATGACCTATACTCAGCAAAATGTTTGCACTTTCCTTTGAAATGAATTTTACTCTTTAAGTTAGAACATCCCTCTCTCTCTCTCTCTCTCTCTCTCTATATATATATATATATATATCATGCACTGCTACAAATGGCCAAATTTATTATTGCCAAATTATATTTGCAGCATAATTTTAGTCTTGGGAAAAAGCAAATTGGTCATAATTAACATTTAGAAACTTCTTTTTGATAAGCAAACATCTTCATTCAGTATGATCTCTGGTGGTGTGTTTTATTTGAGCTGGTTGGGTTGTAAACACATAATACACAGTAATTGTGGTAACCAAGAGCCTGGCATTCTCCTACTTTGATAGAAGCAGCTTTGCATACGTTGTGTTTATTAGCTAGTTTCATGATACACATTGTCCGTGATGAATATGAAAATGCTAATTGATAGTTCATAAGGAACAGACAAAGGGATGTGACTCTGTTTAGGGTTGGTACATGTTAAAAGAAATGCAGTCCTTTTCGACAAACCAAGAGAAACAAAAGTAAAGAAGCAAAGATATTCTTATAAATGTATGATCAAATATTTTCTTAAAACTTTCTTAAATGGTTTTCCTGGTAAATGAGGAATAGTAGCCTCAAGACAGGGGAAATTTGATGGGATTTCAATGAAACTGATGTCCTAATCTCAATGTCTAAATAATCTTACTGTACAGGGAGCTATATAATATAATGTTTTTGGTGAGAATTGGAATATTCTTGGCCATGGTTGTGAAATATATATATATATATATATATATATATATATATATATAAAATACATATATATGTGAAATACATACACACACACACACACACACACTAAAGATTTTATTTATTTTGAGAGAGAGAGAGAGAGAATATGAGCAGGGGGAGAGGCAGAGGGAGAAGCAGACTCCCCACTGAGCAGGGAGCTTGATGCAATGTGGGGCCCCATCCCAGGACCCTGGGACCATGACCCAAGCCAAAGACAGGCTCTCTAAAGTATATACTAATAGTATTCCCTTGAGGGAGCCTAAATTTCTCTCATTTATTTCTCACTCACCCACCCGTGTTGAAATAGACTTTAAGGTGGACCCCATCATCTCTTTCTGCTGGTGTTCACATCCTTGTATAATTCCCTCCCCTATGCGTGTGTGGAATTGGTGAGTTGCTTTTAATCAATAGAAGATGGCAAAGATAATGGCATGTTACTCCCATGATTACATTATGTTGCATTAGGATTTTGTCTTCCTAGCAGACTTGCTTTAGAGACTCCCTTGCTGGCTCTGAAGTGAGCCGTCATACAGTGGGCTGCCGATGTGCCATGTGGCAAGGAACTGAGGGCAGCCTGAGGAAGCTAAGGCCCTCAGATCTACGAGGAACCGAATTCTACCAACAGCTATGTGTGAGCTTGAATAGGACCTCGAGGCTCAGAGGAGACCAGAACTCTGGTTGATTCCTTGATTTCCGCTTTATGGAAACACAAGGCAGATAAACAGATAAGCTGTGCCCAGACTTTTGACCTACAGAAACTATAGGATTTAAATGGGTCTTATCTTAAGCTGCTGAATTTGTGATAGTTTGTTATACAGCATAGGAAATAACCCCTAAACAAAAAACACAACCTGTGGCATATTGTATTTTTTGTTCAAAATATTCACTTCCCTTCTCTGGGGGCAAAGTTTACTTCCTTGTTCATACATGCCATTACATGGCATCATGTAATATGTGATACTCATCCCAACAGGAGATTTATACTTTCTTGTCCTTTGAATTCAGAAGTGATCGTCTGATTTTCTTTGGCTCAAAGCATGAGGATAGAAGCATAAACTTTAAGAGCCAGCTTGAGGTCGTCCATCTTTTTTTCTTTTCATTACTTAGCTGTATCTGATCTACATTGGACATACAGTGGCAACAAAAAGTAAACATTTCTTTTTATAAACTGCTGAGATTTTATGTTACCACAGCATAATCTAGTCTTTCCTTCTGAGGAGAAATAATTGTGTCAGATACAACGGGGTCAAATTGCTGTGCAGAGTTTTAAAAATTTTGTCTCAGTGACAGACTCTCTTTAGATGCCTTCCCTCATTGTATTATCTTCCTTTGAGGATTGCTTTGCATTTCATTCTGTGTCTGTGTCTTCCAGAAACCATCTGGTGCAATAGGACAATCTGGAAATGGGTATTTTTAGGACCCTGATCTGGGAAGTCTTCTTGAGATTAGGATAGATTTCAAGGAGAAGGAAAGATGAAGTGCACTACTCAAGCTTATAGGAAAAGACTTTCTGTGGGTTGATTTTTGTATCCTCCTCACCTTTGTAGAAGAAAGATCTCAAAGATCAAGGTCAGCATTGTGGTTCAAAGGAAAAAGATCAAAGAGGAAATTATATCTGCCTTTTAGAAAAGAGATTCCCAGGATCATAAATGGTGCAGCCAAGTTCACCGAGGGAGGGAACCAGTTCTAATTGGTAATAAAGAGTGTTTCTCTTTCAAGAATGTCTAAAATGCTTTGACTCCTCAAGATTTATCCATGTTAAGGGACTGGTCAAAGATTTAGCATTTGTTTTGTTTTGTTTTTTAAAAGTTCTTGTATCTCTGTCATTGGAGACCCTGTAAACATTGCTGATGGCAGTTGATTATTTAAGAACAGGGTAATAGAGGATGGCAAGGGGATAAGTTTCACTGAAATGCTACCTTAAGTTGATCATTTAATGAAGGACATGAAATTTCCAGAATTTGTATTGTTATCTTGCTACAGAATGGAGACTATAGCCAAATTCCTTTGGAAGTATTTTACTGTGACACAGGGTACATAGGAACTGGTGCATTCATTTCTACATGATAGTTAACTTTAACTTATATTAATTTAGGACCACCTTGGAATCAAACTGCCTGGGTTTTAATTCTTAGGCAGTCATTTAATTTGCTTTGTGACTTTGGATAAGATTCTTTAACACTCTGTGACTCAGTTTCCTCATCTATAAAAGATACTGATCTTCTATGATTGTTGTGAGAATTAATTAGTACACGTAAAGTGCCGGATGGAATCACCTAACCTACTGTTAGTGTTACCACACATGCTTCACAATGGAAAAACTTCTGACCAT
Source organism: Canis lupus baileyi (assembly GCF_048164855.1). Classification (NCBI taxonomy): domain Eukaryota; kingdom Metazoa; phylum Chordata; class Mammalia; order Carnivora; family Canidae; genus Canis; species Canis lupus. The sequence goes on along the minus strand of NC_132871.1, from coordinate 30,807,587 downwards.
GTAATTGAAGGAGCAGCCTCATATATCCAAAGTAGCATTTCATTCATTTTCAGTTCTTTTCCTGTGTATCCAGATTGACTCTACCATACATGTATTAGAAGACCTGTAAAAATCACAGCTTTCTTTAAGCTTTCTGTCTTGTTATAGTCCCCCTACCAGCTGTTCGCTCTCTAGCAACAAAGTTGGAACTACAGTTTAAAAAATTCAGTTATGCTAATGAAGGGGGGAAAAAGTTTTTGCTTTAGATACAGTCACTTGCTTTCTTTGTACCAGCTCTAAGTGAGCTGACTTTCATTAGCTGGCTATCAACTAAATGCAAGTGTTCTGACATGCACCATACCCTTTTGTCGTTAGCAGCTCTGCCTAGCTGCATGGCAAAGCACTGTTTCCTTCTAGGGCAACAGGCTTGACCTGGGAATAAGACAGAATTGATAATTAATTGGTGGAGTCAGAAGGAAGCTGGCCATTAGAAGAAAGTAAACATCTAAATTATAGTCTGAAGTAGAGTGTCAAAATCAGGTTAGATCTAAATGGAATTAAAGTTTAAGAAGCTTCTAGTCATGGTGGGTAGGTTTGAACTAATAGGATGCTGTAGGATGACCATGGTTCTTGTTGTTGTTTGGTATCTAGAATGTATGAATGGAAAGTGTGACTGAAATAAGGTAAAGGATCTGAAAGTGTGGCCCAGCCCTGGAGAAGAAATGAATCTCTATAGGAATTAGGAAAAAGGGTTAGGACCATAATTGTCAAGGGTAGAAGTCTAAGCCAAAAATAGACTCTGGAGTCTTGAGTGTGTGGTTCTGGTAGATGGGGAAGGCTGTTGCTCACTGATCATTTGGAACCAAGGACACTGTTCACTCCGGGATGCTTACATATGCTAGAGAAAGTCTCAGAGAGGACCACCAGGCCCAACTGCACTGGACCAGGGGGGCTGGCTATGGCTGAACTTCCAAGAGAAAGATACAAATACTGGCAGCTTGGAGGAGCCTGAGGGAGATACAGTTTAAATTTTAATGCATTATTTTCTTTGCCTTTTCAAAGTATAACCTATTTTATTTTTAAAGGGGTCAAAGGCACAACCTCTACTATTGTTAGCATCCAGCTGTTTGCTGACTGTGTATGGAAATAGAAATTTTGAAGGAGCTTGTCCTTGACCTCATCAGCATGTATAGTTTCACCTCTTTTGTATCTAGAAAAGAATTCATGTAAATGCCCGTATCCCAAATTAGGTGTTTGGTAAGGAAGATGGTGGTTAAACACTTCAATCTTAAGAGTATGTTTTATTAGAATCTGTATCACTACAATAAGGCTAAACTAGGATCGTCTTAGTAAAAATTAGAAATGATAGAATACAACTGTCTTCTTTAAATGTTCACCTTTTTATACATGAAGATATTTGCATTGAATGATAGTGTATTGGAAAAGATTCTTTTAAGTTAATTATTTTTTTAAATGGGACAATTTTGTGAAAAGAAAATTATACTTGGTCAGATGTGAGGGATTTTACTGTTTATTAGGGGAATGAGGAAGATTTAATTTCTGACTTGAGAAATTTTATCTTTCTTTGAATCTCCAGTAGTCATAAAAAGAAATGTATGTATGGCTATGCAAACATATGTGTTATAGCCAAAGTCTGGAACAGGTGATTTTTGACAACAGACAGCAAAATTTATGATCAACTTAAATAGCTGGCTAAGCACCAATGTGTCATACAGGGGAAAAAAAAAAGATCTCTCACTGTAAGCCAAAGAACACTGCTAATAGCCAAATGCTACATTAGTTGGCTAAATATAGATTTGCTGACTTTCAAATACATGTTGGTCATTAGCCAACTGAAACAACTGAAGTCAACATTATCATCTAACAAATGTTATCTCATTTGAAATTCAGACTATAGCTCATAAAATTTTGGTGACAGATTGATTTTAAGTCAATGGGGAGATTGTTTTGAAGTATGTTAATGTGTTTTTCTCTTTTGTATTTGCATGTACATGATCTTCTGACTAGTTAGTCTGATTTGTTCATTTACCTAATATAGCAGTGTTTTAGCTTTGGATTAATAAGGTTTTGAGTAGAGAAAATAATTACAAAAGGTAGAATTTATCAAGAGAGAAAATTATTTTAGGAGCATTTAGCTGGTTCAGTCAGTGGAGCATATGACTCTTGATCTCAGGGTTGTGAGTTCAAGCCCCACACTGGGTATAGAGATTATTTTTAAAAAGTCTTTAAAAAACTAAAATGATTTTATAAAAACTCCTTTAACATTTTTTTAGTGTGCACTTTTGTTTGCCTATTCAGTAACCAGTAACTTGCCTTTCTTCTTTCTAACAGACTCATGATTTGGTTTAGCTACCCCATTGGACCATGAGCCTTAAGAAAGTTATATGCCTGAGCCAGGGCTGAATCATGACTGGTCTGAGCCAATTGTGGTGTTCCAAAGATTAGTTTAGGTATCAGCATTTGATACAATTCTAAAAAAGTGAGATGCTGAGGATAATTCTGATTAAGCTTTTCTTTGCTATAAAAAATTACAAAAATGTTGTTTTAACAACTAATTGAATTCATGAATTGGTCTAATGGTTATATCATTTGGTTGTTAGTGAGAATAAGTTTAAAAAGGCTTTTACAACATAATTCTAGAGGAAGTACTATGTGTTAAATCTAATTAGCATTAAATAACTGATTGTTATTCAGGCAAACCTCCCCCCAACCCCCACCACACACAGACATTGAGGTACTTCGCTAGAAGGCCTAATAAAAAATAAGTGACAGTACAAGTGTTTACAAGAATATGGGACAACCGTAAACTCTTACATGCTGGTGGAGTATGTTATACCTCAATTTTAAAAGGTTTACAAAATAAATAAATATAATAACCTAATAGAGGAAAAGGCAGTTATCATCTGCTGCTAGATATTTATTATTGTACCTTTCTGGGACATCCAGAATGGCGGGAGCTGTCATGTGGCTGTCGACTGGTTAAGTATGGAAGGGAAGAAAGATGTAGGGAACTTGTCCTCGATGACGCAGTTGAGCACTGAAATAACCAGAAATCAACCTACCTTGGGAATAATCACATCGGATAATGCCATTTCTTTACTTTCTAAGCCAAAATGAGTTGGCATTGTCTACTAATTATAGCTGAGGGCATTGTAACTGGTAATTAACATATCAAGAGCCATACCTGACCATCTAGAGTATAGCATTTCTTCCATGATGTAAAGAAGATAGCCCTATCATCATTAAGAAAGAGACATAGAAATAGTTCATACAGGAGTGAGGAGGGTATAACATGAGGGGAGTTCATTTGAGAGAGGAGAAACTTACCATTCTAGTGCAAAGAATTAATGGGAATGGAGGCAAAGATGAGATGTGGACTACTCCTGACCAACTAAAGCCCTGGAGAGACAGAGGCATAATAGTCAGGAAATGTAAATCAGAGCATCTTTTGCACCAATTTATATTTTATTTTCTAGGCTAAAATCATATTGTAAAAGAGATCTAGAACTCACCTGTGGGAGAGTGCAGCAGTGTTAAAGAGACGGTGCTTGCAGAGGGAGGACCTCAGTATGGCTCCTCTGAGCTACTTTGTTTTTCATGTAGTAGAGATAGGAAAGCCAAACCCCAGGATTTCTTTGAGGTAGGGAGACAGAAAGTTAGCTGAGGGTTTGGTGGGGAGTTTCCCAAGAAAAGGTAGCGACTGCAAGGAAGAAAAGGTAGTGACTGCAGTGTCCAAGGACTTTTTGACAGCCTGAAGGGAGGTTGCAACAGTATGGGTTGAAGCCAGTAGAGAGGACCAGCAGGCCCTGACCACACTGAAGGAGAGGAGATCATGATTTAGTTCTTCAGTGTAGCTACCAGAAATAGGTGCTAGCAGGGTCAGTAGTGATGAGGCAGACAAGGGGGTATGAGTTGATTAAAAGCAAAGGATGCTGCACCAGGCACCTAGGACGAATAAGAGACTCTCTCCCTTTGCCAACAAAGGATTCAGTAGCCATGTTCCGATGATAGCTTGGGAAGACCAGGAAGAAGATGAGGGGATCTGAGAGGCTGAAAGAGACTAAGTACCCCTATGAGACCAACTAAATTAAACATTGTAATTTCTTTGTGCTTCTCTGACCCAGTTGCAGGCAGTTCTTGGTCTGAATCTTGGGCCCATGGTTTACTAACTGCGTGAGTGAGGTAGATTATTTAAACTTCATGAACTTTAGTTGTCTTTTGCAGAGAGAACGAGAATAATAAATTGTACACTTGGGGCTATTGTGAGAATTAGCAGTTACATCTAGAAAGTACCAAACAGAAACCAAACTAGGTAGATTACTTGGGACATGAAGCATATGAGCATGCTTTTCTCTTGCAAAGATCAGAGTAGAATAATATTCTTACAGATGTGGCACGCTGGCTGCATTAGCCCAGACAGGAGACTGGTTATCTTGAGGTGATCTGTGAGTTAAAGATCAGAGCAATGATCTGAGGTGCTCTGTCCTGGTTGAGGCTGGAAGTGAGAGTGACTTGATATCAAGCTATATTTGTCTGGAATTGCTGAAATCAATTTATGATTGGCCAGAATCTCAAAAGAAGGACGAGCCTTAATGTAAAGAGATGAATTTGGCCCAGGTTTGATGGATTGGGGTAGCCTAGGGAATATAAGATAGTTTGGGATAGTTGCATCCCAAAGGGTCTTTCATTCTCCCATCATGAAGAAAATGTCAACTTCCTTCACACTTTAGTCCCAAATAATCACACTGCATCTGTATTCATAGTTAAACTGACCTAACACTTCAAATATTTATCAATAGAAAATGCCTCAATGTAGGAGCTGAATGGAAAAAGAAACTGTGTCCATAGGGAGGCAGCTGAGGTTGTATCTTTGATTTCACTTTGTAGAGATGAGAATCTAGCCTTGTTTGGATGGACTTGAACATTGGAACATTTGAGCCAATTTTCTATTTTGTACATTTAGTACATTAGTTACTATTTTTTGTTCCAGATAGTCATTGGGACAAATGACAAAAGTCTTTGTCATTGGGACAAAGAATTAATTTCACTGTTGCATTTGTGTGTTAGGGCTGCTATAACAAAATACCACAGAGTTGTTTAAAAGTACAGAAATTATTGTAGAAGCTAGAAGTCTGAAACCAAGCATTGGCAGGGCCGTACTCTGTCTGAGACTGGGTAGCATCTCCTCGTCTCTTCCTAGCTCCTGGTGGTTGCTCGTAATCCTTGACCTTCCTTGGCTTGTAGCTGTAACAGTCTAATCTCTGCCTCCACCAGTAATGGCTGTCTTCATATAGTACCTATCTCTGTGTCCAAATTTTCCTTTATAAGGACACCAGTCATACTGGATTAGGACCCACTCTAATAACCTCATTTTAACTTACTATATCTACTAATACCCTATTCCAGAGAATGTCACTTTCTGAGTTATTGCGAAGTACCTTTATTGGGGATGACACAATTAAACCTATAACAGTTGACTCACCCTGCAAAATGCATGTCTTTCCCACATGCAAAAACCATTAAGCCTATCCCAACATTCCCAAACGTCTTCATCATTTCAACATCTACTCTAAGTCCAACATTTCATTTAAACGTCATCAGCTAAAAGTTCCAAATCTTATCTAAATCATCTAAATCAATTACAGGTGAGACTTGGAATATGATTCACCTTGGGGAAAGATTCTTTTTTATCAGTGAACTTGTGAAGCTAGACAAGTTAATGCTTGTGAAATGCAATATTAGGATCACACAGAATAGACATTTCTATTTCTAGGGAGAGAAATCAGAAGGACCAAAGGAGTCACAGAGCTGAAGAAAGTCTGAAATGCAGCAGGGCAAATGTATACAGTGATTTGAGAATCCTCATGGGCTTGATGCCTGCCCTCCAGGCACATGAGGATGGCATCCTCAATCCTTGGATCCTGGGAGGTAGCCATGACCTCTGGAACCCAGGAGATAAATATCTCTGTAGAGAAAGAGAAGATTATCTATCATCTATCTGTCTGTCTATCAATCTATCCTTTCTATCTATCCTATCTATCATCTAATCTACCTGTCTCTAATCTATCTGTCTTATCTATCTATCTATCTATCTATCTATCTATCATCATCTATCTATCATCATCTATCATCTATCTATCCTGTCTGTCTATCATCTATTATCTATTCATCTATTATCTATCTATCTATCTATCTATCTATCTATCTATCTATCTATCATCTATCATCTATCTTTCGTCTATCCCTGATGGTATTGGCTCACATGGTTATGGGGACTGGCATGTCTACAATTTGCAAGGCTGAGTGGCAGTTGAAGACCCCAGGACAGTTAATGGTGCCACATGGAGTCCAAATGCAGTCTGCTGTCAGAATTCCTTCCTCTTCTGGAGATCTGTCTTTCCTCGTAAGACCTTCCACTCATTGGAATAGGGCTGTCCACATGGGTAGTGGTGGGTAGTCTGCTTTAGTCAAGCTTGCTAATTTAAATCATAATCACATCTAAAAACTACCTTCACAGTAACTTAGACTTGTATTTGACCAAACCACTGGGCAGCATAACTTATAACCTAGTTAAGTTCACCCATAAAGTTAACCATCACAGCTGTATAAAATTTTCCCTTTTGTGATATTTTGACTTTTAATTGGGGTTGAGTCTAGCAAAGGAACTACGATCTAAATTTAGCTATGCTTCCACCTAATTTCAAAGATGTTTTCTCTATTCATTTACAAAGAAGAAAGTACATAGAAGCAAGTAGCAAAATTCGACTCTTGATTTCTCATCTTTTGCCCTTAAACTTTGTAGTCACATTAAAATAAAGTCTTTGTATGTATGTGTGTGTAGTAGGGTGGGTAAGAGAGAAGCAGACTGAAGGAGAGAGAATCAGAAAAAGAGATACACAGGGTGTAATTTTAAGTTCTTAAAACAAGGCCTCTACATTTTCATTTCTTCCAAAATTGAAGTTCAGGGTTAAGTAAGTAGACAGATTGTTGGGAAGCTGTGGATAGTGGATTTAGTCTTTTGTCTAAATGCTGGCTCTGTTTTTTCTTTCATACTATCTAAAATAAGCAAATCATTGCTAATAATTCAATCATTCATTTATCTTCTAAGTATTATAGAAGCATTCGTAAGCAGTCCCATTACTGTTTCAAACAGAAAGTAATTTATGTGCTTTGGCTTTCAGATAGAGTCAGTAGATAATAGAACAATGTTCTTTATTTAACAACTAGAAAAATATGACATAAATCATACTTTTGAATATAATGGAGAATTGTGAAAGCAATGAGAATCAGAGGAAATAGAATTCTAAGATTTCAGAGAGGTAAGCTGTATATTATTGACTTTTGTTTCTGAAAGCATTTGGTGATTCAGGATGTAAGGTAAAGATTGAGCTTGACATAGGTGGAGGTATCCTAGTAGGAGGAATAGAAATCAATGTGGTCACAACTGAAAAAGAGACTGGGCTGGAAGAGAAAGCGAAATCTCTACTATTCTCAATGTCTCAGGAGTCACTGTCCTATGGGGGAGAGAAGGCTTCATCAAGCACACAGCTGGTCTCCCCTCAAGTAATTTTCTGGAGGCTAAAGAGTAAGCCGGTATCTCTGAAGGAAAGAACTGAATCTTTTGAAATATTTCTAGGAAGAGGAAACAGACCTGACAAACTCTGAATCACATATCCAGAAGGGTAATTAACCTGAGAAACAGGAATAAATAAAGGATGGATTGAGTCTAATTAAATTTGCAAACCAGTTCTAGCACAATTGTTTGTTGGGTTCTGGTTATAAGAACCTTAACCTATCTGCCCAACAGAAAAAATCAACCTTTTCTGGTATAAAGTACTATCATCTGAGGTTCTTTTATGCACAGTGTCCAGGGTACAGTAACAAGGTAAAGGACATGTGAATAGAAAATAAACATAGTACCACAATGATACAACTATGAGGTTACTAGAAGAGAACTATAGGGGTGCCTGACTGGCTCAGTTGATAGAGCAGGTGATTCTTGATCCTGGGGTCATAGGTTCAAGCTGCATGTTGGGTGCGGAACCCACTTTAAAAATTCTTAAAAAAAAGTAAAAGAAAACAATAATGTAACATGATTAATATGTTAAAGAGAATTGAAGGAAAGATGGACAAAATGAAAGCTATCAACAGAGAATTGCTATTGAGGAAAATGTTGTAATGCATATCTTAGAGCTGAAAATCATAAAATCTGAAATTAAGAACTCGTTGGATTGACCAGAGTAGGTACATAGAAAGAGAACTAGTGAACTCAATGGCAGCTTAATTGAAATATCAATGTCTATCTAATATGTATATAATTGTATTCTCAGAAGGAATCAACAGTTAAAAGTAGATGACTGAGAATATATAAAAAATGATGCAAGATTTTAATCCACAAATTGAAGGAGCACAGAAAATTGCATGGAGAATAAATACAAAGAAAACTACAACTCATATAGGAAATTATCTTTAAGACAATAAGATTGAATAAGGCTGAATTTTCAACAGTAACCATAGAAGTCAGAAAATAAATGATAGACCACTTTTTAAAAAAGATTTTATTTATTTATTTATTTTTAAAATTTTTATTTATTTATGATAGTCACACACACACACACACACACAGAGAGAGAGAGAGAGAGAGAGAGAGAGAGGCAGAGACACAGGAAGAGGGAGAAGCAAGCTCCATGCAGGGAGCCCGATGTGGGACTCGATCCTGGAACTCCAGGATCATGCCCTGAGCCAAAGGCAGATGCTCAACCGCTGAGCCACCCAGGTGTTCCAATAAACCACTTTTTTAAATGAGAAGAGAAAGCAATTACCAGCTTAGATTGCTATAACTTGTGAAAATATCTTTCAGAAAGAAGGTGAAATATTTTTCAGACAACAGAAGTTGAGAGAATTTGTCACCAGCAGAACCATTCTATGAAAAATTCTAAAGGAAATTTTTCAGTGTGAAAGGAAATGGTCATGTAACAACAACAAAAAAGAAATAGACTCATAAATATGATAACAAACTGGTAGTTGCCAAAAGGGAAGGGAGAGGTTAAGGCATGGGTAAAATAGGTAAAGGGAACTAAGAGGTACAAACTTTCAGTTATAAGATAAAGTCACAAGGATGAAAAGTACAGCATAAGGAATATAATCAATAATATTGTAGTAACCTCACACAGTGATGATTGTTGACTATAATTATTGTGGTGAGCACTTAATGATATGTAAATTTGGTGAATCACTGCACTGTATACCTGAAACTAATATGTCAACTATGGTTCAACTTAAAATTAAAAAAAAAAAAAAAAGAAACGAAATGGTGATAGGTTGAAGCACAGAAGTTCGTGAAGGAATGAAGAGTAATGCAGAACCTGGGTGGCTCAGTCCCTTGGGCTCCAACTGTTGGTTTTAGCTCAGGTCATGATCTCAGGGTTTTGGGATTAAGCCCCATGTTGGGCTCTGCCTTCAGTGGGGAGTCTGCTTCAGATTCTCTCTTTTCCTCTCCCCCTGCTCCTCTCTGCATTTACATGTGCTCTCTCTCCAAATATATAAAATCTTAAAAAAAAAAAAAAAAAAGAATGAAGAGTGCTGGGAAGAGTAATAATGCAAGTAAATACAAATAACAGTGATTGTTTAAAACAAAAATAAAAATGTTTTTGAGACTTATAGTAAGGGTAAATGTATAATAAGAGTAGCTCAAAGGGCTGAAAAGGGGTAAAACGTTAACTATTGTAAGGTTATTGCATTTGGGGGAAGTGGTAGGTGTACCAAACTCCCTGTGATAGCTGAAGTATATTTACCATAATTTCTAGGAGAACAACGAAAATTAATACAAAAATGTATAACTAAGAATGGAATAGAAGAGATAAAATAGAAAAATTAAATTATTGAATCATAAAGAAAAAGGAAGGAGAAACAGAGGAATGAAGGATCACTAGAATAAGTTAACTGGTAGGATGGCATGCTTAAGTGCAACTATATAAAATTACACTAAAGGTAAAAGGTACCTGGGTGGCTCAGTTGTTGAGTGTCTGCTTTTAGCTCGGGTCATGATTCCGGGGTCCTGGAATGGAGTCCCACAATGGGCTCCCCGCAGGGAGCCTGCTTCTCCCTCTGCCTGTCTCTGCCTCTCTCTCTGGTCCTCTCATGAATAAATAAGTAAAATATTTTTTAAAAGGTAAATGGACAAAATATTCCAATTAAAGGGAAATATTTCATAATATATTTTAACATATCCAACTCCATGGTGTTTATAAGATATGCAATTTAAGTATAAAGACAAATAAATTGAAAGTAAAAGTATGGGAAAAAGATATACCAAGTGATCACTAACTGAAAATAAAGTTGGTGGATAGACCTTAGGAAAAAGTATTTGTAGAGATAAAGGGGACTGTTTCATTTTTTTAAATAAATTAATTTTTTATTGGTGTTCAATTTACCAACATACAGAATAACACCCAGTGCTCATCCGGTCAAGTGCCCCCCTCAGTGCCCGTCACCCACTCACCCCCACCCCCCGCCCTCCTCCTCTTCCACCACCCCTAATTCATTTCCCAGAGTTAGGAGTCTTTATGTTCTGTCTCCCTTTCTGATATTTCCCACACATTTCTTCTCCCTTCCCTTATATTCCCTTTCACTATTGTTTATATTCCCCAAATGAATGAGAACATACACTGTTTGTCCTTCGCCTATTGACTTACTTCACTCAGCATAATACCCGCCAGTTCATCCACGTTGAAGCAAATGGTGGGTATTTGTCATTTCCAATGGCTCAGGAATATTCCATTGTATACATAAACCACATCTTCTTTATCCATTCATCTTTCGATGGACACCGAGGCTCCTTCCACAGTTTGGCTATTGTGGACATTGCTGCTAGAAACATCGGGGTGCAGGTGTCCCGGCGTTTCATGGCATCTGAATCTTTGGGGTAAATCCCCAGCAGTGCAATTGCTGGGTCGTAGGGCAGGTCTATTTTTAACTCTTTGAGGAACCTCCACACAGTGTTCCAGAGTGGCTGCACCAGTTCCCATTCCCACCAACAGTGTAAGAGGGTTCCCCTTTCTCCGCATCCTCTCCAACATTTTTGGTTTCCTGTCTTGTTAATTTTCCCCATTCTCACTGGTGTGAGGTGGTATCTCATTGTGGTTTTGATTTGTATTTCCCTGATGGCAAGTGATGCGGAGCATTTTCTCATGTGCGTGTTGGCCATCTCTATGTTTTCCTCGGTGAGATTCCTCTTCATGTCTTTTGCCCATTTCATGATTGGATTGTTTGTTTCTTTGGTGTTGAGTTTAATAAGTTCTTCAGAGATCTTGGAAACTAGCCCTTTATCTGATACGTCATTTGCAAATATCTTCTCCCATTCTGCAGGTTGTCTTTTAGTTTTGTTGACTGTATCCTTTGCTGTGCAAAAGCTTCTTATCTTGATGGAGTCCCAATACTTCATTTTTGCTTTTGTTTCTTTTTCCTTCTTGGATGTATCTTGCAAGAAGTTACTGTGGCCAAGTTCAAAAAGGGTGTTGCCTGTGTTCTCCTCTAGGATTTTGATGGAATCTTGTCTCACATTTAGATCTTTCATCCATTTTGAGTTTATCTTTGTGTATGGTGAAAGAGAGTGGTCTAGTTTCATTCTTCTGCATGTGGATGTCCAATTTTCCCAGCCCCATCAATGAAGAGACTGTCTTTCTTCCAATGGATAGTCTTTCCTCCTTTATTGAATATTAGTTGACCATAAAGTTCAGGGTCCACTTCTGGCTTCTCTATGCTGTTCCATTGATCTATGTGTCTGTTTTTGTGCCAGTACCACACTGTCTTGATGACCACAGCTTTGTAGTACAACCTGAAATCTGGCATTGTGATGCCCCCAGATATGGTTTTCTTTTTTAAAATTCCCCTGGCTATTCAGGGTCTTTTCTGATTCCACACAAATCATAAAATAATTTGTTCCAACTCTCTGAAGAAAGTCCATGGTATTTTGATAGGGATTGCATTAAACGTGTAAATTGCCCTGGGTGACATTGACATTTTCACAATATTAATTCTGCCAATCCATGAGCATGGAATATTTTTCCATCTCTTTGTGTCTTCCTCAATTTCTTTCAGAAGTGTTCTATAGTTTTTAGGGTATAGATATTTTACCTCTTTGGTTAGGTTTATTCCTAGGTATCTTATGCTTTTGGGTGCAATTGTAAATGGGATTGACTCCTTAATTTCTCTTTCTTCAGTCTCATTGTTAGTGTATAGAAATGCCATTGATTTCTGGGCATTGATTTTGTATCCTGCCACGCTACCAAATTGCTGTATGAGTTCTAGCAATCTTGGGGTGGAGGCTTTTGGGTTTTCTAGGTAGAGTATCATGTCATCGGCAAAGAGGGAGAGTTTCACTTCTTCTTTGCCAATTTGAATGCCTTTAATGTCTTTTTGTTGTCTGATTGCGAGGCTAGGACTTCCAGTACTATGTTGAATATGGTTCTTGGTTTTTCTCTTGCTAATATGATGAATCACATTGATTGTTTTACGAGTGTTGAACCAGCCTTGTGTCCCAGGGATAAATCCTACTTGGTCATGGTGAATAATTTTCTTAATGTACTGTTGGATCCTATTGGCTAGTATCTTGTTGAGAATTTTTGCATCCATGTTCATCAGGGATATTGGTCTATAATTCTCCTTTTTGGTAGGGTCTTTGTCTGGTTTTGGAATTAAGGTGATGCTGGCCTCATAGAACAAATTTAGAAGTACTCCATCTCTTTCTATCTTTCCAAACAGCTTTAGTACAATAGGTATGGTTTCTTCTTTAAATGTTTGATGGAATTCCCCTGGGAAGCCATCTGGCCCTGGACTCTTGTGTCTTGGGAGGTTTTTGATGACTGCTTCAATTTCCTCCCTGGTTATTGGCCTGTTCAGGTTTTCTATTTCTTCCTCTTCCAGTTTTGGTAGTTTGTGGCTTTCCAGGAATGCGTCCATTTCTTCTAGATTGCCTAATTTATTGGCGTATAGCTGTTCATAATATGTTTTTAAAATCGTTTGTATTTCCTTGGTGTTGGTAGTGATCTCTCCTTTCTCATTCATGATTTTATTAATTTGAGTCTTCTCTCTCTTCTTTTTAATAAGGTTGGCTAATGGTTTATCTATCTTATTAATTTTTTTAAAGAACCAACTCCTGGTTCTGTTGATCTGTTCCACAGTTCTTCTGGTCTCGATTTCATTGAGTTCTGCTCGAATTTTAATTAAGTCTCTTCTTCTGCTGGGCATAGGGTCCATCTGCTGTTTTTTCTCTAGCTCCTTTATGTGTAAGGTTAGCTTTTGTATTTGACTTCTTTCCAGTTTTTGAATGGATGCTTGTATTGCGATGTATTTCCCCCTCAGGACTGCTTTTGCTGCATCTCAAAGATTTTGAACAGTTGTATCTTCATTCTCATTAGTTTCCATGAATCTTTTTAATTCTTCCTTAATTTCCTGGGTGACCCTTTCATGTTTTAGCAGGATGGTCCTTAACCTCCACGTGTTTGAGGTCCTTCCAAACTTCTTGTTGTGATTTAGTTCTAATTTCAAGGCATTATGGTCTGAGAATAAGCAGGGGACGATCCCAATCTTTTGGTATGGGTTCAGACCCAATTTGTGACCCAGTATGTGGTCTATTCTGGAGAAAGTTCCAGGTGCACTTGAGAAGAATGTGTATTCAGTTGAGTTTGGATGTAAAGTTCTGTAGATATCTGTGAAATCCATCTGGTCCAGTGTATCATGTAAAGCTCTCGTTTCTTTGGAGATGTTGTGCTTAGAAGACCTATGGAGGGTAGAAAGAGCTAGATTGAAGTCACCAAGTATAAGTGTATTATTATCTAAGTATTTCTTCACTTTGGTTATTAATTGGTTTAAATATTTGGCAGCTCCCACATTCGGGGCATATATATTGAGGATTGTCAAGTCCTCTTGTGGATAGATCCTTGAAGTATGAGATAGTGTCCCTCTTCATCTCTCACTACAGTCTTCGGGGTAAATTTTAGTTTATCTGACATAAGGATGGCTACCCCTGCTTTCTTTTGAGGACCATTGGAATGGTAAATGGTTCTTCAACCTTTTATTTTCAGGTTGTAGGTATCCTTCTGTCTCAAATGAGTCTCTTGTAGACAGAAAATAGATGGGTCCTGCTTTTTTATCCAGTCTGAAACCCTGCACCTTTTGATGGGGTCATTAAGCCCGTTCACGTTCAGAGTTACTATTGAAAGATATGAGTTTGGGGTCATCATGATATCTATTCGGTCCTTGTTTTTGTGGATTGTTCCACTGAACTTCTTAACGGGGAATTTTAAGAGTTCCCCTTAAAATTTCTTGCAGAGCTGGTTTGGAGGTCACATATTCTTTCAGTTCCTGCCTGTCTTGGAAGCTCTTTATCTCTCCTTCCATTTTGAAGGAGAGCCTTGCTGGATAAAGTATTCTTGGTTGCATGTTCTTCTCCTTTAGGACCCTGAATATATCCTGCCAGCCCGTTCTGGCCTACCAGGTCTCTGTGGAGAGGTCTGCTGTTACCCTAATGCTCCTCCCCATAAAGGTCAGGGATTTCTTGTCTCTTGCTGCTTTAAGGATCTTCTCTTTATCTTTGGAATTTGCAAGCTTTACTATTAGATGTTGAGGTGTTGAACGGTTTTTATTGATTTTAGGGGGGGGGGGAATCTCTCTATTTCCTGGATCTGAATGCCTGTTTCCCTTCCCAGATTAGGAAAGTTTTCAGCTATGATTTGTTCTAATACATATTCTGGCCCTTTGGCCCTTTCGGTGCCCTCGGGAACCCCAATTAAACGCAGGTTTTTCTTCCTCAGGCTGTCGTTTATTTCCCTTAATCTGTCTTCATGGCCCTTTAATTGTCTCTTTTTTCCTCAGTTTCCCTCTTTGCCATCAACTTGTCTTCTATGTCACTCCCTCGTTCTTCCACCTCGTTAACCCTCGTCGTTAGGACTTCTAGTTTGGATTGCATCTCATTCAATTGATTTTTAATTTCTGCCTGATTGGATCTAAATTCTGCAGTCATGAAGTCTCTTGAGTCCTTTATGCTTTTTTCTAGAGCCACCAGTAGCTGTATAACAGTGCTTCTGAATTGACTTTCTGACATTGAATTGTAATCCAGATTTTGTAACTCTGTGGAAGAGAGGACTGTTTCTGATTCTTTCTTTTGAGGTGAGGTTTTCCTTCTAGTCATTTTGCTCAGTGCAGAGTGGCCAAAAACAAGTTGTATTGGGAAAAGGAGAAAAAGAGAGAAAGAGAAGGAAAGAAAAGAGAAAAAGAAAAAGGGAAGAAAAAAAAGAAAAAAGAGAAGAAAAAGAGAAAAAAAGAAACAAAGGTGAAAAAAAGGGGTGGGGGAAGCAATCAGAAATCAAAAAGAAAAAACAAAAACAAAACAAAAAACACGGGGGAGTATCTTCTGCTTCTGTGTACTTTAAGTCCCTTGACTTCCCCTGGAACTTGTCCGTCTAGCTGGTCTTCTGGGGGAGGGGCCTGTTGTGCTGATTTTCAGGTGTGAGCACTTGGGGGAGCTGCTCTGCCCCTGCCTGGTGCAGGGCTCAGTGGGGGCTGTTTACCCCGTGAGGCCGCAGGAGGAACAACCCCAGTGGCTGCCGCAGCTCTGGAGCCCTGGAGTCAGCCCCCGCAATAAGTAGCTCCGCAGCTCTCGGGAGGCTCCGGGGCGGGGCCGCTGATCTGCTCAGCTCTGGGCAGGAGCGTCCTTGCTGTCCTGGGCCCTCCCGGCCTCTGCCTGTCCCAGGGGGAGGCTGGATCCCGGGCTGTGTCCCGGCGCCCTGTGCTCCCTGTCTGCTCTGTTGGATTCGCCCTCCCGCCCTGTAGCCCCTTCCGCGGAGCCGCCCCCGAGCCCTCCCAGAGCTGCTCCCGCCCCACAGCCCCCTCCACGGAGCCTCTTCCTCCGCCCGAGCCCCCCGAGCTGCTCCCGCCCCGCAGCCCCCTCCGCGGAGCCGCCGTTGGAGCCCCCCGAGCTGCTCCGGTCCCGCCGTGCGCGCTGCAGCCCTTAGGGAGCTCGGCGCACTCTCCCGGGGCGCAGGTGTCTGTTAGTGTCCCCGGGAGCCCGAGGGCATCCCCGCCCTCCTGGGTCCTGCTCCACCTCCCTGTGAGCCCCTTTCCGCCCGGGAAGGTCGGTGCAGCTCCTGCTCCTCCGGGACGGGGCTCTCCTGTCCTGGGGACACTCGCCCCGGCCTCAGCCCGGCTCCTCGCGGGGCCCCTCCCCATTGGAGGCCTTTTGTTTCTTTATTTCTTTTTCCCCGTCTTCCTACCTTGGTAGAAGCTCGAACTCTTCTCACTGTAGCATTCCAGGTGTTCTCTAATTCTCAGGCCAAATTCGTAGATGTTCAGGATGATTTGAAGGTTATCTAGGTAATTTGGTGGGGACAGGTGATTTGGGGACCCTACTCTTCCACCATCTTCAAGGGGACTGTTTCATAAAAGTAGACTGGTCAATTGTCTAGGGAGATAGAACAATTCTAATTTTTCAAAAACTTAAGATAGTTTAAAACATATACATAAAAACTGACATAACTACAAGAAGAAATAGACACATCCAAATCATAGGTGAGTTAATAAACCTCTCTAGGTAATGATAGAATAGGTAGACAAAATATCAGCAAGGACATGGGAAACTTGAGCAAAATAATAACCAGTTTGGTCTAAACGACCAATTCTGAATACTGCATCTAGGCACTAAAGAGTACATAGTCTTTTTAAGCGAACATATGCCAAAATAGACCTTATGCTAAACAGTACAGCAAGTGTCAACGAATTTCAAAGGGCTGCAGTCACAGAATAGGACAGACTGCAGTGGATTAATCAGGAAACCAAAGACAGAACAACAATTAGAACACGTATAAATGTTTAAAAAATTACATATCACATTTCTAAATAATGCATGGAAAAGAAATAACAAACTAAAAAAATTTGAACTGAATAATATAAGACCAGTTACAAGCTATTGGAAAGTGGCTAAAGTAGGACTTAGATGGAAATTTATACATTTGAAAGTATTAGGTAGAAAAGAAGAAAGTTTAAGAATCAGTTATCTAAGTTTCCATCTCAAGGAAATTTTGAGGAAAATGTAGTTTCACCTCCTTTTGGGGTAAATTGAATCATATTTTTAAAATAAAAATCATGGGGTAATCAAGTAGTCTGTTTCCAGTGGTAGATATAGTACTTTAAATACACTTTAAAACATTTAAAATTGAAAATACATTAAATAATAATAGCATTAAAGTAATCATAAGGGCAAATCAGGTATAATTCTAAAATGAGTTAAAATTCATCTTTAGTATAATAATAGAACAATAAAGAAAATGTAATGTTTAAAATTTAACTCTCTCCATGAGATTTGCATAGACAATGGACACTAGTCCAATAACAACTGCTTGAAGCAGATATATCCAGCTTTGTCCAACTCAAGGAACTTTTCCTTCTGGTATGACTGAAAAAAATGTGTATGTTCTAGGCAGGAATACCTGTATGCCTAAAATTAACTTTTGAAGTAATAATTTTAAAATAATGAGTTTGATAAGGAGGTACAAAGGGGCTAAAATGATATAAAGACTGGATTATGGGAGGAGTGTCTTTTTTGGTGAAATATTTGTTCTCTCTAGCATGATTATAATTTATTTATCTCTTCCTTTTCTGTTGTTTCTTTGCAGATTCATAGCTCAGTATCAAGTTCCCATTACCGTACTCTATTTTTTGCCTTTACTTTTTAGGCCTTAGGGTTGTTTCTCTTGCTAGATCAAGAATAATAAAGCAAGACCATGATAATTGCAGGTTTTACCTTCCTCAGAAAGTTTAGGATGATTGTCAATCTTTCAAAATTTTATTTACATACTCTGATGTGCTCTAGCAGTACTGCCCTATCATCTGGCAAGCATGGCCTCTGTTTCTGAGGCATAGATTAGGAACTGTGGATTTTCACATGTCTTTATCAAAAATTTCTAAGTACCCTTTCAAAGTCTGGGACTAAACAGGGTTACCAGTGCCTTCTAGATGAGGCAGCTCAGGAAGTTTTATAAGACTTGATTCTTGCTTTTTCCCTTTGGGATACTCTTAGACCCTCTATTCCATAAGAGTAGGTTAACCAGACGCCCAGAAATATTCTGGGATTTGATACTATGGGGTCATCCTTGGGTCCTCTGGCCTGGAGATGTTTCCTGAAGAACAGCATGACAAGCAGATTGCTCCTGCTGGCTGTTGCAGTATTTCTTTTATGGGGACACATGATATTGGGTCACAGAATGGAGATTATCTGTTGATTGGGTGACTCTCAAGTCAGAGGCAAGATGGGTTTACGGCTCTGGGCTACTAGTGTTCAACCACTTACTCTTTAGCTTGAACCATTTGTATGAATCTGTGCATTAGGTATGACTCCTCCTTTTCTGACCACTGCACTGCCTCTGATCAACATTACCCAAGGGATGGGGCCACCCTGAGGACTTCTAGACTTCTCTCGCCTCTGACTAACGTACCATCAAGCATGCCTGGGCTGGTCTTTAGCCTGGGCTGGTCTTTAGCCATACTGAAGGGGTGTGATGTGGTCAACATTGAAAGTGATCACTTTTTGAGAATGACATGATTACAGTCTAGAACTCAAGAGAAGAGATGGTTGGAAGATATGTTGCCTTCTGATTATGTTGTAAAATTGAGAATGGTAAATTTATCAGTCTCAGATAATTATCATACATTTTTCTGCATACTTTGACTAAAACTTGCATTTATGGTTTTCATCAAGGAAGTGCAGTAACAACACTTGATTGAGTCATTGACATCCAGCATTCATGAGAAGCATGAGGGGTGATACACTGCCATGACTAATGACATAACTAGCATTAAATAAGTAGCATTTATTCATTAAGTAGCAACAAGATCTATACAAACGTGTTCTGAAGAGCCATGATATTGTGGATAATAACAGCATCATTACCTTTTTCTTACAGTGGGAAATATAAAATTAGACAGGAATGACATATTGATCAATAAAGAACATTATGGGATGGTTCTTGGACCAATTAAATAGGGACGGATGTTGCCTGAACCCTTTGAAGAATCTTCTCTTGCACTGAATTGAAAAATAAAAAAAAAAAGTACTTCTTCACTCATATTTTAAAATCTTTATTGATAAATAACCTGTGTTATAATGCATTTTCAATAAACTTGCTTATATAAACAGACCAACCTTGGCTGAGAGAAACCAAGAGTACTTTGGAGTTGATAGTTAATTGCCAGGCCTCTGGCTGCATCTGTATCCTAAGTCCTAGGGACAAACTGAACCAAGAAGGGCATACCTAAGATAAGCTAATACTGCCATGTTGCCAGGGTGAAGGTGAAGAATTGTTACTGAAAAAAGCACAATCATAACTGGAAGTTAGCAGTTTGTTTCAAAGAGTTGGTAGGGTGCCTGGCTGGAGATGTAAGAACTAGTGGTGAAGTGGTGGTCAGAAGACTTGGAAGCACGTTGAGCACTGTGATGCGCAGTTCATTTGAACAGTTCAGAATAGACCATTAATAGCTATAGGCACTGTGAAAACTCTTTCATGTAGGGTCTGGCCAATAGATAGAGCAGAAATAGTACCTTAGAGAAACCATTATCAGCCCGACGTGGGAATTAAGACCATGTGTCCCCTGAAGGCAGAGACTGATTTTTATTTATTGTTGGAATCACAAACTCTATCTTCTTACCTAAGATACAGGAAAAGCTCAGGAGATGCTTGTTGGATCAATGAATAAAATCACTCAATAGAAAGAATAGGGTTTTGTCATTTTGAGGATTGGAAAAATACAGAAGCCAAATCTACCACAGCTGCCTTAGATTTCCAAGAGACTATTCCCTTCTACTTACGTTGAGGAAAAAATTCAGTTGATGCAGTCAAACTGGAGTTTGGGGTCATGAGAGACATATCAGTACAAGGGGCACTGTCCTGAGGGGAAGTGAGGGGTTTGTTTCTCCTGAGAGCACCGATTTATAAACACACACACTTGAATCCAGAGACTTAGTAAGAGGTGATGTAGTCTTTTACTTTTACTGGGACCATAATTTTTATTGTGGCTCAAGACATAAGAGTTAACTACAACTTTCTGTTATGGCCTCCCTTTATGTTCCTCCCAGAGGGTGAACAGATCTAATTGCATTAGTAATTCCCTTGTATTCCTGATTCTGTTCATAAGACAGAATCATATAACTTCATCTGGTCTGACATCAGCTTTTCCCCATCTTGTGTCCCTGAAGTGGGAATGATCTTGCTGGGGTGTGGCTGGCTCTGGAGATGTGGCACAGCAGACCTCACCTTAGATTGTGGCTGTTTGGTGGTTTTTTTTTTTTTTTTTGTCATTTTGAGATGGATTAAGGTACTTATTTCCTATGGGATGGAGATAAAGAGTGGTTGCTTGTCAACTCTGACAATATATCTAAAAGAGAGAGCCTATAGAGAAAGGAAAGCTAAAAAGTAAACTGATTTGCATCCTAATTCCCTCTTCCCCCATACACCTATTTTTTTTTTACTGGTGGTAATTATGGGTTGTATTATATTGGTGGTGCTTTTAAATTGACTTATGTTACCAGCTAGCTAGTAAATGCTTCTATGTAAAGATTTATTTGAGGTCGCATGTTTTTCCCAAAGGTACTTTACACAGCATATAGTGGACATGCCACCCTCTGAAGTCTTTTATCTGGCATCAACTCTTTTTTATTCAATCTATTATGACTCAGCTTACTTCAAAACACAAGCAATGGGACCATTTTCTAATTCACACTGTGAATTGTAAACCAGTCTTTGATGTGATTTCACACAATAGTGTGCTCCCTCACAAGGTAGGGACTGGTCACCATTTTGTTCTTGCCCTGGTAAGCAGCTGTGAATTCAACCATTTACTGAACAACACTTCCCTTTGGGATACAGTTCTTGGCTTACCTAAGGGAGAAGTAGCTGAAGCCTCAGGCCTAAGTCTATTCTCTTCACATCACTCAAAACAGAGAAGTCATTAATATTGGGATTCCATGGGGAGGATCCTTCTTCTACTCACTTTTTAAAAAAAGATTTTATTTATTTATTTATTTGTTTGTTTTAGAAAGAGAGAAAGTGTGCATGAGTGCAGGGAGGGGCAGAGGGAGAAGAAGAGGGAGAGAATCTCAAGCAGATCCCCTGCTGAGTATAGAGCCGGACTTGGGGCTCTACATCATGACCCTGAGATCACGACCTGAGCCGAAACCAAGAGTCAGAGGCTTAACCGACTGAGCCACCCAGGTGTCCCATCTGCTTTCTTTATGAGAATCCAGAATAGGCCTTCCGTCTAATACACCAATACCTTTGCTGTCTTCATTTGGCATTCTCCCTCTGCCCACTGCCCCACAGCTCCCTAGGCTTAATGTAAATGTAGAGGCGTGCCCTGGAATTTACAGAAATTTTTGAATACTACGGAGAATAAAATGCTCAAACCACGAATCAGAGAGGTGCAAGTCAAGATTACCTCACACCTGTTAGAAAAGCTATTATAAAAAAGAAGACAAATGTGGGTGAGGATGTAAACAAAAGGAAACCCTTGTATACCATTGGTGGAAATGTAAACTGGTTCAGCCATTATGAAAAACAGTATGGAGGTTTCTCAAAAAATTAAAAATAGAACTACCAATATGGTCCAGCAATCTCACTTCTGTGTATATATCCAAGGGAATGAAATCAGGATCTCGAAGATATATCTGCACCCCTATGTTCATTGCAGCAGTATTCGCAAGAGCGAAAACATGGAAATCATCTCTGTGTCCATTGATGGATGAATGGATTAAAAATGTAAATGCATACATTGGAATATTATTCAGTCTTAAAAATAGGAGGAAACCCTGCCATTTGCAACAATATGCATGAACATAGGACATTATCGCTAAGTGAATGAAGTCAGACACAGAGGGACAAATACTACATGACAGCGCTTATATGAAGAATCTAAAACAGACTCATCGAAGCAGAGAATGGAATGGTGGTAAGTAAACAAGGCAAGGAGGAAATGGAGAGGTGTTAATTAAAGGGTACAAAGTTTGTTTTGCAGGGTGAATAAATCCTAGAGATGTACTACTATACAGTGTAGTACCTACTTGATATGTCTATGTACTTAAAATTTTGCTAAGAGGGTAGATTTTATGTTGAGTGTTCCTATCACACACCAAAAATAGGAGAAGAGGAAACATTTGGAGGTGATAGATATGCTTATGGCATAGATTGTGGTGATGGTTTCATGGATGTATACTTATCTCTCCATACTCATCAAGTTATATATATTAAATATATACAGCTTTTTGTATGTCAATCATACCTCAATAAAGTGGTTTGTGAAAAAGTAATAGAATTCTAGGAAGCCATGGAGAAGAGAACATGCAGGCTAGTTGAGGAGTATAATCCCTGAACAGTAAAATTGGCACAAAATCTATGGCATCAGAATCCAGCCACAATTCTAGCTCAACTCCTAGTTAGTACTGAAACTGGACTCCAGTCCTAACCTTCTGTGTTGACAATGAGGGCTAGTGGGTTATGCTGTTTGTCATTCAGAGACAGTGCAAAAATGTGTAGCTTAGTGTTTCAGTAGTGCTAGTAAAGAGCACTTAATAAAGAAAAAAAAAAAGGCTGTTTTTACCATAATCTTGATTGTAAATGATGATCTCCAAAAAGTGTGCTATATTTTTCTAACCAAAATCAATGGGTATAAAAAGATTTCGACTCCATTGTAAAAACATACATTCTACTTTTTGTTTTCACATATACATATTAGGAGTGTTCTCTTTAATAATTTACTATGACAAAATTCTAAAGCAAAATCCACTTTCTATGTTTTATCTCATAATCAATAATTTTATTTTCTATTGCTCTCATTATGTGGGCCAGTATTGATTGCCTTACTCTTTTGCTTTCCAGTTTCTTCAGAGTTCTCCAGAGACTGGGTGAGTGTGTCTTTTGGTGCCTGCTTGGTGTTCAGTCCTGAGGCCATCTTTTGAGTCGGACTCAACTCAGGAAGGATGTTACACGTCTGCTTTGAGGAAGATGAGGTCATGTGTTCATTCTTAGAACATTTAGAATTCATGATGTAGATTACTCTAGGTGGTACCTTGAAGAACCGGAAACAGTCCTTGTTACACTTATCCCCTATCCAAATAGATTTATTTTTTCCTGATGGGATAAAGTCTATTGGTCTCTTATAATTTCTGGAAACAGAAACTTTAGGTAGGATGCCTTTCCCCTCCTAACTTCTAATAAATTATGAGTAATGTAATTTATTTTTTTTGAGTAGTGTAATTTAAAGCAACATCTTGAAAAAAGATATACAAACTTGACAGGCAATAAAGCTGACATTTATTGAACCTTTGTTTTGAACTGAGACCAAGACAACAGACATTCCACGGATTAACGAAGTTATCCTTTTTACAATCTTATGTAGATACTCTTCTATGAATCTTATAGATGAGAAAATTGAGGGTTTAAGAGGTGATTTTGTCTATGGGAGACAGATGATGGGTGGTAGGGTAGGGGTTCTAATGCAGGCAGTGTGGCTCCATAAGCCACACTCCTAATCACTATGTTATATGGTTACCTTGAACTGATGACTGATTTCCTTAGTGGGTTTTTAAAGTAACTACTTAAATCATGAGAAATCACTTAACCTAGCTGTGTCTCAGACTCTTCATTTGTCTGAGGGAGGACGGGTCAAAGTGGTAATTTCTATCTCTTTCAGCTTTATAACCATAAAAGGTATCCTAAATTAGAACCCTTGGAACTTATATCTGCTCTTCTAGAAAATTCCTGCCACACTCAGCATCACTTAATTGCTAGGTACAGTACTATGTGTGTTGTGGAACTAGGCTATAGTTCAGACCCTGGTGAAATACAGAAGTGTTACTTTGACAGTTTGTTTCCTTTATTTCCATTGCAACTAGCCTCACAAAACATTTATATAAAACTAAGCAAATAATACTGTAATATATAGAGTATGAGTGTATGTGAGAGAGTGAAAAAATGTAAGAAAGTAAAAGATTGTCTCTGAGAGTAAAAGAGTGCAAATATGTAAGAGAGTGAGTGATTTGTATGTGAGAATGTGTGAGTAAATTTTGTGTGGAAGAGTGTGAAACTGAGGGTGAAAGACAGTGTATACAATGAAAGTGTATATAAGAGTGCGCAAAAGAAGGCATAGGTGAGTGTCCAATGAAAAGTATGCACAAGAGTAAAGTATGAATACAGCAGAGAATATGGAAGGTAAGGGAGTGGGAAGGGCATGTGTCAGAAAGTGACAGATTGTGAGTGTGAGAAAATGATTGAGAACATGTATGTACATAAGAGTATATGTTTGTGAATGAATCTTTGTGTGACCGTGTGTGTGAATGTCTCACTAATTGGGCACATGAGTTTCCCTGAGTGCTAGAAACCAGCCTCATTCCCTACATGCAGGTACACACACCCCGTATATGCTTCACCAGTCTGCATATGTCACATGGTCACCACTCACTGTAAGGGATGCCTGAAAAATGAGTATATGACACAGGAAAATGGATTGACATAAGTGGCTTAGATGAATCATGATTACACCCTGGTTAACAATATTGTTGCCCTGAAACAAAGGCTTTTTTTTTTTTCATAGAGGTAGGGATAGTCTTTGGTTTGTCAGTGAACAGAATGTGCCATAATAGGAATAGCCATTTTTGGAGAAGATAAACAAGAAAGTACTGAGATATGGGGTATGAATTTTAGTTCACAACATATTCTCATTGATTGTTTAAATCTTTTACATGAACATGCAATATTTAATATGAGAAAGAAATCCAAAAGGCTCTTTTAAGCTGCTGTGTGACACATAGGCCTTTAACTTCTCTGAAGCATATACACCTTCAATAATAGTTTGCTACGTTCAATTATATTTTATATAAAATTGTTTTGGGTGGGTATCAAGGGATAACTACTGTTATCCACATTTGGGTTGCTGCCAGGATGGAGATAAAGTAAATGCTATAAGGCCCAGAGCAGAGAACAGAGGTTCAGTTAAGAAAGAAAATCCAGTGGCACCTGGATACCTCAGTTAGTTGAGCCACAGACCCTTGATTTTGGCTTTGGTCATGAGTTCAGGGTCATAGGATCAAGCCTCACTTCAGGTGCTGTGCTCAGCAGAGAGTCTGCCTGAGATTCTCCGTCTCTCCCTCTGCTCCTCCCCCCACCTCCCATGCACACACATGTGCTCCCTCTCTCTCAAATACATACATACATAATCTTAAGAAAGAGGAAGGGAGGGAATCCAAAGGTAAAGGTAACCAGGAGAGTCCAAGTACCTAGGAAATTGCAGATTTCTCAGAGAATGTATTACATTTACAACAACTTGAATTAATATTACACATCTTAAAGAGTGGTATCTGTGTTACAAAAGGTGGAATAAAAGCCCTGTGGTCCCACACATGGGACTCATCTCTGTTTATTGTCTTGATTCCAAATACCTGGGTCAGCTACAGATTAACATTTCATTGTCCCCAATTAGCCCAACTTTTAAAATAAGGCCCAGATAAAATTTAGTGAGCAAAGAGTATTTCATTTTGATAAAAAGTATTCAGGCCTTTCACATGTCCAACAAACTTTTCTAGTTCCTACTATTTTTATGAAACAGTGCTGGTGTTAAAAAGTTAGGGAGGAAGAAGATTTTGCCTTGCATTTGAATGCAGAGCAAGTACTCAAATACTCTAAGGGGCTTCCCAGGACACATACCAAAACATATGTCTATGAACATTCAGAAGATGAGTCTTTCCCAACAGTTTGGGGAAAATCAGAGACCACTTTATCAGAAAAATGCTCATATACCTATTTATAAGATTTCATGTTTCTTGTGTCCTTAAATTTTAAAATGCAACATACAACCCATAAGATTATAGATAATTACTCTGAATGTATATTCACAGGGAAAAGTTGCATGACACATTTTTACATTTAAAAAAATACGTAATTAATTCAAAATGTAGTTAATAACAACGAGCTCTGTAAAATTAGCAGTAAAAAGTTTCCTTACGACTGTGATCTTCACCTCCTATGACTCTTGCCAGCAGCTAATCTACCCTTCAGACTCCTCATTTCAGGATAGAAGGATTATGTGACACATCCTGCTCCCCAAGGAAGACATAGGCAAATCGTATCTCCTGGAATTCCTTTCCAGGTAGGTCTTGACAGAGAAGGGCGAGGTATTAGAATCTGGCGGGGGGCAGGGGGCGGGGGTTCAAGTGAATCGGTAACATTAGGTCTGTGGGTCAGTGTATCCTGGCGACAGCTGTGATTCAAATGTATTTTAAATACAAGTAGAATAATAGGTCAGAACAGCTTGTAAAGAACACAATAACTGAATAACTTAGGCTACACGTAGTTCATTTTTAAACTCATGTAGTGATTTTAGGCCTGTAGAGGCTTTAAAAATACTGCATATATTTTGTTTTTATTCAAGATGTATGTTTTATTTTATAGTAGAAACAATTTAGAGTGCTGGCATTTGCAGAAACATTCCATCTTCAGTTGTACCTTCTTCATTTGGTCAGTTGATTAAGTTTAATCAGATACAAATAACTTTGTTTAAGCAATCACATATAAATTATGATTAATACAAGTAACTTCATTAACTTAAAATATATTATACTTAGACGTAGGATTACACTAAAACATGTTTTTTTACTACACGCGAACTGCCTTGCACAGTGCATATCACCTGGTTAAGACGCTCAGTAAAAATAGGTGAAAGAATGTGTACATGAATAAATAAAAGCTTGCAGGGATCCCTGGGTGGCGCAGCGGTTTGGCGCCTGCCTTTGACCCAGGGCGCGATCCTGGAGACCTGGGATCGAATCCCACGTCGGGCTACCGGTGCGTGGAGCCTGCTTCTCCCTCTGCCTGTGTCTCTGCCTCTCTCTCTCTCTCTCTCTCTGTGTGTGTGACTATCATAAATAAATAAATAAAATAAATAAATAAATAAATAAATAAATAAATAAAAAGTTAAAAAAAATAAAAGCTTGCATGTATAAATGATGAGATCTATTTATGAGAGCATGAGCTGAATATTTGGGTTCAATTAGTTCATTAAGTGTTCCCAGGAAAAATCAAGAAGGAATTGGGAAGAATTCAAGCAAAGGTCTGCTTTCTAGTAAAGTCCTGCCTACTACCTCCAGGGCTCTGGGGTGTACATTGTACATCACAACTTTGCCATCCTAGGAAACACTGGATGTTTATATTCAGCACAGGTTGGGAAGGACATCAAACTCTTAGGCACTTCTGGTTCTCACATGTAGGTAGCTCCGAAGTCCAAGGGTGACCTTAAAAACAAATTTAAGGTTTCCATAATGAGCAGTTAGCAACAAAACATGTAGAATCTGGAGGGTTGACACTCAGTGCCTCTGAGATGGAGTGACAGGATCTAAGTGAAGTGCCAACAGGGTCTATTACAGCTAGTAAGTATCGTGACCAAGACTTTAAAGTGAATCCTTAGTTGAAAGAATGAGCTTTTAAAATACATGACAGTAACCCATTTGTTAAAAAAATATAAAGTGTAACCATATTATTGTTTGATTAACAAGTTCTAAAACAAAGTACTACAAATTTAATCTTTAAATACAAGTACTTTCAATGTTCCTGTTCTCTTTATCCTTGCGAAACATTTCGCATACCTTTAACCAATGTGCACAGACCATTTTGTAGTCCTTTTTCCCCCCCATATTAACATACACATAGTGCCCGTGACTTTTTAAAGTTTTAAGTTCCAGTTAGTTAACATACAGTGTGATATTGGTTTCAGGTGTACAATATAGCGATTGAACACTTCCATACAACACCCAAGTGCTGTCAATCCCCAGCACTTGGGTATAGTATATTTAACCTATACTCCCACCTACCCTTCCAGTAACAATTAGTATGTTCTCTGTAGTGATGAGTCTATTTCTTGGTTTGCCTTTCTGGATTTTCCCTCCATGCTCATTTGTTTTGTTTCTTAAATTCAACATATGAGTGAAATCATATGATATTTGTCTTTCTCTGACTGACTTATTTCATTTAGCACTATACCCTCTAGATCCATCCATGGATGGATCTTGCAAATGGCAAGATTTGGTTCTCTTTTTATGGCTAAGTAACATTCAATTGTCTATATACACCACATCTTCTTTATCCATTTATCAGTTGAAGGACACTTGGGCTTTTTCCATAATTTGGCTATTGTAGATGCTGCTGCTATAAACATCTAGGGGCATCTATCTCTTTGAGTTAGTATTTTTGTATTCTTTGGGTAGAAACCTAGTCGTGTAATTGCTGGATCGTAGGGCACTTCTATTTTTAACTTCTTTGAGGAAGTTCCATACTGTTTTCCACAGTGGATGCACTCGAGAGCTAGTGACCTTAGGGTTCCATGGGCTTTGCTTGCCTGGTCCACCTCTGTCTCACTAGTCCCATGCCTTCTATCTCCCTATACATTAGCCATACTCATGCTCTTTTAGTTTCTTAGAATCAACAAGCCTCTCCTTCATTTAGGTCCTCACTCAGACTGGGCTGAACTGCTACTTTCTTCAAATGACTGGCTCTGTCTCAGCCTTTAGAGCTCAGCTCACAAGCAGCCGGCTAACGTAGCCTTCCCTGAGCGCTGTCTTTAGAAGGTCCCATGGAAATTGTCTACCCCTCACTTTGTGCTTGGACTCTGTGGCACACACAATTAATGCCATGTATTTTTGTTCTGACTTACTCATTGTTTCTCCACTTTAGGCTCCATTAAGTATAGAGACTATCTCTGTTTATCACTTTGTACAAAATAGGTGTTCAATAAATATTTGTTGGTAAATAAACTGGCAATCTAAATTAATTGTGGTTGACATACCTGCAAAAAGGGAAAAATAAGATTCTGAATCTCTAAAACCCTCTTTAAATGCAGTCAAACAAGACTAAATTATCCAATTGGAAGGAAAACCTATCTGTTTTAGTGATAAGTTCATAGGACATTCATTTTTAAGATAGTTTCCTTTTTTTTTTTTAAAGATTTTATTTATTTATTCATGAGAGACACAGAGAGAGACACAGGCAGAGGGAGAAGCCGACTCCATGCAGGGAACCTGATGTGGGACTCGATTCCGGGACCCCAGGATCACACCCTAAGCCAAAGGCAGGTGCTAAACTGCCGAGCCACCCAGGTGCTCCAGCTTTCTTATTTTTAAGTACCTACTTACATTGCTGACAGGGGTAGGGAAGGGAAAGTAGGCTGTATCTTAAAAATCATGTCAGTGTATTTTTGGTAGTTATTTTATTCATGTTTAGCAGTTTTTACCCATAAAGTGGTTTATAATGATCTGAAAAGAATTTCTTGGCCTTCAACCTTTACCAGGCTTAGTTGTCTTTAGTAGGTGGCTTCCCCAACCAGCTGTTTTAAATGGAGTAGTGGGGGACATCCTACGATTAGCCAGCTCCTGTTGAGAGTCGTGTCCTCAGGAAACTCAGGTTTCAGGTGGGTAGCCAACAGTCGGTGAAGAGAGAAGACACAGAGAAGCATGCTGATCACTGTCCCAGTCCTCATGGAAGCAGTGTGCAGATGAGAAAAGGAGGGGCAGGGAGTTGGGCAAGGGGAGAGGAAATGAAGGGTGGTCTGAGTGTGACAAGGGCATTGGGAGTACACAGAAGATGGGCACGCTTTGTACTTACAGTGGCATGCCCAGGGAAAGAGGAATGAGGTGGAGGGCTCGTGCACCCGACAATTTCTTGGATAGAGGGCCATTTGGGACCTCTGAATTCTGCTACAGTTGGGAGGGCGGCCTGCAAATTTGGCGTTGGTGTATGGGAATGGGCGGGTGGCTGCCGAAGGCTGTGGCACACGGAGCAAGCGGCCTAGAGGAGCTTTGAAGCATACACTGCAGGGGCAGGCAGGGGCATGCACCAATTTTTCCCCCTTATGGTGGTTTGCTTTTTTGGAGGCAGGAATGGGAGAGTAGATGAGGGCTTGCTCTGCTGCTGATAGGTTCAGCCTGGCATTAGGCTTGCAGCTGGTGTCCTGTCCCCACTGAAAGTCACTAACAGACACTTTTCTTTCTTTAAGCTTTTCTACAAAGATCTACAATGGACATGCATTACTTTTAGAAGGAGGGAAAATACTTAAAGTTAATTCATTAACAAATGCTAGTGAATGGCTTCTGTGCATCCAGCTTGGCCAGTCATGGGAATATAAAAACAAAAAGAAAGTTTCTGCCATTAAGGAGCGGGCAGTTCAGGGGAAATAAGTTCTGCGTTATAAGAGTCTGTCTCCTTCCATCTCTAGAGTACAGCGGAGAATAGCAGTTACGTGAGAAATTCAGGCTACAAAACAGACATCACTTTTTCACACTTTAAAGCATCTTTATAATCAAAGAATTACAGCTGTTTGAAATATCCAGGCTTTACCTCTGTCCTTTACAACACTGTGGAAACTCAGTCTTAGAAAACCTTCTTTAATGTATCATCTGAATTTCTTTATATAATATCATAAAAATAATCAGAGATTTGGGAAAGTTCTTAGTCACAACTCTGTTGTAACATTTCCTAATAAAGTCTTTCCAAATTTTAAGAACTAGAGCTTATATATATGAAAATATCTTTTTAATATCAAGTTTTACATTAAAAGTGGCTCTGATATTTATTTTTTACTCGATCAGGACTCAGGTCTGGACTCAAATATCACCTTTTTGTAAGGCGTCCTGGAGATCCTGGCAACCCCATCACCTTCCCTGATTTGTTTTTCTCATTAGCAATCATTATTATCCAAAATATACATACTGCACATGTTCATTGTTGGCCTACCTTAAGAAGGCAGGGATTTTTATCTCTTCACTGCTATATCCTCAGGACCCAGAACCATGTTAGTGTGTAGTAGATGTTCAATAAGTAAGTGTTGAATAAAAGAATCAAATTCCCTCCTATCTTTTGGACTGTTCCAACAGACGGTGATGAAAATTTTTTCATGACTATTCAAAAATGCACAGGATTGGAAGTTATTTTGGAAGAAAGTTACAGCTCTTTCATTAGCAAGTAAGATATGGAAATTTCTTGGGATAATGTGAACAGATTGCGAATGCAATTTCTTGGGATAATGTGAATAAACATTTCAAAGTATTGATGATACTCTTGCTTATAGAATGGGCACACATCGTTGGGGCACTCACCCTACCACTGGCTTGGATATCACCAGTGAAGGCCGCATCTGCCACAGAGAGCATTATCCTCTACATGTGAAGCATTATCTTGTACTGTTGGCTTTGAACTTTGCTTACCAGACCTATGCCCTGACCTGTCTCCCCAGCCGCCACCACATCCCTTACTGCCCCATCCTTGGTTCAGGCTTTCTTGTTGGTACTCAGAACCCTCAGCAGCTCCCAAGGCCCATTGTCTGGGCTCTAATCTGGCTAGGTGAGAGAGCACCTCTTTGGCTGCAGGCACTCCACTCATGGAGTCATGGAGCACCCAGTGATGAATGTGTTTACCTCCTATGGGGTAGAAAATGGGGCTTTGACTATCCAGGGCTCACTCTTCTGTGAGAGATGAAGGGATCAGTATTTTCTGGCATGCCTGCAATGTAGTCACCACTTATTCACCTTATTGGCAGCTCTGTGTTAACTATCTAGAATCTTGCTGTTTTGATAGTCCCTATGTCAGTACAAGTAACCATAGACTCTCAGATTTCTGTTGGAGATTCCTTCCCTTCCTGTAACTTTAGGAGACCCCCATGATTATCTAACAAATGCTTGAAGCTCCCCCAAGCTGCTGTTGGCTTTACTGTTGTCCCTTAATCCTGAAATATTGCTTGACACCTCCTTTGGTTACTGTAATCTCTGCCTTTCCTCCACAGGGGTGCCTGTTTTTACCAATATTTTAAGCTGTAAGAAATTGGTTCCTTCTACTGCTTCTAAGGAGAAAGACTTGGACACCAAGATTGCAGAATAGACCCAAACACCTCTTGTATTTCTACTTACAGGCTTTTCTAAGACACGCACTCCAGTATGTAACAACTACCATGCTACACTATAAAGTAGAAATGTCTCCAGACATACGTTACTCCAGTTCACCATGTCTAAGTCCTTTTTCCTCCAAAATGAATGGTCTCCCAGGAACCCTACAATCCTCATTGGTAGGATCTCTTAGATCTTCTTTCTTCTTTACGCTTTAACTACTAGTGTAAACTATTTTGATTTCTTTTCCCAGGAGGCTTCTATCCCCTTTGAAATTTAACAGATATGAACAGAAATGGAATCTAAAAGAGGAGTGTCAAGGCACCTGGGTGGCTCAGTGGTTGAGCATCTGCCTTTGGCTCAGGTAGTGACCCCAGGGTCCTGGGATCAAGTCCCACAATGGGGTTCTCTGTTGGGCGCCCGCTTCTCTCTCTGTGTCTCTGTGTCTCTCTGTATGTCTCTCATGAATGAATAAATAAAATCTTTTTTAAAAAAAGTATGTATAAAATATAAATAAAAGAGGAGTGTCAATTCTAGAATTCTGGGCTATGGCTCATTTGAGAACTTACTACACTTTAAGAAATATTCTCTGTTGAATAACTCTGCTTGTTGGCAAGTAAAGAGAAATGGGTGGTTTCTTTTATTTTGCTCATGCTGATGACTTAAGCCTGAAATATTTACCAAGCAAACTGACTGCAAGTTTACGTTAGCACTGATATACTAGAACCTTACTATAATATTTTTTGGTATAAAACAGAGTTTGGTATAAATTTGGTCTAACCTGGGCCTCAATCGAGGGAGTCAAGTTATTGAAATCCTGGCAGCTTATTCTCAGGGTTTGTTTAGGCCCTTCTTTTTTCATGCTCGAAAGAACTCAATGACATTTTTGCTGATCTCTGTCATTTCAATCTCTTCCTCTTCAAGGAATTGTCTTGAAGGAGCTCACAAGATAATTTTTCTTAACCAGAATTATAAAGTTAATAGTGCCTGCTAGGATGTGCTAGGTAAATGTTTGTTTAAATTTGAATCAATGTTTTAGTTTTGTGAATCATAGTTTAAAATTATAGAGCTCTTTTCAGTGATCTAACAGCCAAATCCAAGCTATTGGCTTCACTGTCTCCGAGGTACCTATCCTATTAATCTCATTATTTCCCAGAAAAGGCTCTTCCCTTTTTTAGTTAAACCCAATCAATTTAACTCTAACAACCCAGTCCGTCCAATCAATCTAATCAATATGATTGTTCCAATCCAATGCAGTCTTTTTCACTCTATTCTGTTCCAATAAGTCTTATCCAGCACTTTTGCACATCAGGAGTGGCTTCCTACATTTTACTGATCTCCATTTTAAAGTCTAGTACTGTGTCATTTTTCCCGGAAAGTTGTCCTGATATATCTCCATCAACTGAAATCATTTAATTTTAAAACCTTGGGTAAGACTGGCTTTTTTCAAAGGTTATCCAGAACCTTTAAGCCTAACTAAATTTGCATATACTTTGACTATGTAATTAAGTTACTAATAAATTAGTCTTAAAAATATTTTTCTTAAAAAAAAAAATATTTTTCTTCTCTACTATCTAATAAAATTTAAAATAATGATTGCCTTCCTTTTCATACCCTTCCCAGAATCCTCAGTAGACCCTGAATACTTGCTAAGTAAATGAGTAAAAAAATAACATGTGTTCTTGTGGCAATCCATTGACTAAGAAAGGGAAAAAAGAAAGAATAGTAGACTCTTCATTCACAAATGCTAGTAATGCTTTCAGTTAGTTGAGCCAAAATAACAGATCATGTTACCATGTGCATTTGGAATAATTTATAAAGAAATTTGAATAACTTCCTAAAATGTAAAGGCTTTAGGCAAAAAAGAAATCTTTATTATTACTTTTTAAAAATACCCTCATGTTCATTACAGCATTATTTACAATAGCCAACATATGGAAGCAATTTAAGTGCCCACTGATGAGTGAATGGACACAGAAACTGTGGTATATATACACAAGAGAACATGTTTAGCCATAAAAAAGAATGAAATCTTCCTATTTGAGACAACATGGATTGACCTTAAGGGCACTATGCCAAGTGAGATAAGTCAAACAGAGAAAAGAAAATACCCTATGATCTTATATGTGGAATCTAAAAACAAAACAAAGGCCCCCCTCCCCAAACCAAACAAACAGACCAAACTCATAGATACAGAGAACAGAAGATTGGTGGTTGCCAGGGACAGGGCTCGAAGGGTGGGAGAAATGTGTTAAGGGGGTGAAAAGATGAAGTTTAAAAAGATTAAAATATTAGAATTACCACCCCCACCCCTCCACCCCCACATACACTTACTTGAGCTAGCCTCAGGAAGCCTTGGCTATTTGTACAACTGGAAAGGAAATTGGTAAGATTGAGTTTGCAAATCACAAGCTCTGAGAAACTGTGGAGCTGCTTGATGGGATTAACCCATTCCTGACTGAGAAGTCAGTAGTGACAGAGCCAACCCAGGAAAGAGGGGAAAGCTCTGGGGGCCCTGTTAGCAAAATGGGAGGATAGTGTAGTCTATTAATTATTGTTTAGAGCCTTAGAAAAAGCAGAGAAAAGAAATCAACATTTTGTTTCAGGTTTTTCTGATGAAACAGCATAGGAGGAAAAAAAAGAAAAGAACAGTGCAATTATTTTATTCTGTTAGAGAAAACTCTCCTTGTAGTCTGAAATGACTTAAGGGCAGGTCAAGAAAAATTAATCCTTGTCACATTTTAGGTCATACCAGATATTTTGCCATGCTAGATTTTTGTGTCTAAAGTTAATGCACTGACTGGTGGTGACAAGGCCCTTGGCAATTGGAACTTGGATTTCTGGGAGAACCCAAAAAGATGGGGAAACCCTGACATTTGGGCTACTCCGAAACACTTCCTTTCCAAGAAAGTAAAAAAACAAAAAAGATTTACTTACTGCACATTTTAATGTACATGTCAATGGGTTTTAACAATTTATAGTTTACAACTTAACAATTGTATGGAGTTGTATAATAACCACACCAAAGACAAAATATAAAAAATTTTTGTTGCCCCAATGTTTTCCCATACTCCTTTACAATCAATCATTTGCCTGCATTTCGGGTCCCTGGCAACCACTGATCTGATTTCTAAATGTAATTTTGCCTTTTCCAAAAGGTCATATAAGTAACATATATAAATGGAAACTTAGAGTGTCTTTTGTGCCTGGATTTTTTACCTATATGATACTCTTTTTTTTTTTTTTAAAGATTTTAGTTATTTATTTATGGGAGACCGAGAGAGAGAGAGAGAGAGAGAGAGAGGCAGAGACACAGGCAGAGGGAGAAGCAGGCTCCATGCAGGGAGCCCGACGGAGGACTCGATCCGGGACCCAAGGACCAGGCCCTGGGCTGAAGGCAGCGCTAAACCGCTGGGCCACCTGGGCTGCCCCCTCGGCATGATAGTCTTACAATTCTTCTAAGATGTTGCATGTATGTGTAGATTATTCTTCTGGTTTTTTTTTTTTTAACTATTAAGTAATATTCGTTATATGGCAGCAGTGTATTTTGTTTATGCAGTTGAGCATTTAACCTGGTTCCAGTTGTTGGCAATTATGAATCAAGCTACTATAAACATTTGAATATGAGTCTTTGAGCATTCATTTTCATTTTTCTTAGGTACATATCTAAGAGTAAAATTAGTGGATTAGTAGATATATGTAACTATATATCTAACTTTATAGATAACTTTCAAGCTATTTTCCAATGTGGTTCACTATTTTGTATTTCTGTCAGCAATATGTGAGAGTTCTGATGCTTTGCTTCGTCATCAGCACTGGGTATTATCAGTTCTTTAGTTGTGATTTTATTAGACTTGTAGTAGTCTTTGTTGTGTTGAGTTATAAGGTTTTTTCTATGATGTCTTCTAGAAATTTTATAGCTGGGAATTTTGTGTCTGTGTTTAGGAGACATGAACATGGTCTGTAATTTCTTTTGTGGTGAGGTCTTTTCTGGTTTTGGTATCAGGATAATGCCGGTTTAAAAAAATGAGTTAAGACTATCATAATTTTTCAAAGGCCGTGTCTACATCCAGCTACAAAGAGTTCTGTAAGTTTAGTGGGCAATGTTACATGTGTAGAGAAACAGGCTGTATATTGTGATTAAAATTTTTACAAATCACTATTGGGGCTTCTGCTGCTGCCATGATGATATTTAGAAACATTATATTATGTGATATTTGAGAAAGTCCTCATCCTGGCCCTTTATCCTTAGTAGATGCTCGATAAATATTAGCTACTGGTAATAATCATAGTGGGCTATCATATTTTAAGCCTTGTGCTCTGAAGAAAATGATTTTAGATAGAACATCGCAGAGAAGACCAGACGGGATCCACTTAGTCCCAATTATGTAGCAATTCACTGCATAATCATTTTGACTTTAATGGAATTTTAAAGGTAAAAAATAACTTGAGTATAGCTCTTGGAATTCTAGCCTTGACAATTCTTTTTGAAACTTCATCCAAAATGTAACATCTTTCTCTGTATCTGTCATAGTGATAAGGTGGCATAAAAACCATGGTTCCCCTCTCCCTACTAATATTAATCTTCATTAGGAGAAAAGAAGAGAAGCTAAAGCCTCCAGGTCTGCTACACTTCCTACTGTGCACCCATGATAACGTGGTGAGCCGCAGTGATGCTTGAGGAGTCAGTGCCTTCCACATCCCCTCAGAGCCGTTAGTGATGCAAACCCATGTCCCCCCCTACACACTAAATCAAGGGGAGGAGGAGTCTGTTTTGACAAGCTCTCTGAGCGACTGATTTTCACTAAAGCTTGGGGAGCACTGACGGAGCAGGTATTTGACAGGGTATGAGGTGGTTGGAAATAGTAAGAGTTAAATGTGGCCCATCAATTTAAAATATACTATGTTTCAGCTGCACTGTGAACCACAGAAAACGGCACAGGGTACTTGTAGCAGGTACCATGCTCTCAGCACCCTCCTTCTTTTTCACCCACTCATGCCATCTGCCTAAAATGAAACTGAAAAAAAAAAAACAGATTTAATGGAAAGAATAGAGAAATGTGGTTCAAAACCAGATATTCAGGAATCTGGGTTCTGTGTCTATCCTGCATTTTTCCTAATAGCCAACACATTCAACTATCAAATGCTCACTGAATATTCAAAAACTTACTATTTTTTAAAGGGCCTATTCTTTTCTTTCTAGGTACACATACACATCCTTCTCCACTTCTCTTCAAATTACTAATGTAGTAGAATTTTTGAGTTCAAGAATTCAAAACCTAATCTAGAAAGGAAAAGATGAATCATATTAAAATTCTCTAATGCCAGCTCTTGATTTTATCCCAACCCCCACTCAAAGCCTGTCTTGATTTTTACCCCAACCTTGCCTAATTTTTGTTATTACTCTATACTGTCTTCTAAAGAAATGTGATCATCCCATGGTGCACATTGCATCATTAAGCCCACAGATTAACTCAAAGAAGTTTAAAGATCAGAATCCTTTAATTTAGGAAGGTAATATAAGAGCAAAATAAATGATTAATTCTTGCAAGTATTTGCAGTTTAAATGGCCTAAAAGCGATTGCAGGTTCTGTATGACTTAGCTAATGTGAGGATCTTTACTAGGAAAATAACATTTGATATGATGTTAGAAAAAAAAAAAACTTTTTTTCAGAGAGAAATAATATATAATATCTTTTTATAATGAAATACAATAGAATCTGAAATCCAATCTCATTGGCTTTGGGCAGTGGGAGTCAAGGGTTCTCTTTATTTATTACTACAATTATTGATCTGATAACCCTAATTAGATTACACTAGGGTCTGACTGTTCAGAATAGAAAATGGATTTATTTATCTATGTATTTATCCTGATAGAAATTACTATTCAGTTTTATAAAAGAGATAAGGCATTTGTATATCTGCTCAGTCAGTTATTTTAAGTTCTGTTACTGTATGTCAGAAAATGGATTCTTTGCCTAAGAAAAATATTCTTTAATGAAATAGCATTCATAGAGATTTTTTTATGCATCCATGGTTCACTAAGTTGCAGAATGCTGAATACTGCCTAAAATGCTTTAAAAAATCAACAAGAAGGGGTACCTGAGTGGCTCAGTAGGTTAAGCATATGACTCTTGCTTTTGGCTCAAGTCATGATCTCAGGGTTATGAGATTGAGTGAGCCCTGCATCTGGTTCCACACTCAGAGGGGAGTCTGCTTGAAATTCTCTCTTTCTCTCTCTCCCTCTCCCTGTATCCCTCCCCACTGTGCACACACACACACTTTCTCTCAAATAAATAAATCTTAAAAATAAATATAAATAAAAAGTCAACAGGTATAGTGTATCTGCTATTGTCAAGAACTGAGAGGGGTCTGCAACTCTGTTTTGCTAACAAGCTAGCTAGCCACCTAAGACCACTGGGACTTATTACTCAGCACAGCAGGAAATGTGAACTTCTATCATTAGTTATGTTTCCCCTGGTTCAGTTCTACTCTACACCCAAAGGCCCATGGGTGAAGGGTGAAGCATACACTATGGCTTTGTGTCACAGTGGAGGACAGACTTTAGGGAGCCTGCCCCTAAGCCATGCCTCCAATCTTCTAAAAAGACTGCTAGCAAAACCTACTTCACCTTTGCTCCATAGAAGACATGATCTTTATTATCCTGAATAGGAAACAAGTCTTCTGCCCCAAAAGGAGATGTTATCTGTCTTTCAAGGCTGTTTGTTGTGTAAGCATCATTAGAATGATAGTCCAAGGATGTATAGAAATGCATGAAGAATTGCGTGTCAACATTATGTACTTATTATATTAGGTACTGTAAAGGATAAGAAGAAGCAGGAAGATAGAAATGACTTGCCTTACTCCAGAATTTCTTTGTGGATGAAATGAAATAAATAGACCATGTACTCTGGAACATTCATTGGCTGATAAAATGGAAGCATTGGGATGCTAGTGAGAATTATTAAGAGCAGTAGGGCTTTCAAATAGTATAATTAGAGAAGGCAGCCCTATGTTGAACATAACTTCATTTATCTTTGAATGAGGAAATCCGCAGTTATTATGATACAACACTGATGTCAGAGAAGAATGAATATATATATTTCTTTTCTAGTGAGAGAAGGTCTCTATACATGATTTTGTGCACTAAAAATATTTGTAATTGATTTAATTTTCTCTTTTGTTCACTAAGAATTGAATGGATGAAGTGTTTTAAAACAGTGGTTTTTCTGAAATAGTGTAAAATGTTGGACAGGGCCCTAGATAATGGAATGCCACACAGCATATCATACCCATGAATTTCCTAGGCAACAGTAGACTTCAGCGACAAAAAATCTATATTGGCAGAGCTAAACCAGGAAAACATTTGCTTTGTTAGGACAGCTGACAATAGCTGATGAAGGGCAGCATGGGAACACTTATCACTCAATGATAGCTTGAAATG
The DNA here is from genome assembly GCF_048164855.1 of Canis lupus baileyi. Taxonomy (NCBI): domain Eukaryota; kingdom Metazoa; phylum Chordata; class Mammalia; order Carnivora; family Canidae; genus Canis; species Canis lupus. The sequence continues at coordinate 30,768,183 of NC_132871.1, read as the reverse complement.
GAAAAGGGAGGGGTTGCCAGGAGGTAATAAGAAGCTGTATACTCTATCATCATAATTCCGGTTGCATGAATCTACCCACTTTTCGCAAAATCAATTGTTACGAAACCAGAGTGCACGGTTTTGACCCATGGAAGCACATTGTCACGAGAAATTACAGCATGCTATATTAAACTGCCATGCACTGTGTTACGCGACAAGCCACCATGATGAAATGCTGTCTTTTAATCCCGCTAAAATGATGCTAGATTTTTCTTTTTAAGTGAACAGGACTTTAAACATTTGCTCAAAATTTTACATAGCAAGGCTAATATTTTAATGCTTAGAATAATACGATTTGATCATTAAGAATAAGCCTGAGAAATTGATTTGTGAAAAACATTTAATTAAAAGTTAGATAATCCTCTGCTAGATTTAAAAAATGAGACAATAACAAAATAAAAGCAAAATGTCTGGTTAATAATGATGTTCTATTGAGGAAGTCTTGATTTGTAAATATCATTGACAGTTACCTAAAGGCTACTGAGTAGCCCAAATAATGTCCACCAATGAGACTATACTCATTATTTTTGTGGCAACGTTACATGTTAGAATGAACCCCATTCTCTTGAATCTTGTGCAGGCTAACTTTATGATGGCAGCGCCCACTGCCATCACCACTACTCTTGAAATTCCTTATAAATTTCTTCTGAGAGCCAAGTCCTAGGATGTCTTCTTTATATCTTATCTACTTAAATTTTTATTTGTATTTTGGATCATTAATTCATTCACATTATTTATTGCCATGTTGTTGCAAGTTTTCCTCTTACTCTTTGCTCCTTTCCACCATTCTCATTGTTTACACTTCCACAGAAGTGGTCACAATGATTAGGTTATTATCCATCAGAGATTTTTAAAAACATGTAATCAAATGAAGAAGTTGTCTATTTTTATAAATGGCTTCACCAAATAATGTGCATTAGTAGACTTAATTTACACTTCAGTATTTTGTTGCCGTTATATAGATGAAAATTGGCACCCCATAAAGTTTTATAATTTGTCACTCCCCTACAAAATACTAGCAACTTATTTTACTAAGTTGGATAAAACTAAGTTGTGTGACTTTTCCAAGCATACACAAGAAGGTGATGCAAGTTTAAAACTGAATATTCTGATATTTTCTCTAATGATCTATTACATCATGAAGTCTTTTTTGATATTTAATTTTCTGTTGGTATGGGTGAATTTATATACATCCTGCCTTTCAACTAGACTGAAAATTCAAAATTTTTCTAGTATTTTTTTCATCCTGTGAGCCTTTAAAAAGTGCTTCATCTTATTTAAAAATTTTTAAAATGTTAATGACAGTAAAATTCATACTTTGTGGTGTGCAGTTCTATAGATTTTGACTAATACTTAAGAGTACTGTATTTATACAGTGATCATGATACAGAACAGTTTTATCAACCCTTAAAATTTCTTCTGGATGCCCCCCTTGAAGTCAGCACTTTCTTCACCTCAATCTATGATGACCACTGATATTTTCCATCTACATTATTCTGTCTTATCTGGAGTGTCATATAAATGGAATTGCTCACTATTTTTCTTGGGCTTTTTTTCTATTAATAAATTGCAGTGTGATTGACTTATGTTCTTTTGTGAATCAATATTTCATTCCTTTTTAATTGATGAATATCCCATTGTATCAATATTTCCTAGGGTTTTTTAAAAATCCATTCACTAGTTGCATCAGTTTTTAGTAATAATAGATAAAGCTGCTATAAACACTACTATACAGGTTTTTGTGAGAACACATGTTTTTATCTCTCATGGGTAGACATGTAGGAGTGAAATTGCTTTATCATAGAGTAGGTATATGGTTACCTGGATGAGAAACTTCCAAACCATTTTCCAAAATGACTATACCACATCTTCCCATTAATAGTATGTGGAATTTCCAGTTGCTCAGCATCCTTGCCAGCATGTGGTATTGTTAAGTCTTTTTTCCCCCTAATTTGATCATTTTAACAGTCATATAATAATATTGCATTGTGTTTTAAATTTGCAATTTCCTGAACTATTGATGAAGTTTAACATTTTTTCTTGTGCTTATTTACCATCTGCATAACCTCTTCAGTGAAATGTCCATATCATTTGGTTATTTTTTATAGAATTATTTGTTTTCTTATTATTGTATTTGAAAGTCCTTTATGTAGTCTGGAGTCAAATCTCTTGTTAGTTTTGTGATTGGTAAATATTTTCTCCTAGTCTGTGGCTTTTTTTCCCCATTCTTTTACTAATGCCTTTCACAGGGTAAAGATTTTTTATTTTAGTGAAGTTCAGTATTTTTCTTCTATGGGTCATACTTTAGTGAAATAGCTATGAAAACTTTGCCTAACCTACTGTCACAATAATTTTTCTGCTATTTTCTCTTATAGAAGTCCCTTAGAGTCTTAGGTTTTAGATGTAGGTCTACAATTTGAGTTAATTTTTGTATATGGAGTGAGATAATGATCAAATTTCCTTTGCTTCTTTTTTTGCACCTGAATATGCAATTTTCCAGTCTTTCCATTTGTTGAAAATACTATCTTCATTCATTCAGTTGCCTGAATACCTTTGCCCAAAGTCCATTGTCCATGTATGTGTGGATATATTCTGGACTCTATTTTGTTTCATTGATCTGTTTACCTTTTTTTTTTTCCAGATTCTGACTCAATAGGTTTATTTTATTCCCCTCCCCAGCTTTATTGAGATATTATTGACATGAATAAGTTTTTTTTTTTAAGTTCATTTAAACAATCTGTACACCCAGTGTGGGGCTCAAACTCACAACCCTGAGATCAAGAGCCACATGCTCTACCAACTGAGCCAGCTTGGTGCCCCAACATGTGTAAGTTTTAGATGTACAATATGATGGTTAGATTCACATATATATTGCAAAATGATTACCACAATAAAGTTAGTTAGTTCATATAATTACCTTTTTTGTGTGTGCATCATGATAACATTTAAGATCTACTGTCTTAATAACTTTTAAGTATATAATATAGTATTGTTAATCATATTCACTCTATTGTGCATTAGATCCCCAGATCTTATTTATCTTATACCTGGAAGTTTGATTTCCCCATTTTTCCCAACCACCAACCACTATTCTACACTCTCTTTCTATGAGTTCAGCTTTTTTAGATTCCACATATGAGTGAGAACACACAGTATTTTTCTTTCGCTGTCTGAGCATAATATCTCAAGGTCTATCTATGTTGTCACGAACAGCAGGATTTCATTCTTCTTGTGACTAAATAATATTCCACTCTTTACATATGCTACATTTTCTTTATCTATTCATCTATCAGTGGACACCTAGGTTGTTTTTAAGTTTTGGGTATTGTGAATTTTGCTGCAGTGAACGTATGGGTCCTGATATCTCTTTGAGAAAGTGATTTTATTTCTCTTGGATATATTCCAGAAGTGAGATTGCTGGATCATATGGAATTCTATTTTTAACTTTTTGAAGAACCTCCATATTGTTTTCCATAGTGGTTGTACCAATCTGCACTCCCCCCAACAGTGAGCAAGGATTTCCTTTTTGTACATCCTTGCCAACATTTGTTATCTCTTGTCTTTTTGGTGTTAGCCATTCTAACAGGTGTGAGGAAATACATCATGGTTGCTTTAATTCGCATTTCCCTGATGATTAGTGATGTGAGCACCATTTCACATACTTGTTGGCCATTTGTACCTCTTCTTTGGAGAGATGTTTATTCAAGTCTTTTGCCCATTTTTACATCATTTTGTTTGTTTTTTTTTTTCTGCGATTGACTTGTGTGAGTTTCTTATATATTTTTGAATATTAGCCCTTTATAAGATGGATGATTTGCAAATATTTTCTCTCATTTCATAAGTTGCCTTTTCATTTTAGTACTGTTTTTTTTTTTTTTACCATGCAGAAGATTTTAAATTTAATGTAACCCCAGGTGTTTGTTTTTGCTCTCGTTGCTTGTGCTTTACATGCCATGTCAAAAAATTTTTTTGCTGAAACCAATGTCAAGGAGATTTTCTCTATTTTCTTATAGTAGTTTTACACTTTTAGGTCTTATATTTAAGTCTTCAGTCCATTTTGAATTATTTTTTGTGAGTGGTGTAGGATAGGGATCCAATTTTGTTTTGTTTTCTAGTTTTACCAACACCATTTGTTGAAGAAACTATCCTTTCCCCATTGCATCTTTTGGCTCTCTTGTAAAATCCTTGATTGTACATGAGTGGGTTTATTCCTGGAATCTGTCTTTGTTTTTGATTTTAGACAGTTTTTTAAATGCATCTCAGAGATCATTTGGGGTGAAATTTCAGGGTTATTTTTAGCTTCATGAACTTGGGTATCTAAATCTCTCCAGATTTGGAAAGTTGCCTCTTATTTCTTTAGTTAACTTTCTGCTCCTTTCTTTCTTAATTCTCTTGGGACTCCAATATGTAGCTTGTTTCTTTTGTAGTATCCTATTACTCAAGTAGGCTTTCTTCACTCTGTCATTCTTTCTTCTTTTTGTTCCTCTGATTTCAAATAACCTGACTTCTAGTACATTAATCCTGCTTGGTTGAGTTTTTCAAGAAGCTCTTTAGTGAATTCTTCAGATCAGTCATGATAGTCTTCAACTCAAGGATTCTGCCTTTTTTTAAACAGTTTTTGCTGAACTTCTCATTTTCTACATTCATTGTTTTCCTAATTTCATTTAGTTGTCTATTTGTTTATTCCTATAGTTCACTGAATTACTTTAAGAAGATTAATCTGAATCACTTGTCAGTTCATAGATTTCTCCTTAGATCAGTCATTGGAATTTTATTAGTTTTCTTTGGTAATGTCATATTTGATAATTCATGAATATTATGTGTCATTAGTGTCTACACATTTGAAGTTGTAGACACCCCTTCTTGTCTTTTTATTTTGTCTTCTGCAGGCAAAGACTTTCATCAGTCAGCCCATCTAGAGATTCTCAGTGGCCAATCTGGTGATATCCAAGGGTGGGCTTTCAGCTCCAGTCCTTGGGTGGCCTGGTACTGATGTGGGTCAAAATCCTGGAAAGATGGTATTCAGCTTGGCAGTGGGTCTCTCTTGGACTCTAGATTCATAATTACCTGCTGGAACCTGGGTTTGCCAGTGTTGATAGGAAGCCTAATGCCACTCATGCCTATGGGGAGTCACTCAGTGCTGGGATGTTAGGAGTGGAGTTTGCTAGAACCCACTGGGATCCTGGTGCCATAGGAACTGCCTGGGGCTGCAGTGGCTACCAGATGGCAGGGTGAGATGAAATTTAATATGCTCACCATTGTTAATTTCTTAAAATGAATGATAAAATTATTAATTTGAGAACTTTATTTTTTTTCTTACATAGATATTTAGTGCCTTAAGTCTTCCTTGAAGTACTATTCAGTGGTATCTTATAAATTTTTATATGTTGGGGATCCCTAGGTGACTCAGTGGTTTAGCACCTGCTCTCGGCCCAGGGCATGATTCTAGAGTCCTGGGATCAAGTCCCACATCAGGCTTCTGAAAGAAGCCTACTTCTCCCTCTGCCTGTGTCTCTGCTTCTCTCTCTCTCTCTCTCTCTCTCTCTCTCTCACTGTCTCTCATGAATAAATAAATAAAATCTTTAAAAATAAATAAATAAATTTTTATATGTTGTGTTTTCATTTTCATAAAGTTCAAAGAATCTTAAGTCCTCTTGATGCCTTATTTAATCCATGGATTGTTTAACATTTCACTATTAACCTAACTATATTTTATATTTTTTTAATAAATTAATTTTTTATTGGTGTTCAATTTACCAACATACAGAATAACACCCAGTGCTCATCCGGTCAAGTGCCCCCCTCAGTGCCCGTCACCCACTCACCCCCACCCCCCGCCCTCCTCCCCTTCCACCACCCCTAGTTCGTTTCCCAGAGTTAGGAGTCTTTATGTTCTGTCTCCCTTTCTGATATTTCCCACACATTTCTTCTCCCTTCCCTTATATTCCCTTTCACTATTATTTATATTCCCCAAATGAATGAGAACATACACTGTTTGTTCTTCTCCAATTGACTTACTTCACTCAGCATAATCCCTCCAGTTCCATCCACGTTGAAGCAAATGGTGGGTATTTGTCGTTTCTAATGGCTGAAGAATATTCCATTGTATACATAGACCACATCTTCTTTATCCATTCATCTTTCGATGGACACCGAGGCTCCTTCCACAGTTTGGCTATTGTGGACATTGCTGCTATAAACATCGGGGTGCAGGTGTCCCGGCGTTTCATGGCATCTGAATCTTTGGGGTAAATCCCCAGCAGTGCAATTGCTGGGTCGTAGGGCAGGTCTATTTTTAACTCTTTGAGGAACCTCCACACAGTTTTCCAGAGTGGCTGCACCAGTTCACATTCCCACCAACAGTGTAAGAGGGTTCCCTTTACTCCACATCCTCTCCAACATTTGTGGTTTCCTGCCTTGTTAATTTTCCCCATTCTCACTGGTGTGAGGTGGTATCTCATTGTGGTTTTGATTTGTATTTCCCTGATGGCAAGTGATGCAGAGCATTTTCTCATGTGCATGTTGGCCATGTCTATGTCTTCCTCTGTGAGATTTCTCTTCATGTCTTTTATCCATTTCATGATTGGATTATTTGTTTCTTTGGTGTTGAGTTTAATAAGTTCTTTATAGATTTTGGATACTAGCCCTTTATCTGATATGTCATTTGCAAATATCTTCTCACATTCTGTAGGTTGTCTTTTAGTTTTGTTGACTGTATCCTTTGCTGTGCAAAAGCTTCTTATCTTGATGAAGTCCCAAGAGTTCATTTTTGCTTTTGTTTCTTTTTCCTTCTTGGATGTATCTTGCAAGAAGTTACTGTGGCCGAGTTCAAAAAGGGTGTTGCCTGTGTTCTCCTCTAGGATTTTGATGGAATCTTGTCTCACATTTAGATCCTTCATCCATTTTGAGTTTATCTTTGTGTCTGGTGAAAGAGAGTGGTCTAGTTTCACTCTTCTGCATGTGGGTGTCCAATTTTCCCAGCACCATTTATTAAAGAGACTGTCTTTCTTCCAATGGATAGTCTTTCCTCCTTTATTGAATATTAGTTGACCATAAAGTTCAGGGTCCACTTCTGGATTCTTTATTCTGTTCCATTGATCTATGTGTCTGTTTTTGTGCCAGTACCACACTGTCTTGACCACAGCTTTGTAGTACAACCTGAAATCTGGCATTGTGATGCCCCCAGATATGGTTTTCTTTTTTAAAATTCCCCTGGCTATTCGGGGTCTTTTCTGATTCCACACAAATCTTAAAATAATTTGTTCCAACTCTTTGAAGAAAGTCCATGGTGTTTTGATAGGGATTGCATTAAACGTGTATATTGCCCTGGATAACATTGACATTTTCACAATATTAATTCTGCCAATCCATGAGCATGGAATATTTTTCCATCTCTTTGTGTCTTCCTCAATTTCTTTCAGAAGTGTTCTATAGTTTTTAGGGTATAGATCCTTTACCTCTTTGGTTAGGTTTATTCCTAGGTATCTTATGCTTTTGGGTGCAATTGTAAATGGGATTGACTCCTCAATTTCTCTTTCTTCAGTCTCATTGTTAGTGTATAGAAATGCCATTGATTTCTGGGCATTGATTTTGTATCCTGCCATGCTACCAAATTGCTGTATGAGTTCTAGCAATCTTGGGGTGGAGGCTTTTGGGTTTCCTAGGTAGAGTATCATGTCATCGGCAAAGAGGGAGAGTTTCACTTCTTCTTTCCCAATTTGAATGCCTTTAATGTCTTTTTGGTGTCTGATTGCTGAGGCTAGGACTTCCAATACTATGTTGAATAGCAGTGGTGAGAGTGGATATCCCTGTCTTGTTCCTGATCTTAGGGGAAAGGCTCCCAGTGCTTCCCCATTGAGAATGATATTTGCTGTGGGCTTTTCATAGATGGCTTTTAAGATGTCGAGGAAGGTTCCCTCTATCCCTACACTCTGAAATATATTTTATATTTGAAGTGAGATTCTTTTCACCACATGTAATTGGGTCCTGCTTTTTTTATTCAGTCTGAAAGTCTGTCTCTTAATTGTTATTTTTATATTAAATATTTTCTAGGGGTGCCTGGGTGGCTCAGTTGATTAAGCATCTGCTTTTGGTCTAGGTCATGATCCCAGAGTTCTGCGATCGAGCCCTGCATTGGGCTCTCTGCTCAGTGGGGAGTGTTTCTCACTCTCCTTCTGCTGTTCCCCTGCTTGTGCCCTTTGGTGTGCTCTCTCACTCTCTCCATTAAATAAATAAATAAAATCTTTCAAAAAATATTTTGTGGGGATCCCTGGGTGGCTTGGCGGTTTAGCGCCTGCCTTTGGCCCAGAGCACAATCCTGGAGTCCTGGGATCGAGTCCCATGTCGGGCTCCCGGCATGGAGCCTGCTTCTCCCTCCTCTTGTGTCTCCGCCTCTCTCTCTCCCTCCATCTCTATGTCTATCACAAATAAATAAATTTAAGATAAAATAAAATAAAACAACACCTCAAAAAAATACTTAAATATTTTGTGTAATTACTTATATGCATAGAGTAAAACCTACGCTCTTGCAGTAGTTTATTTATTATTTATTTATTTATTTATTTATTTATTTATTATTATTATTTTTTTTTACTTTTCTGCCTTTGTTTGGTCTAATTGAGCCTTTTTTTCTTATTTGACTTCCTATTTTAAAAAAGTTTAGTTGTTACTATAAACTTTAAAATGTATATTTCTAAATATTCAGAGCTCACTTTCAAATCACATTATAGAATCTTACAAGTAGTATAAAGAATTTACAACAGTACATTCCCAATTTCCACCTCGTACCCTTGCTGGCAGATATTTTACTTTTATATGTATTATAAACATAAACTATATTACTATATTAGTTTATATGCTTTCCTTTTAGAGATATTAAAAGCAAAAAACAACACATTTTATTTTTATCTTCATTTATTATCTTCCCAATTCTCTTTCTTTGTGTTGATTCACTTTTCTGTGTGACATCATATTCCTTCTGCCTGAAGAACATCTTTTAGCAGTGCAACTTTCTTAGAAATGTGTATTTAAAATTTTTGATTCTTCAGAAAGTTTTCATTTCTCCATTTTTGAGGAGATTTTCTTCTAGGTATAAAACTCTGGGATAAACAACAACAACAAAAAATAAAACTCTGGGATGGTAAATTTTTTCTTCTAGCTCTTTAAGACTGTGATGCCAGGGATGCCTGGGTGGCCCAGAGGTTGAGCATCTGCCTATGGCCCAGGGCCTGTTCCTGGAGTCCCAGGATCCAGTCCCTCATTAGGCTCCCTGCATAGAGCCTGCTTCTCTCTTTGCCTGTGTCTCTGCCTCTCTCTCTCTGTCTCAGAAATAAATAAATAAAATCTTTAAAAAAAAAAAGATTATGATGCCATCATTTTCTTTCACTGTTTCTAATGAGAGATGGGCTGTAATTTTTCCTCTGTATGTAATGTATTATGTAATAGTGTCATTTACTATCTACTTTCAAGATTTCCTCTTTTGTTTTCAGGAGTTAGAATATGATATTTCCGTGTGTGTGTGTTGGTATTTGTACTTTTTGGTGTTCTTTGAAATTTTAAATCTGTGGTTATTTGCCTGTTATTAAATTTCTGAAAAATCTATTTCATAATTTTTTTTCAAATATTCCTTCCACCTTTCTTTCATCTCTCTGATTCCAGTAGTGTGTGTGTTAGATGCTTGATATTATCTCAATACTGTTGCATGCTTTGTTTATTTTTAATGTTTTACTCATTTCTTTCCTTTTTGTGTTTCAGTTTGGGTATGTTATATTGATCTATCTTCAAGGTCACTGATTCTTTCTTCAACTTCTTTGAGTGTGAAATTATTTATTTTACCATGCATTTTTTCCTACCTTTTCCATTAAAGTTTTTAAAATATAAATTAGTGTTTTAAGTTTCAACATAATTGGATATATTTCCATTATCTGTGGCATACATAAATTTCATTCTATTGAATGTCTTTTCACAGGCAATGTGCCGGTTTTTCTTGCTTTTTCATGTGCCCTATTACTTTTGTTGTTAAAATTTTATGTATTCTTTATGGCAGTAGAGACTGAGGTAAATAGTTTTTATACCAGAAAATGGTCATGCCTTTTCTTCTGTTACCTCTATTGTGTGGTAATGTGAGTCAATCTAGTTTGGAATTGAGCTGAGTTAGGGTTTGTTGTTGCTATGGATATCTTAGGAGAACCACAAGTTTCAAGTTTTTCTTGGGCTATTCTTTATGTAGGGCTGGAGATCACTTACCAGAGGGCTTTCCTCATTATATACTCAACTCTGAGCTCTGGGTCTTCCCTAGGAGATGGTATTGTTGTTTCATTTTTTTGTTTGTTTGTTTTTTGAAAGGAAGAGAGAAAGGGAGTGGAGAGGGGCAGAGGGAGAGGAAGAGAGAGAAGCTTATGTAGGTCTATGCTCAGCATGAAGCCTGATGCAGGGCTCAATCTCAGGATCCTGAGATCATGACCTGAGCCAAAATCAAGGATCAGATGCCCAACTGACTGAGCCATCTAGTTGTCCCAGTTTTATTTTTTAAAAGATTTTATTTATTTATTTATTTATTTATTTATTTATTTACTTACTTACTTACTTATTTATTTATGAGAGAGCAAGTGAAGGGAGGGTGGATGGCAAGGAGAGAAAATAATCTTGAGCAGATTCCTTGCTGAACATGGAGCCCAGCTCAATCTCACAACCCTGAGATCATGACCTGAGCCAAAATCAAGAGTCAGATGGTTAACTGACTGTGAGCCACCCAGGTACCCTTTCCCATGAATTTTGCCTTAAGTAGCTCCTCTTTCCACTGTTTGTCTCTCTCCTATCCTTTTTCCAGCAACACTGTAGTGTTGCTTGTAATATTTGTTTTTCTGTTGGTGGTGGGTAGGAGAGAAATAATCCCTATATACACTGTAGCTTTCTATATTCTAAGCAGAAACTGTAAATATGTCTTAATTTCAGCTTATGTGTATAGACAACACAATAGTTGCTAATTTCAGAGTCCTTCTCTGGGATGACCACCTAATAGAATAATTAATAGACTATGTGTCCCAAAGCATCCAGCCCAGTAAGGAATTTATCCTTCACCCATTAAGTCACTTATAAACTTTCTTCAGGAAACCAACAGGAAGCTAGGTGCTCTGAGATAGTAGCATTGTAAGCACAGTTGGAAACTTACAACATTTAGTTTTGAAGATGTTTTCGGTAAGACAGGATCATCTCCCTGTAAGTTGAATGTGCTCTAGTGCATTGGCAGAAAACGAGAAACTTCCATTTGAAGTCCAGATCATCTTTCTTACTTACTTCGTGGCAGATCTATAAGGCCTCTCTTTATTATATATAGGGTATTATGATCCTCAATAAAGAGAAACTAATAATTTAATCCATTATTTCCCAGCAGAGTAACTGTCTCAACAATTTTAGAATTGCCTTTTTGTACTGCAGATGATTTAAGTGCTGAGGTGAGTCCCAGTTTTCCGATATTATACTCACCCTAGCCTTTGTTGGTATTTTGACTCCTGGTTTAGAATTGGAAAAAATATATACTAGAACAGCTAGTTATTGCAATATGATAATTTTTCAGTTGAAACTTTTAGCTGATGTAGGAAGCTTTAAATGACAAATTAGGTTTCATAATATATTAATATGAGAAATCTTTCTCCTTTTCTGCTTGAAAATGCTCTAAGATGAGTGATTGCTGAATCTGAGAGGAAAAAAAAACATACAATGTCCCATTCCTTTATATAGGAGTAAGGATATTTAGTTTGAATCAGTAGGAGCTGCTGTTTTCAATTACGTTGGGTGATAGCTTAAACTCCTAGGGCACAAAGTTATAGGGTGGCCCTTACACTTTCATGGTATCTAGCTCCAGGAATTCATGGCGAAGCTCTGAGAAATATCACCTCATGGCTCTAGGAGAGTTAAAGAACATCATTGTAAAACACATCCAGAGCATTTTCCATAAATAACAAAGATGTGATCTCTAGGTAAAAGAGTTGGGGAAAGGGAGTTGCTTTAATCCAAGTTCCCTCCAGCTTTCCTGGCTCACTAAAGGTAATAAAATAGTCAACATAGGTTAGGGTTTCAGTTAAATAAAACTATGAATACTGCTGCAAGGGAAGGAAGAAAGAGGGTGGCACTGGAGAAAAACATGTGACAGTTGTAGCGATACAGGGCTACTAAAGTATTGAGATTGGAGGATACCTGGGTAGCTCAGTTGGTTGTGTGACTGTCTCTTGATTTCAGCCCAGGTCATGATCTCATGGGTGGTGGGATCGAGCCCTGCTATGGGCCTCATGATCAGCAGGGAATCTGCTTGAAGTGTCTCTCCCTCTGCCCCTTCCCCAACTCTCTATCTCTCTTGAATAAATAAATCTTTTTAAAAATATTTTTAAAAGACTAAGATTTAGTCACATTATGGAATGCTTGCCTCCCCTATACCTTACCATCATCCCAATAGGGCTCTAGTATAAAAACAGTGGATTGCAGGGCTGCAAAAGTGGCTCAATTGGTTAAATTTCTGACTGTTGATTTCAGCTCAGGTTGTGATTTCAGAGTCATGAGATCTAGCTCCTCATTAGGCTCTGTGCTCAGAGGAGAGTCTGCTTCCCTCTCTCTCTCTCCCCTCTCCCCCCTCTCCTTCTGTCCTTCCCCTCTGCCTCATTTTCTCTCTCTCCAAATTAAATATTTTTTTAAAATCTTTAAACCAAACAAAGACAAAAAAAGTGGATTGCAGCTGAAAGAGCTGCAAATGCAGACTTTCTCTGAGGGAGGAATATTTAGGGAAGCCCAAAGTCAAGAGAAGACCAAATAAAAAATGGATATGAGAGGAATTCAAAGCCTCTGGCAAACATTAAACATGATTTAATGTCTAGCCAGATTAATTTAATTAATTTAAATCCTCATAGTATAGGCCTATTTATTTCACTTCCTATATCTCAGTACTATATATACATTATATATATATATATATAACTGATATATATATATATCAGTTCGTATATCTCAGTAATACATATAAATATGCATATTTATCTATTCAGTTCCTATATCTCAGATATATAGATATAGAATAGATATAGATATCAGTAACTTTGCCACAGAAAATTACAAGTCATGCCAAAGATGAAAAAAAAAAAAACCATTCTGGAAGGCAAAGCAATCATCACAATCAAACTCAGATGTTAAAATTATCTGATAGGGTTTTTAAAAAGAACTATAATTCTTGTGCCAAAGGCTATAATAAAAAAAGTAGACACCATACAACACCAGATGATTATGCAAGCAGAAATAATTAAAAGGAATTCTAGAAATTAAAAATAGTGTAACAAAAAATGAAGAGTGCCTTCTAGGTACATATCAGAGTACCTAGATACCTTGATACCGCTGAGGAAAAAAAATCAGTGAGCTTGAACTTGAAGATGGAGCAATTGAAACATTTCAAACTTAAATGCAAAGAGAAAATAGAATACAAATAATCTAGGGGTAGTATCAAAAGGTGTGACATACATGTAATTGGAAAACCATAAATAGAAGAAAGAAAGAAGCAGAAGACTTAGTAATAATAGCTAAGAGATTCCCCAAATTTAGGACAGACAAAAAACCATAGTTCCAAGAGGCTCAAAGAACACTAAGCAGAATAAATCTGAAACTAAACCAAATCAAACATACTTAGGTATACCATATTCACATTAAGACAAAAGGAAAATCTTGAGAGATTCCAAAGGGGAAAACATATATTATATACAGAGGAGCTAGGATAAGAATTAAAGCAGACTTCTAGTCAGAAATCATGTAAGAAGGGTGGAGTGAAAATTTAGTGTTGAAAAACACAAAACCACCAACCTAGAATTCATTACTAGTGAAATTATTCTTTAGAAGTGAAAATAGATACTTTCTCAGACAAAAACTTAGGGAACTCAGCACCAACAGACCTTTCCCACAAGAAATGCTAAAAGAAACTTTTTAGGAATAAGGAAAATAATATGAGTCAAAAACATGGATCTACATAAAGAAAGATAGATCACTGGAGAAGTAATGAGTGAAGATAAATTTGTTTTTCATTCTTAACTAAAAGAATGTTTAAAGCCACAGCAATTATAGTGTTTTGGTGATTTAGGGCGTGGATAATTGAAATCAATATGAGCATGCCATAAAAGATCTAAGGGAGGAATTGGGAATATTCTGTTTTAACGTGACTGTACTACACTTGAAGCTGTATAATATTATTTGAAAGTGGACATAGATCAGTTTAAAATATATATTGTAAACTCTAGGGCAGTGGCTAAAGTAATTTAAAAAATTTAATAGTCTAAGGAGATGAAACTGACTCATATAAACTGTTCACTTTAAAACAGAAAAAGCAGAAAGAGAGGGAAAAGAAACAAATAGAAAACAGTAATAAACATGGTAGACAGTAATCTGGCTATACCGCTAATTACTTTAAAAGTAAGGAGTCTAAATAAACCAATAAAAAGACATTGCCAGTGTGGTTAAAAAATGAGACTCAGGGATCCCTAGGTGGCGCAGCGGTTTGGCGCCTGCCTTCGGCCTAGGGCGCGATCCTGGAGACCCGGGATCGAATCCCACATCAGGCTCCCGGTGCATGGAGCCTGCTTCTCCCTCTGCCTGTGTCTCTGCCTCTCTCTCTCTCTCTCTGTGACTATCATAAATAAATAAAAATTTAAAAAAAAATGAGACTCAACTCTATGTTGTTTACAAAAGAAATGAAAACAAACAAACAAAAATACCCCAGAACACTTCAGATATAAAGATGCAGATAGGTGAAAAGTAAAGGGGAGGATAAAAATACCATGGCAACTTGAATAAAAAGATAGAGTAACTATGTTAATTTTAGAGCAGCCTTCCAAGCAGACTTCAACTATAAAGAGGATCATGACATAATGATAAAGGGGCAAATTCTACAAGAATATAAAACAATTGTAAAAGTGTATACCTTTAACAAAATAACATCAAAATATAGGAGACAAAAAATTATAGAACTGAAAGGAGAAACAGATAAATCCACTGTTGCAGTTGAATACTTAAGTACCTCACTGTCAGTAATTGATAGATGAAACATGTAGATAACAAGTAACGATACAGGAGACCTGAACTTCACTATCAATCAGCTTGATCTAATGGACACTATAGAATATTCCGCCAACAATAGAATTAAATTTTTCTCAGGTTCACAGGGAACATTAACCAAGATACAATATTTTTAGAGCCATAAAATACTCCATATACACCATAAAAATTTAAGAAAAGAGGAATCATACAAAATGTTCTCAAACCATAATAGAAGTAAGCTGGAAATCAAAAACACAAAGCTGGAAAATCTCCAGATCTCTGGAAATTAAAGAAAACACTTCTAAGAATACACAGGTCAAAGAACAAGTCTCAAGAGAAATTTAAAAGTATTTTAAACTAAATGTAAGTGAATGTAACAACTTACCAAAATTTGTGGAATATCATGAATATATAGCTTGGTGGGAAATTTATAGCATTAAATAGGTATGTTAGAAGAGAGATAAAAAATCAATAACCCAAGTTTTCGCTTTAAAAAGATAAAGACACAGATGTCAAGTCAAAGTCAGGAGTAGGAGTCATAAGCACGTAAGCACAGCAGAATCATAAGAAGAGAAAAGATACCTTTGGAGAGAAAGTGAAGGGAGAAAATAAACTGTGACATAAGACAGGTCCTTGGGAAAGGAACAGCATTAAAGGAAGGGGCAGATTGAAAAGAGTCTGTGATGAAGACTAAGAGTAAATGGTCAGAGAGAGTCAGGGAAAGGCAGGAGAGGATGAAGGTTATGGAAATCAAGAGAAAATGGAATTTTGAGAACAAGGCAGTTGTCAATTCTAAAAATTCAGGAAGAAAGTCTAATAAGATTAGGATTGCAAAACACCAATTGAATCAGGATATTATGTCGTTGGTAACTTCAAACACGGCCATTTCAGAGAAATGGTGAGGGTCACAGGAAGAGATTTATGACCATTGCCAGAGACCCTGCAAGTGTGGAGGGAGCAGAACCTGAGAGTAGCAAAGGGAATTATTGTTAAGAAAATTAAGATTAAAATTAAGACAATTTATGAAGTCTATTCATTATAGGGTAAAAAGGGGGAGCTTCAGTGGCACACATGGTCAAAGTACTTTGCTTTTTAAAAAAGTACAAGAGAACATTGGTAGTTTTATATTTGAGGTAAAGAATCAGCTGATAGGGAGACGCTGAGCATGTAGCAAGGAAAAGGAAACTCTCAGAAAAGAAAGTGGAAATACAAACAGTACAGAATTTTGGAATAGGAGCTGGTTTCAGGCTGGTTATGAACATGGCCACCTCATCCTCTGAAATTGGATGGTAATAAGTACAAATAGAAGTCTGTTTTTTTTTCCCCCAGGGGTAGGGACATTGGGACAATTCAAGTCTGATTATCCTGACTCATGTGTGCTTTCTTGGTGATATAGGAGGTCATATCACTTGATGAGGAACAAATGAGAAAATATTGGATTAAGATACTTGGGTAAAGTGTTAAAATTTTAGAAAAGACACCAAGAGAATGAGGATGAAATTTATGAGTAGACAAAAGAGATTTTGTGAGACACTAAAATTATAATTCTCAAGTCTGTCATGGCATCAATTCAAGTGATTGCATAGGTAGATAAATATGAGTATAGAGCAGATGAATTATAGGATTGACCTCTGACTGGGGAATTGTAGTAGAAGGGCCATTATAGTAGAAGGAGGGGGTGGGTTAGGTCGATGAGGTTGTGTGAGAGAGAGCGCTTTAGGGAATCTGCCATGGTGCTTGGAGTGGAAATGAAGACCATTTGAGCTGATGAGATACAGGAAGCATGGGGCTTGAATGGATAGATCACATGGTTCTTGCAAGCATCTAGGATGATGCCAGGAATTGGCAAAGAATTATGTTAATGTGGGCGAGAGCTGGCATAGTTTAATTTGGTAGCTATTTTATTAAAATTTATTCAATTTTCTTGAAACTCACTTAAATGCAGTAACTATGTCTGTATCCCAAAGCCTTCAGCTTTTCTTGTACTTTAATATATGCTTGGCTGCATGTTTAGATGATATACTCATAGTCTAATTTTTCTAGGAATCCAGGAGGATTCAAGACTTGTGATGAGTCTTAGTGGGAATTTCAGCTAAAACAAGATAATGAAAAAATAGTGGGTGATTCATTTTTCCAATATACTATGGTTTGACTGAATTGTTAGTGAATCCTGGAGTAATTATGCATATTCTATTAGCTCATGTAGAATACATTCAGAATCTGAGGAATTTAAAATTCATTGTTTCTATACACGACTTAAGGCTAGTTATAGGACTGACACAATTTTCAACAGAGATTCAAGTTCTATTCCTTACAAGTTATGGATTGGTATGACATTTAACAATGCTCACAAATAGTAGCGTGATATAGAATACTGAGCTTTGAGATACAGTACCTAGAATTGTTGAAATTTGTAAGGCAAAAAGAAAACACAAGCTGTGTGGGGTAGATGGATATCTAGGATAAAAGTCATAAAATATGTTTTTTTTCATTTTTTCATCTTATTTTATTAGATGACACACAGTATTTTATTAGTTTCTGGTGTACAACATAGTGACTTGACAAGTTTATACATTGTGATGTTCACCACAAGTATAGCTACCATCCACTTCATTATATCACCGATTGTATTCTTTATTCTCTGCTTTTTATTTCTGTGACTTATCGTCCGTCCATAACCACCTACTACCCCCCCTTCTGTCACCCATCAGTTTGTTCTCTGTATTTATAGTTCTGATTCTGCTTTTTGTTTACTCATTTCATTTCACATTCCCTTTATAAGTAGAGTCATATGATATTTGTCTTTCTCAGTCTGATTTATTGTACTTAGCATAATACTCTCTAGGTCCATCCATCTGTCTCAAATGGCATGATCTTACCCTTCTCAATGGCTGTATAATACTCCATTATGTATATACTACATTTTCCTTATCCACTTATCTGTTGATGGGCACTTTGGTTTCTTCCATGTCTTGGCTTTTGTAAATAATGCTCCAATAGACATAGAGGTCCTATATCTTTTAGTTAGTGTTTTCATTTTCTCTGGGTAATTACCCAAAGTGAGATTATTAGATCATATATTTCTATTTTTTAATTTTTTGAGGGAACTCCAAACTATTTTCTACAGTGACTATCCCATTTTACATTCCCCCTGATAGTACACAAGAACTCCTTTTTATCTACATCCTCACCCATACTTATTGTTTCTTATCTTCTTGATTTTAGCCATTCCAGCAGGTGTGAGGTGTATTGCACTGTGGTTCTGATTTGCATTTCCCTGATGATAAGTGATTTTGAGCTTCTTTTAATGTATCTATTTACTATATGTGTATCTTCTTTGGAAAACGTCTATTCAGGTCCTCCGCCCATTTTTTAATTGGTTTGGGGTTTTTGTTGTTTTGTTTTGTTTTTGGTGTAGAGTTGTATAAGTTCTTTATAGGTTTTGAGTATTAATCCCCTTATCAGATATATCATTTGCAAAACAACCAGAAAAGAAATTTTTAAAATGGTAATAGGTACATACCTATTAATTACTTTAAATGTAAATGGCCTAAATGTTCCAATTAAAGACAGAAAGTGGCAGAATGGATAAAAAAAGCAAGACCCATCTAGATGCTGCCTACAAGAGACTCACCTCAGACCTAAAGATGCATATAGGATGAAGTGAGGGGGTGGAAAAATGTCCACCACGCAAATGAAAGTGGGGAAAAAAAGCTGGAAGCTCCGTAAAATATGAATTTTGTGCTGTAGTTATTAAAATCCTGCCTGAACCTGAGTGACACTGCAGTGCTAAAGTTCTTTTTTTTTTTTTAAACATTTTTTTTTATTTATTTATGATAGTCATACAGAGAGAGAGAGAGAGGCAGAGACACAACAGGCAGAGGGAGAAGCAGGTTCCATGCACCGGGAGCCTGATGTGGGATTCGATCCTGGGTCTCCAGGATCGCGCCCTGGGCCAAAGGCAGGCGCCAAACCGCTGCGCCACCCAGGGATCCCCGCAGTGCTAAAGTTCTATGATTAATAAAATGAAGGGATCAGAGGTATGCTGGATCTTCTCTAACTTTGAAATTCTATTACTTTTCTATGTCATAGTTTAGTTTGCTTTTTTTTTAATATTGAAAATGCCTGCATTTACTTCTGTTGTGTTCCTTCCTGAGTAGAAGGTAATGCCAGGATATGGAGAAACCACCATTACAATTGCAGTAATCTTTACTGACTTTCAATTCCAATCCAGACTTGCGTATATTTTATTCCATCTTCATGTTCTTGGTGTTTAGGAAGAAAAATTAAATTCTTGGAACAATACTAGGACTTTCTGAGTAAGTGATGGTTAATGATACAGAAATGACTTGTAACTGATTACTTTGTATCCAAAACCAGATGTTTGAGGGAGAAAAAAACTTTGATCAACTTTGTTTTTACTACTCAGCAAATAGATCCTACACCCAGCAGAAGAAGAGAGTTATTTAAGATTTGAGCAGAACTCAACGAAATCGAGACCAGAAGAACTGTGGAACAGATCAACAAAACCAGGAGTTGGTTCATTGAAAGAATTAATAAGATAGATAAATCATTAGCCAGCCTTATTAAAAAGAAGAGGGAGAAGACTCAAATTAATAAAATCATGAATGAGAAAGGAGAGATCACTACCAACACCAAGGAAATACAAACGATTTTAAAAACATATTATGAACAGCTATACGCCAATAAATTAGGCAATCTAGAAGAAATGGACGCATTTCTGGAAAGCCACAAACTACCAAAACCAGAACAGGAAGAAATAGAAAACCTGAACAGGCCAATAACCAGGGAGGAAATTGAAGCAGTCATCAAAAACCTCCCAAGACACAAGAGTCCAGGGCCAGATGGCTTCCCAGGGGAATTCTATCAAATGTTTAAAGAAGAAACCATACCTATTGTACTAAAGCTGTTTGGAAAGATAGAAAGAGATGGAGTACTTCCAAATTTGTGCTATGAGGCCAGCATCACCTTAATTCCAAAACCAGACAAAGACCCCACCAAAAGGGAGAATTACAGACCAATAGCCCTGATGAACATGGATGCAAAAATTCTCAACAAGATACTAGCCAATAGGATCCAACAGTACATTAAGAAAATTATTCACCATGACCAAGTAGGATTTATCCCCAGGACACAAGGCTGGTTCAACACTCGTAAAACAATCAATGTGATTCATCATATCAGCAAGAGAAAAACCAAGAACCATATGATCCTCTCATTAGATGCAGAGAAAGCATTTGACAAAATACAGCCTCCATTCCTGATCAAAACTCTTCAGAGTGTAGGGACAGAGGGAACTTTCCTTGACATCTTAAAAGCCATCTATGAAAAGGCCACAGCAAATATCATTCTCAATGGGGAAGCACTGGGAGCCTTTCCCCTAAGATCAGGAACAAGACAGGGATGTCCACTCTCACCACTGCTATTCAACCTAGTACTGGAAGTCCTAGCCTCAGGAATCAGACACCAAAAAGACATTAAAGGCATTCAAATTGGCAAAGAAGAAGTGAAACTCTCCCTCTTTGCCGATGACATGATACTCTACCTAGAAAACCCAAAAGCCTCCACCCCAAGATTGCTAGAACTCATACAGCAATTTGGTAGCGTGGCAGGATACAAAATCAATGCCCAGAAATTAATGGCATTTCTATACACTAACAATGAGACTGAAGAAAGAGAAATTAAGGAGTCAATCCCATTTACAATTGCACCCAAAAGCATAAGATACCTAGGAATAAACCTAACCAAAGAGGTAAAGGATCTATACCCTAAAAACTATAGAACACTTCTGAAAGAAATTGAGGAAGACACAAAGAGATGGAAAAACATTCCATGCTCATGGATTGGCAGAATTAATATTGTGAAAATGTCAATGTTACCCAGGGCAATATACACGTTCAATGCAATCCCTATCAAAATACCATGGACTTTCTTCAGAGAGTTGGAACAAATTATTTTAAGATTTGTGTGGAATCAGAAAAGACCTCGAATAGCCAGGGGAATTTTAAAAAAGAAAACCATATCTGGGGGCATCACAATGCCAGATTTCAGGTTGTACTACAAAGCTGTGGTCATCAAGACAGTGTGGTACTGGCACAAAAACAGACACATAGATCAGTGGAACAGCATAGAGAAGCCAGAAGTGGACCCTGAACTTTATGGTCAACTAATACTCGATAAAGGAGGAAAGACTATCCATTGGAAGAAAGACAGTCTCTTCAATAAATGGTGCTGGGAAAATTGGACATCCACATGCAGAAGAATGAAACTAGACCACTCTCTTGCACCAGACACAAAGATAAACTCAAAATGGATGAAGGATCTAAATGTGAGACAAGATTCCATCAAAATCCTAGAGGAGAACACAGGGAACACCCTTTTTGAACTTGGCCACAGTAACTTCTTGCAAGATACATCCACGAAGGCAAAAGAAACAAAAGCAAAAATGAACTATTGGGACTTCATCAAGATAAGAAGCTTTTGCACAGCAAAAGAAACAGTCAACAAAACTAAAAGACAACCTGCAGAATGGGAGAAGATATTTGCAAATGACATATCAGATAAAGGGCTAGTATCCAAGATCTACAAAGAACTTATTAAACTCAACAGCAAAGAAACAAACAATCCAATAATGAAATGGGCAAAACACATGAAGACAAATCTCACAGAGGAAGACATAGACATGGCCAACACGCACATGAGAAAATGCTCTGCATCACTTGCCATCAGGGAAATACAAATCAAAACCACAATGAGATCCCACCTCACACCAGTGAGAATGGGGAAAATTAACAAGACAGGAAACCACAAATGTTGGAGAGGATGCGGAGAAAAGGGAACCCTCCTACACTGTTGGTGGGAATGGGAACTGGTGCAGCCACTCTGGAAAACTGTATGGAGGTTCCTCAAAGAGTTAAAAATAGACCTGCCCTACGACCCAGCAATTGCACTGCTGGGGATTTACCCCAAAGATTCAGATGCCATGAAACGCCGGGACACCTGCACCCCGATGTTTATAGCAGCAATGTCCACAATAGCCAAACTGTGGAAGGAGCCTCGGTGTCCATCGAAAGATGATGGATAAAGATGTGGTCTATGTATACAATGGAATATTCCTCAGCCATTGGAAACGACAAATACCCACCGTTTGCTTCGACGTGGATGGAACTGGAGGGTATTAGGCTGAGTGAAGTAAGTCAATCGGAGAAGGACAAACAGTGTATGTTCTCATTCATTTGGGGAATATAAATAATAGTGAAAGGGAATATAAGGGAAGGGAGAAGAAATGTGTGGGAAATATCAGAAAGGGAGACAGAACATAAAGACTCCTAACTCTGGGAAACGAACTGGGGGTGGTGGAAGGGGAGGAGGGCGGGGGGTGGGGGTGAATGGGTGACGGGCACTGAGGGGACACTTGACGGGATGAGCACTGGGTGTTATTCTGTATGTTGGTAAATTGAACACCAATAAAAAATAAATTTAATTAAAAAAAAAGAAAAAGAAAGAAAAAAAAACAGAAAAAAAAAAAAACCAAAAAACAAAAAACTTTGTTTTTACCACACAACAGGGACTGGGAACTGAAGGGTAAGATAGTTAAGAAGTATGAACTGATATTTTCTTTCTCTCCTTCCACCCACTGCTTTCTCTGGGTGAGTCACTTCTACTACGCTATGATTCTGCTCCTGTTTTTGCAGGAGGACCAGTTTTCATTATGGGTGGTGCAAGCACCATAACACATGGCTCCTTCTTCTTCATCTCACTTTCCAAGAATGGGAGCTTGAATTTGAGAGTTTTGCAGCTTTATATCAGAAATATCATGTCTCTCACATTTCATCTTCAGGACTTTAATATTTCAAGTAAATAAGCAAACTGGTTCTAATATTGAAGCTTGTGACATTTGTCTGGTCATTCATTTCTAGGTCAAACTGCTTCCTTACCCTCTGTACCTTAGCTGGGCTGTTTCCTATCATGCCAAAGGATCTTGAGTCCATATTTATTAACCTTCTGGCTAAATTCTTTATATAGTGTTTAATCATCAGCCTTTTGTAAAGTGTAAATAAATTACAGACCCCTTATCTGGGGCAATCATTGCCATTTTTCAGATGAAACCAATTATATTTCCTGAAAATAATCATTGAATGGGTCTATACAGCATACACTTAATTTTTTCACTCATTTTTAGTTGTTCCTTTATTACAAGTATGAATTGCATTTCTAGACTGGTATATGTACTTTTCTTTCTGCTGATGCCTTTGTAGTAGTCTAAAAAGCATGTCTTCAATGAGGAGTAGTCGAGAAATAGTGCCTCCTAATTTCTATCTTCCCAGGAGGTACTTAAGAATTAAATTCCTCTATTTCACAAGTTGCCATGATGTTTGACAGAGGAATACACACTGCAGCAGTTTTATAGCGTGGCAGAGGAAGATGCCAGTCTTAAAGGTAAGAGAGCAGAGAATAATGGCTAAACTCTTCCCTTAATGGGGGTCTCATTGCCATATAATCATTTAGCACCTTGAGTACTGAGATGACTAGTAAAATCACTGTGTTGCAGTTGTCTGATAATATTAGAAAGCTTTGGACTCTAAGAAATTTGATAGAGTCATTAAATATTTGATTACATGAATTCATATGTGCTTCCTTTCCAGAAGCCTCTGAGTACATGCCAGATATCTATGAGGAAGCAGGGATGGGGAGATATTCGCTTAAGCAATAGTCAGACCTCCTAATTTATTTCTATATGCTGAAGATTGATATAATTTGGGAGGGGGGGTGAATCAAGGACTTTAGTGGAATTGGGGGAAGAGTTCTTTTAAAAAAATTCTATATAAGTAGATAAAGAACTTTGCATATGACCGTCTTTTTGGTTTAGATCAATCTGACATGCTCAAAATTATGAAGTATTATGATACAGAGTATTTTTACCCTTCAGAGCCAATAGTGGGGAATATTGTCCTGTACTCTATACTATTTTTAAGCAGCTCTTCTTGTTACAAAGATGTATATTGCTGCCTTAAATGAGCCTCTGCCTCATGCTGACTTAATAATGGCATGAAGCCACAATTGTATTAGCTCTGATATGGAGGAGCCCCAAATAATTCATTGTGATGTTATGACTCATTTCTTTAATATTGCTCTCAAAGGCTGGACAGAAGGCAGCCAGATACTCAAGATGGCAATAAAGCAATCGTCTGCTCCTGGAATGATTTGAATATATTTGTACACACCTAGAAATAATTTTAAAATTTAAGAATATATATCTTTCTTCCCCTTAACAAGTTTACTGGCCACTTCCACATCCTACTTATTTTCCCCTTCTATTTCTCCTTCTGATACTAAGAAAGGAAGAGCATATGTTTTTCAGTCTTCAGGAATTGAATTTGGAGGGTTTTCCCATCCCACATATGTACTGCCATGAAATCCACAAGATGAGCTACAAACCTTATTAAATTATCTGAGGAAAGCCCCAGCTTTAAAAATCTTGCCTTTGTGCATCTAAATTTCCTTAGATCTGGACATGGAAACTTACCATGCTTTTCCTGATTGTCCTAACCAGTGACTGACTAGAGATACTGATTAATGTTCCTCTACTATTTTGCATGTTGGTCTCTTTCCTTCTTTTCCAGTCTCTTTTCTTTCTTTCCTTCTTTCTTTCTTTCTTTCTTTCTTTCTTTCTTTCTTTCTTTCTTTCTTTCTTTCTTTCTTTCTTTCTTTCTTTCTTTCTCTTTCTTTCTTTCTTTCTTTCTTTCTTTCTTCTTTTTCTTTCTTTTTTTTGTATATATTTTTTTTATTGGAGTTCGATTTGCCAACATATAGTATAACACCCAGTGCTCATCCCATTAAGTGCCCCCCTCAGTGCCCAACTCTTTTCTTGCTTTAAACTGTATTTTAGCTTTTTTACCTCCAGCTAATGGAGATACTCCCAGGAACATAGACCGGTGATATAGAGGTTGGAAGTGTGCCAGCAGACACATTAGGTTTCTTCTCCCACCCCAAACCAATCGTCTGAAGTTCTTAAATGAGAATTTTGAATTCGGTTTAAAAAATAGAGGGAGATTAGCTCTAGTGTTTAAAGAGTTCACATCTTCCTTCATTTTTCACATCTGTCTTTTTCAGGGAAGAGTTTGCAGATGGCCAAGTGATATGACAGTGCTGTTAGTATGGAGTAGAGTTCTCATTTCTATATGATCATAGTCATGTTCTCTTAAGATTCTGTACTGCATTTGCATCTTATTCCAAAGGAAAACAAAAAAAAAGTTAATAATAGAATTTATAGGAAATTTATTTAGTAGACATCAGAGTAGACTGTTGGGCTACTATACACTAACAATAGGGTGAGTATCCTCCAGTTATCTGAATAGGGTTCTTTTAAGTTATTTTGTGAAATAAATAGCATAAACTTGTAAATTGTCAGCCATAACTCTAGTATTCTTCTTTATCTGAATTTTTCTCTTAATGAAGGATTCACAAAGAAGTAGTTCATAATTAAAATTATCTAGAAATATAGCAAATTTTATTTCTAGCTATTATTTTTTTGAGTTCAAAACAAGCACGTTTTTCCTCAATGGGGAAGAAATGACAATTTATATCTTCCTTATGCAGATGCCCTGCTCGCAAAGGAATATTTAATTTAGGATTAAATTAACTTGGTTTCAACAGTTGTACTTGTGATCCTTGAGGACCTGACCCTTGAAGAAGCTCTCTTTTCCTCGTCGTGTATACCCTGTTATTTTTTTGTGGTGTTGCGTGGTGGTTTTCAGCTGCTGGAAAAAAAATGCTGAAACATGCACTGATCCTTGCCAATGCTCAGGAAGGATGTCAGAGTAACATTAACCTTTCATTCCAACCTCAGCACCTGTTTTTTTTTTCCCCCAAATCGATTTCAGTGCAACAAAAACACATCATTGAATGTGCTCAGAAATTAATGGATTTTTAGTGAAATAATCTGTGGTAAAGGCATAGGGGGTAGTAACTCAGTCATAGCAATGAGTGCCTCAATGTTATAAAACCTAAACCTTAAATACCTTACATTCATATTTGAATACAAACTCTCTGATTGTTTAAAGACCTTTGGAGGCTGTTTAGAGAGTATTTATCATTCATCACATTGTACCTTCTAGGCGAGACTATTTCATTTCTATCATTACCTAGAAATTCTAATAAAGTGAATTCGCTTACTTTATATATAGCCCTCTGCTTTTGGGCCATACCTACCACAATGTAAGTCTATATAATTCAGGCCTCTCAATAATCCCGGATAATCTTATTCTACCTGCTTTCTTACTAGGAAATTCATTCATCTCTGTAAGTTGTGTATTGGAAAATGGCAAGCCTCATAGCCCTTAGCTTTCAGTGGTGACTCATTCTGAGATGCTGGAGATGGGTAGCATATGAGAGGATGGGTTGGCAGATACTGGGAGTGTAGTTGCCAACCTAACCCTCTTATCTATTACTCCAAAGAGCAGGGTGTCTTTCTTGGTTGCCTTGCCTAGCTACTCTTTGCCCAGGAGGCTCACTCTGAACCAATGGCTCATGGAGCCTCTTCTCAACCCACGTTCTCACCAGGTTAGTGCCCTGGTCACAGTGATTCCTCCTACTGGCCAGCTTCATTCATGGCTCTCCAAAGTAGCTAATTCTTTTTTTTTTAATGTATATTTTATATTGGAGTTTGATTTGCCAACATATAACACCCAGTGCTAATCCCACAAAGATACACTAAGATTAGTTTAGGAAGTACAATTGCCCATCCTGAGGTTTACAAACAAATAAATAAACAAATAAATTTATCGGCTGTATAATGTCAATTGTATCTCAAAGTATGATGTACAGTGTGAATATCATCAGTTTGAATTCACATTTTCATTTCAGTAAGATTTTAAAGACAGGGACACCTGGGTGGTTCAGTCAGTTGAGCAACCGACTATTCGTTTTGGCTCAAGTCATGATACCATGGGGCATGGACTAGAACCCCACATCAGGTTCCCCAGTTGGCTGGAAGTCTGCTCGAGGGTTCTCTCCTGCCCCTCCCCTCACTCATACGAGTGCACACACACTATCTGTCTTTCACTCTAAAATAAATAAATATTTTATCTTATTTTTATTTATTTATTTTTGCATTTTTATTGGAATTCGATTTGCCAACATATAGCATAACACCCAGTGCTCATCCCACCAAGTGCCCCCCTCAGTGTGCGTCACCTAATGACCCACTCTCCCACTGCCCACCTCCCCTTCCAATGCCCCTTGTTCCATTCCCAGAGTTAGGAGTCTTTCATGTTCTGTCTCCCTCTCTGATATTTCCCACTCATTTTCTCTCCTTTCACCTTTAATCCCTTTCACTATTTTTTATATTCCCCAAATAAATGAGACCATATAATGTCTGTCCTTCTCCGATCGACTTATTTCACTCAGCATAATACCCTCCAGTTCCATCCACGTCGAAGCAAACGGTGGGTATTTGTCGTCTCTAATGGCTGAGGAATATTCCATTGTACACACAGACCACAGCTTCTTTATCCATTCATCTGTCGATGGGCACCGAGGCTCCTTCCACAGTGTGGCTATTGTGGACATTGCTGCTAGAAACATCGGGGTGCAGGTGTCCCGGCGTTTCACTGCATCTATACAGATGGGGTACAACTGGGTACTCTACTTTAAGTCTTTGAGGAACCTCCACACAGTGTTCCAGAGTGGCTGCACCAGTTCATATTCCCACCACCTGTGCAGGAGGGTTCCCCTTTCTCCACATCCTCTCCAACATTTGTGGTTTCCTGCCTTGTTAATTTTCCCCATTCTCACTGGTGTGAGGTGGGATCTCATTGTGGTTTTGATTTGTAGTTCCTTGATGGCCAGTGATGCGGAGCATTTTCTCATGGGCTCGTTGACCACGTGTATGTCTTCTTTGGTGAAACTTCTGTTCCTGTCTTCTGCCTATTTCATGACTGGATGGTTGGTTTCTTTGCTGTTGAGTTAATAAGTTCTTTATAGATCTTGGATACTAGCCCTTTATCTGATAGGTCATTTGCAAAGGTCTTCTCCCATTCTGCAGGTTGTCTTTCAGTTTTGTTGACTGTTTCTTTTGCTGTGCAGAAGCTTTTTATCCTGATTAGTCCCAATAGTTCATTTTTGCATTTGTTTCCCTTGCCTTCATGGATGTATCTTGCAAGAAGTTGCTGTGGCCAAGTTCAAAAAGGGTGTTGCCTGTGTTCTCCTCTAGGATTTTGATGGATTTTTGTCTCACATGTAGATCTTTCATCCATTTTGAGTTCATCTTTGTGTCTGGTGTAAGAGAATGGTCTAGTTTCATTCTTCTGCACGTGGCTGTCCAATTTTCCCAGCACCATTTATTAAAGAGACCGTCCTTTATCCAGTGGATAGTATTTCCTGCTTTGTCGAAGATGAGTTGACCATAGAGTTGAGGGGCCATTTCTGGGTTCTGTTCCATTGATCTATGTGTCTGTTTTTGTGCCAGTACCACACTGTCTTGATGTCCACAGCTTTGTAGTACAGCTTGAAATCTGGCATTGTGATGCCCCTGGCTTCCCCTGGCTATTCGGGGTCTTTTCTGATTCCACACAAATCTTAAGATGATTTGTTCTAACTCTCTGCAGAAAGTCCATGGTATTTTGATAGGGATTGCATTAAATGTGTAAGTTGCCCTGGGCAGCATTGACATTTTCACAATATTAATTCTTCCAACCCATGAGCATGGAATATTTTTCCATCTCTTTGTGTCTTCCTCAATTTCTCTCAGAAGTGTTCTGTAGTGTTTAGGGTATAGATCCTTTACCTCTTTGGTTAGGTTTATTCCTAGGTATCTTATGCTTGTGGGTGCAATTGTAAATGGGATTGATTCCTTCATTTCTCTTTCTTCAGTCTCATTGTTAGTGTATACAAATGCCACTGATTTGTGAGCATTGATTTTGTATCCTGCCACACTGCTGCATTGCTGTGAGTTCTAGCAGTCTTGGGGTGGAGTCTTTTGGGTTTTCCTGGTACACTATCATGTCATCGGCAAAGAGGGAGAGTTTGACTTCTTCTTTGCCAATTTGAATGCCTTTTATTTCTTTTTGTTGCCTGATTGCTGAGGCTAGGACTTCTAGGACTATGTTGAATAGCAGTGGTGAGAGTGGACACCCCTGTCGTGTTCCTGATCTTAGGGGAGAGGCTCCCAGTGTTTCCCCAGTGAGAATGATATTTGCTGTGGGCTTTTCGTAGATGGCTTTTAAGATGCTGAGGAATGTTCCCTCTATCCCTATACTCTGAAGAGTTTTGATCAGGAATGGACACTGTATTTTGTCAAATGCTTTCTCTGCATCTATTGAGAGGATCCTATGGTTCTTGTTTTTTCTCTTGTTGATATGATCTATCATGTTGATTCTTTTATGACTGTTGAACCAGCCTTGCATCCCGGGGATAAATCCCACTTGGTTGTGGTGAATAATCTTCTTAATGTCCTGTTGGATCCTATTGGCTACTATCTTGGTGAGAATTTTTGCATCTGTGTTCATTCTCATTTATGGTGGGGTCTTTGTCTGGTTTTGGAATTAGGGTGATGCTGGCCTCATAAAAAGAGCTTGGAAGTATTCCATCCTTTTCTCTTCTTCGGAACATCTTTAGTAGAATAGGCATTATTTCTTCTCTAAATGTTTGAAATATTTCTTTTTTAAAGAGAGATTGTAAAGACACATGTGATTCTCTACTATTCTACTTATCACAACAGTGGTTTTTCAAAGCTATTCAGGTCTGTTTTAATGATTTGTCACATATCTAGTAAAGGACTGATTTAGCTTTAAAAGATTAAAGAATAGAATTTAATTAAATT
The DNA here is from genome assembly GCF_048164855.1 of Canis lupus baileyi. Lineage (NCBI taxonomy): Eukaryota > Metazoa > Chordata > Mammalia > Carnivora > Canidae > Canis > Canis lupus. The sequence continues at coordinate 30,738,239 of NC_132871.1, read as the reverse complement.
TTGGACTTCTTTTTAAAAAATGCATTAGGAGCCAAGCTAGAGTGGGATAAGGTATTTCAATGCATACAATTGAAACTGTCAAAAGATCTAAATCTAAAATATATGAATTACATCTTCATGATATCATGACTTGAGCCAAAACGAAGAGTCGGTTGCTCAACTGACTGAACCACCCAGGTGTCCTGTCCTTAAAATCTTACTGAAATAAAAATGTGAATTCATACTGATGATCATTCACACTGTACATCATACTTTGAGATACAATTGACATTATACAGCCGATAAATTTATTTGTTTATTTATTGTTTGTAAACTGCAGGATGGGCAATTGTACTTCCTAAACTAATCTTAGTCTATCTTTGTCTAAGTCACTCTATTCTTCATGGCCAATTAATTATCCAATGAAGGTGAATCTATTTATCTTAACAAATACTTGCAATAACTTCTCACTGATTAAGGATAAATTCCTTCCTTTCTTCTTTCTGAGACTAAATACATATTTTCCTCTTTTTATTCTTCCTAATTTGCATTTTTTTTCACCTTTTGACCTCCTTTAGCCCTTTTTCCTACCCCACCCCCTGCCTCTGGCAACCACTAATGCACTCATTATATCTATGACCTTTTTTTTTTTAGATTCTACATATAAGATCATATGATACTTGTCTTTCTCTGACTTATTTCACCTAGCATAAAGCCCTTGAGATTCATCCATGATCCATGTTGTTGCAAATGGCAAGATTTCATCCTTTTTTTATAGCTGAATAATATCCCATTATATATATGTATATCACATCTTTATCCATTCATCCATTGATGGACACTTAGGTAGTTTCCTTGTTGTAGCTATCATAAATAGCACTGTAATGGATGTGAGGATGTAGATATATTTTCAACTTGTGTTTTTGTTTTCTTCGGATAAGTACCCAGAAGTGGAATTGCTGGATCATATAGCATTTCTATTTTTAATTTTTTGAGGATCCTCTACAGTTTTCCATAGTTACTGTACCAACATTCCCACCAATAGTGCATAAGATTTCCCTCTCCTCCACATCCTTGCCAACACTAGTTATCTCTTGTCTGTTTTATAATAACCATTCTAACAGGTATGAGGTAATATCCCATTGTGGTTTTAATTGACACTTCCTTGATGGTTAGTGATATTAAGCACCATGTGTACCTGTTGGCCATTTGTATGTCTTCCTTGGAAAAATGTTTATTCAGATCATCTCTCTTGTCTTAATTGGATTCTTTTTCCTATTGGGTTGTATAAATTCTTTATATATTTTGGATTTTAACCCCTTATCAGATAAGTGATTTGCAGTTATTTTCTCCCATTCAGTAGGCTGTGTTTTTGTTTTATTGATGATTTATTTTGCTGTGCAGAATATTTTAGTGTGATGTTATCCCACTTTTTTTGCTTTTGCTTTTGTTACTTTTACTTTTGGTGTCAGATTAAAAAAATCATTGACAAGACCTATATGTCAAGGAGTTAAATGCCTATGTTTTCTTTTAGGAGTTTAATAGTTTTATGTTTTATGTTTAAGTCTTTAATTCATTTTGAATTAATTTTTGTGCATGGTGTAAGAGAGTGGTCCAGTTTCATTCTTTTGCATGTGGCTGTTTCGTTTTTATCAACACCACTTATTGAAGAAACTGTCCTTTTGCCATTGGATAGTCTTGGCTTCTTTTCATAAATTAATTTGCTGTGTGTGCATGGGCTTATTTATGGGGACTCTGTTCTATACTACTGATCTGTGTCTGTTTTTATGCCAGTACCATACTGCTTTAATTACTATATATTTGAAAGAGCATTTGAAATTAGGGAACATAATGCTCTAGCTTTATTCTTCATTGCCAAGATTACTTTGGCTATTGGGGGGTCTTTTGTGGTTCCATACAAATTTTAGGATTGTTAGTTCTCTTTCTGTGAAAAATTCAATTTATAGATTGCTTTGGGTAGTACAGACATTTTAACAGTATTAATTCTTCTAATCCATGTGCACAGAATATCTTTTCTTTTTATCAGTCATCTTCAATTTCTTTTCTTAATGTCTTATAATTTTCAGTATACAGGTCTTTTACCTCTTTGGTTAAATTTATTTTAAGCATTTTATTATTTTTGATGCAATTATTAAGTGGGATTGTTATTGTTTTTATTTAAATTCAATTTGTCAGCATATATTAAAACACCCAGTACTCATTTCATCACGTGCCCTCCTTAGTGCCCATCACTCAGTTACCCTATCCCCCCACCCATCTTCCCTTCCTGCAACCCTTTTTTTGTTTCCCAAAGTTAGGAGTCTCTCATGTTTTGTATTCCTCTCTAATTTTTCTCCACTCAGTTTTCCCCATTCCCTTAGGGTCTCTTTCACTGTTTCTTATATTCCACATATGAGGGAAATCATATGATATTTGTCTTTCTCCAATTGACTCAGTCTAATACCCTGCAGTTCCATCCACATCGATATCAATGGTTTAAGTTCTATTTCTGATAATCCACTATTGATATATAGAAACACAACCGATTTTTATGTATTGATTTCATGTTTTGCAACATTACTGAATTTATTTTAACAGTTTTTTGATGGATCATCTAGGGTTTTCTACATATATTGTGTCATTCACAAATAGTGACAGTTTTCGTCTTTCCTCTCTAATTTATTTTTATTGCCTGATTGCTATGGCTAGGACCTCAAACACTATGTTGAATAAAAACAGCAAGACTGGACATCCTTGTTATGTTCCTGATATTAGAGGAGAAGTCTTCAGCTTTTCACTGTTGAGTTAGCTGGAAGCTTATCATACATGGTTTTTTTTTTTTTTTTTTTTTTTTGTTTCATACATGGTTTTTTTAATGTAAGGTACATTCCCTCTATGCCTATTTTGCTCAGAGTTTTTATCACAAATAGATGTTTAATTTTGTCAAATCCTTTTTTTTTGCACCTATTGAGGGAATCATAAGATATTTATTCTTCATTTCATTAATTTGGTATAATCTGTGGATATTGAACCAATACTATATCCCTGGAATAAATACCACTTGATCATGCTGTAAGAGCTTTTTAATGTGTTGTTGAATTCGGTTTGATAACATTTTGTTGGAGAATTTTGCATCCATGCTCATCAGAGATATTGGTCTGTAATTTTCTGCGGCATCCTTGTCTGGTTTTGGATCAGGATAATAGTGGCCTCATAAAATGAATTTGGAAGAGTTATGTTCTCTTCCATTTTGAGGGAAGAATTTGAAATGATTGGTATTAATTTTTCCTTGAATGTTTGGTAGAATTCACCAGTGAGGTCCTCCAGTCCTGGACTTTGTTGTGAACTGTTTGATTACTAATTCAGAGTCCTTACTAGTAGCCAATCTGTTCAGATTTTCTATTTCTTCATGATTCAGTCTTGTTAGGTTGTGTGTTTCCAAATATGTATTCCATTTCTTCTAGGTTTTCTAATTTGTCGATATATAATTGCTCAGAGTAGTCTCATTACTTTTTTTTTTTTAAGAGAGAAAGAGAGCATGAGAAGGGAAGGGGGAGAGTCAATCTTAAGCAGGCTCTATGCTCAGCTCAGAACACAAAGTGAGGATCAATCCTATGATGCTGAGATCATGACTTGAGCTAAAATCAAGAGTCAGACGCTTAACCAACTGAGCCACCCAATACCACAGTCTTATGATTTTTTTATATTTCTGCAGTATAAGTTATAATATCTTCTCTTTTGTTTTTGATTTTATTTGAGTTCTTTCTTGTTGAGTCTAGCTAAAGGTTTGTCAATTTAGTTTATCTTTCAAAGAAACAGCTCTTTCATTGATCTTTTCCATTTTCTTTTTAGTATCTCATAATTATTTCTGCTCTAATCTTATTTCCTTCTATTACCTTTGGACTTTGTTCTTTCTTTTTTTATTTATCCATTAATGAGAGAGAGAGAGAGAGAGAGAGAGAGAGAGAGAGAGGCAGAGACACAGGCAGAGGGAGGAGGAGGCTCCACGCCTGGAGCCCGACATGGGACTCCATCCTAGGTCTCCAGGATCACACCCTGGGCTGAAGGCGGCGCTAAACTGCCGAGCCACCAGGGCTGCCCTGGACTTTATTCTTTTCTTAATTCCTTAAGTTTTCAAGGTAGGTTATTTATTTGAGGCATTTCTTGCTTCTTGAGGTGGGCATTTGTCACTAAAATCTTCCCTCTTGGAAATGCTTTTGCTGCATCCTATAAATTTTGATATGTAATATTTCCATTTTCATTTGTACCAATAATTTTTATTTCTCTTATCATTTCTTCTATAGCCTTTTTGTTGTTCAGGAGTGTGTTTTTTTAATTTTCACGTATTTGTGAATTTTCCAGTCTTTTTTCATGTAGTTGATTTTTAATTTCATATCATTGTGGTATAAAAAGATTTTTGATGTGATTTCAGTTTTCTTAAATTTATTGACTGGTTCTGTGGCTGAACATATGATCTATTATGGAGAATGTTTTATATGCACTTGATAGGAATATGTATTCCATTTCTTTTGGGTAAAATGTCCTCTCTCTCTACCTCTCACTTTCACTTCTTATTTGCTGAAGAAAATAGAATTATGTAGGATGGAACTATGAATGTTTAATATAAAATCTGTCATAGAGATATAGTTACTAACATGTCAGAGGAGAAGAAATTAATATTCACACCAATATATGTAAGATGTATATAATAAATTTTGGCATTTGTGAGAAAAACCCAGTAAGTTAGTATGTGATGGATATACTTTTAATATTTATTATTTATTTATTTATTTATTTATTTATTTATTTATATTAAATATTTATTTAGAGAGAAAGAGAGGGAGAGAGTGAAAGAGAGAGCATGAGGGAGGGGCAGAGGGAGTGGGAAAGAGAATCTCAAGCAGACTCTGTGCTGCGTGGAGCCTGACTTGAGGCTTGATCTCATGACCCTGAGATCATGACCTGAGCAGAAATCAAGAGTCAGAGGCTTAACTGACTGAGCCATCCAGGTGTCCTGGATGTACTCTTAATATTTTAAGATTCATGCTGCAAATCAAAAGTCCATATTATGTTAAATGAAGAAATAATAGAAGCAATACTATTAAAGATATGAGCTGTAGAAGGTTGCCAATTATCATACTTGAAATATAAAAATTTGGAAGCATAAGGTTTATTTAAGTATAAAACTTATTTCCACTTTTCTAAAAATAGTAGCCAATATGTTAGACAAGAAGGAAAATAAGTATGAATACTTAAAAAAAGAAGGTAAACTTATCTTGTGTTAAATGACATATTTTTAGCCAATATAATTAAAAAAAAGCATAAAAACTTAAAAAAAGCTCATCATTATTTTATTATTATTTATCATTGTTAAGTGACATGATTGCATTTAGAAAACACAAGAGAATAAACTCAGGAATTGTTGCAAATGGTAGGATAATTTAAGTGTCAGTTAATAAAATCAATTATGAGAAAATATAATGACTAGTAATGCAGAGAGACTCCTTCAAAATCAGTTAACAAAACTCTTTAGAATCTATATAAATGAAAATTTAAAACCCTAAAAAATGACATAAAGGATATCTGCTTTGAATTATTGGGAGGATTTAACCAATTCTTTGTAGAAAACATGATATCATAGATTTGCCAATTTTCTCTAAATCATTTCATAAATTACGATAGAATCATTACTATTTATAACATTTGTCATGTTCCAGACATGATACTAGTGTTTTATTTGCTTTTGTTTCTCCATGATTTTCACGGTTATGAAAAAAATATGGCAGCATTATGGCTATTATATGGATGAGGAAACAAAGGTACAAAGTACTTAAATAGCTTTCTTATTACACAATAGCTTTATTACACGAGTAATACTAACCTAGGACACTCAAACATGCCATATTGTCTCTTAAAATTATCAATCAGACTTTGTCTTCAAGAAAAGTCATTTTGAATACGAACTTCAGAAAATTTCATGAAAGAGGAATAATGTGAACAATTTATTTGATATATTTAAAAGTTAACATATATTACACAGGCTCTGATATACAAATTGGCAAATTAGTGAAACAATTAGATAATATAAAATAAAAATAATACATTTCAGTGCATATGAGACTTTAGAATATAACAATGTGAAATCAATGGGAAAAGCATTCGATGATTTATGTTGTCATAGCTGTATATATAGTGAGGGGAAAATTACAATGTATTTCTATATAATTAGATAAACTAAAATAGAATCACTATAGAGGGATTATTTATATGGAAATAGTGGAACAAAAGCATGAAAATGAATTTTTATGTGATTTTATAAATACTCATGAAGGGGAAAGACCTTTGTACAAATAAACCAGCATCCAAAATTCATAAAATGACTGATAAAATTAGTTTAAAATGTTTTAAAATTGTTAAGGACAAAAATAACATTTATAAGCACAAACGACAAAGGACAATGTAAGAAAATATTTACAACTCTTTAAAAGGTCAATTTTAATTTATTAGCAATGCTTTACAAAGGTAATTTCCTTTATATAGAAAAGTCCCTCACAAATTAAAAAATATGAAAATGAGCTAATGATAGTTCACAAAAAATATTTGCAAAGGCAAAATAATGTTTTCAGCTTGAAAAATGATTAATGAATTTACATTTTCTTATTCTCACATTTTCAAATATTATGCAGGATTGGAGACATTATGAGTGAATAAACACTCATATGCTATTAAAGGATGAGCCACTTTTTAGAATATAGTTGATAATACCTGATAATACCTAGCACAATTAAAAATGACATGTGTGAGAACTACTCCTCTCATAAATTCTAGAGACAGAGCTTCAAACATGTACAAAGATTTATCTTTGTTGTAGTATCCTTTATTAGCTCAAAATGGCTTAAAGATGACAGAAAAATTCTGAATTATGGAGTAGTAATAGATGTTGTAAAGAATGTGCTGTATTTAGTATCAATATATGCATGTATGTGCATGTATCTATATAAACATATGTGTATGTTTTTGTGTGCATGTATATATCCATTGTGTGTAGTATGTCTAGGCTGGGGGCCGATGCAGAACTCGATTCCAGGACTCTGGGATCATGACCTGAGCCAAAGGCAGACGCTTAGCTGACTGAGCCACCCAGGCATCCCTATAGGCTGTTTTATATAAATAGCTACATATAAGGTCTAAGAAATGTGTGCGTCTGTGTAATAACAAATTTTAGAAAGAACATGAAAAGTAATAGGAGAGGTTGGACACACAGACGGTGGAAAAGTAGGGTCCCCAAATCACCTGTCCCCACCAAATTACCTAGATAACCTTCAAATCATCCTGAAAATCTACGAATTTGGCCTGAGATTTAAAGAGAGAACAGGGATCCCTGGGTGGCGCAGCGGTTTGGCACCTGCCTTCTGCCCCGGGTGTGATCTTGGAGACCCGGGATCGAATCCCACGTCGGGCTCCCTGCGTGGAGCCTGCTTCTTCCTCTGCCTGTGTCTCTGCCTCTCTCTCTTTCTCTCTCTGTGACTATTATAAGTAAATAAAAATTAAAAAAAAAATAAAGAGAGACCAGCTGGAACGCTACAGTGAGAAGAGTTCGCGCTTCTACCAAGGTAGGAAGACGGGGAAAAAGAAATAAAGAAACAAAAGGCCTCCAAGGGGGAGGGGCCGGGGCGAGTGTCCCCAGGACAGGAGAGCCCCGTCCCGGAGGAGCAGGAGCTGCACCAACCTTCCCAGGCGGAAAGGGGCTGCAGGGAGTGGGAGCAGGACCCAGGAGGGCGGGGATGCCTCGGGCTCCCGGGGACACTAACAGACACCTGCGCCCCGGGAGATGCGCCGAGCTCCCTAAGGGCTGCAGTGCGCACGGCGGGACCCGGAGCAGCTCGGAGGGGCTCAGGGGCGGCTCCGCGGGGAGGGGCCAATTGCCCTGCTGGGGGTTTACCCCAAAGATACAGACGCAGGGAAACGCCGGGACACCTGCACCCCGATGTTTCTAGCAGCAATGTCCACAACAGCCACACTGGGGAAGGAGCCTCGGTGTCCATCGAAAGACGAATGGATAAAGAAGCTGTGGTCCATGTATACAATGGAATATTCCTCAGCCATTGGAAACGACAAATACCCACCGTTTGCTTCGACGTGGATGGAACTGGAGGGTATTACGCTGAGTGAAGTAAGTCAGTCGGAGAAGGACAAACAGTGTATGTTCTCATTCATTTGGGGAATAGAAAAAATAGTGAAAGGGAATATAAGGGAAGGGAGAAGAAATGTGTGGGAAATATCAGAAAGGGAGACAGAACATAAAAACTCCTAACTCTGGGAAATGAACTAGGGGTGGTAGGAGGGGAGGAGGGTGGGGCTGGGGGGTGACTGGGTGACGGGCACTGAGGGGGACACTTGACGGGATGAGCACTGGGTGTTATTCTGTATGTTGGCAAATTGAACACCAATAAAAAATAAATTTATTATTAAAAAATAAAAAATAAAATAAAAAAGAAAAGTAATAGGAGTATTAATGTAATCAGCAGTGATTATTTCTAGAGTATTGTTGGAGCTTTCAATCAGATACCTTATAGTTCTATTCCTCTTACCCTTTGAATTTCTTTTTACCATAAGCATATATTCATTTTTATAATTAAAAATCTAGTTAAACATTGATTCCCTTTTCATTTAGCTTGAGAATATATTGATCTTACTCTTTCACTTTAATTAAGCTTCTAATCTGTATTCACAGTGGTGGGTAGGATCATACCCTGGAGAGAGCAGACGGGATCTTTATTATCTTATCTACTGACCTCATTTCTTCATACACTGTTAACTTGGTCCTCAATCATTAATGACAGAAAAAAATAATTTTTATTGAGAATTTGTTAGATGACAGACATTCTGTTGGAGGGCTTATCTGTATAATTTAAGCCTCCCTACACTCAGTAGAAATGGTAATACAAGCACCATTCCAAGGGGATGAAACTAAGGTTTGGATGGTTTTAGCAACTTGCCCCGGCATATTCAAATGAGAATCTGCATTAGAGCTGCGCTCCTTGCGCCGCTCACAGTGTGGTCCTTGATAGGTTATGTGAATTTAAGTGTCTGTCCACTCATAGGAATAGCACTGCATGTCTTGTTAACCTTTTGGTTTATTCTGAGCAGTACAGACAATAAGAGAAGATACTTTGAAAATAATTTGAAATGTGGACATGTTATTTCAGAGGGTACAACTCCTGTATCGTCAGGCCCAGGCACATGAATGAGCTGGGGTGCGAAGTAGCCGAGTAGAACATATCTGTGGCCTAGCTTGGCACCCTGAGCTGCCATGTGGGACCCCCCCACTAAACAAATGCAATGAAATATTCAGGAAAGTATTTGAAACATGTTTTCTAATATTTGGAGGCTTTACAGCAAGATGGTTAGGAGCATAGAAATGAAGTCAGACCAGGATCAAAATCCTGACTGCATCATTTTCTACCTGTGATTAAAGATGGGTTGCTTACTTCTGTGATACTCAGTTTTACAACTGAGTGTTTTGCGACTCATTTTAAAAAATTGATTTATTTTGAAAGAAATATCTGGTTTTGTATTTTTATTATTCTCTTCTTAACTTTAAAAATCATCTTGTTAGTATCTATTAAAAACCCAGTCAGGATAAATATTAAATGAATAAATGCAATCTAGGTAAATAGAGACCCAGTCTTTCTCATTTTCAATTGACTGTTTTGCCCCAAAAATGCTAGCTATAATTTTTAATATTCTCATACTTTTGATTTACTCTCTAAAGAGTCATTACAGAGTTTTGGTAGCACTGGCCACTAAAACACTGTCACTGTTAAGCAGCTCCTCTAGTAAGATTCACTTTATTATGCATCAGCACCAAACTATTGTTATTAAGCACCTAGTTAGTAGGGCCCAGAGCACCTTACCAGTCCCCTTATTCCATTTGTTTTGCCTTCTGTGACTCTCTGTGACAGAACTTTTTTCCATGTCCAGTATTCTCTATAGAATAACTGCGAGAAGGACCAAGGTATAATTTTTAAAATTCCCACGTCTTATGTCCTTCTGTCCCTTAAAAGCCTTATCATGTACCTTGCATGCCGTCTCTAGATAGTTTCTTTAGTAAAACCGATGATAGACTTCAGTGCTGCAAATCTGTATGTAGAAGAAATGCAGTATGAGGTCAATTCGGTATTTGTCCATTTTGGAAGATATAACCTGATGTTGTAGTTACTGAAAGAGCTGTATAAACATGACAGAATAAATACCATTTCTGACTTGTTAGCTCTGAAATTTAGAAGATCTGAACATAGACACTGTTTTTTTTTTTCCTTGCCTTTTCACTTATTTCTTCCCTAAGAAATTCCAATAAATTATTCTTTAAATATCTTAGCCAAAAAAACCTTTCTCTTTTAAAAAATAAACAAAATTGGTTCCTAAGGATTTATTTGACAGAGGCTCCAGGATCCATTAACCTGACTGTGGCTACCAGTCGCAGCCTGATTGTTAAACAGGCAGTATTGATAGAAATACCAGGATTAAGATAAAAGACTCACCAGTTGGGTTGTAATTACGGAATGATATAGTGGCTACATCATTTCAGAAAACAGCCCTGATGCCATACTTTTTACTGTTCCAATATTTATATAATATGTTATATCTTGAGTTTTAGTTTGAAAAAGAAATCACCTCTGTACTGTGAAAAGACTGCTCAAAATATCTGTCTTCCTCACTAACTCACTGGAGTTGGAAGCTGTGATTTTTCCATTATTTTACTCATAACCTAGGGTCACAGAGTTGCATCTGAAACAATACATTTTTTCAAAAGATTTCATATATAAGCATTTCCTTTCTTTACTCTGGTGAGGGCCTGAGGTCGGCCTTCCTAAACCACCATCCTTGTTGCCATGCTGTCTAGGAGGCTACCCAAAACCTGTAACTTTAAATAATTAATTTACCTTTCCTTCTGTGCTGAAGCTTCTGGCAGATGGTCTAGCCCATGGAATAAAAATCATATCCATGGCGATGTTATTGGATATTTGCTACAAGGCTGCTTTGAAAAAGGGGGAAAAAACCACTTCTGTGGACCAGCAAATAAAGTATCAAATCTGTTAAATTTGTATATGTGCTGCCAAAGCGAACACCAAATCTGTCAAATTTGTATAAAAAAAGCTAATTATCTGGAAACATGTCAGAAAAACACTCACCACTAGACCACACTCAGTGGTGTGCGGCTGTGTCTTCATACGTGTGTGTAACGCTCTGTCTAGCTAGGTCAGTGTCAATGATAACAAGCACTTTCCCTGAAAGGAGATATATGAGCCAATTTGAAAAGGATTTTGAAGAGAGGAACTGCCCCATAATGCCATTGCAGTAAAAAGGCTATCTTAGATTTTCAAGAGATCTGGTGTTTGCATGCACTGCTATTCATGCTTTACCTCACTATGCTCACAGTTCATCTATACTTAGTAATCTCTGTGCTGTCTCAGTGATTGGTTTTCTGAAGCATATCACTGTGGGCCAAAGGATGTGGGCCAGTGTCTGCTGGGTTCTCAGCACTAAGGTTCTCTCCTGGAAACGGTAGCTGCAAAGGGGGTAGTGGAGAGAGCAGAAGCACTGTGTTCCTATTTGAAAAGACAGGGAAAAGTATCTTTATTATTATTATTTTTAAATGACTTATTAAGCACATTTGCTAGAAATTATTATATGCTGGACTACATGTTATGCTGGGGATAACAATCCCTGTCTGTTTTCTTTTTTTAAGATTATATTTATTTATTCATGAGAGACACAGTGAGAAGCGGAGACACAGGCAGAGGGAGAAGCAGGCTCCCTGCAGGGAGCCTGATGTGGGACTCGATCCCGGGATCCCAGGACCATGATCTGAGCCATAAGCAGACGCTCAACCGCTGAGCCACCCAGGTATCCCAACAATCCCTGTCTTTGTGGAGATTAGGGAAAGTCTAGTAAGAAATTGAGACAGTATGAAATGGTAGGAGAGGTACTCAGGGAATTTGGGGGAGAACATGTGGATGGTCTAGCACCAAGTGTCATCACAAAGTTCAGTGTGGCTGAAGCAGAGTGTGAGAAAGCTAGCAGAAAGCTGAGGTTGGAGAAGCAGTTGGGGGGCAGGTGGCAGATATGCAGTTTAGAATGATTTTTGTGGGTGATACATGGAGAAGGGATTAAAGGAGCAAACATATTTGCACTCATATGTGGAATCGAAAAAAATGAATAAACCAGCAAACAAATAAATAAAAAACAGAACCAGACATATAAATACAGAGAACAAACTGATGGTTGCCAGAGGGGAGAGGGCCAAGAGGATGGGCAAAATGAGGGGTGGAGGGAGGTGCGGGCTTCCAGTTATGGAAGATTAAGTAACGAAAATGAAAGTCATAGCATAAAGAATATAGTCAGTGCTACTGTAGTAGCGTTGTGTGGTAACGGATGGTAGCTTCAGTTGTGGTGAGCACAGCATAATGTAGAAACCTGTGAAATCTCTGTGCTGTACACCTGAAGCTAATGTAACATTGTGTGTCAATTATATCCAAATAAAAAAAAAAGGTTTTAATAAAAATAAAAGAGCAAACACAAAAATAAAGAGACATTTTAGAGGCTACTGTAAGAATCCCAGGGAGAAGAGATATAATCTAGATTAGGGCAGTTCACAGCAGGAGTGGAAAATATTTAGAAGGTAGAATGAAGAAAAATGACAGGAAAAAATAGAAAAAATTACCCTTGTGACACCACCAAAAAACAACTGGTATAATTCCCATCAGATATCTGTAAATGTATTTCTGTAAATATATATATATGTATATATGTATATATATACATATATATATATTTACATTTATATAATATATAGCCATAAGCATATTTGTCCTAATTGCCTACGTATTTTTCATTTTGTAGCCGAGCCTAAATAAAACTGTGAAGTAGATGAAGTTTGACTTCATCTCTCTTCCTCTCCTGTTAGGGCTTTTCTCCCTAATATGGGCATACCTTCTCTTTCCCAAGAACTCCTGACCTTGAGATAAGATTATTCTGGATTATCTGGATTGGCTCATTGTTATCATAAGAGTCCTTTAAAATGGAAGATGGAGGCAGAAGAGTCAGAGAAGGGGATAGGAAGACAAAAACAGAGTCAGAGAAAGAGATACTTGAAGATACTAGGCTATTGGGTAGGGAGATGTGGGATGGAGCCATGAGCTGAGGAATGTGGGTAGCTTCTATAAACTGGATAAGGCAAGGGAATGGAGTCTCTCTTAGAGTTTCCAGGAGTAGAGCCTGTCAACATCTTGGTTATGGCCCAGTGGAAATTCCAGAAATGTAATATAAATAATTTGTGTTGCTTTAAGCCACTATACTTGTGATAATCTGTTAGAGTAGTGATAGGAAACTAATATAGAAATATATCTGAAAAAGCAGATTTACTCACATGATATATACAATTGGCAAAGTTCAATGTGGTTTTTTCTTTTTAACTCCAAAGATAGACTTTCTATGTGACAATTTCAGAGGAAGATATTTGGGGTTTGGGTGCATGCAGATGACTGCTAAATGTATGTGAAGAGAACTTTCCTGAAGTTTTTCACAATACTCAGGCCCCTGCAAGTTTTACAAAGAGTTACCAACTCAGTGCAAGTTTTGCATGTGAAAATCTTTTGAGTTAAAAAGGACTTTAAAAAATGCTTGTGCATATGTGTGTGTGTGTGTGCATGTTATGTGTATATATCAATATTTTGAAATGAATGTGGATTCAGATACCTGCAGTGCATTTTTACATATTCAATTACACTTATTTTTAAAATCAATATTTTGGATTTTGTATCGGCTCAGATAATTATTTCCAAGGGATCATACAGTCATATATCTTTGAATTATGATCTCTTCCAAAAGGGAATTTCTTGCATCTTGAATAAATAACAGATATTGAATGAAGGGACCTGGGGAGGAGGGGACACACTTGGAAAGATGAGTAGATATTTTCTGTTGGCTGATGGAATGATGAGATTGAATAGATGTTCAATGGAGTGGAAGAAATAGAAGAGCTCTAGTATCACTTGACATATGTACTGTTTTCAATTTATCAAAACCCCTGTTGTAGTCTCAGAGTCATGCAAACACGAAATCACAGATCCTCCTTTTTTTTTTTTTTTTTTTTGCCAGTAGGGAGGAAAAAAATGTTTCATCACTATATCCTACAGGTCACTTAAAGCTTTAGGCTCCAAGAATAAGAGAATATCAAAGGTATGATTGGAGCATGAAGAGAAAAGTGATTTCCTGGAAACTGGGGCTTTGTAGATTCAAATTTGCATCTGCAATTGTTCCTGACTTGAATGAAGTCTGTCTCTCTGACTGACTCCCCTAAGTAAATGCTCTGCTGCATTTCTAGGCATCTGGGGCTTCCTGGTGAGGTTCCAGGACTCCCTCTGTTCATTACTGTGATCCTCTCTGAATATTTCAAAGGATGGAAAAGCGGAGCTGGTGACACATCAGGAAGAAGGTGATGACATGGTGGTATCAAATGACTGGAAATGATTACAGAAGGTTGCAGACAACTTACATTTGTATAGCCTGTGAACATACATGATCCCGTCAGAACTTCACAGCAATGGGAGGATGCCAACAGAGCAGACAATAGAAAACCATTTTTTCTTTTTTTTTTTTTTAGCTTTGGGAGCTATGCCTAAAAGATGTTTAATTACTTATCTCAGATCACAGACTCCATTAGCTGTAAAGCAAGATTGGCAGCTTGGTCAGATACTTTGCCCAAAGCTGAATCCAGCACACCCTGAACTTGTCTTTCTTGAAGAGATATACTGATGTCCTGAAGCCTGAGCATCAGGAGTACTTTAAAAAAAAAAAAAAACTGATGTCTGGGCTGCACCTGAGAAGCTCTCAGCATGGAGTTTGGGACTCTGTATTTTAAATAAGTTCTCCAGGGAGTGCTGTTACACACCACAGTCTGTAAACTGGGCTTCTGGAGTTTTGTGTTTGTCAAAAATGGGATCTGTGAACCAGCATCAAACCAGCATCACCTGGGAGATGGTTGGAAATGCAGAATCTCATGCCAAATCCCAGACCCACTGAATCAGGATCTGCATCATAAGAAGATTCTCAGAGTCACAGACACATTAATGTCTGAGTAGTACTGATAGAAATCTCAGCATTAAAGGCTAATAAATGTCTCGTTAAGATTGAGGGAGACACAACTGGGAATTAATACATTTGACTTTTGATTTCCCTGAATGAAGTGCAAGTCAGCTGATTCTTATTTCTAGGTCTGACATAGGAAGGGTGGAAGACCTACTCTGTCTCTGACTCTATGCATCAGGCTAGTTTATGGAAAATGTTGCTCCACTGTCCAGACTGATGTAGCATGGGGGCCCATCAGATATGAAAACTTGAGCTATCTTATTATCTCTGCATGCAGTCTGCTACACAAAACCGAGCCCTGAGATAATCCTGATTAGCGTTAAGAACTGAAACTTGAGGAAGGAGATTTTGAGCAAGTGGAAAATTCTGGAAAGGGAACCCCCCATAGGAATTAGGACCAATACAACTTGCTTGTACCTCCCATTCCTGGAGAACTTCTGTTTTCAATACTATCATAGTGCATAGAAGACTATCCACCAGGGTTAAGATCCCTGAAGAAAGATTTCTGATAATTGGCACCCACCTTATAAAATCGACAACTCCTTATTCCTTTGGGGAATGTAATATTTGTTCCAGGAAATCCAAGTGTTTTCATCCCAGGAAATTCCAGGGTTTAATATTATTTGAGTAGTTAGGAGTTTGTGACAGAGAGAACGCAGCAGCTTTTCTGAACTATTTCTATTATGGGATTCATATATAATAGGTCACCTGTGAAAAGTTATATAAAATTGCCAATAGACTCCTATGCTGTGATGTATTCTGACACAGAATGAAAGGGTAGGATTGAAAGGCCTAGAGAAACAAACTGCCCCTTGTAGTTCCCTGTAGAGGTTGGGTAATTTTGACTTTAGTCTTAAGTGTTCTGATAGAAGAGAGATAGAAATGTACACAGAAAGAAATGTGCAAATATGGAACAGAAAGGGATTCTGAAAAAAGAATTATTAAGGAAAAACACTGATTTCAATACTTACGTTAAAGTTTTTAATTAAAATCTCAACTATTAGAGCTCCCCAAATCTTAAGACCAAGTGATAATGTTTCCCAAGGGATTACATGTTTTATATTTAATTTCAAGTAATGTGGTGTTTTGAGGCTGCATTAAATTTAATCTTAAAGAACACATATAGACAGTGGAATGGAAGAGGATATATTAAATCTATTTTGAGGAAAAAAAAATCCTAACAAAGCAATCAGACTCCAGCACAGCATTAGCACACCCTTGAAAAGCAAAAGCGAACAGTATTAAACTTTTAAAAGCTTACTTTGAAGGAATGTGGAATTGGTTAATATCATTTTAGTGAGGAGAAAAGGAAGACTATGTTACATTATTTATCCCAGGATCTTTGAAGGCAAGTTTTTTTTTTTCTTTTTCTCTGCTGGTCCATTTTAGTGTTAATGAGCATTAAGCTCATATATCAAAGAGAGAATAATAAACCTTTAAATGTCAACCCAAAGGAGGTCTTTATTTTTCTACCTGCAACTGTGAGACACAAAAGATAATTTAAGATATGAAAACTAGAAAAGTTACATGGAAATGTATAAAGGGGAAACTGGAAGAGGCATGAAATTGCAGAGTATTTGAAGAAGAAAGGATGTTACCTGCATATTCAGCACACAGTGGTGAGGAAAAAGAATAGTCCTTTAAAGAGCTGACAGCGTGGAATTAGAAATTTGGAGTAAAAATTGGGAAATGTAGCCCCTACATTTGTCTTTGAAATGATAAATGTGAGCATTTAGGTACTAACTTTATCATAATCTATAAAGATGAGCTGACTGATGGCTTAGAGCACAAGATTTCTGTCCTGTACATGATACTAAATTAGAAATGAAGGTAGATAATGAAGGGCCATTGAAGGTGCTGCAAAAGGACTTAAATCATTGTAGTGCAATTACTGAGGCTAACAGGAGTGAATGTGCTTAGAGTTTAGGGCAGAGTAAAATGTTCCTTTTGAAGACAGCAAAAGCAGTCATCTCCAAATGAGAGTGTCACAATGTGCCTACTGAGAAGAGGTTTGAGTTAGAAAAGTCCTTCAAAATGAGTGATTCAACAAATTCATCAGAGAGAGAAAAAGTTATGATTCAACACCAGAATACGCACCTGAGCATAAAGGAATTCTCATGCAGAGCCCTGCACGCAGCACACCCAAGGCTAGTTCTGAACATATAACTGAGGAGAAAGCTGGAACACATTCAAACAAACAGGTTATCTCAGAGAATTAATATGCCCCCCCACCCCCGAATCAGGCTTTTCTTACAGGGTTATTGTGTTATTGTGGTTATTCTTGACTTTTCTCCACTACGTGTCCTAAATCTGATTCCTTTCTTACTTCCTTGATACCTAGACGGTCTATAACTTTAAAGACACAGAAGAACCAAGGTGAACTTTGCAGAGGAGCCATGCAGATAATCACGAATGCCCAGGTTAAGGCCGATGGACACGTTGGCAGGCTTTTTGGTCACCTGTGGGATGGGACTGAGGATTCGGCCCGCCCCCCCAACCAAGGCTTCCCGAAGCTCAAACCATCTGTCCTCAGAACTGATATGCTAACATGAAAAATTCAGTCCTTGAGGGCTTTTTTAGGTTTTGCAGTTTCTCATTCACAAGTAAAAGCTTATAAGAGTGGTGATCTCCTATGTCTCTGTGAGGTCAATCTTTAGCAAAAGGCTAAAGAACAGTTTATTTTATCACTGGTAGGGAATAGGGAGCCAGAAATTATTTCATTAAGTTCGCTTAGGACAAGGGATCTATGAGTTGCTATGTGGATTTAGTGGAAGGCTTCAGAAGAGCTACTGCTGTCTTTCCTTTTTTCTTTTCCCACTTTTTCTTTTCCTCCTTCCCTGTCTTCCTCTTTTTGAGAGCTTTACTGAAAATGTTTTGCTGCTCACCAACAGAAAAGTGGATAGTGAAGAACATCAAGCATCTCCATGCTGCTCTTCCCTGCTCTGTTTGCTGGTCTGGCCTCTCATGCTTACAAAGCCCCTTTCTCCTAATAGCGTAGGTGCCGTCCTCTGGCTCATGTGAAAATCTGTTAGAAAATTCAGTGTCGGGATCCCTGGGTGGCGCAGCGGTTTGGCGCCTGCCTTTGGCCCAGGGCGCGATCCTGGAGACCCGGGATCGAGTCCCACGTCGGGTTCCCGGTGCATGGAGCCTGCTTCTCCCTCTGCCTGTCTCTCTTTCTCTCCCTCTCTCTGTGACTATCATAAATAAAAAAAATAAAAAAATTTAAAAAAAAAAAAAAAGAGCTGCTTTTCATTGAAGAAGCCTGGAGCAGGAACGGAAAGGAATTGAGAAAGGGCTACTAGTTACCAGAGTAAGTGCAACAAACCTGCAGAACATTACACTTAGAATAAGAAATCTGGACCCAAATAAACACATGTTGATTGTTTTAAAAAAAAAAAAAAAAAAAAAAGAAAATTCAGTGTCAGCTGTTTGCGATTTATTATGTGGCTCCTGCCATATAGATGAATGCATCTGCGAAGAAGAGGATACAGAGAAGCTCGAAGAGGGCAAAGCTTAACAAACCCAAGGAATAACTAATGCGGAAGCCTTTCAAGGATCTAACACTTGTAATAAGGAGACAATTTGGGATTATTAGAGGGCCCCCTAATATTCTTCACACCATTCTATTTCCATGTGAAGCTAATGTGACTTGTATTTACAAAGAAATTCATGTGTAGTAGGGAGGTGAGGACAATACTTTATTAAAATTAGTCCTATTTTCATCTCAGCACAGATTTTTTTCTTAATCTAGTAGTCTTCTGAGAGGCCATTTTACTCTCAGCCCTCTAAAGCAAACTGAATTTGGGGTACAAACACAAGATATCTTTGAAAACAAATGTATTCCCCATCTCATATCAAAAAATAATGTAACACAAAGCCAAATAATGTAATTTCCAATAAAAAGTTTTTAACTGTATTGTGCTAGAGTTTTTTTCTTTAGCTCAAGCATATGAGGATACACCATACTATAAAGAATATTGATGGGGGAACAATTTGGGAAGTTGATGTATGATAAGAACAGGGAAATAATTTTGTTGGGAAATTATTTTCAGTGTTTAAGAGCATGGTGATCTTTTTTATTCCTTTTAAGAAATCTGAATTGGGATGCTATCAAGAAATGGTACGCTTGAACTTAGTAATGGAGTGGAATTTGTCAAGGAGCCAGTTATAAAAGAATGGGTGGGATATAGGGAAATCAACAAGAGATATTGCAAGACCAAAAGGCTAGCAAGAATCGGAAAGGAAGAAACCAGAAAGAGTAACTGCATTGGCAGGGCTGCCTGATAGGGCTTTGGCCTCCTGTAGAGGATGCAGCCATATCATGATGACCTCGTGGAAGAGAGATGGAAAAATAAAAATGTTGGCCAGCCTCCTTCTCTTCCTATCCAACTATTTCCTGTCCCTACTTCTGTTTGACAGAAACAAACAAACAAATAGAAATGGCCAATCAAAGGGAAGCCAAACTGCAAGGAAGCTTGTGGACAAGAATCAATACAGACGAGCCCTTTGGAGCTTAGAGCTTGTTGGGAAAGGGAAAGGAATAAATCCAGAGGGCCAAATAGAAGATATCCAACACAACTGTCATTAGCATTTTATCAAATTTAATTCAGCATTTTTCAATGTATTTTTCTGTATTTGAATTGTCCATCTTCCCATCTTCTAATCAGTTTCACTGTAGCATTTTAGTCATCTGCACGCCGGAGGCTCTCCCTAAGATTTCAGATGATTTCTTTTGTTCTCATTTTGTCCTTAACAATATCACAAGATTTTTATCACCTCTCTCCAGCTAGCATCATCCCATGGTGCTGAATACACAGAGCAATATTCTGACAGCTATGCTTAGATCCCACAGCTTTCTAGAAATTGGGAGGGCTCTGCTCTATGAAACATGTAATAGTTTCTCAAATTATACTTATTGAGATTTAATATCAAGAAAATTAAGTTGGTTCATTACTAGGGAGGGTAAATAGCAGAAACATTCATTCAAATTGTGCTGTAGTTTGGAATCTCTAGTGATGCAAGAGTTAACACTGGCACACTCACAGGTTTGCCCTCTCTAGAAACCTGTGTTAGTGAGTCCAATTTTGCTCTTCTCTCTCCTCTTCTGGAGAGAGTGTTTTTAATTGGTAAGAGATGTTAGGTCAAGTTACCTCAGACAGTGATATGATTGCAGGAGAGTAGAAAAGAAGAAAATACTTGTATGGGGCTGTATATGGAGGGAAAGATGGAAGAATTAAGATGAAATTGTCTGAAATATCTAGAGTATGAAGGAAGCAGGTAGGCAAAGTGCATTCCTAAGGACTGTGTATTTAGACATTCGTCATTTTTCATGTAAGCAAATATTTTGAACTTCCATTAAAATTTCATTGGTTGCTAACTATAATTCCTCAAACCATGCTACTACTTTGAATTAAGACTATGTAAATACTAAATTTATTTTAAAGAGTACTCTTTTGGAGGTTGTCAGGATTTTAGACTTTACATAGGCACATGATTGTACTTTAAAACCAAATCCTCTCTGTACAAGGGTTTAGAGAGACTATTATAATTGCCAAAGTGTTGAAATATTTATGGAAGAAGGGTGTTGGTAGAAAGGAATATTACACCTGAATTGATGTTATTGCAATAATAAAATCATGAAGGCCACACTGATATTAATTACAAAATTTTGAATCAATCAAACCTCTGAAAATTCGCTAAGTTAACAAAGACATAGTTCAGTAATTGGCTGTTCTGGAAAAAAAAAAAAATAGCCATTGTTCTTTGAAGAGCCTGCCAGGTTGACACTAAAGTATTATATGAACTCAAAGTTACAAAGTCTGAGGTCTCTGGGGAGACTGACTCACTGCTCCAGAATGATTGTATGGTAGGCTGAACCATTACTCAAAATCAGATGCCACAATTATTAGTAAATATTTGTGAGCAAAGGAATACTATTCTGTCTTTGTGTCCAGACTAGAACTATGGCATGCCATTTGCTAAGAGACAGTATGAGAAGTAGACACTTAAAGGCATCTAAGTCAACTTTATATGAGGGCAATTTGCAGAAATTAAGAACTGGAGTGTGTTGTGTCTCTCCTAAGCCTGCAAATTTAATCCATAGGTGAACTCAACTGAGCTAAGGTAGAAAAAGAGATAAATTTATTAATTATCAAGGAGCAGAATGAAATTCAAACCTGAGGTGCTAGAGCAAATGTAAGAAGCCAAAAGTGACTAGAGTGTTCCCTCGTTCTTGAAAGTTGACACTTGAACTGAAATTCCATTAGGTGGGTGTGAAGAGATCCACTCGTGTTAATTATAGGATGCCCCTCTGCCGGGGTCATGGGAATTAGATCCACTAATATACTGCCAGTGAGGCATAAGCAGCATCACTTTGTGACTTGTGGCATTAGTGGGTATCTAGTGGAGCTCTCTACTCCCATGCAGTCTTCCCCACCTATAAGAAAGACAAAGCCTTGAAGAGAGAAGTATTAAATGCTAGAGCCTCATGTTGGTTTCCTGGAGAGTCACTTATTTCCCAGTTTCCCCAAAGTGTGCCTCAACATAAATAATTAATATGGGGATGGCCACAGATTTCACTTCTCCTCCACCCCACCAATAGTTAGTTATCTTATTGTTTCCAAATCAATGTTCCTCCTTTCTTTCCTCTCCTAAAAAGGAAGGATTCTTTTCTAGTGCAATTGATAATAAAGAGATTTACAAGGAGAGGGCTAGAGGCTGAAGGCACATGAGACAAAGTCAAGTGAAGTAGCTGAGTGAAGGGACATGGGCAGGATGGAGACAAACTTTAAAATCTATTTACTGAAGATTATGTAATCTCACATACTGTTTTGAAAAAATGCAATTGGATATTTTTGGGTAATTCAACATTTTAATTTGACCCTGTCATTCAAAAATATGTGACTTAGAAGTAGCTGGGGAGAGTAGGAGGGCAAAAGGCCAACCAAGTACTGCCTCTCAAGGACTTCAGCTTGTAAGTACTTTGTATGTTGTGGTCTCTTCTGGATTGCAGATTGTCCATCCTCGTCAGTATGCTGTGATAGACCACACAGGCTCTGGGTTTATAACATTTACAGTAGGAACAACAAAAAAATCACAGGCAAAATTGGCTCTGGCGACCTCAATCTCATTTTTGCACAAGTTCCTCTTGGGTTCTGGGACTTCTCAAACTTCTTAGATTTCTACACCTCATCGTTTGCTTCCTCTTTCTTTCTTTCTTTCTTTCTTTCTTTCTTTCTTTCTTTCTTTCTTTCTTTCTTTCTTTCTTCTTCTTCTTCTTCTTCTTCTTCTTCTTCTTCTTTCTTTCTTTCTTTCTTTCTTTCTTTCTTTCTTTCTTTCTTTCTCTTTCTTTTTTCTTTCTTTTTCATCCTCTTTCTGATCTTAAAACCTGTACCCTGTATTATTTGGGGCAAGTTATTTCATTTCTTAGGACTTCCGAGGTTTTGATTCATAAAATGAGGATTCTAATCTCTGACCCATAATTCACTGTGTTGCTATTGAGGATCAAATGAGATAATGAATGAGAACAAGTTTTAGAAATTGTAAAGGACTATGGAAATATAATTAGGAATAAAATTGTTTACAGCCTGGCTGTAAACCTTTACTAGACCTTAGAACACGAGGAATTTTCAAGAGTGTTATTTACTGGGCTCCTCTGCCTGGAGATCCTGATCCAGTACATGTGGAGTCTTGACATCAAACTATCTTAGAAGTTTCCCATGTTTCTTCTAGTGGGTAGCCGGTGTTGAAGACTGGTTTATTTTTGAGAGTACATTACTTCCTCATGATAGGTTTTCATTACTGTATTTTAGATCTTATTATGAGTTATGAAATTAGGGACTTTGCTTACTTTTAAAGGAATTTTAGCTTCGAGGAAGATATATGCTAGACTACTTTCATAGAATTTTTGATACCTCACATAGGATTTGTCTTTTGCTTTCACATGTGAGGATGAACCTTGAAAAAGTCATAGAAGTCCTAATTAGGAAATGAAATGAACCAATTACCAAATCAGTCACATACTAGGAAGGATTAATGTGGAGTATTTTAAGTCCCAGAATCATAAACAGCAATAGAATCTGTGATAACAGCTACTACCTTTATGACCCAGAGCCTTTAGAATATTCTGATGAAACAGAAAATTTCAGCAGTCCCCTTTTCTATCTTGCCCACTCTCCCCAGCAAAGACAGATTGTTCCTTTTTCCTTTGAAAATAAATATACTCTAGCCATTGGAACGGCTTGGTTGGAATTTTATCATTGCAATTATAACCAGCTATGTTTTGACAAGAGGTTAATTAACTTTAGCTAATTTTCCTTCTGCCAGAATATATGTAACATAAATTACTCATGTGTAATACAATATTTGATTAATTTACATATAGCTGTAACTGTATATATGTATTTAGCATTTTATTTTTAATGTTAATCACATGACAACTGGCATCAATTTCCAATTACTTTTGTTAAATATTTGTACACTTTATTAGCACATTTATATTTACATTTTTCTTAGATTAAAAATATTCCTGGGCAGCCCCGATGGCTGAACGGTTTAGTGCCACCTTCAGCCCAGGGTGTGATCCTGGAGATCCTGGATCGAGTCCCATGTCGGGCTCCCTGCATGGAGCCTGCTTCTCCCTCTGTCTGGGTCTCTGCTCCACCACCCCCCTCTCTCTCTGTGTGTCTGTCATGAATAAATAAATAAAATCTTAAAAAAAAAGAAAAATTAAAAAAATATATTCTTATCTTTTAAATTGAATTTTTACATGACTAATCAGCTGCTTGTCTCCTGATGCTGAAGACAAGTCTAAAAATTCCCAGTGGAATTCAAAGCAGTTATTCTAATCATCACCAGCCATCACCATACCTGCAATTGTTGTGCTGCTATTTTTAAAAATAATATCATAATGATTCTTTGAAGAATAAAAATCAGAACTATTGAGCATTGCAATATTCTTTACTTTCATAGAAAGTAATAGAGAAGTAATTCTGTATGTCAATGGCATTGATTGTACATTGGAGAAGTTTAGATTTTAAGCATTCATGTATGCCTTGACTTAAAATAAGCTGAAATATTAAGTATAAACTCACACATCTGGTAAGCCAGGAACAGGTATCTGAATTAAGAAAGTGATTTGCCATAGAGGTCTTTTACAGTAGCTCTGAAACTGTTAAGCTCATACATTGCTGTTTACACAGTAAATTGAAACTAGTGATTCATTTGTGGGAAAAATGTCTTTTATGAAAAAATTTTAAAACTTAAAAATATATAAACAAATTTGTTCATCATCATACTATGTAGGCTTCAAAAAAGGGAATTGTTTAAATATCTAACAATCACACAATAGTAGGGTAAATGACATTACATTTACTGAATGAACAAGTATAAAGTTTTTTAAATGAACACTTAAAAATCTTTTTTTGTATATTTTTTATTGGAGTTCGATTTGCCAACATATAGTATAACACCCAGTGTTCATCCCATCGAGTGCCGCCCTCAGTGCCCGTCACTCAGTCACCCCATCTCCCCACCCACCTCCCCTTCCACTACCCCTTGTTTATTTCCCAGAATTAGGAACCCTTAAAAATCTTCTAAATTATATTTTAAAAATCTTTGAAATGGTTAAAAAAACTAATTTTGTTAAGTGTACTTTACTGCTAGAAAAAAATCTTATAAGAAATGGAAGCAAATGTTTATTAACATGTGATAGCAGATGAAAAACAGAGGAGACTGTGAATAGAACATTATTAGGCAGCAAATGTGTGCAGGATGGAAAAAGACAAAAGATATATTCAGATATAAAAATTATATTATTTGGGGGCACCTGGGTGGCTCAGTGTGGTAAAATCGTGGATAATTCTTTTATTTACTATTCAATATTTCTGAAACTATTTTACATGAAAACAAGCTTTAAGTCTTTGAAAATAATAATAAAATAGATTGAATCTATGTGCAAGAGATGAGGGACTCATTTCAAATTATTATTGTCATTAGTCCTATCTAATTAGATGTGTAAAGGAACTCAGTAATTTGCTTTTATTTTGGTAGTGCATGTTTCATGCAAGATGTTACTGCAAATAAACATATTCTCAGATACAGACAAGGGAAAAACTAGATATATTAGAATTTGTGTGGGTGAGAAACAGAGGTAGTTATTCAACATTTCGGTTGACGAACAAGACAAAAATAATCAGAAAGAGATACCACTGATGAAAGCATAGCGGCTATTTTTCTCATCTCTGGTACAGGAATGCCTCATTATTCTAAAACTGCTGAGCCCTGAGGGGTGCTTAATAAGGCTTAAATTTATCTTTTAAGCATTAAAACTAAAGAGCAAATAAACACAAATATTTTGATGGAAATCTTTCTGAGATGTATAACACGTCTCTGCCTTCGTAAGTGATTTCCACTGAATTGAATCCGATTCCTTTTGGTTCCTTACATTAATTTACCTACATAAATGGTTCTACACTGCCAAGTTTGTATAATACTTCTGTTTTCATAGTTGCTCCATCTCTTCTCTTATTATTAAATATCACTTTAACAAGTGACACGAGTTAGCTTCAGTAGAACCACCTTGGATTTCCTGTGTCCAATTTCCTCTGAACTGGTAAACTCTATAGCAAGCTTTTGAGAGCTTCGCCTATTATGTGGTTAATGAGGTAAATCATTTGGCATCCTAAGGAGTAAAGGGCTTGAGTTTTTAGGAAGTTCTTTTGACAGCTCAGATATTATGTTCTTAATTCTGAACATACAGCTATATTCTGGAATGGTTAGGCTTCCAAAAGTCTGGCTCCCCGATAAGTGTAAAGTCACAGAACTATTATACAAAAGCAAAAGAAAATAGGGAGAAAATGCTGATAAGCAATTTATGTTTTGTCAATGTGGAATTAATGTGTAGAATGGAAGAAATAATCCAAAAAGGAAGCCAGGGATTAGGAGACTCCAAATGGTCAGAAGTTGGCTCATGGAATGCTGCAGAGGAGAAAGGGAAGAAGAGTCTATCATTAGACCTTGGTATTCAATATGTATGAGGCTTTGCTCAGAGCAGCTGAGTGTGGTTTTTCTTGAATGTCCAGCAATCCATACTGAAGGAAAGAGAACTATAAAGTTTCCCAAAAACATAGTAGAGGCTAAAAAGTTATAGTGTCTTGGGCAGCCTGGGTGGCCCAGTGGTTTAGCGCTGTCTTCAGCTCAGGGCCTGATCCAGAAGACTGGGACCGAGTCCCTCGCGGGCCTCCCTGCATGGAGCCTGCTACTCCCTCTGCCTGTGTCTCTGCCTCTCTCTCTCTCTATGTCTCTCATGAATAAATAAATAAAATCTTTTTAAAAATTATATTGTCTTCATTTGTTTATTTATTTTTAAATTTTATTTCTTTAACCATGACACACACACACACAGAGGCAGAGACACAGGCAGAGGGAGAAGCAGGCTCCCCGCAGGGAGCCCAACGTGGAACCCGATCCCGGGACCCGGGGTCACAACATGAGCCGAAGGCAGATGCTCAACCACTGAGCCACCCAGGGCCCGTATAGTGTCTTTAAATAAAGTCATTGCTTCTCATCGTTACATTCCGAACGATCAGATATGAGAGGAGACCTGTCCAAACTCATAAACAGTCTCACTCACTGGGGCCAGAACAAAACTTGTGATTCTTGTACTGGGTAGGAAGTCACTGAACTCAGTCCTATTTCAAGAATTCCCCTTCTATAACAGTACAAGTCCTTTCCTCTTTCTGGACTCTTTCATCGCCCCTCCTTCCTTCTCTTCTTCCCTCCCTCCCTGCATTCCTTCCTTCCTTCTTTCCTTCTCTCCTTTCTTCCTTCTGTCCTTCCTTTTTCCTTCTTCCTTCCTTTTTAAATCTCAGGTGTAAAATGAAGGAATGGAATGGAACATTGCTAAGATTCCTTTTAGAGCTCAAATAAAAAGTCATCATCTTGTGCAACTTCTTGTAACATTGGAAGAAACTGACCAAATTCTCCCTGAAACACTGTTTTTTTTTTTTTCATTTTCATGACACATAATTCTTCTAGATTTTTAATTCCTCCACTAATTGCTTTTCTTTTACTTTGTCAGCAATTTCTTCTCTGCTGACCTTCAAATATTAATTGGAGTTCCTTAGAGTTCAGCTCTGGTACCTCTTTTGTTCACACTCAATTCTATTTTTAGGCAAATTCATCCATTCCCATATTTTGAACATTTTTTTGCGATTTAATAAAAGTATATAAAGCATAAATATATACTTTTATAGGTTTAAGAATAATTATAAAACATACAACCAGATAAATAACACCTATGTCGAGAAATAAAACATTGGCAGCAAAAAAATATAAATGTCTATGGTCACAAGCCCCTGAAATTTGCAGTGTCATTTGTTTTTGCAGCAAATCTAATACAACTTCCCCTAAAATTTTTATTTTAAAGTCTTATTTTATTAAGTTTTATGGCTACCCTGACCATTATGGTGGGTTTTTTTATTTTTTTCCTTGTTTGTTTTTCTGCTTTGTTTTGTTTTTGTTTTATGAGAAATATTTCATTACTTCCTAGGGATTCATATTTTGTTATCATAGAATATTTGAGAAAATGTATTTTTTAAAATCATGCATGGATATCAAATTTTATAACATAATTTTTGTTCATCTATTTTCCTGTAGTTTGCTAACATAGTAATTACATTGTTCAATTTATAAATGTTGAGTCAACCTTTCATATAACATTAATTTTGTCATGTTGAGTTACTCTTTTTTTAAAAAAATAGTTTTGGGGATCCCTGGGTGGCTCAGCAATTTAGCACCTGCTTTTGGCCCAGGGTGTGATCCTGGAGTCCTGGGATGGAGTCCCACATCGGGCTCCCTGTGGGGAGCCTGCTTCTCCCTCTGCCTGTGTCTCTGCCTCTCTCTCTTTCTCTCATGAATAAATGAATAAATAATCTAAAAAAATAAAAATAAAAAATAGCTTTGAATTTATATTATCAATATTTTGTTCAAGAATTTTACGTTATAAATCAGTGAGACAATGATGGCTACATCTCTAGGGCAGCTCTAACCCACCTAACTTCCCATTCTAAAAGTCAGTCCGGAGTAGTCCCTATCTGGGACACTACATTGTCCTACAGAGGAACAACTTCAATGCTCTTAAAGCTTCAAAAACAATGAACCAGATAGAGGGGTCATTAAAATCCTGGCCCCAAACAAGACCATATATAGTAGGCAAGATCTTTATTTCGGGGAATCACGTTTATGGCAGAGTAAAAGATGAAAGATAATTTTTAAGAGCCAACATGTACAAAAGCATCATAAACAATATCTATAACATACAGGTTCATATACAATGGAAGTTTTGATGATAAATAAGAACAATTTATTTATCTTGATTTGGAGGAGTGGGAGTTGTACTTGGAATATGCAAAGAGAACATAATTTAATCAAAATAAATATCCAAATATGAAGAAATGTGTATCAGAAATGCATATTAAGAAAATGTATTAGATTTCCATTGCTGCATGACAAATTAATTTAAACTATAACAGCTTAAAGCAACATTTATTATCTCACAGTTTCTGGGTCCGGAATGTGAGAGCAGCTTAGCTGGGTGGTTTAGGCTCAAGGTTTCATGAGGATGCAGTCAAGGTGTTGGCCAGTGTTGCAACTATATTAAGTTGACTGTGGAGGAGCCACTTCCAAGTTCACTCATATGGCTGCTGGCGGACCTCGGCAGAACTGCTTCCAAGGTCACTGACATGTTTCTTTCCACTGGGCTGCCTTACAGCATGGTAGCTGGCTTCCCCTGCAGTAAGTTGTCCAAGAGAGAATGAAACTGCACTCAAGAAGGAAGTTTTTTAGTAACCTAATCTCAGAAGTGACATCCCTTCATTTCTGCCATATGCTGTACATTAGGAGCAGTTCACTCAATCCAGTCCACAGACAAGGAGACCATGTGACTACTAGGAGGTGGGAGTCATTGGGGGCCATTTCAGAGATTGCTTTATACAAAAAGTGTATACATCTCTATGGAAATCCATAACTCTGAAAATGAATAAGGCAACATTCTGAAGGACAATGAATTGATAATGGGCAACTCTCATTTTTTTGTTCTATACACATCTGTATTTTTAATTTTTTAAGTGATTGTATTCTATAACTAAAGAGCAAGAGTAAATAAAAAATTATAAGTTACCAAGGTGATTTTTAAGGTCTTCTTTTACAGTACGTAAATATTCAGGTTTGTTTCATAATTAAACTATTTATCACTATAGGGATTGATAAGAATGTGAAAGAACTGGTGTTGGTCAAAAGTCCCACCTTTCCACGGGCCAGTCCTCATGGACTTGTCCTGGGAGAGGGTCAGTAATAATGTAGATAATCATGTA
Organism: Canis lupus baileyi; assembly: GCF_048164855.1. Taxonomy (NCBI): domain Eukaryota; kingdom Metazoa; phylum Chordata; class Mammalia; order Carnivora; family Canidae; genus Canis; species Canis lupus. The sequence goes on along the minus strand of NC_132871.1, from coordinate 30,708,735 downwards.
GATTGAGCGATGAGGTTAGTTCTGTGAGGTTGAATTAAGGCTTCCATGGCATGGGGATTCTGCTACTAGATAAAGATTCTTCCCCAAAATCTTAACCTACCGTGGGAGGCTTTTTAAACCTAGATAATTATGATGAGAGTAAATAATTTGGGAATATTTTGGTTGAAAGTGAAAAAAAATCCAAATCAAACTGGTTTTTAGAAAAAGGAAATGTGTTAATTCAAATAAAAATTTCCTTGGTTGAACAGGCTCCATGAGCTGTTAACATGATTCAGAGTTTCAAAAGGTCTTTGGAGTTCTGATTCTTTATGTTAAGAGTTCTTTCAACTGTGCATTCCTTTGTGTGTTGACGAGCTGTCGTGTTTGCAAAAGTGGCAGCAAGAGTTCCAGGATCCACATTCTTTGTCAGCTAATCCAATTAGAAGGAATAAAAAAAATGTTTGCAAGCATTACCAGTAAGTTTTGTTTACAATGACAGGCTTAGACCATGTCCATATCTGACTGGGTCACTGTGTCCAAGGGGTCATAATTTAGATTGGCTTTGGCCTGATAGAGTCCATTTTTCAATCTAGGAGTAGGGTCAATTTCATCTAAAATTCAAGGCAGAGTTAGGAGAATGAGTAACATTCTGAAAGAAATTAAGAGTAATGTTACCAGGGTAAATTAGAAATTGATACTAGGCATCAAACAAAATAACCCATGTTCACTACTTAGGGATACAACAGTTATAATTAAGAATTTATTGTAAAGGCTTGTCTTTTGCTTAAATTTTGTAACGTGGTAGTATGATTCAAGCCAAGGTAAGTAAGAAATATTAATAATCATGTAAAAATTACATATGCATCTTATTACTGGAAAGATATAAGCTAACAGGTTTAAAATGTTTCTTTGGCTAGTTTCAATAATATATAAAATTTCTCTCTCAAAAAAATATGTATATACATATATGGCTCTATTTCTGCATAATTCGTTCAATTATGTCCTCTTTTGTGTGTTGATTCTTCTTAGCCTGGTTTCTTTTGTAATGGCAAAACTATAAAAGTGGACAAAATAAATGAAAAAAGAAAAACTTGTGGATTTCAAAGCAAAGAAGTGAACTCCATATTCACACTGAATTTTTGACTAGGTGTACTTCTCAAACTGTAAAAAAGTAGAGCCCAAAAATAAAACAGGATTCTTACTAGGTGGAATAAACAAATCAAATCTGGAACTTCTGAAGTAGGTCGGATTTTTAGGTCAAAGTATCAGAGAGGAAATAGTTATATAGAGGAAGAACCCCAGAAATGAGTTATTGTCTGGATTTTCAGCTGCACATATTCAGGGACAGATTCTTTTGGGCCAGGCAGAAAACAATCCTGGGAAAGTCATGAACTGGATACAGATTCCAGAAGTGACATAGTGGTAGGAGATATTGGGATTTTAATTAGTCAGAGTGAGGAAACATTGCTGAATACCTCAAGCATCATTTTGAGACCTCAAAAAGGCTACACGATTGGAATATGCTAGAATAGGACTTGTATGGGACTGGAATAGGACTAATACCTCTATGGCAAGGTTTGAATGATAGAATTGTTGACATTTTGGTAAGATAACTCTTCATTCTGGAGGCTGTCAGAATGGTTAACAACACCTCTTATCTCCATTGTATGACAATAGCATTTATCTTTCAATTACAATTGAAAGTATTCCTGTATAATGCCAAATGTCCCATGAGAAACAAAATTTCCCCCAAGAACCACAGCTCTGGATTAAGGGCTACTTTAAAGATTTCATTTATGTATTTGAGAGAAAGAGAGAGAGTGTGTGCACACAGGAATGGAGAGGGAGATGGAAGGAGAGGGAGAAACTGAGTGGGGAGCCCCAGGACTCTGAGATTGCAACTTGATCTGAACGTGAATGCTTAACTAACTGAGCCACTTGGGCACCCCTAAGGGCTACTTTAGATCAATCCTAAACATATTTATCACCAAGCCTTGAGAGGAATACACTGAGCCACCAATAAGTCAAATGCCCACAAGAACAAAACTCAACACCCGTTAGAGAAAAATAATATCATCCAGATTCTTAACAGCATCCAAATGTTCATCATACAGTAGCAAATTATTACATATACAAAGAGCAGAAGAATATGATTTATAACCAAGAGAAGAAACATATCCAGAGATGATCACAGGTGGTGGAGTTAGCAGACAAGGATTTTAAAATGGCTTCAATAGGTAACATCAGTGAAAATAGAGGAAATGTAAAGAAATGTAAAGGATTGTATCTCTTTAAGAGCAACAAAAAACTGTCCCAAACTGTCAGAATCAACTTTTTTTGAATCCTGGAAACTCACCAAAAGCTTGTAGCCTCCAGCAGGTGCTTAAAAACACCTGAATTTCAGTAAGAACAGTGAGTTTTGTGACATTTGGACTTCCATTGGTGGCATCTCTCCCTCCTCAGCCCAGTGTAGGCTTGAAAATAACAGCTTTCATTTCTGGTGCTGGTACTGCAGGGAACAGAATAGACTGAGTTGACTTGACCTTTTTTACACTGATCTCAGAATTCATCCACTGCTAATGTGGCTAGCTGGGGTCATTTGTCCAAAATATTAACAGGCAAATATTTAGTTGCTGCTGATCAAGGCAATGGATGAGAATTGGGGCAAAATATAGATTAACCAAAAAGCTTAGGAGGAAAGGCTAGGAATAAGATGCTTTGGGGACCAATCCCTTTGAAAAGCTCTAATATATACCTAGGAGTCCAGAAGACCATGACCAGGGCTCTGTGTACACTCAGAAAAGACCTAAGAAGGGCCTAAGTTCTCACCTCTGACTAACATTCAGGCTGTGGAAGCAGGAACTGAAAGCTAAGGCAGAGTTGTAAACTGCCTGAGTGATGAAGGCATGCCCCAGCCATGCATAGAGCCAAATGTTAGCTGACCACACAAATAACAGACACTGCAGAGACCACATGCAAGGAAGGATACAGATTTTACAAAATTAGGTCAGAAAAGTCACTAAACAAACCAACAATAAAAACTACAACAAATAGCAACAATAAATCCTTGGGAGAAAGGGAGAATCTAATTTCCAAAATTGCCATATTAAAACATTCCAAATATCCAAGTTTCAACAAAAAGTTACAGAGTGTGCAAAGAAACAAGAAATATTTTCCTATAAACTGGGGGGGGGGGGGAGCAACCAATTGAAATTGTCCCTGAGGAGGAGTAGGCAACAGATTTACTAAAAAATACTTGAAATCAGTTATTTTCAACATGTTCAAAGAACTAAAGGAAATGATGAGAACAATGACTCTCCATATAGAGAATGAAAATAAAAAGACATTATAAAAAAGAAGTAAATATAAATTCTGGAGTTGAAAAGTATACTGAAGTAAATTGAAAACTTCTTTCTTTTTCTTTTTTTTAATAATAAATTTATTTTTTATTGGTGTTCAATTTGCCAACATACAGAATAACACCCAGTGCTCATCCCGTCAAGTGCCCCCCTCAGTGCCCGTCACCCATTCACCCCCACCCCCCTTCCTCCTCCCCTTCCACCACCCCTAGTTTGTTTCCCAGAGTTAGGAGTCTTCATGTTCTGTCTCCCTTTCTGATATTTCCTACCCATTTCTTCTCCCTTCCCTTCTATTCCCTTTCACTATTATTCTTTCAACAGTGTATTTGAATAGGCATAAGGAGGAATCAATTAACTTGGAAACAAATTATCCAGTCTGAGGATGTGAAAAAAATGAAGGAAAATGAACAGAGCTTGTGGAACACATCGAGCATAACAACTTATGCATAATATGAGTCCCAGAAAGAGAGGAGAGATACAAAAGGGCAGAAAAAATTTGAAGAAATAGTAGCCAAAAACTTCCCAAATTTGATGAAAAATATTAATCTACATAAATAAGAAACTTAAATAACTCCAAGTAGGACCAACTCAGAGATCCACCCCTAAACACATTACAGTCAAAATGTCAAAAGCTAAAGCCAGAGAATCTTGAAATCAGCTATGAGAGGAGACTCATCACATGTAAGGAATCCTTCTTAAAATTAACAGCTGATGTCTTATCAGAAACCATGGAGGACAAAAGACAGTGAGATGATATTTTCAAAATACTGAAGCAAAAAAAAAATCTATTAATTAAGATTTCTATATCTGGCAAAGTATCCTCAAAAATGAAGGAAAATGAAGACATTACCAGATAAACAGAAACAAAGGGTTTTTCACTAGGAGACTTGCCATGTAAGAAATGCTATAACTGGTCCTTCAGGCTGAAAAGGAAGGACACTAGACAATAAATCCCCTGTGAATCCATAGTAAATCCAAAGAATATAGAACACTCTGAAGGTAACTACATAATTAAATTTTTAAAAGATGGTATTATTGTATTTTTTGCTTGTAATTCCTCTTGTTTTCCATATGACTTAAGAGACAACTACATAAGATAATTACTGGTCTCTATATAAAAATACAAATTGTGACAATACCAATGTAAAGGGGAGGCAGAGTTTATAGGAACAAAGTTTTTGTGTACTATTGAAATTAAGTTGGTATTGATTCAAACAAGATTTCTATAAATTAAGTTGTTAATTTTCTCCCTAAGGTAACCACCAAGAAAATAACTCAGAAATATGTAGTAAAAGAAACAAGAGAGTTATAATGGTACACTATACAATATTTATGTAACAGCAAAGGATGGCAGTATTAGAGGAAATTGAGGAACAATAAAGATATATATGGAAAGTAAATAGCAAAATGGCAGAAGTGGGTCCTAACTTATGGGTTAAGATTTTCAATTAACAGGCAAAAATTGCAAGAATAGATAATAAAAAATGATCCAAGTATATGTTGTCTACAAGAGTCTCACTTTAAATTAAAAGAGTTGAAAGAAAAATGATGAAAAAAGACATTCTATACAAATGGTAACCAAAAGAGAGCTAAAGTGCTGCAGCATTACTGTCCTACAAAGAAGGCTTTAAATAAAAATGGTTACAAGAGACAAGGACACTGACAAAAGATTCAATACAACAAAAAGCTATAGCAATTATAAACATTATACATCTAGCGAAACAGGAAAATACATTAATTAAAAGCCGAATTGAAAAGACAAACCAACAATATAGCTAGAGACTTTAATACTTTACTTTAGATAATGGACAGAACTAGACATTTAGAAAAGCAATGAAAGAGTGGAGTTGAACAGCACTATGAAGCAACTCGCCCAAATGGACATCTATGTACACACCACTCACTAACAGTGGAATACAAATTTTTTGCAAGTATATATGGATCATTCTCTAGGAAACACCATTTGTTAAGCCACAGAACAGTCTGAAAATTCTAAAATGCTGAAATCATACAAAATGTATTTGCCAACAATAATTCTAAGTGAAATTAGAAGTCAAGCACATAAATAAATTTGAAAAATTCACAAATATGTGGAGACTAAACAACACACTCTTCAATAACTAGTGGGTCAAAGAAGAAACCACAACAGAAATAATACTATGGATGAATAAAATCAAAATCACGGCAAATTAAAACTTATGGCATGCAACAAAAGCAAGGTTCAGAGGAAAATTTATATCTGTGAATGTCTACATTTAAAAAAAGATATCAAATCAATAACCTAATCTTCCACCTTAAGAAATTAGAAAAAGAGGGCAAACTAAATCCAAAGCAAACAGAAGGAAGAAAATAATGAAGATTAAAGTGGAGATAAATGAAATAAAGAGTAGAAAAATCAGAGAATTGACAAAACCATAATTGATTCTTTGAAAATATCAACAAAATTGACAAACCTTTATCTAGATGGACCAACAATAAAAAAAAGAGAGATGACTCATTTTGCTTGAATCAGAAATGAAGAAGGAAACATTACTACTTTATTTCCTTTTAGAAATAAAAGATTATAATGGAATACTATGAACAATTATATGCTAACAAATTCAATTACCTAAATGAGATGGGCAAATTCCTAGAAACTCACAAACTACTAAAACTTAATTAGAAATAGGAAATCTGGAAAAACTTATAAGTACAAGACATTGAATCAGCAGTCAAAACAACAAGAAAAAAAAATCCAGCAAAGATCCCCAAGTCTTTCAAAGTACTTATGTAGCTGTAATACAAATGCCAAAGCTAAGCAAAGATATCCCAAGGAAAAAAAACTACAGATCAATATCCCTTGTGAATACAGGTGCAAAATTCCTCAACAAGATATTAGCCATCTGAATCCAGCAGCACATTAAAAAGATAGTATATCATGACCACATGGAATTTATCCAGTAATATAAGGGTTATTCAACATAAAAATATCCATCAAAGTAGTATGTCTTGTATTCAGCATTGCCATGGAATATCTAGACTGTGAAATTATTCAAGAAAAAGGAATAAAAGGCATCTAGTTTGGTAAGGAAGAAGTAAGTCTATCTATCTCTATTCTGAGATGATAAGATCATATGTCTTGAAAACCCTAAAGCACCTACCAAAAATATGAGCACTAATAATAATAAGTTAATAATAAGCTCAGCAAAGTTTCAGGACAAAAATCAATTACCAAAAAATCAGTTACACCTCTATACACTAGCAACGAACAATATGGAGATGGCATTAAGAAAACAGTTCCATTTATGGTAGCATCAAAAATAATAAAATAGGGGAAAAAATCAACCAAAATGTGTAAGACACATACATTGAAAATTGGAAGACGTTGTTGAAAGAAATTGAAGAAGATCTAAATAAATGAAAAAACACTTTGTGTTTATGGATTGGAAGTCCTTGCATTTGGAGTTCTAGAAGAGGGAGAGACTGGGGCATGAAAAATTATTTGAAGAAATAATATCTAAATAGTTTGCAAATTTAGTGAAAAATAGAAGTCTACATGTCCTCTAAATTTCAAGCAGAACAAATACAATCACAACTAGACCATTTAAATACTATTAAAATGCATGGGGTGCCTGGGTGGCTCGTGCCTCATTTGATTGAGCATCTGACTCTTGATTTCAGCTCGGGTCATGATCTCAGGATCATGAGATTGAGTCCTGAGTTAGGCTCCACGCTCATCAAGGAGTCTGCTTGAGATTTTCTCTCTCTCTCCTTCTGCCTCTCCTCACCCTCTCTCTAAGATACATAAATAAAATATTTAAATACCCCTAAAATTCAGTAAAAAAGAAAATCAACCCCCCAAATGGGCAAAAAATTACACTTTATAAAGAATGATATACATATGGCCAATAAACATATGAAAAATGCTCACCATCATTAATCATCAGGGATATGCAAATAAGATATCATGTAGAGTGGTATAAAATTGAACATATTGACACAACCCATATACTGATGAGGTTATAGAGCAACTGGATTTCTCATGCATTGCTAGTGGGAAGGTAAAATGAAAGAGCCACTTTGGAAAACTGGAAATTTCTTGTAAGGTTAAATGTTTATCCCTAATCTGACCCAGGACTCTAATGCCTAATCATTCATCCAACGGAAATAAAAATACATGTCCGCAAGAACGCTTTACAGAAATGTTCGCAGCAGTTTTATTCATAAAATCCCGCCAAATGGAAATAAACTAAATATCCACCAGAAAGAGAAAGGAATAGGAGCTACCACTCAGTAATAAAAAGGAACAAACTGGTGATACCAATAGGGCTACAGAAGTGGGTATGAAAGATAATTGACATAGGAGCTTTCCAGAATAAAAATTCTGGAGTGATATAAATATTCTATACTTTGATAGGTGTATGGATTGCAGGGATGTACACATTTGTCAAACTAATTGAACTGCACTCTGAAAATTTGAACATATCTCCATAAATTAATAAAAAGTGAAATCCTTACTGGGACAAGATAGGTACAAAGAAATGTGAACTTCAATGTTTTTCTCCCTAAATATAATTTAGTCTCTCTCAGTTTTAAGGTTGTACCAGACACAGTATGAGAAATTTAAAATTTTGGTTAAGGCAAATAGTTGTATTTAGCAAGTCAGAGAACACCTTAGAAATTCAACCTTAATGTTGTGCTCCTTTTGGGTTTCTATAGTTTTATACTGCAGAGATGGAAGTTAGGATTTATTCAATTTACTATACATTTCAAGCATTTATATTCTGTCAGAAACTATGAGGGTAATTTTAGACACTTCATCAAATTTATAACTTCCATCTATTCAATGAAATAGTTATAATTATCGCCCTTCACAAATAAGGGATCTGGGGGTTTAGACAGGTTATGAAATATTCTTCAGGTAATGTAATTGGTAAACAGTAGAGCCAGGATCTGAACTCTTATGTGTTTGACTCAAAATAAGTGCTATTTAACTACACTGAGTGGCTTTCTATAAATTATGAATAATGTTTCCCAGCATTAATATACTATAGCCTTTCTTCTGGGATGACTCATAGGACTGTAAGGTATGAGCCACTATATCATGTTTATATTTTTTCTAGAGGATTTAAATGCATTCATTAGCAATATTATTTCCCATGTGTAGTTTGTCCATATTTGAGCTACAGGTAGATGTCTGTGAGAGCCATTGTTAAGTAAATTTATAATTTTTGACATCTGCTATACTTACCTTTTATTTTTGACACTCTGACCTGAAGTTCACTCTTTTCACCTGAAGTAATGGGCACAAAAGCTTAACTAGTTTAAAGAAATACATTAGCTTTCATGGCCCCCATTTGTCAACCAAAAGCTCAGGGATGAGGCAGGGTGGGAAGAGAGCACAAATTAGTACTTGGAGATGAAAACACAGGGAATTTCGGATTGAGAGATGCAGTGTAAAAGATGGAGGGCTGAAAAAGAGTTCTGTGATTCAGAGAGTGGGCTAGCTGTTACTTTCATCCTTGGCCACACAATGGAATTACGAATCGGTCTTTCACAAAATACTCATGTCTTGCTCTCACTATGGACCGATGAAATCAGATTTCATGGCTGGTGCATCTGATATTTGTCTCTAAAGCTCCACAGGTGATTCCACGGTGTTGGCAGGAATGAAGGCCACTAAGATAATGCAGGAAAAATGGCATTTTTCTTTCAGTTTATGTAATTTTAGTCATTTTTATGTTTCAATTATTAATCCACCTGTTAATTCATTAACTTGTTAATTTGTGTATCTATTCATGCATTTATCCTTTCATTTATTTGGTTATTCATTCTTTATCTACACACTCATTCACTCCACCACCCGTTTATTTGGCCACTCATCCACTGATTTAGAGCCAGTCACATAGTCAATCCACAAATATCTATAAAGCGTCTCAGCTCTGTGCTTCTGGAGGTACAGAAGTGAACATTGCAAGTAGGTCATTGCCTACCAAAGCCACCAGTTGGTACAGCAGTCTAAGAGTTTGTGTTGAGAAACATTACTTCTCTGTCCTATTAAAAGGGATTATGGAAAACACTGGTTTGGGGACTAATTCTGAAGTTATGAAAACTTCCCCTTTAATGTCATTTGCAGGGAATGGTAATAATTCTGCATCTTTGACAAATTAAAGGATACTGAAAATTCTAATTTTAAATTTGCTGAAGTGAGATGAGTGAGGAAAATAAATAAATAATGTGTAATTACCACTTCCCTCCCACCTTACACCAAATAAAGTTTAGTTTAATATCTTCAGCTGAAAGATGCAGAAAATAAATGTAATTAGCTTTGGTTTAGTTCTTAGTTGTTTTTCTATTTCCAGATATTTCTAATTTCCATAAAAAGGCTCATTTATATATCTTTTAATCCATTCAACTAAAACTTATTCAACCCCCACCTTATTAAATTGAGCCAAATTTTGTGTTGATATGCTTTGTTTTGGGTTGCTGCTTACTTATTTATACTGATTCACTCAGCCTTAAATAGCTCCTGTTACAGAGTCTATGCTTGCTGCTTATTTCTGAGTGAGAACAAGATGTAAGCACTACATGTTCTTGGACATCAATTCCAATTTGATCTTTCTCACTTTCTAAATCCTGGATTGTTAAAGAAGTTTTAATCCTATTGTATGTTATACATTTTAAAGTATTAGTTGTTTGACGTAAAAAGAAGGATTTTTTAGGCTTCATCACAAATCAACATGTCCAAACTGTGTCAATTTTATACATTCTTGAATTTTTACAACTCTCAGGTTTTGTACGCAATTACTTTGAACAGAGCTTCCCAAGTGAGTTACTAGAAATGTCCCGCAGAGTTGCTGTGTTTTTGACAGCCTAAGCTCTTTAGAATTCTTTTAATTTAACTTGCCTTATGAAATTTTTAATTTTTAAAATATAGGTATTTGTTAAATTATTTTTAGTTTAAATATAAACACAATTTTCAAATGTCACAAAAGGGTATAGAAAGGTGAAAATACATTACTTTTGTTTTCTCCTTACCAGTCCTACTCCATAGAAGTTAACCAATGTTATTCCTTAAGTACCTCTTCCAGAAATTTTATATTTAAGTGATGCTGTAGCCTGGGTTCCCCAAAAAGACAGAGAGGAAGAAACAGAGAATTTATCAAACTGCCTCTGCCTCCAATTGATGGAAAGTTTACCCAACAAACTGTAACTCCTTTAAACTTTCCGGTTGAGCATGCCGGGTGGTAGGCAGTGTCTCTCCAGAAAGCCTCAGGGCAGGATTGAGTGAGAGATGTTTGGTGTGGATTTGAGGTAAAATATTGTCGTTAAGTCTCCTTTTCCTTCATAAATACTTGACTTTTCCCTTTACCAGCTATCACTGGAAAAAGAGACAATTGAGATTGTCTTAACTGGTATATTAGAGTTGCTAAATGTGGTTTGTATGTTAGGGCATGTACACGTGCGTGTGCATGTGATCTTAGTTTTTACACATTGAAAAATCATCAATCTTTTAATTCATGACCTAGGGCATTACATTTCATCACTTTAGGCAGATTAGATATTTTCCACTTCATAAAAATTCCCAATTATTATCCACATTGGTTGCCAGAAAAGTTATAGCCAAACTGAAGAAAGTTACTCATGGCCAAATAACTTCAAAAGCAAAATTATAAAAAAATCTTTGAAATATTGTATAGCAAATATCATATTTATTGTGGCATGTGGATATAGTTTAATGAATTTGTTTTACTTCATGTGGTGCCTCTGAAAATAAGAATCTCATGTTTAGTAAGGATTTTAAAATGGCCTTGTGCTTACGGGGTCATATATAAACCCTAGAATCGATATAGATTTTCTTTGAGTCTTTGTTTGAAAATTCTCATTTTGTTTTTTTTTTAAAGATTTATTTATTTATTTATTCATAGAGGCACGGGGGGCCGGGTGGGGGGAGGCAGAGACACAGGCAGAGGGAGAAGCGGGCTCCATGCAGGGAGCCCGACGTGGGTCTCGACCCACAGCGCTAAACCACCGAGCCCCCCGGGCTGCCCAAAAATTCTCATTTTAGAAGACTCGGACATAGTATCAGAAGAGAGTTATTGGCTAGAAACAAGGGGAGTAGCTAACATGCATGTGTCCATACATACATAAAAGAATGTCTTAGGAAAAGTGGGCAGAAACTTGGAAGATCTAATACACTCAAAATGTTAATGAAAAAAGTGAGAGAAATGAAACTTGATGACCCAAGTAAACCTACATCAGTTGTTCAGATAATTTTCATTGGATTGAACTGAAAGATACTATGGGAAAGTTGGGGATGTCTGCAATCTCAATTTTTTCTAAGCCCTGGCATTGGTTGGTGTAAGTTGTAACATCAAAGATAAGAAGAGCATTGTTCATCTAATGAGAATTTCTTTATTGGACTGGGAATAGAAGCTGTGCTTCCAATGATAGCTTAAATATTCACTATTCCTAAACTATGAAAGATAGGTTTTTTGGAAACTTTCCTGGATAATCTCTGAAATTGATGAAGCTAATTAAAGCTAAGGACTTTTACTTAGTGATTGATTCTACTCCAGCTTTCTCCTTTATACACAAACTTATGGTTTTGTAAACCAATGGTGTGTGAACTGAAATGGGAATCTTAGAAATAAGCCAAAACTTTAGCTGATTTTTCAGTTTGCTTTCAAAATGTGAATTTTTTTACATTCTAATACTTTGAATTACAGATGAAATAACTTGATATGATAAAAATACAACAGTCTTTCTGAAATATTTTGATTACATATTTTTCTGAAGACTACTTTTTCCTTCAAATATAGAGTCCATTTCTCAATGCCTCCTACACTTGAGGATGATTCTCTGAAAGATTAAGCTTGCTGTGTGCATGGCAAGTCTATGAAATATGTGGGTAAGAATAAGAATTTGTGATTAACACAAGCTACCTTTGTGTTAGATGCCATAATTTGCAAACAGCCTGAGAAATATAATTTCTTGAGATTTATAGCTTACTGATGATCAGTGGGAATGTTAAAAAGCAGCAACTCCACTACCTCCACCAACGCTCACTCTACTCAGTTACCTCCTTTACAAAACTTTTTCTTAAAAATTGCTTTGAGAAAAGTAAGTTCCTTTTTCTTTTACTAATGATTATAATAAAATAATATTTGTTCCAAAGCAGAATAATCTGAGACAGAGGAACAACAAGGGGAAAAAATACGTATAATTCCCAATACTCAGAATCTCTTAAATTCAGGATATTTAAGAAGGAAGCAACAAGGCTCATCCTATTGTCTCATTTTTTAGCAAGTCCAATGAATATTAGTATTGGTCCTTGAATTGAGAGAAGGCAGTCAGCTTTAAAACGATTTAATGGGGGATCCCTGGGTGGCGCAGCGGTTTGGCGCCCGCCTTTGGCCCAGGGCGCGATCCTGGAGACCCGGGATTGAGTCCCACGTCGGGATCCCAGCATAGAGCCTGCTTCTCCCTCTGCCTGTGTCTCTGCCTCTCTCTCTCTCTCTGTGACTATCATAAATAAATAAAAAAATTTAAAAAAAAAACTAATGGAAAAAAAAATAAAACTATTTAATGGAAAAAAAAATTTAATGGAGGAGGCAGGCGAGCTGGCGGGGGCAGGTCCTCACCCCCACCCCCCGTCACCCCCGCACCAGCCTGGGCCCCCGAATCCCACCTGACAGGTGCACGGAGCGCCGGGCGCTGGGGACACGGGCTTGCACCCCTGACCAGGTAGGAAGGCGGGGAACGGAAGATGGGGGGGGGGCGGGGACCCGGGCTGGGGGGCCTCGGGGACTTTACCTCCCCCCGATTCTCCCGGCGGAAAGGGCTCCGCGGGGGTCGGGGGTCGGGGGGCTCCAGTCCCCGGGTCACTGTCGGGGGTCACCCGGGGGGAGCGCACCCGCACCGGGGAGCTCGGTAAAGGGGGGCGCCCGGGGCCTCGGGGAGAAGCCGGTGGGGGGCTCCGGGCGGGGGGCTGCGTCCTCTGCCTTCGGGCTGCGGCGGGAGCGATTCCAGCAGCGCAGGCCCCGGACCCCAGGGCGCGGCGGGCACAGCCCCCCTCCTGCGGCTCCCGGGGGGGCGTGGGGGGGCACAGGACGGGGGATCCTCCTGCCTGGGGGAGGGGGAGGGCACAGGACGGGGGACCCTCCTGCCTGGGACGGAGCAGCTGCCGGGGAACAGGGGCGTCCCGGGTCAGCGGCTCCCACTGAGCCCGGCACCCCGGGGGGCATCTCCCCAGGTGCACACACCTGGGAGTCAGCACAGCAGCCCCTCCCCCGAGACCAGGGGAAGGACGCGGAAGAGCGGGTCCGGGGCGAGCAGCGCTGGGAAGCTCCAGGGGAAGTCGACGGATTTACAGTACAGAGAACCAGAGGGGACCCCTCCTTGGTTTGTTTTCTTCCTTTTTCCAGTACAACTCGTTTTTATATCAGACTGTGAATTTACAATATTGTTTCTCTTTTCCCACCTTAACTACAATATTTTACCAGCTCTTCATTTTTAAGTTTCTTCCTTTTTGACTTTCATATTTCTACAATTACAGGTCCTAGATATATTTTCCACTTCTATATTCCCTTCAACATATTCAATTTAATTTTGGAAGATACAGAAGATATGGGTTTTTGTTTTGTGTTTTTTGCTTTCTCTGCCTTATTTTGTTCTACAATGGCGGAACTTAATACCTTCTAACACACGACCAGCAGCACCCAGACCAAGCGGCACACCAGGCTGGTTCATTCTGTGAGATTCCTCATTCCCATTCTGCCCCCCTCTTTTATCTTGTCTATGTTTGGGGGTCAGTGTTGGGGCCTCTACAAGTATTGCTACTTTATATAAACTTGCGATCGAGCATTTTCTAACATACAGAACTTAATATACTGAGAACCAAGAGGATCACCCTCCAGGACCTGGCAGGTTGACGACATTCTCCCTCCACTACAACTTCTTCAACACCATCATTTCCCAGTCCCTTCCATTTTTTTCTTTCTCTCTCTCTCTCTCTCTCTTTCTTTTCTTTTGTCTTTTTCCTCTTTACTTTTTTTCCCCTTCTTTTTTCTTTTTCATTTTTTTCTTCTTCTTTGGGATTCTGGACTTTTATTTTTAACTACTTTGTTTTAAATTTTCTTTTTCATTTTAGTGGCCCTTTGTTTTATTTTGTTCTGATCCTTGTTTTCATTTTCTGGTCTCGGACCTTGTCAGAATCAACGAGGGTGGAATTTACTTATGTCGTGGTTGATATTCTTGACTCAGCCCACTCACACACCCACTCTACACTGAGCAAAATGATTAGAAGGAAGACATCACCACAAAAGAAAGAAGCAGATACAATACTCTCTTGCCACAGAGTTACAGAATAGGGATTGCAATTCAATGTCAGAAAGCCAATTCAAAAGCACAATTATA